>NC_064027.1:5000000-5625000 GCF_917208135.1 Athalia rosae | reverse complement strand
TGTCTGTATATGCGTCCATTTTCGATTTACCCCAAGTACGTTATAGCTGAAGCTTCTTGAAAACTTATACCAGCAGTTGGCGTGATTTTAATTAATTTCTCCTGCGGATGATTGACAAAAACTAGAGAAAAAACTAATTTCTCTCGTTTCTTCATTACGTGCATGCGAGTAACCGAACGGCGAGGGTCGAGGGATGTATGTGTAGAATCTGAGGTGGATCGTGATCTTCCTCACCCTAGGAAACATCGACCCCCCCGAACGCCGGATAGCATCCTTGTAACGTTGCGAGTATGCGTGTATATATCTACCTCAGAATGGACAGCAAATGAACTGGAAAGTAGCAGACGGCGAACATCAGTACGACGGCTACGAGCATTTTAGCAGCTTTTCTCCTCGACCGTAGCTGACCCTCGAGATTACCGGGGTTGTTGGTGGTCGCTATCTCGTGACTTCCCCTAGTCGGAACTGAGAAAATTAAATAACGTTACTTTCGCTACGTAACTTTTCCCATCTCGCAACGGGACGGACAAGTAATACAACATTTCGTTTGGCCGTAACATATTTCAAGCGGTCCTCAAAGTTGCGGACAGAATTGCCGATGATATATAAATTTTGGTTTCACCATGGGAAGTACGAAGGGGTTTTTTTTTTTTTTTTTTGCTCCCTCTTTGGGTTACTTTGTTCACTTCTCTTACCGCCGTTATTACACGCTTACTGTGTACTATATCTGCCGTATTTTCGGACATTTGTTTTCCGAGCGGTGTATTTATCTATGATACAAAGGTTGATTTAGGGCGTAAGGTTGATATCGCGTGTATCCTCGCATTTCCGATGTAATTTTTAGTTCAACAATCGGCTCGCCATTTGGTCTTTCATGACAATAAAAACTTCGCAATTTGAAGAATTATGACTGCAAGATAACCACCGAAATATTGTGTCGGTATCTAATAGATGGAAAATTAAGCGTTATCGGCCGTTCGGATTGCGTAACGATTCCCAATATACCTTCAATTACGGAGGGTTGAAAACGAAACTGTGAACATTCGAAAAACATTCCCCGAAATTGGCGTTGTAGTAGAATTGAAATTGCTCCCTCGAATCGAAGGAGAAAAAACATTAGCAGATTTCGCTCGTTTCGCTTGGAAATAACGATCGAAGTGTTACCGCGCTACATTCCGGTCAGATCTTCGTCTGACGCGTCAAGAGCAATTTTGTCATTGATCGAATCAAGCCTTCAGTCATCGCTCGACAGGCAAACTTAACAATTTAGCGCTATCATTGAGTAATAGGAGTGTAGGTACGTATAATTTATACAATTATTAAACCGCAAGAGCAGCTTGTTTATCCTCGTCGTCTGCTGTAATTCGGATCAACGACTTGTTAAGAATCTGCGCTACATGAACGACCATTATTACCTTATTTGTCACACAAGTTACAACGTCCGGGTGGGTGAAAAACACCCACTGCACGGTTGACGCTGCACAATATATGCGCTTGCATCGCACGTCACATGTAACATTATAATACACCTATGTATAAATATAAGGTGCAGTATATACGGTATGTAAATGTGACCAAGAGCGCGCGGGCTCTTTTGTGCGTAAATAAATTCTGATATTATAAACTTATATTTAAGCTCTGTTTATTATTCTAGCGAGCACTGGCTCTGCACAGATTGAAAGTCAGATTACGCCCGTATGTATGTATATATGCACAGCTATGAGTGTGATGCATAAGTACATAGTTCGCGTATTATAACGCACACCACCTTCGGCTATACCCTATTTTCCTATAATAGTATATTTTGCGCCTATATGCCATGTATCTCCTCTTTATATATACGGACTATATGGAAACGGTGCCGTTATTCACCTGCTCCTCGTCAAGTTTCGTTCCTCTGACAAGCTTTTCAAATTTATCAAAATCATTCAAAGTGAGACAATTACTCGGGAGAAAATTTCATCACCGCATACCCGGAGGCGGTTCGCTCGAGACACCGTAATTCAACAAAATTTTTCACGATTACTGAAAAATAAGAAAGATAAAGCTATCGAAGTATAGAGGAGATAACCGGGGGAGTTTCGTACTCGAATTATTTCATACTTTGTTCCGATTATTCTTCAAACCCATCGGGATGTAACATAAAATTGCAAAAGTTTCTTTCGCTCGGAGTACGGTTATTTACATGTATATTTATTTATAAATTTATTTATCTCGTTCAACCGATCATGTCACTCGAGGAATTCTATTAGGGTTAACGGGTATACCGTAGGATCTGAATGCCATGTAACGGTAGTACCTAATACATGTCACAGTGAAGTAAATAAAATTCGTTCGGAATTCAGGTTGGTTTGCCGTGTGGATTGGCTCGGGGGGGGGGGTTTACGGATAAAAAGAAACGGAGAATTCGAGTCAATATCGGTGTACGAGTGGCGGGGCGATAAATATAACATCGGAATCCTGATTTGCATCAGCCGTATCACTCACAGTTGTGTCCCGGAATGTCGCTCCTCCAAAGCACTCGTACAATTTGCAAGTAAGCAATGCTCATGAAGAGGAGCGGCGCCGTGTATAGAAGTACCAATTTTACGATGGTAAACGTTGCCTCGCTCTGGTGACTCCAGGATGGCGCACATTGCGTAAAAAATACAGTTTCCACCCTGAGCTTGCGTTGCACCGTTTGCAGTACTATCAAATCGGGAAGATCTGTGAAAAAGGTAATCGAACTTACTGTTTTGCAAAATTAAAAGATATTTTATCCGATTTTTTTTTTCATCGGAAAAAATTAATTCCATCGTTCTCCGATGAATAAAATCGTTAAAACATAACGAGGCTGCTCGAAGCTTTAAACGAAAAATTGGTACTCAATGGGAAATAACTCAGGAGCGGTGGGTGGACTTGCATCGGGATACTCACCGAAAATCAGAGCGACGACCCAAATTATTATTATGGCAGTCTTCGCCCGTCCAGTTGTCGACTTAAACTTCAAAGGGAAACAAATCGCGTACCAACGATCGATCGAAATGAACGTCAGGGTGAGAATGCTCACGCTCACGGAGACGGTCTGTAACAAAAATGCAACGAAAATTCAATCAGATGCGGACCGTGGTTCGGATTGCTCCGTTTCCTTCGCTTTGTGATGTGCAATCACTGCACGATCGTAGCTTTGATTTTTTCCAATTTCGGGCTGGAAATTGATTTTTTTCTTCTTTTGTCTTTCGCGGTTTAATCTTACGTACACTGAGCTCAGAATTTCAAATCCCGTGATTAAATCGATAGCGAACAGCGATCGAATGGAAATGTCATCGAATATCCAAGTTCCAAATTTTATTTCGTTTTCGTAGGAAATCACGTGTAGGCAATTTAATTATACGAATATGTGCAGTGGACGCTTTGTATCAGCATCATTCGATTATCGGTGAATATGAGACTGTGTACCTATAATAACTTGTATTCAATATTTGTTCATTAAAGGAAACATAACATTCATATTGGAGCTGCAGTGTAATTTTGTAGATTATCTGGCTAACGTTAAATGACAATATACAACGTTGTTTCCAACTGAAAATATACCGAACAGTTTCACTTAATGGAATTGAATAATAAACCAATTATTTTTGTGAATATCTATTAATTCCCTGAAAATTGTCAGGATTGTTATAAATGACTCGAATTCGATTACATAAGGTATAATACAGTATCGCATGTCCGCCCAACGGCAACGGACATACCCGCGCAAATAAGAGTATATGCGTACACAGATCGTATATATAAATGAAAAGTGAATACATGTGCACATGTACGTATAATAGTGCCCGTTTCATTTCAAAAATTCAAATATACATATTTTGACACGGTACAGCTGAATATGGCTGTAGAATTTTGGCAGCCCTGGTCGCGAAATGAATATTCATCGTGGCTTATTGTTCCCATTGGATTATTCCGTTTGATATACGTATAGTATGTGGAAAGTGGTGTAATTTATAGATTTGAGAAACGTAGGGAAATTTCGAGGAAATTCTCCGGGCTACAATTTAATAGCCGGTTCTCGATTCCTCAGTTCGTCGCACTTTTGTTCGGATCTACCGGTGTTACTAATTAATGGAACAGAGGTGAAGGATTCTCCTTTGGATGTGACTTTCTTTCATTATAATACAATAAGGGTTGGGACGCGAAGAGAACGAAATAAATGCAAGAGAAAGAAAAAATCAAGGGTCTATCCGGCGCGAGACGGCTTGACGTTAATTAAATTTTCACCGCGATGTTATGAGGCCTGAACTCCGGACTGAATGAACACAATTCGTGATTTATTTATTTTCTTTTTTTTTTTGCATTTTCATTATTTCTCTGATTTTCTCCCCTTGGTACATTCGAATAATTGCGTTTAGAATAATAAAGGAATCAAGAAAATTGGCTTTTAGAATTTTTCGCCTATTTAACTGCAGGTTGTTCTTTTTAATTTTCTCTTCATTCGTTTTTCGTTTTCTTGACTAATTCTACTTTGTCAAAAAAAGTAACACATGATATTCGCAATCGACGCAAAGGGGGGATATAATTCGTTACATCATTTCCAACACAAAATTTTTCTCCATCTTTAGATTCTGTAAAGGATTCAGAGATAAGAGAAAAAAAAAAAAAAAAACACCAAGAAATTCGGATGTTTGATAAGATTCGAGACTAGGTGCGGTGAAAAAGTAAGGGTAACATTTTCTTTTTGCTCGTTAAAAATCGGCGGACGACAAAATTTGTTGCTTTAAACTTTAACTATAGGTTCAGCTGCTCCGAGTTTCGAAGTGATTAAATTAGCCCCGTTATGCTTTAGAGGGCGTGAGCCACGTGAATTTAACAAGATAATATAACTATACTCTGAGTATATAAATATATAATTAACATTCAGACGAGTTTGGATACTCGAATTCAATTACGATTAAGATAATATCGATACTCCAAAGATAAATTGAAGAACTCGGACGTAGCTTCCCTGGAATTTCAAGAATTCGGAACATCTTTGATTTATAAAAATCTTCTCTTTCATTTTTTTTTACCATGCACCGAACCCGAAGTGCGTAATGTTTTACGGTAAAGGAGTGATTTCAAACCGTCGAGAAGACTGGGTCAAGTTACAGTTTTTCCATCCAAGTTATATTATTCTTTTTTTTAACATTATTATCAGAGCGTTTATTCCTCTTTTTACTTTTTGGTCATACTTCAGAACGTTACGTGATCTGGAACGGCCATACACGGCGTTCAATTGCGACAGCTGTGTGGAAAAATAAAGGTCAGTCACGTATCTCAGATGGTTCCTTCTGTTTCTCGAAGAATTTATCGTTATTAATTTCTTTTACCGCACCTGAGAAAAAATTAGTTTCGAAAGTCCTCTGTATATTAAAAGAGAAACTGGAAAATTGCTACACGTATGTATACATACGTATGTGCGTACAATTGTGAAAAAAAAATTCTCAACCGTACGAAGGAAATTATTTTTATGTCAGACGGAATATTTCGGAAGAAAAAAAAAGCATTCCGGTCGACAAAATATATATTTTCATTTCCTCGGGAAAATTGTAAATCTCAGATATTAGATCTTTAACGAAAAAGGAAGTTCTCTTCAGACAGCGTGATCGTGACATTGATATTTTCATCTCTCGCTACGATACGCTTATCTTTCTGATTTGATTCACCTTCTTCCGCGTCGTGTGCAGGATACGCCGTACCACGCGTGATAGCGAATGACGGATTTTCTTATCAGTTGATATTTGCTCTAGGATTCTTGGAACGCTCGTTAAATTAAATATAATAGGAAAAAAGGGATTAACTCCGTTCGTGTGAGCTAGAGTATCGAGCGACGAGTAAATTCTAGAGTTAGTCGAGTCAGCGGAACGATCGTCGACACCTCTGCGTATAAGATTGGAAAATTACGAGAAAATGAGAATGAGAAAATAGAAGGAGTATACAATAAAATCTCCAATACACACACCGCGCCGCGTGATAAGAAGTGAGAGAAAGTTTTCTCCGTTTCCTGGGCCGAAGAGAACTACTGTTCGACCAAAGTATAATTTAAAAGATTGCCTTTTTCCTCAACTTTCCGTACACGCGAAAAATTCCGAACTTCCGAACAACTTTCCCCCCCCTACAACTCGCCTGTATCGGATAATGTACCTGGATAAAAACCTTCGAGCACCTTACCGGAGGAAATGGATTCAAATCGAGCAATAAACTTTTCCCACGTGTGGCTTTATGGGTCCATATGTGTAACATGTAGATACACAAGGGCTGTAACCTACATTTTTTTATACACGGGTGGCTCGTGCGTTCGACCCTCAAAGGAAAATACCTTTTTCAAACCAGCGACGATCGTATTGTGTCGGGTTCTTCATCTTAGCAAAAAAAACAGTCGAGTCTGGTACGCGTATTTCTTGTACGGAATAAACGCTGACGACGTCGTTTCTTGGAGTTCAAAAATAAATTCGGCGAAAAAAATCTCCTGGAAGCTGGACCGGGATTACCGATTTACCGTTAGTGTAATGTGAGCCATTTCTATTCTCTGTGGAGAACGATATATGACACGAATGTGAACCCGAAACCCTAGTGATTATGAATTCTCTCGAACGCTTCGACGTGGCACAGGGTTGTTTTAATTGGATTGTATTTCAAGGCGTTTATTATAATTTTCAAAACTCCGTTAAACTTTAAAGGACGTTCGATCGACGCGGAAACGTATTTCACCTCAAAGGTTGCACAACGATATCAAAGTTGCCCGCTACCCTCGATTTCCGCAACCCTTTCTCGTTACTTATACTTATACATAACCGACTATGGAAATACGAAAAGAATAAATCAGAGGAGAGGTTATTTTTCTGTTCACTTTATAGTCTTTCATTCTCGTTCAAAGACGAACGTGCCGCAATCACGTGAAGAATTTCCAATAGTTAACGGAAAATTCCGACTGGTGTATTTGAAATTCACGTCGAGACGAAGCGAAAAAAAAAAATGCTTAAAGAACAAATTAGTACATAACTCTGTCGGTATTCGTATGTAATATATTTTGGTATGTAACATAGTTGGAAATAAATAAGCAAAAAATTTCGCAAAGTTTTGCCAATAATATATACCCTATTCACCAATGCTATGTAGTTTAAAAAATCAGATACCTATGCCAACTAAAAGTTTGTTTGAATTTATGAAAATATGTTGAATTTTATTCCACACCGTGCACCCTTGCCAACCAATAATTCCCTTAGACATACCGGTCTGTGTATAGACGGCGAATTTACGTTTATGGAATAATAAACTAGACGAGAGGAGAATATACGCGGCTTGTCCGGTATATATACTGCAGTTGGGGGGTTTCATTAAAAATTAGTTAGAAAGTAGAGTAATAACAACAATAATATTAACAATAATTTTCTTCAACGTAAATGGGAACCGCGGTAGGTGGCATACTAATGAGAAAATTTTCAATTAATTGGATTACATATGTTAGACCGCATACGGTATAGCATTTTCATTATCACGCACGTTTCGCTTTACCCGTTTTCCTCCCATTGTCGTTTTTTTTCTTAGTTTTTCACCTTCTCTATTCTCTCTCTCATTCTTTCCACACCCTTACAATATTCGCGGCAGCGGAGTTTCACGGCTTATGACAAGGAAAGCGTTTAAATATTCACGACCGATGAGCACGAAAAGATTAGACTCCGCAGTCGACCCCCAGTTGTATTAATAATGACGAGGTAACGATGTGTTATACATTTATGAAGATATATTTCCCAATGCTCTTTGTGGACGGACAAAATGAAATGATAAAACCGGACAAATTATAGGGGGAAAAAAATGAGATTTTTCGTGTACGCTCTCCGATTTTTTAACGAAGACCGTTGCGAGCTTTACGAGTACATTAGGCGACGTGGGTCGCCTTCCGATATGGTAATTAATTTGTTTGTCGAGTAAACAGATTCGAAGCGTTGCGCAAAGTTTCTCCCTAAGTTAAAACCCCGTCGATATGGAAAACTATGCGTCGTAAAATTCTATAACACGATACTTCGTTTTAATGTACAAAAAAAAGAACAAAAGAAAACCAACGAACGAGAAATTAAAAGATTCGCCGACAAAAGCGTATTAGTTTATTAATTTTCTTCTCTTCGTTCAAGCCGAAGTCTGTAACGAACGAACGTCAGATTAACAATAAGTGAGGAAATGAGATTTTTTTTAATTATGTTCGTTATTTTTTTTTTTCGGTACAATAACCAAACAATTTCTTGATTCAAAATCTCTAATCCTAAGAAGAGAATAGAACAAAAAAAAATTGAAAAGATTGAGCTACAGATTTAAATTGAGAAAAAAATTATTTCATAATCATTGTTCGTTGTACGAAATAAATATCATCTTTTCGACGAGGTGAAGAGCCCGGGTTGACCAACCCTCGGGACTGACCCCAAAAATGCTTGGGAGTACAAACGATCGGCGGCGGTGTAATATTAGAGAGCTCGCGAATGGGTTTTCGGGTTTGCGAATGTTTTCCGGTTGGTATAATAATAGGTGTACGGTTATAATTTTTACACGGTCGTTTTAAGCGGTCTTTGTTTAACGGCCAAACATAAAGTCATGGGGCGGGTACAGTTTTAGTGCACAACTAACGTTACTTCACCAACTTAATGTATATGTATATATATAAGCCCTTGCTCAAGTGGGTTTTATACTTGCATCGCGTAAACTATATGTATACCTTCGAGCAACTTACAGCTATTCGTTTCGTTCGCCCGTCGTTCGCTTTTATTGTTATTTTAGTTCACTCTATACGTATACTCCGAAAGACAGTTATCAGCCAGTTACGCGGTGCAAAACGTTGCACATGCACCTCGCTGTACGTGCATAGATGTAACTCTACTTACACGTACACGCGTTATGCCGTACGTTTCTCGTTGTAACAACACATGGCTATGCGCCTGTACGCATGTATGTACCATGTTTTCCCACACATAATTCAAACCATTGCCAGGGGGAAGTGCAAAACAAACTAGTGCCGCTGCGGTACACAGGCCACTAAATGCAAAATAGAATTATTCAACCCACGCCACATCCCACGCGTTCTTATATAGCTCGCTTTTTTTTTATATACATGAAAAAAAAAAATTTCAACACCCCTGAATGCATAAACGACAATTTTCTTTCGCAAAGCCGCTTGTAGGAGTGCAACGAATGCGAAATAATTATGGAGTCGAAGTGAAAATTCATCAGCGAATTAAATCAGGTAGCCATGTCATCGTCGATGCATTCAAAACTACCAGCGCTACTAATTTTGAAACAACTGAGTACGGTGTTGTTTAATTTATTTATTTTTTATTTTTTCATACGAAGTATATCGGAAATCTTGGTGCGAAATACGTCAGGGGTGAGTTGAATTGAGCTTTTTTTTTTTGGTCATTCTTTTTTCCCCCTAAAAATTTTACGAAATGTCACGAGTAACCGGATGTGCTGGGCGGATGGTGTTCGCTAGAAAATCTATTTTCAATTTTTATATTCGTCGAGGGTGAAGAAAATCACGGAAATAGAATTTCTTGTATATCGTATTTTATTCTACTCCAATAGGGTCGGTAAACGCGGTAGGTAGTCCAACGTTGAAGTAAGTGCGTGGGAAATTGGGAGGTATGCCGAGTAAATGTCAGGTTCATCTGGATCGGCGATACATCCGCGTGTATACCGTATTACGATGAGAACCCTATGTCCTTGGTTTCTGAATTTCAAATTATGTGAAAGGGTCGTCATTTCCGTATGGCAGGTTCATTTCTCGTTCCAGACGTCAATTTCGCACCATAATTTCGCCGAATTTCAAATACGGAAATCGAGATGAAACCTTGAAAATTATATATCGAACGGGATGTACGGGAAGTTCATTATTATTTCTATGATACAGAATTCGAGAAATGTTAACGCGACTAGCAGATTATCCTCCCTAAGGCCGCACGTGCTCCACGTATTTTTAGCGATTTCGTATATATCATTCGATCTGACGGAGGAATAAAATAATTAATTTCTCTAAAAATACGGTCGATCCCGAGTTCCATGTACTTCATAAATTAGGCTATTCATTCCCGATCCGTTTCTATGTAAATAACGTTCATCATATTTACGAATACCGGCCTTTCATCGTCGATCAAAAAGAAGAAAAATGATTGAAAAAAAGCTTATTTAAAAATCTTTTTTTTTTTTTTTTTTTTTTTGTTACGAACGAACCTCATGCTCGGAATGATTAATGACGTATTCTGCAAACTGTATAATATAACCGACTCGACAAAGAGTCGAATTTGAAAGCACAGATTGCTTCTGAGAATTGCAAACAAACTCTGTCGAATCAAATGAGTTGTTATTCGAATTGGTTTTCCCTTTTATTTGGCTATTCCCTAATTAGAGGGCACATTATATTGGCACGAAGCTGCAGACATCCATCAACGATGTACTCTGGAGATTGGGAAGTAGAGTGATGAAATGGAAACTGGTAAGTTGAGCATTATACATTCATCAACTCCGCATATATTTCACATGCTTTATACATATAGGTATATTATACATCTCACGTATTGTATTTTCACCGAAAAAGAAAAGTAAAAAAAAAACAAATCGTGGCAGGGGTAGAAAAGGTCGGTGATCCTAATGGATTTTCTATTTCCTTTTCTTTTTCGAATCCTTAGAGTTTTTCTTTTTTTCTTGTGCGATCCCAAACCTCAATCTTCTACATTCCATTTGCAAAATTTCCTCATCGCGTAACGGGCAGCGTCCAATTTCGAATAATGAAATCCATGAGAGAAATTTACAGGGATACCCATTTTCATTGTAAACTTACACCCACTATTTTCTATCTCTATTTTTTGCACATCCCGCATGGAGATTTTATACACTGCAGAAATATGAGCATCGTTATTTCTGTTCGAAGTAAGGTAAATCTCTGCAGTCTGCTTCCTAGTTTTTTTTTTTGCATCCTTTTTTTTTTGCCAATTTTGACGAATTATATTTACGGAACGAATAATTCAGATCTGCAGTTCTATTCTGGAATTTATAAACTGAGCTCATTTGAATGGAATCAACGAATACGAGCTCTCACACTCGCGAACCGGAAGCGCGTATAACAAGGGTGTGCGGCTATTCCGAAATAGTGAAGCGTTTAACTGCGGATTACGAATTTAACGCGTGTACTACACCGCACACGTGCGACAGCTTACGAGGAATGATTTGTTCGCGCACCACTTTCCTTCAAGCTCCCACGGAATAAGCTTTCGACAGTTTTCTATTTCCATGAAAAAAGCTCAAGCTCTGAATTCATGCCGGACGTGTACAGAAACGAATCGATTCGATCTACGCCTATATTTTTACGAAGAGACTCCCACCCGTGAAGCGACGTTAACGTTTCGTTATGCGATTATCAACACCCAACGGTTGATAAATGGGCGCATACTGCATGTGATCCTAGTTAATTCGATCGAATGATTCCGGCGCACGTTCTAGCACCTAATATCGGTCTTTGGGTGAATAAATATGTATTTCCGGCTTACCTATTTCCATATAACGTTCGACCGAGCGAAGCTTGTGATTCTAAGAGGTTCGAAATGGCGAGTTCCAATTATCGCTCGATGCGATACCTGCGACATTTTACACCTTCGAAGAACCCTCGTTATGCGTAGGTATACGCCACACGTTACCTCGATATCGAGCTTGCGGCGCGCGGTTAGGTTTTCAGCAAGGAAATCCGAGCACCCGCGAAGTGCACCGTATCGTATGAGAAAATACACGTACGTACCTACGTCGTTGAAAAACGACCAAGCGCTTTACCGAGCTTTGAAATACTTTTGAAAAATTTTCCAACCAGACGAAATTCCGTTGATACCCGTGACGAGAGAACATCGTTGAATAAATTATGTCCACGTACGATACATCGGAGATGTGGGCATACGATATGGGGAATGATCCATCGCTAAAGTATTGAAATTGAGGAATGAGGAAGAAAAGAAAGGAAAACTGGACGGAAAAAGACATCGAAAAAGAAAAGGTAAAAAAGATGCGAGAGTCAAGTGCCAAGAAAATTGAGATTAATCGTCCCACGGTATATATTATAGGTAGCGGAGAAGAAGAAAAAAAAAAAAAAAAAACCGGTATAATAGTCGGAAGGAGACTCGTCGAGGGACGAGGATATAAAAGTTGCCAAATTTTATTCCCTCGAGTTTATTCCCCAAGAGAAAAAGGTAAGTAGACGTATTCGGGAGCGAGAAGGGTAGGTCTTCCCCGTGAAACGTAAAAAGAAAGAACCAACGTTCAACACCTGTTTCGTATCGTACGACGGTTGGTGCGTCGGTTATTTTTCACGAATCACCCCACGCGAAAACGTGCGACCCCTCCTACCGCGACGATACGAAAAAATACATCACTTCCTTTTCCGTTTTTCTCACAATACACTGAATACGTAAAACATGTACACGAAAAATATCCCTCCTTGTAAAGTGTATAAATCTTGTGTTCTTTACTAGCATTGCGCGCGCGAGCTCAGTGTACGTTGTTATTATCGCAATTTGAATTTCGCATCTCTTGTACTCCTTTGGTTTTCTTCGATTTTTGAGCCGGAAATGAAGTATCTTTAAAACCGATCGTATGGCACTTTTCTAACGTATTTTGACCTCAGGAATCCAAATCTGAAAGAAAAATTGATCTATCTCTAAAATTGACCGAGTTATCGCCAAATTTCAGCTTTTTGGGGTCAAAAATAAAAAATTGATTTTTTAGTCTATATTAATGTAATTTGAGCTCAGGAATCCGAATCCGGAAGAAAAATTGATCTATCTGCAAAAATGACCGAGTTATCCCCATTTTCTCGCATTTTTTGGCATAAATTTGAGGATATCTCGAAGAGAAAAAATCGTAGCTCAATTTGGACAACGGATTCGTGTTCCTGAGGTCGAAATACGTAAGAAAAGTGCCATACGATCGATTTTAAAAAATAAAAATTTTTGGTCAAAATTTGAGATTTTTCCAAGGGGTACCCCTTACGATTTTTTCAAATTTTGGCCAAAAATTTTTATTTTTAAAAATTGATCGTATGGCACTTTTCTAATGTATTTTGACCCCAGGAACACGAATCCGTTGTCCAAATCGAGCTACGATTTTTTCCCTTTGAGATATTCTCAAATTTATACCAAAAAATGCGAAAAAATGAGGATAACTCGGTCATTTTTGAAGATAGCCCAATTTTTCTTCCAGATTCGGATTCCTGAGCTCAAATTACATAAAGATAGACTAAAAAATCAATTTTTTATTTTTGACCCCAAAAAGCCGAAAATTGGCGATAACTCGGTCAATTTTAGAGATGGCACAATTTTTCTTTCAGATTTGGATTCCTGAGGTCAAAATACGTCAGAAAAGTATATTAAACCCAATTAAAAAGATGATTTATTTTTTGCTCAAAAATCGAGAATAGATCAAAACCAAGTACGGAAGGAAATCGATCCCGCCATCTAAATCAAAATACAAGAAAAAAAGCATATAAAATTTTTTTATTTCTGACTCAAAAATTGAAAAAAATCCAAGGAGTGACGCAATTTTTATTCGTGCGATCACGGCAGAGAGAGATTCTGTACCTTGGATAATTAAAAGTAAAAGATTCATTCCGAATTGCGATAAAAAAATCTTTGCTTTTTCCCCACTTCTCATTAATTGATTTATCCATTTTAAAATCGCTTCTGATCGTCTAAGCTACCCTGTGAATAATTTTGGATCATGGGGATTACTTACGATGTAAGTTAGGCCTTAATCATTCAATAGCTAATAACCCTCCCGGTTACGAGGGGACCCAAAAATTTCCGTATACCTCTGTACATATGCTGTGCACACAACAAAATGTTATATCATGTTGTATTATTTTGCATACGTAGGATCGAAGTTTTCCCTCGAGGTATGGTAAGTGAGTTAAGATCCGCTGGCGGAAACTTGTCAAAGATAGAGTGAAATCCGCAAGTATTTTGATGCCTATACAACCTTGCGTATAATATATTTATGTGTGTATATAGTACGACATTTGCCTTTCCGATGATCAAATTTGTCGAGAACTTTGCAAACCTAAAGCCCTCCAAGTGAATCCGGTTACTACATACGGAAGGATTCCGCAAAATAGTTTACATAAATAATGGCAGCGATTGTTTCACGAATTAATGCGACTGAAAATTACGCAAATGACATTTTAACGACAAATTTATACCGTGGATATATTTGTATCATTCAAACGAAATATTCCCACGAAAATTGAAGACCTGAGATATATATATACCGATCTGCGAGGATCAGCTTAAATCCCCTACGGATCTTTTCCTTATGAGTTTTTCTGCGACAAAATTGAGTAACTATAACCGGTTCTTTTTCTTTATCATGATACGTTTAGAACCTTAGACCGGTTACAAACTTACTGACACTAATTCCCTCATAATTAAATTATGTAAACTTGCGGAAATCGTGTGAAAAAGAAAAATCAAAAAAATCGACGAAGTCTCGCCAATTCCGACGTATCGCGTGAATAAAAAAAAAACAACAACAATTTGCAAACTTCATACAACCCGTCGAATAGTTTTTCCAAAACCGAGAGAAGATCGATACAGCTTTGGAATATTTTTTCACGATGGTAAAATTGATTTTTTTTCTCTTCAAACTCACTGGAATCCAAAAATATTTTTTTACGTACGATCGTGAACTGACCTCAGAATCATCGTAGACTATTTATATTACGCAATGAATTTGGATCTGAATTTTCACTGCGTTGAAATAAAATAAATGAAAGGTCAAAAAAAAATCTATCGAAATTATTTCAAGAGATGCTGTGTATAAAAGGAATTTCAAATATTTGGTCTGGAATGTTCAACAGAGCGCGGTGTTGAAAAAATATACACAGAATATTTTACCGTCGATGTTTCTCTTTTCTTTTTTTTTTTTTTTCCGCCCTCTCAGTTTTTGTTAAAATCGCATTATTAAAATTTATTTCATTTTCATAATGCTTTCATTTAAACTCGACTACAGGAGCTGGCACTAATTTAAACCACGGAGATTAAACAGTCCTTCGTTTGTCTGTTAATAAATTACTTTTACTTCATTCGAAACGAATCATCTTCGTGAAAATAAAATTGAAAATTCATTCGAAAAAGTTTTGCAATTTTGTCAGTCGATGAGAAAATAATATGGTAGAAATAATAAAGTTGAAAATGATGGAAATAATTTTCGCTTCGACCTGTACGGACGTGGTATCGGTCGCAATTTTTCGAGAGGTAATTAGCTCGGGTTTGAAAATAATCAAAAACGAATTCCGATCGAAAGCTTCTCATTGTACAGATTTGGTGATTTTCGAGAACCTCGAAAGGCTCTGAGCATTTCATTGAGAAATTATTTCGTTTCCGTGATTTGAATTTGGATTTGTTGCTCTTTCCGCGTTTTCGTACACATCTCGAAACGTCGATTGTTCAGCGACGTCTGAAAGTAATCGGCGCTATTTTCACGTTTTTCTTCATATACCCCTCTTTTTTTCGTACACCTCATAGGAAAGTTTGCTCGAAAACTCGGAAACTTATCTACCCGAAGATAAAAATGAGCGGTTCCTTTTTCTTTCGCAAAGCTCGCTCGACCCCCCTAGTCTCCTTTATTAGCCCGTACCCAGCTTTTTCATGTTGGTTATTATTGTTATTTTTATCTCGGACAATTTCGCATTTCCATTTCTACCCCTGCGCTACCCGCGCGTTTCTAATTTCCCTTATACACGAATAATACGTACGTACGTACGTACGTATATAACCCACGCTTAAGAATAAAACATCCAGGTCAAATCGTAACGGGATCGTAACTTAAGCTCTGTCTTAGTTGGAGTCGTAACTCTGAGCTCGTACGTCGAAATGGACCCGAGACAGAGGAAGGTCTCCGGAGTTTAGGATCTCGAGGAAGGGAGGAAGAGAGAAGAGCGAAAAAAAGAAAAAAAAACGAAGGGAAAAAACCGAACGTGCAATCGTCGAGCTCTGTGAAAGGGTACGTAACAACGATAGGATAAAATATTCGATGCCCCGGAACGAGGACAGATATGAGAAATTGTGAAAAGTAAGAGGAGAAATGATGGAGAGGAGCAAAAAGTGAAAAATGGAAGCTCGTGCGACATTCTCTCCTCTGAACTACACCGTGGCGTCGTTCGTCGAGTCCTGCACAGAGGGTGGGTATGGTACTGCACGGTGGAATACCGTGACAATTCAACACACGGAGGTAAAAAAAAGAAGAGAGGGAAAAAATAGACTGTCATAAGTACATGGCTTATGTTATTCAGAGCGCGTAATATCTCGCTTCGTCTCCGCTACACGGTACACGGTACACACACTCTTGACTTGTCAACGCTCCACTTCAATTTACATCCAATCAGTCACGTCGCTGCTGTCAGAGCGGCCGAAACGAGATGATGAATGATAAATCTTACTTATTGCTAGATATTCGTTAATCGATGAAAAAAATTATGAGAATATTCCAAGCACTCCTGTGTTTTGATTTCGTATTTTTCTCTTCGATTAATTAATCAAATTAATCTATCCAGCCGTTCTAATGCGACTTAGGTGACCTTGGAGTTTCGGAGCAAGAGGAACAGCAATTTCCAGGTGTAAGGGGAAGGAAAGAGAATGGATCATAACGCGGTGTCTTAATGACCTCATTGATTAATCAATCAATTTATGTTTTATCGTATTCAGGATGGGAGGCGTCGGTGCGAGAAAGGCAGCCAACAACCCCACGTTTACAAAAATTATGTACTGGGTATGTCTTGATAGCCATACCCCGCCAGTCCTGAATCGAACTGACGCGCCATTGAGGTGGCGAGCACCCTTTATGAAGAGTCCGCGGTTCGCTCCGTGGTTTTGTATTTAAATTGACAGTTTTCACTTGCGAGTATTATTTCGTCCAGGAGTCATCTGTTGGCGGTATCACGAACTGCGATTCAAATCGTGGCGGAGACGCTTTTTACTATCGCGCAATACGACGTCTGCCCGCGTTGGCGCGGGAGAGCGATTCGTTCGAAATTATGAGGACGAGGAATAAAAAATTCGAACAAAAGAAGGCCTCGCCGAGCATCTGTTTGAATCAATTAAAAAACTTATAAACCGAAAAACCAAAGATTTAATCAAAAGACTGGTCCATCGTTTTTTTACTCTCATTTTTCCTGTCGGTCGCTTTGTCATTCAGATTTCAATTAACGGTCCGCCTTATTGATCTGCCATTTTTTGCCTATTTTTTTTTTTTTTTTTTTTTAAATTTCTCAGTCGCAATTAGTCGAACGTGAATAATTCAGCGGTGGAGAAAAAATATGTTTTCGGGTAATTACAAGAGTGGGTCGATAGTTTTTCTCAATATTTCACGAATAAAATATCACGTGCGGTGATTCGAGACCGCGGTTAACGTACAGGTTGCGTAATTCAATATAATTTCGGTCTAAAGAAAAAAAAACTGGGAAAAAAAATTGTGGATTGTTCATACACGACGATATTTCGAGGTGGTAACAACGAAGTAAATATTTGAACCTGTTATCAGCTCTGTGACGTGAAATTTTTCTAAAATTTTTTTCAAAGTCAGAAAGTCAATCGTTATTTTTCAGCTATATAGAAAGCTCGAATTACTGGTTATCCCCTTCAATCTATCCTTTATTAGATACTGCACATGTGGCGATTAAATTCGAAACAAAAATCAAAGAAAAAACGCGCGTTTTTTTCTCGCATTCGATAATCTTCAAACGTTTTATATTTCACGCAGAATTGCTCATCCAACGTAAGCCATAATCTCCTTTTTTTGTGTGCCCATCTAATTTGTTTGCTTTTTTACCTATTATCAGCTGCCTCTGCTTTTTTTTTTTTTTTTTTTCGTTTTTTATCGTTGTACAAACTGACAGTTTTTATAGTTACGACGCCGCGAAGTGCATTTTGCCGAAATATATATCATCGGCCATCTTCATTTTGAGAGGGTGAAAAAGATTGAATAAATTTTTCATAAAATTTGAATAATGTACACGACGTCTCTTGTTATCGATTCTTTGGTCGAGAGTAAATCCATAAGAATAATTTCTTCCTACCCTACAGATCGAAGAAAAAATAGAGGGGGAATCGCGAATTAATAATATGAGCCACGAGCGTGGTATTCCTATAAGTTACACACCTATAACCCTCGTAAAATTCAAAGTGGGAACGACTAATTTACGGCATCTTTGAAATTAACCAAAGTAAAGGGGCCTAATGGTGTTCGAAACTTTGGAAACTCTTCACTTCGTCCCACTTATCGCATTGTACATACGGAGGTTACGACTTTTATCTCAAAATTTCTTAAAACGTCTTTCGCGCGCGAAAGATTTTTTAATTAGTAATCAGGGTGATCGCGAGGCGCCACGTATACACGTAACCCAAAGCTAATCGGAAAAAGTTATTCCGTGATTATTTCCTCTCCCTTCCTCCATCTTCTCTCTTCTTTTCTTTGCCCGAATCATTTGCTTCGTATTTCGTAAATTTTACCTCGTATACACAATCAGACCGTTAACATCTCGCGTCAACCCTCCGAGTATCGCGAACTTTTAACAGGATTGTTGTACATCTTTTTTTTGTTCGACGTTCGCCTCGAGCCCCAGAGTTTTCGCACAGGTATACACGGGTATAATATGCAGGCTGACAAAACGCGGAACTGCTAACCCTTCTATTGTATAATAGTCACTGTACGCGCCATTGAATTCAATTTGGTAGAAAAAAAAAAATTAAAAAATGAAATGGGGATGAAAGACAAAGGAAGGTCGAAAAGTTTAGGGCAAAATGTTACCCGCGTGCAGGGAACGACGGACGACTGTGACGCGGGATCAAAAGCTCAGAAATTTGCATCCCTATAAGGATAAAATTATCGCGCCTTCCGTCTGCCCGGGTTGTTCATTCGATCGGGTAACGAGCTTCAACTTTTAAATAAAAGTTGAGCAGTTAGCTGGCTACTTACGCGATGCGATTTCATGCACACAATTCATGTATATAGGATTTCGTTTGCCGAAGAATTGGCTATTTTCGGAACGATAAATTAAAAAATGTCTCCGGTTGATACCGTTTCACATACGAGGTAGCGGGTACTCCTGACCGGTCAAAGGCGTACTTACCTCGTTGGATGAAAAAAAAAAAAACTTCTGAATTAGAAAAAGAAAGTAGAAAAATCGCGGTACGTACATAACGCGAAATGGGTCAACCGCAATATTCTTCGCGACTGCAAAACAACACGCGTGCCACGGGGGCTACTTTTACAAACAATATATAAATAAAATCTAGGACTCCGATATAAAAGGTGCGCCACTACCGGGGATCGCGTGATTTTTATTATTCCGCGTATACATATAAACGTCGGCGTTGCTGCTGTTGCACGTTCATTAATCGCGACCGTTCGCTGGAAACAATAACAAAATCCTGCGCGGCACATGCACGTACATATACTTAACACGGTATATCGTTTACCGAGCTTTAACACAGTGTACGGAAATTGAGTAAGGTATACGTTCCAGTTTTCTTTGAAATTATAATAACTCACCCGCAGTGCAGTGACTCAATTACGTCACCCGGTGTATATTGCGGTGCAATTTTCACACCGTATAGGTGCGATACTGTTTCAACTTTTACTACCTCCATTCCCACGGGATTCTATCGCCCTGAAACTGCTTGAGCGAGCTTCGCTTTGTTTCAAAAGCGTTCATTTACGAACAAATAGTTATTAAGATGAAAGTACGCTGTCAAATTTCAAAAATTCAGGGGTTGAAAGAGCCGATCATTTTCTATATTGTTTCAACTTCTTCTTTTTTATCACCCGACATTTGATCCCACGATTGACTCGTCGAGTAAAAAAATAGAAACGACAGAAAAAAAAACCAACCCGAGGCAGACGCGTTCCTCGCCATTTCTGGTATACCTTGCAAAAGTTCGATTTCGACGGTTATACGACGTGTACGCGGCAGTATCCCCGTTCATTGTAACGCGGACCCTTGCCGAGCTCTTTGAATGGAGATGTGCCAAAATCGTGGGAATACCGGTAGGTAATAAATGGCTCTGCGGCTCGTATGGGCAGGGGATAAGGATCTGGTCCTGTTTATTAAACAAACACGCGGAATTCCAACGATTCTTGGGGTGGCAGGTTAAGCCACCATCTCCGGTATACGGCTACCACGTTTTCTGGTACAGGACGCGCGATAGCTGCAGTCAGATCACGACCGGGTTACCCTAAAGCTTGTTCCGACGAAAAGTTACCCCGGCTTTATATCCACTACTACGTTAAATAGTTTTCTTGTTATCTCTTCTATTTTTGTTTATCTTTTGTTCGCCACCGGCTACGAAAGTTTCACAATTTATTCACCCTGACTGAAATATTTTGGAAAAACTATCGAATCGGGACGCGAGGTGTGACAACACGTGTAATAATAGGTGTGTAAAAATATATTCGCCATATATTTTTGGACGGAAAAGTAAACGAGATATTTCTTCCTATTTTGTTGCGCTTCCGAGCACTTTGACCTTCTGCATGAAACTTCATATCGAAAAATATTCTTCGACAAATTTTTCTCCCTCTTCCTCTTTTTTTTTTTTTTTTTTCTCGTTACCGAACGGAAGTCCCGAACAGTATACATCGATTGCATCGGTATATTTTTGCGTAAGTATTACATAGCTTGTATAAAAAAAGGCAGAATTAGATTCGAACGGAAGGGACGTATAGCTACGTATAAATCAATTTCAGCGAATTTGACAACCTTGAAATGGAATTTTCGTTCTTCCAGATATTTGATTGATTTTTGAACGGAGCGCGGATATCAGACGTACGGGATTTCTGTTCGGAATCGTATCCCGTTCGAAAAGAAGCGATCCGGAGATGCTTCCGAGGTTGTTACTTGAGCTGTATAAATTCATCGAGGAAATAAAAAATATAAATAAAATAAATTTTCGTGAATAGAATTCACCGGTAATATGCATATGCCGTAGGTATGTGGTAGTGGCGTAATTTTACATTTATCGATCACCCAGATTCCTGAGAGGGTCAGGAAGAACGGAAATCGACGACGCTGAGTCCTAGAGTAGGTATGTTTAAAGTGGGAAAAGCCAATAACGCGGTAAGTTTTCATCGATGCATTTATAACATCGGAGAAATTTATGTCGTCCTTAGAATTACGTCACATTATGAACACCTGTACGGAAACCGACTAACGTCTTTCGCGGGAAGAAAAAAGAAATTGTTCGATTGTATAATTAATCGATGAATTTTATAATAATGGACCTGAGAAAATTAATTTTCCTCACTCAAGTTTGAGACGCTGGTTATTAATTTTAATTGTTAGTTTTTCGTGTATACGGGTATATAGTACTCGATGTAGATTATTACGTGTTGTAAGTTGTATCATTTTCGTTAGCAGTGTTAATAAATTACACGAAACATCGGATCGTTGTGTATACATATATGGTAAAGATTAAGACGCTTATGAGCAAATATTAATTTAGGCTGACAAAACTTTTGTAACGTAAACACGATAGCTTAATCAAACTTGAACCTGATTTATTATAACGCGTAGGTTACCACCCTTGTCCTTGAATCCCTGGTGATTAACCTTCCTCAATAAGCCATCGAAGTTTGAAAATGGAAGAAAGGTGCAGTGTTTCTCTGGGGAATTGTGAAAAATTATTTATTTTTTCTTTCAATGAGACCGTACCACCGTCGTCGATGGTTTCTATGAACTGTATATAACAAGCATTACTCTACTTTGCATTTTACAGTTAGAAAACTGAAAAGCAGCCTCTATACAGTCGCTGGAAATATAATGCTCGTGAGTCACGCGGTTAGCTCGCATATTTTCAGACCATTGAAAATGTAACAATAAGATATTTTTAGTAAAATGTTAACGTTGGCTTTATGGGCAAAGCCATTACTGGTCATCGCGAACAATTATCACCACCTCGAAATACGTGTAGGTATATAAAATATGAATACGTGCGAATGGAAATATTTGAAAATTGCGAAAATCATCGATCCAATGGTGGAAACGCGCGGGCGGTGTATCATCGCGATTAGAAAATTTCATTTGGAATTGATAGAGAAAATTTTGGGATCTTATCGCTTCCGAGCGATTTATCTCTAACGGCAAATATTTACGGGGATGGAATATCGGGTGAGGAATCTGGCAGAGATAAAATATCTCCCCTGCAGTTACCAGAACGCTACATTCATAGGTGTCCGACAGTCATAAATTGTTTAAGGCGAAAAAAGCTTATTTTCCAAAGCTGCTGAAATTGGCATTTTCGCAGTCATTAATTCCTAATCATCGCGTCGCGCGATGATCGTTTAATTCTGTGATTCGTCGACTCCGAGCGGACGTTACGGGATTGGAAAAGGGATTAGAAAAGTGTCAAGGATAATCTGAGCTTAACTATTAATCCTGATATAAACGGGTAATCGAAAGCTCTTCAACAAATTAGCAGGTGGCGTAGGATGTAAATTAAATCTAAAACCGACACTGTGCCGTCTACAACTTTGAGTGATTATATTCAACTGTTTCCAATTGAAAAGTTCTCCTACAGTTTCCCGTTCGCTCCCGAAATGCGGCAACTACTAATCTACTAACGATCAAATATGGCTTCTGCTTTTCATTAGAATCAATATCGATACCCCCCGATTCTGAACTAACGCGAAAGAAACTTCACCGCTGCGTCTGATTCAAACCCCGGTGACCCATTCGATTTCATTCCAACGATAAGACAAACTTCAAAATGGTCGACATCGGGATGGTTACGGCGTAACTACGACCATCTCGGTTTCTTTACAGGGTGATAACTTCGATAGTTGTACACACAATATGTGTCTCCGCTACATATTCCTAGGTTTCGCAGGTCACATTAACTCCTGGTTTAGGACGGGGCAGGATTCCCTAATTACTCTATACGATACACGCAGATATATGCAAGCTGTTGTCTGCTTATGATCTCTCGTTGTCAACCCTTAACCCTTCCGCACGTAGGTAGGTATATATCTCGCGGTAGATTTCAGCGGTCTCGCATTACTCCTCTCTTACGTAGAGTTACGGGACGATGTTTCCGCGGGAGGATTTAATAAGGGTAGATAGTTTTTGGAACGGACTCGAACAAAGCCGGCTCAAACATTAAATTCAGAAGCTCGAGGATCCGAATGAATTAGGCGCGCGAGTGGGCGTAAAAAGTATGAGCGAAAAAAAAAACAGAAAAAAAAAAAAAAAACAAACAAACGGAGAAAAGGGCTGACTGCGGGAACAATTTTCGGTCGCTCGGTTTTCCCAGAGGGATCTCTCTCTATACTCGCGGAGGTGGATGAAGATCGGACGAAGGAAAGAAAAAAAAAAAAAAATTGGAAAGGAAGAGTCTGGGTTTTTTTTGCTCAGAGGATATCACCGAAAAACTTACCACAGGCATTTCGAATCTATACGTATACGTACGTACGTTTTCACGGAAATTGCCGATGCGAGTTTCCACGTCGCATTCGATTCCAGATCAGAGCGGATGTACAACGATGCGTCGATCAGCTGATGTAATGCGAAGTTGCATTCGCTGTCGTTCATCGCTAACAAGTAGATGATGAGTCGGAAGGAAGCCAACTGTATAAACGATGTTAATAGGAACGTAAACCGCACATGCCACTCGTAATATCGTCGAGCTTTACAACTTTCAATAGTTAAGCGGTGGGTATAACTTGAATGGACTGTGCCAACAAGTGTTAGCCGATGCTTCGCTTCGCTCACGCTTCGCTACGTCGCGCCGCAAGCTTCGAAAGTTTTCAATAGGTTTAATAGAATGTGCGAAAGCTTTGTCATGTTAATCGACGACTCTTTTAAATATAGTTTCTCCGTAGCCGCGTAGCTTTTATCGCTTCGGGTCGTCGAGGCAACCATATACGGCGAGGAAACGTTCTAACGTTTCTGTAACGAATTTGATTTCGCGAGATTTTTGCGGCTCGGATTCGATGAAATAGAACTCGTGAAAAGAGGTTGACGTCGGCTGACCAAGTTTCTTTATTTCTCTCACAAATATATTGGCTTTCAAGCGTTCAAAAGTTGTATCTTTCGCCGAATAGGTACGTTGGAACAATGCGCCTTATTTGTTTTAACGAAGATCGCACGGTTGCGCTTTCGAATCGTCGAAGAAAAAAAAAGAAAAAATGGGTCTCATCGAAGTCCGGAACTTCAGTGGAGCGGCAGAGTTTCTCCAGATGAAGATCACGCTTTTTCTTGTACCGTACAACACGAAGAACTCTTTAATCCGGCGAGGATCCGGGGTAGCAAGATTGCGGCTAAAGGGTCGCCCATAATATTGCTCCGACAATAACAAAAATTGCGCAATTAGGTACGAGCGTTTGTACGCGTATACCCGCCTCACTTCGCCTCGTACCAAACGACGACCGTTTGGCCGGAAAATCAAGCAGCATCATCTTACGACTTGGACAAGCTTTGGGCGTATTCATTTCTACGAAGCATCGCGCGTAATTCCCTCCGGGGAAAACTCGAAGCGGAGCTCCATTCTCCAAAAGGACGCAGCGAAAAAAAGAACAAAAAAAAAAAAAAAATTCAACGATACGTACCAACGAGGATTCTATTTTCCGTATTATGTATATCGCGTCAAAAGCGGGGTTTAAGTGACGCCGGATTTATTAGGAGAGTAAATTATGCGCAGCCCGTCATCGCCTCATTTGCAATTGCAAGTGGGGTTTAAGGTTACCGGGTATATGTATATCCGTATTCGGATTGCGGAGAAGATTTCGGATGCGCGTGTGGAAAACGTGATATTATATACAGACGAACGCTTCTCCTCGAGTCGGAGAAGTGTTGGAGTAGGACTTTCTCGTTTTTTTCAGTAGCCCGTATCTCTTCGGGTTGACTCGGTTCGCTAGACGAGCTTTTCATCTTCCCTCGGTTACTCGTGTTATTATCAAACGCTGATACCGATTTTTACTTTTTTTTTTTCTATCTGGTCCGCCCCCGCTTTATCGAATCTGCGAGGATTCTCGGTACTCGTACGATTTCTGGTGAAAAACATTTAACAAAATTTTTCGCAAAGTGTATGGACGACCAGGGGCTCTACATTTGCAATGGCTGGTTGATAATTTTGAAAAAAAAAATTGATCGTCTCGAGGTGTGCAGGTAGAGATATAGAAAAAAGTAACGTACCTGCAAGTAGGGAACGGCCTTGCATAGTTTTAGTCCCAGAAACCAGGTCTCGGTGACGTCCCACACTACGGTGGGTGGTAGACACAGTATGATAACCAGGAGATCGGCGACCGCTAGATTGACGATGAAGTAATTGGTGACGGTGCGCATCGAGTGATTCCTGTAAACTGCAACGCAGACAAGAGCGTTCCCCACGATTCCAGCGACGAAGACAACGCTGTGCATCGCTATTAAGATCCAGTCGTTAACGTCCGGAAATATGTGATTCTCCATTAGTTCTATGTACTCGTCATCGCTGACGCAGTAATCCGTACAATTCGCGGTGTCGTTCCCTTCGAATTCATCGGATCCGGATTCCTCGTAGTACATCTCGTCCTCGTAATCCGTTTCGCTGGCCTCCGTCGATACCGGGTGTATCAAAAATGCCACCGATATCACCGCCAAGAGTACGTTGAAATGCTTAAAAGCCCCCATTATCTCTCCTATTTTCTTAGCCTCCGCTAAATACCGTCGATTCAACGCTCTCCGATCAGACGCGAACGTGATCGATCCCTTTTCGTATCGTGCGGTTGTACGAGTTCACCATTTCACTCGAATAGACACTCGGTTAAAATAGTTCAACGCGATGGCGACGAGCGACGTATAAGTCAGGATTTATCCCCCGACGCACTTCCGATCGCTCGGAAAATGAACACCTTGCGAATCTATATACGGTATCTCTGAATGAAGTTCGATCAATTCAATCTCATCCATAAATGCGAATCGCTCGGAATTGGCTCCGCGTTTGGCGAACGTGAAACTAATTGAACATCGAATTCCGATGTAGTGTACCTCTGATACCCCGACTCGCCTGTAATTACGTGACCAACGTTTACTCACACGTGTTGAGATATCTTATTGCACGTGGAATTAGCCCATTTACCGATGAAACAATTTCAATGCCGGGTACTCGCGCGTCTTCGAATTGATCAGCTTTGCGAACCTCGTGTACATCGCCCACCTATTTCGATCATCTCGCGCGCGCTCAAACCTCCTGAGAATCGGATATTCCAACGCCGAGTTGCGGTTATTTTTTCGACTAATTTCTGGCGATCACGCGGGACGATACGCCCTTTTTAAATCCGACGGCTAATTTTCAACGCGTTGGATATTTTTCACGTTCAAATCAATCGCGATAAAAGAGTTGGTTACGCGGTGCGTAACGCAAGTGCGCGAGATCGACGTCCGAATCGAAGAATGGAATTCGATCGGATCGCCCTCGACTGCAACCCTGACGGGGCTGCAATTAGGCTCCAACTTCGTTGTAATCTGCGGGGCGAATTTCGAGGGAATACCGTATTAGCGATCGCAGATTTCTCTCACCGAGAATCACGTCGCGGGTGCCTCCCTTCGTTCCACGTAATATTCCGAGTAGCCCCTCTCCAATTGCCGGCGGAGTTCAGAGCCCAGTTAGAGAATAAGACGGGCACTTCGATCGAATTGACTTAAAATTCGCCGGTCGTCGTCCCACTGAAATAATATATGCAAATTAAATTGACGATTGAAAGCGGGGCATGGGGGGGGGGGGAAATATCGTCGGAAACACGATTCACGATCGGGACTAAATATATATATATATATATATGTATAACCATCTTTCCATTCATGATTAGGTACATATGTAGTATGTAAGCTACCGTATACAGATATACCCGTGGTACCCCCCTTGTATAAGGCACACGCCACAGTGTCAAGAATTATTGACTCTCGACGCTGTGGGAAAATTCGTAACCTTCTCTTAAATGATATCATAATATTTAATCGGATCGGTAGGCGTAATAAACTCGGCGTTATAATAATTCCCGATTTCGTTAACGAATTTATCGGCTCAAAGCTTCTTAAAAATACGCAATCCGCTCGCCTATATCAATCGCGTTATTATGGCGTTGCTCTTGATCCTCGCCTGGAGTTTAAAATTTTTCTCGCTTATTCTCAAAGAAAAACTGGAGAGAAAAAAAAAAAAAAAATTGAACAGAAAAAAAAAAATCGCTACCGACCGCGTTCGAGGCCTATATATATAAATGTGAACCACCCTTTACGCGGAGAGAAGCTTGCCAAAATCGGGCTGAATCTTGAACACAGCCGCTTAAGGGCGGATCATCCCGACCGGATTATTTTTTTGAGACGTCGCGCGGGTGACGTTGACGGGCCCGATTCGAAAGAACTTGAGAAAAAAACAAAAAAAATCTCTATCCGCAGAATAAGATTTTCAATTCTACTAATCCCGTTTCGATACAACAGCTCCTACACTTTCTACACCGTGAAATTTCGAAAAAATCTATTCGCGCGATAAACGGCTCGACATGTTCGTTTCTTTTTTCTTTGATTTTTCTCACAGCTATTTCAAAGAACTCGCGACAAAGATTTCAACACGCGGGTGCGCCGAGGGTGCGTCGTTCTCGTGGCGTGTGAATTTGATCGAATCGACTTCGGTTTCATAAGTTTGCCGATACTACTATCGCGCATAAATTGAAATGTGTGCTCAAAGTTCGTTTTAACTCCAAGGTCCAAGTTTTTTTTTCCCCCGATTCAGATGTGCGGTTCACCCGACTAGGTGGTATACCTATGAAGAAAATTGGAGTTCTGCACATAGGTGCCTATATACGCGAATGCGGGAATCGCACGTAGCGCGAAACGAGCAGAGTCTAGACCCTGGATTCCTGTTAGAGGTAATCCGGGGATTTTAGAACCGCAACTATAAACGTGATACGGGTTAAACTCCGAGCTTTTTTCTTGTTGTTCTCGTGTTTTTTTTTTTTTTTTTTCTCTTTTCTTTTCTTTTTCTTTTTCGCTTTTTACAAATTTCTTTCTCCCTTTGCCCGATCGTGTTCGATTTGAAAATAAAGCGTGTACGCACGAGTACAAAGTATTTTGATCATCGAAACCGCGAGAGACGCGCGGCTCGAGAAGAAACCAATAAATTTTACTCTTCTTTCTTTTTTTTTTTTTTGTCCGCGAATACGAGGAAAACTCTACGGCATCGGGAAAGAGGACGCCGAGACTGTCGCGTCTCTGGACGGACGAGTTCTTTCCATGACCAGAAAAAAAAAACAAAAAAAAAACGAGAGATCGTATCCCGCTAGCAATTTCAACGCGTGAACTCTGTACAAAAGTGCTTTGCGGGGGTAGGTGAAAAATATGCAAATTTTTAAGGGTTTCTATCTACCTTCCGCGCGACCCACGCGGATGGAAAAATTATGGCCACGAAACACCGTTGGAATGTTGAAAAAAATTTTGATACAATTATTTGCCAATTCTTTTTTGCTTTTACACGTAACAGATCCAACGTTAAGTGCAGTAGCATGAGTTACGTGAGAATTCAGAATTGGTAATTTCCATCGATAATATATATATACATATATATTTGAGAAATAAGTTTTACACCGCACGTTACACGCCGGTACGACGTTATTCCTTATCGTGAACAGCGAGGGATTATTTTCCTCGCGAATAATTCAACAAAACGCCTCGAAGATTAGGGGTGAAAATTATGGTGGGCGATAATGGTGATGCATGGACTGTAAAAATGCGATTCTTGCATCAGATATTCTAACGTGCGGAAAAGGGTCACGGAAATTATTCAAATTGCGAACTTGATTTTTCTTTTTTTTTTTTTTTTTCTGTCTTCAAAAATTTCTCAACGGCCCCCCTTCGGAATAGCAGGAATAATTGAAGTGTAACGAAATACAGACCCATATTAAAAGCAAAAAATCTTCGCCGAGGACTTTTTTGTTGGCAATATAAGGCGAAGAGCACCATAATATGTCTTTCGGTCGGTGCGGGTTCTTTTTTATTAATATCGTATTTTTTTCCTTTTTTGCATGGACCAGATCAGGAAGGGTCAATATTCGCGAGGGGTGCCGCGCAGCGTTTACTATGGTAATACAGAGTGACGATAAAGAGTTACGGTATGAGTAAGATGGGGCCAGTAAAAAAAACGCTTTCGCATATTAAATGAATTCAAAAAGAATCCAGGAGCGGTTGACGAATACTACAGACTCTACACTCGGGGGGGGGGGGGGGGGGGGGGGGGGGGGGGGGGGGGGGGGGGGGGGGGGGGGGGTGCAACTTCGGAGTTTGAAAAAAGTCCTTCATTATCCTCATCTGAGGCTTTGAAATATTCTTCGCCAATTTATAAGCGTCTGACTCGATTACATTGATCAAAGCGGAGGACACGCGGAGGGGGTGGGGGGTGGGTAGGGGGATGGAATAAGCCGAAGATATACCAACACTTCGGTGTTAACTTTGAAAAGTATATATAAAAGGATTATCGATCACACCCCCGACAAAATCCTCCGCCAGACACTGTCACCCGACGTTTGCAAAGTCGAAAATATTCAAGCTCGTGACACGCGGATACGAAAATTCCTCGATACCTGACTTTCCGGACGAGAGTCGAGTGAAACTTGGGGGGCGAATTTTTCCCCCGTGGACGCGAACTTTCGACATTCTCTGGCGGCCAGCGGGGACCGGGTCCCTACCCTGCCTCTCGCAATGATCGCTACCTAGTCGTATACTCGAGTTTGCGTGTATCTTCTCACCAATGACGATATAGGTGCGCTGCCGCGGTAACTTCTAACCAAAAGTCACGCGCCAGTGGAACGGAAGCGTTTACGGAAAATTGAGAAAAATAGACGTGATTTTGGGCAGCCGCTTTTACCCGTGCGTGATTTCCTAATTGGCGCGAATCGACTTTTCGCATCTAATCCGCAACCGTCGTCCAAGTATTTTTTTGGAAACATTGGCTACTTTATCGACGAGCTTTATTCGAAGCTCGGTGTCACGGAAACGTTGCGGAAAGTTTACGGAATATTTCGGAACGTTGGAAAAAAAAAAATAGATGAAAAAAAAAAAGTCGTGAATACAGATTACCTAGATTCATCCGCGAATATCGTTACATTTTATATTCCGACGCTTTGGAGAGAGATATATGAATCGTAGGTATATCTGGTCGTCGAGCGAAAGAACGAAAGCCGGTGGAACAAGATCGACTGGTGCAAATAGAGGAAAAGAAAAAAAAAAGCTGATGGCACATAAACAAAGCGAGAAATATAAACGAAGTATATCTCGCTACTCGGCGGCGTTAGTTTCAATATCCACTTTGTGGAGCGTATAGAGAAGCTGAAAAATCTATTTCCGGTCTTGTAGATCTCCTCGGAAAGCGACTACCAGTTACCAAAATTGAAACCTCAAACCGAATGGAAATTCGATAGCTTCGTGTATCGGATTTTAGCTTCAGATAAGAGCGGAGAGAATTCTTCACCTCACCGCGATGGGCGACTGCTACAAAAATTGATCGATCCTTCATATTCGCTTCGGTATTCTTTTTTTCGATTATACCAATTTTTTTATTCATCCTTTTCAATTTCAAATTTTAGAGCTTGCGGTTGCTCGTTCAATGATTCGACAAAGCAAAGAAAACGAAAGCTTTTACTTCGCAATTCGTTTGAAGTCGAAACAAAAAAAAAAAGAAAAGTTATTTAGTTTCTCTGAGAATCGAGGGTGCGAAAATAAAAAAATGGGATAAACTATCATCATCCGGCATCTTATTCGCCATCTCAATAAACTCGCGGCGTGACTCCTATACGGAGCGTAGTGGGGAGACGCGAAAGTCCCAAGAGGATGGAAGGGATCCGCGTGCGACAAAATAGGTGTTTACCCGTTTTGATTAGAATTCGTATTGGCGGAAGCGGGAGATTTTTGGAATCTGAAGCAAAAAAAAAAACAAAAAAATATGTCGCGGCAGGGGAGCTTTATGGGGAAATAGCGCGCGAAGCGTTCTACTGTAAAGTTATACGCGATCTCGCTTTTATCTCATTATATATGCTATTTATACAACTGACTCGACCTTCGCCGTTCAACTTAACAAACAATTTCGAAACGGTAGAGCCCTAAATTTCACCACGCCTTATATACCAGCCGTCTCTTTTCACCGGAATGGGCATTCCTCCGCGCGGTTGAAATTGGGCCTAAATTAATTAGCGTTTTATGGGAATGCCTGTGGTCCTATAGTAATGAACTTCGACCGTGCTTCTTCGTAGTTTACTCGATTAACCGGAAAACTGTTTAGCGGAAATAACCGCGAACGCCGCACGGAGCTTTCAAGTACATGCAACACGTTGTGGTCGGTACGCCGTAATTCAATATTCCGTGCAAAAATCTGGAGCGTAAGACTTCCGCCGCTATCTTAGATTCGGTCAATGATCGAAACGGCTGTTTCTCAGCCGTTGACGAAAGAAAAGGAGCGGGAAGAATATTTTCTCCATCAATTTCTCAATTACCTCTCGACGCGCCTCACTCCGTACAGATACGTTCGAAATACAATCCTTTGAAAGATGATCAAACCATCGGAAGTCTTTTTTTCTCTCCTCCCTTTTTTTTCCACGCAAAAGATTACATCGCGCAAAGTCAAGTCACCGTAATCCTTGTCAAAGAAGCTCTATGGTTTAACGAAACAGACACATTTCAATCAATTCGTTTGTGTGCATCCAAACCGAAAACCGATCCCTTTGACAATCACCCGAATATTGTTGAGCGTCTCGACATTTTTCTCGAGATCTCTCTTTGATCGGCCTCGAGGTGTAATACATGGTAGGGTAAACGAACTCGCGGCTCGCGGGAAATAAGTCGAGATGATCGTACGTTTCCAAAAAATGCGGGTGACTTCGTGTTACGCGAGTTAAATAATAAGCGGTTTAAAAATAGGGGTAAAAAAAATATTCGCGTGATTTTTAAGAGGCGGACATTTCGTTTGGTGCTAATTTTTGATCTCTCAATTCTGTGCGAGAAAAAAGTAACGAAAGAGCGATCGAGATCCGAAAATTTTCAAATCCGACAACCAGGAGAATTACGTTACTTATACGCTCGCGAGTATACGATCGCAGTTGGACGTGTGTCGCGAATCTCGAGCGCGTGACGAACTTTCATTAAGATTAAAACTGACCTTGAGATTTGAATTTATGGATTTCAATTACGCGGGGGTCGGGTACGGGTATAGCGCGGTTATGAGCGCCACGTACGATCGAGGTGTAGCTGCACACATGGAAATTTTTCGTCGATATTTCAATGAGGGATCCGAAGAAGACATTAGAAATTTCAGCGGAAGCGAAAATAGAATGAAAGCTCGATATCCGAAAAGGGATCTGCATTTCACAACTTTCCCTTGCAGGGGGGGTTGAAAATTTCCGAAAGGGTTCGAAGTGAAAAAAAAAAACAACCACATCCACAACTTCGAAGCTAACCAAAATTTTGGAAATGCGAGATTCGAATCTCCCTTACATACGCGAAGTTCGACGTAATTAATCCGACAAGCGCAATTCTCCAAAGTTTGCGGTTTCCCACGCTTCGATTTAATCCACTAGAAGTTAGCTAGGTAATATTGATTTGTTTATATCCTCGAAAAGCTCCCGGAGGCTAGGGGTAGGGGGGAGAATCGTCTGGTCGTACGTCGAAAGTTGGACGACAAGTTTACTCGAGTGAAATTTCGGAGATTTGCTAACGGCAGGTGTACGGGATCGGTCCGACAGCCACGTGACCGAATCCGGTCAGAAAGTTTAAATCGGAAAACTTGAGATACACCCGAAATCACCGATCAGACTTCACCTCGAATACCCCGTCTACATAGTACAGCGGTACCTTCCATAATCATCGAGTTCGCGGTTCTCGTTTTATACCCATAGGGATATAGGAAGGTCTATGAGGTCCCTCCGGATCGAGAGAGGGCACTTTATTTATTCGACGGGTAAAATCACCCCGTGAACGTTCCCAGAATCCTTTGTAAGGTGAAACGTTAATTTAGAATGATTAAGACGTCGTTGGTTAAGCTCATTTTCTATTCGACTAACACCCTACGTCGCAGGAAAATTGGAAATTTATTGGATATCTGGATATACACCGGATTCGCCTAGAGGAGCTTCTTTGAGTGGCTCGCCTCATTCTCATTACGAAGATCCTCTGAACGCCTGGAATATGATCGTATAATTTTCGTCAACAATTTCTTCATTTTTTATGAGGCTGAATGACAAAAAAAAATTTCCCACCGCCTCGGAGAACATTGAAAAAAGTGGATAAATTTAATTGCAAATGGTAGGTACCACGTAATCTAATATATTTGCATAAGATCCAAATTTTCAAACTTTATCTCTTCGCCAACTTGAAAACTCAGACTTCGACCCTTTTATTTTTTGCCAATCCGTCGGCAGCGGGGACATTTTTTTTTTAATTTTTTTTTTTACCTCCGTTCGAGGGTAGGTGTCGAACGTTCTCTACATAGGTATACTACATTGATCCCGGTGTTGAAATTTATGAAGATTTTTTTGCGGTGCGGGCGGGCGTACCGTCGCCCGGGGGTAAAAAGCACCGATTATATTTGGTCTGCGTGTGAATCGTGTTGTTCCAAGTTTTTTTTGTTTCGTCTTGTTCGCTTTGCGTAAAGTTTTGCTTCAAACTCACTTCGATCGCTTCCGCGCAGTTGAGAAATCGAAATATATTCGCACTGTGTGTATGTACACTCGATCAATCACAATTGGAAATAGAAGAAAATAGACGATCGAAGAAATACTGTTCGATAAAGGTACGCGCGATCACTCATCGATAAATTCACCAATGGAATTTTAAAGTCCCGCAGGTTCGCGAGCTAAAATCGTAGCGCTTTTAATCTTTCGTCTTTTTCTTGCGTTCAAAAAAGTTTCGACGATTCGAAGCACAATTGTGAGCGAACGGTTTTTATTATTCGATGTTCTTTTTTTCCCCTTTGGTTATCAGATGCTGCGATCGTATCAGGGGCCGCTTCGGGTTCATCTGCGATCCTCGGAATGCCCGAGAATTTCGAACGACTCTAGCGATAAAACAAGATCTGCATGCCTCAACATCCGCGTCGGCTGAAGGTACAGGACTGGCGGGTGCAATTCAAGCGCTTGCCGCGGCTTTCCCTCGAGGGTTTCCCTCCAAGTTCAGGTACATACATAGGTATACAGCATAGGAAAGTGGTGCGTTATATGCGCGAGATTCGATTGCGCGTGTCCATAACGATATCGGTTGGAATCATCGCGAATCACGATGCGCTGCACACGGTGGACGTTCGCGCGACGTTTGATACGAACGAAAAAAAAAAATCGAATCAAATTTCCGAACAACGGAGGACCGAGGAGCGGCGAACCCCCTCGATTATTGCGTATATATACTCGTAAAATACAGGTGGCACGGGGGTCCTCGGAGACGTTTACACCGCCGCGGTCTCTGTTCGACTGGACTTGGGAGCAACGTTGCTCTTCGGATATCAAACATCGACGACGACGCCGTTCTTTCCGGACGATTCTTTCGCCGTAAAAAAAAAATTTGCACGACGACGACACGCACCGCGACGTGCCTCCGATCGGCCTTCGCGCTTTACCCCGCGTCAGAGATCTTAATTACGCATCGCCATTTTTTCTCCTTTCTTTCTTCCGATTCTCCGTAGTCATCGATCCGGCTCTGATTTGGATCCGAACACAGGACGGAGGCCGCGGCGAAGTTCAGCCGCGGGAAACTTTTTTTTTTCCCTCCTCCGTTTTATTATTCACACGCCGCGTTGTTAACACCTGATAATTTGCGGGGGGGGGGTCAGAATCGATCTTTCGACGTAACTCGAACGTCGGCCGGGCCCGGTATATACCGCTAATCTATTTTCGTACTCTACGATGTTGTTACGGTAAGGAAAAAGTCAAAATTTATCGGTGTTCGTTACGGTGTAAGTTGAGCGTAGGGGCATATTTTCACAATTCTCACGTACGTTTTATAATATCGTACGCGAATTTACATAATCTTTGATACCGCTTACCAAATAAACCGGCTCACCCCGCTCGTCAACGCCCGTGTTATTTCGTTTATTTTTATTTCTCTCGTACTCTCTCATAATTCGTTAGGAACGATAACAATTTCAATCGCACATGTCACAATGCGAGTTGCACGCGACAAAAAAAAATAATAACAATCACGTAAGCGACAATCGCATCGCAATAACTTGACGTCGAGGAGCGCTTTTGCTCGTACAGTTGTACTAATTAGACGAATAACAATTAAACCTTTCTAATTTTCGCCCTCTTCTCGCGTTTAACCCACAGTCTCGAAAGATGGGTAAATATTTGGGTAGACACGGTGAAATTTCACCTTAAAACTTTCATCGGTGATTTCCACCATGGCCAAGTTCAACTTCGTTTTAATTAAGTATAGGCACGCTCAAATTTTTAGACCCTCGAACGTTTCCCGCGAATAATTGTACGGCAAGTTTTTCGTTGACTTTTTCTTTTTTTCCTTTGTACGAAAAAATAAGTAAACCAATATCTCGGGATGTCAAGATTTCCAAAATCGATGTAACCTTCATTCAGTCCCTAATATGAATCCCCCTATGTGCGAGCGAGGACAAGAGACACTCGAATTTTTCGAAATTTCACATTTTGTGGTGATTCAATTGCGGCGGAAAAAAAGAGGCGAATATTTGAATTGACAAACAAAGTTTGGCGATTGAATTTCCATGCGAATATAATGAATCTTGTTTCGCAATTCGAGTTCTTGCGATTTTTCTCGACAGAGTTTTATCTCTCGCTGGTTTCTTTCCATTTCCTCCTTTATCGTTGCAGCGCCTACGTAAAAACGACGATCAATTTTTATACGGTCAATTTTTCATGAAATAAAACAGGCGAATATTTTTACCCCGATAAAATCCGATCGAACGTGACTGAGGGGCGCATCTACGACGTACTCATCGAGTACGTCGAGTCATTCGTGATTCCGTGATGATTCGTGATCGTCGCTGTGAGACAATGATTCGAGTCACTCGTAATCCGGTGACCGTAACGAGATAACTGAGGAAAAAAAAGATTATGCAAACGACGACGCGTGTCGTTTTCTTTAAAATTACTCCCGACCAACTCCCAGGTTATACAAACGTATTATACGTATCTACTCACCTTTATACATATTTAAAGTTCCGCGACAAAGGCGTGATATTATTCTAAATTAAACCTGAAAGTGTCTCATTGTCACGGACTCGGTCGTACATCGTTCCGAATTTCATACCGTGAACCGGTATGCGCGTCGACTCGGTTATACGTATAATATAATGAAATATTTTAAAATACTCCGCTCCGTGTTGCACGTACGTACGAAACTATAAAAGATGAATTGTGAGTAACCAGAGAAAAGAATACTTGTAATACCGAACTAAAGTTGAATTAAGGGAGAAATAAAATAGACACCGCGTACGTGAAAACCCTTGGATAACGTGTGTAGGTATACGAGCTTTCGGAGGAACTTGTCGAATCGACAAAAGGTGAAAAACTTTGGCGATTAACTCGGGTCGGTGTACAATTTCATTCTTTAGTTGAATGAAGACCCTAAAAAATGACTGAGTATATTTCCGCGATAAAGAGCAGAGTGAAGGAAAAGTTCACCTGTTTCGTTTTCTCTTTTTTTTTTTTTTCTTCTTCTTTCTCTTTGCCTTTCGCATCGCGCCGTAGTTATATATACATATATATGCAAAATATTCACGTGACGAGTTACAATTTCATCCGGGTAAGCGTGACGCCTTGATTCCGGGCACTAAAACTTCCCCCTCTGACGTGACTAATTATCATATTTTTTACGCGGTCGCATAAATCAATCGACACACGATTTCGCGTAAAACTTTTTAACAACCTATCATATTTCGTACTTTAAGTCTCTGCAATCAAGTAGGATCCACCTTTCTCCCTCGGGATTATCAATAGTATCAATTTTTTTCTGTTACAAGATATTCGCGACGTTCGTCTACGATATTTTGTTAGCTCCTCAGGAGGTCTGGGAAATTTTCTCGACGCGTTATACCTCGGCGTAAACCGGTACAGCAGACTAGTCGTATCGATTGATTTTTTTTTTTCTCGGGTTATTCATTTGTTCATCTTATTTCAGTTTTTGTATTTATAGTTTTTTTCATTCCGATGCCGGCAACAAAACAAGAAGAGCACTTCGATTGATTCGAAGGGATGAAAAAAAAAGGGAATAAAAACTATGAGGAGCTTTCACAGACATGACACCGTATTGGAATAAAATTCGACTCGTACACCGTCAGAAATAAGGATCATAGAATGATAAGCGGAATAAAAAGTTTCGGGCAAAACTTCAGCAGCTCGAACTTCGAGCGATTCACATCCGAAGTGGTCATATCTAGATATATCTTTGGTCGAACTCCGACGATGACCCTTGTAACTTGTTGGGTATGAACCTTTGTCGGAAAGTTGTAGGATTCTGTACCTTCAACTGGCGACCGGTAAAAGTTGTCTGTACGAATTAAGGGCCCCGATTCCCTTCATACTTTACGTTTTACCTCGGGCAATTAGACACCGAAATGATTTTCCTAAAAGCGCGTTATATTTTATTCAGCTCATATAGTCGATGCGTTCGGTCAGAGACAATTTATACATTTTTTTTTCTCTCTTCTTCACTCCGGGGATGTTGATGGATGAGGTTTCTATACGCGGAATAAACTTAAGCGAACAAGATAAGTTGGGATATTACGTGATATCGGCTGAAATTCTCTCGATTTATGGTAAATTGCCGATGCATATATGTACGTATTTATATGGATTTCATAAACGGTTATGAGGTAAAGCTGGGGAAGCCGCGGTACGTTTATCTCCTTATTCGTTCTTGCGGATGGGAAATATATTCAAAAATGGGAGAAAATTGTCCGTTCGTTTTGTAAGCTACCCCGAGGGTAAGAAGACGCGTTATGTACCGCAGGTACACGGGAAGAGGTTCGTTTTCATTACGTACTTCTTTGCTGTTTAATTCGGTAAGGTATTCAATTTGTCAAAGGACATTCGTACGAGAAATCGCGGATCCCTTGATTCCGTTTCTCATCACTTCGCGACTAAATCTCATCTCTTTTTTTCTCTACTTTTTTTGCATCGCGAATAAAAATTTGTTTTCGCGCGATATAATTCGAATTCAAAAAGTTTCATGATAACTACATCGCTTGATATCCCTAGGTGTTTCTGTATTCGCACGTTAATCGCCTTTTGAGCGACGAAACTATATGATATAAATGTGTATTGGGTACGTACTTTGTGGGATTCATCGATTTTCGATCAAAAACTTCTCAACGACGGGATGATCGTTTTCTGTTTATTTCATTTGTGGCTCATCGTCATTTGAACGAATAGCAAAGAAGCCGTAAACGAGATATAGCGTAGGCCGGATTGGGTTTATTCGTTTTTATTTTTTTTTCTTTCTTCGACGAAGTCAAATTTCCACATACATGTGTATACCGTGTAATATGATTTAGATTATACAGCAGTTAAGAACGGAGCTATTTATTTTTATCTGTATATTTTTCGTTTTCAACGAAATAAAGCGCACACGTAAAATTGAAATTGATGAACGATATACCTATATTAACGAGACGTAAGAAGATTTTATATGAATTTCTCAATTCCTGATTTTTTGTTTATTTTACTTCGCTTCATTTTGTTAATTTTTCGTACCTGATGCCGAACCGAGTAAATTTGATACGCGGGCATACGTATGATTTTTTGATGCACAAGGTTTCCAATTACACCACATCCCGAAGCATTATCTATGGTATAATTGTCATAATAGTATCAATTTTCAAATTTTCATTTTATAGGAACAATCGAGGGATGGTCCGCCGGATATTTAATACATCGCAGGTACACAACGAAATCCAACCCCCGAGATTTAATTGATGAACTTAAATATTTGTTTATGAACGTGATATTCCTTCCCCCGAAATAAAAAAAAAATCTTTTAGTATGAACATGCGCAATTAAACAATGACGACATAATTGTCAACCTTCCCTCTATCCACATCTCGTCCTTCAGTCTTCGCAAAAATATATCTACGATCTTTGACTTTGTGCGTTCTTTGATCCGCTCTTGTTTGTAGGGAGGGGATAATAATTGATTTCGAATAGATTCGAAGTTATTAGTCGTTTTTTTCTTCACGAATCCAACATGCGGATGTGTAGATGGAGAATGTAGAAACGTAATTCATTCTGAGCTCGTAATGTAAAAAATCGCCGCAGCTTATGCTTCTGTAAAACTCGTCGTTCTGAGGAGGTCAAGATATGAATCAGCAGAGAGTTTTATTACCGCCTCATTCTCTGGTATGACCATAAAATCAGATATACGGGTAATGCAGGTAAGTTGTTAGATTTAAAAGGAAAGATTCAGATAGAGAGAAATTATTGCACCCGTGGGTAAAATAAATGCGAGGTAACTCGCTTCCGAATTCTCGATTTATCACCGAATCATTATAGGTAACACACTTGTTTTATAATTAATATATTTCCGAAGCGGATTCATCTTTTTTTGTTTATAACAAACTTATTTGTCTTGAACCCACCTGATTTTTGTCGTCAACTTTGAAAGTTTTTCTTTCGCTTCCATCAGGTCCTGGTCAGCTTTTTCAATTTACAAACCGATAAAAAGTGGACTCGTATATTACACATCCAACATAGCAACATAGGTATACCGATGCGCGGCGGGAGAAAAATTAGAGACTTTTTATGAGGAACGATCAGTGAATTTTACGTTTACTCTGATTCAGCAATGATGATATTAAATTTTTTATTGGGCCGTTCCAGTTTCGCGAAAGCGTTTTTAGGGCTAGCTAGAATTGTTTTTATGACGATTGAATCGAGGTTTCTTCGTTCATTTTTTAAGGTTTCAAGTTCACGCAGCTCGAGTCATATTCTCATTTCTCTTTGAATTCTCCGTTGCCTACGAAATTCTCCGAACGAACCTTATCAAATTTTCGAGCTACCGGTAATACATATATCGATCTAATTACAGGTATACCTTTACGCGTACACCTATCCTTTAATAATTGCCCACGCTTCGGAATTGTTAAACCGTTTCGTAAACTTGGCGGTGTGAAAGCTCGTTTTACAGTAGCTGTAGCAGCCTCTTAGCCTTTGGATGAAATTCGACGTTTCGATAGAACCTCCTCTCTCTCTCTCTCTCTCCATTTCTCTTCCTCCCTCTGGAAGATTCGGGAGGGTTCGATTAAACATTCAAATGATCCAAAAGCAGGCGTGATTATATAATCGACGCAGAACCAGCTCCGATACGACGTTATCCGATTTCTATACCCTCGACGTCAGGATTTCCTTTCCGACCTTGACAAAGGGTTTATACCGGCGTGACGACGATTAGACGCTTCGTTGATGAAAATTTATCCCACGCAATCACACGGGAACGCGATTGGCTACAGTTTCGGTATGAGACTAACATTTTCATAAACTTCCCACGTGTAATATTAACGCATCTCGTCTCCGTGTACCCGCTACCGTCAAAGAATTCACGCTCTTTGCTCTCAGCGGCTGAGCCGATTGAACGTATACGGAAAATAAGCCGACTTAATGCCGCTCGTAAAATTCCATAAATGGATCGTAACGCGAGAATTTCACATATTTTTAATTCTTCAAATTCAAGGGACGCTTATTACCGAGACTCCTTTATCGAGGTCGTGAAATAAATACATCGTGTGGGTACAGCCGTACCGAGAAAGGCGCGATTACATAAATTCTTTGAAAATAAATTACGAACGTAACCCTACGCGGCATGTGCTTCATCCGTACCCGCGTGATTGATTATCTCAATCTTGAGCTTTCGCATTTGATTGACACGGGAGTTTTTGGAATTGATGGTACGCGGGGCTGTTCCGAAAGACAACGGTTTACCTGCCGGGATGGGCGCAATCGACGCTGTAGTTTTTATTGAAATTTGAACCAACTTCGAAAGAACATTCGTTCGATACCGATAATATCTCGAGTTTCTACTGAAACAAAAAACGAAGCGATAACGACGGTTGTTCCGTTCATCAAAGTGCAGCTTCCTCCGCCTTGATTCGATGACCAATTCGTGCGAAAAAGTTACGCCTCGTGGCTCACATTCCGCTCTTAACTCTCCGTCTTTACCTAGAAGCTCTACCTGAATCTGACGTCGAGTGTCTACCTTCGTCTGGTCCTCTTAGTATCTGACGTAGAACGAGATACATTACAAGGGTTTATTAGAATCTCCAACAATCCCACGCAAATTTGCGGCAGCCTGACGTCTCAACGGAGGTATATCACCATGTGCCCACGTGCGTGAACGTGGAAAAGACGCGAAATTGAATTTAATTCGGGAGGAAAAAAACTTATCCCTTCGTGTTCTTAGGAGAAGAAAGTGTTCCGAGAGATTATTAACCGAGTTTATCCGTGCGGACGGTGTTTAAATGTTTGTACAAAACAACGCTTAATCAGGTCTTCGACAAGCGGGAGGGCTGGAGGTTTCGCGTCAACGCTCGCTCGAACGTGGTGGAAGTTGTTAAAAGTTGTCTGCGATTAACTGCTAAAATATATAATGTAAGCTTGAAAGTTTATTTAAACGCAAGGCTTGAATAAATACAAAAGCTGATACTTTGTTTTTTTCTATTTTTTCGATCTACCGTTTTATACGCGCTATTTCGCAGACTTGATGATACCAGCTTTGTTTATAAAATTGAAATTCTGTCGGTTGAATTGAATGTTGAGCAGTTTATAATGTACTTAGAGCTGATTTACGGTGATTTTGAAACTCGTTGTTTTTATTATTTCGCAAGTTTGAGCTCGGGACAAAACGCGTCGCGTCAGCAAATTGCGATAATATTATAGTGGTTCTTTGTCGAAGAGAAATTTATTATTTTCCACAAAGTCGAGTTAGTATCGATGGAACTTACAATTAGTTTGGATCGTTTTAAAGTTGAGAGGCCCGTTCGGAGCGGTGTAGCCTGAAAACTATACCTATAACGAGTGGCACGTGCAATTGAGTAATTAAGTTACGGACAGCTCGTTTGCAACACCAATTAACGATCAATCAATTCCGTCTGCATATCTTCCAGGAGGCTCCTCTTCTATTTAACAGGTTTTCGTGGCCTCTCCATAACTCAGTCAGCATTTTCCATGTCAATAAATTTTTGTAACGCGAATTTTTGGGCTGAATGCGAATGATTTGAGAAATATAATAAATGTAGTGAATATATTCAATATTTATATAAACTCTGTGTACGTACATGTATGTGCATTAATGTTTAACAATTTTATAAATTAGTGATAATCAAAACCGTGTAAAATAAACCTAATCGTCGCCTAATGCAGATTCATCGTCGACTTGATCCTCATCTAATTCGAATTCGTCTTCGTCTGCAGTGGCCTCCTGATACTGTTGATATTCCGATACCAAGTCATTCATGTTTGACTCCGCTTCCGTGAATTCCATCTCATCCATACCCTCCCCGGTGTACCTTTGAACGGTGTAAAAGATAAATTGCATCATCAAAACTCCGTCTGAAGAATTATCCTCATATTTGGTATCACGGTCGTAGAGTGATACTCACCAATGCAAGAAAGCCTTGCGTTTGAACATGGCGGTAAATTGGTCGGAAATTCGTTTAAACAATTCTTGAATCGCCGTTGTATTCCCGAGGAAAGTGGCGGACATTTTCATTCCACAAGGGGGAATATCGCAAACGGCGGTTTTGATATTGTGAGGGATCCAATCGACGAAGAAGCTGCTGTTCTTATTCTGGATGTTCGTCATTTGTTCGTCGACATCCTTCATCGATAATTTACCGCGAAAAATTGCTGCCACCGTCAAATATCTACCGTGTCGGGGATCGCAGGCAGCCATCATATTCTTCGAGTCGAACATCTTGGTCGACAAAATTTTTTCATCAAAATTCTCAATCTTCGTTAATTAAAACGTCCGATACGCGATTAAAAGTACCAACAACCCTACTAATTAACACGTTATATTTTACCTGCTGAGTCAATTCCGGAACGGTCAACGCTCTGTATTGTTGACTATTTCTTGCGGTCAATGGGGCGAATCCAGGAACGAAAAAATGCAGCCTCGGAAACGGAACCATGTTCACCGCAAGCTTTCGGAGATCGGCGTTCAATTGCCCGGGAAATCTCAGGCTCGTGGTGATCCCTGCGCGGAAATGACGTTAAGAAAACAATAAAGAAAAAAGAACAACTAAATTTCAAAGAACTCTGTACCCACCGGACATCGTCAGGGAGACGAGATGGTTGAGGTCACCGTAGGTCGGAGAGGGTAATTTTAATGTTCGAAAGCAGATATCGTAGAGGGCTTCGTTGTCGATACAAAATGTCTCGTCCGTGTTTTCGACGAGTTGATGAACGGACAGAGTTGCGTTGTACGGCTCGACGACGGTGTCGGAAACTTTTGGGCTTGGTACAACGCTGAAGGACGTCATGATTCTGAAAAAATAGACGACAGTTTCGAAAACCTTTTTTTCTCACCGGCCCATTTTTTGCCAATAATTTTGAATCATTGTCGGACGAACCTGTCGGGAAATTCTTCGCGAATTTTCGACATCATCAGCGTACCCATTCCGGAACCGGTTCCTCCTCCCAACGAATGACAAAGCTGAAATCCTTGCAGACTATCGCAGCCCTCAGCCTCCTGCAACCGTGAAATTCATTCGCGTTTGTCGTATTTTATTCGATGAAACAATGTTTCCATGCATACCTTTCTAACGACGTCTAAAACGGAATCCACCAGTTCAGCACCTTCCGTGTAATGGCCTTTGGCCCAATTGTTACCGGCACCACTCTGCCCGAAGACAAAATTATCGGGTCGAAAGATTTGCCCGAATTCGGCGGATCGTACCGACTCCATGGTACCCGGTTCAAGGTCAACCATAACCGCTCTTGGAACGTAAGTGCCTCTCGCAGCTTCGTTATAGTAGACGCTGATACGATCTAATTGGAGATCTTTTGTATTCCCTACGTAGTGTCCCGTGGGATCGATTCCATGCTCGTTGGAGATCATGTGCCAGAACTGTGCAAGAATAGGTATTCGAAATATGATGAATTTAGAACTGGATGATGATGTTTCTTTCATTTTTTCTTCTCTCCAAATGAGCCGTATTTCTCAACGGCCATGTTACCAAAATTTTGAAAGACGATTCGTATAAGAATACATTTTTCACGCTCTACGATTGATATTTTTTATATCAAATATCGACTCACCCTTGCTCCGATTTGATTGCCGCACTGGCCTGCTTGTACGTGAACGATTTCCCTCATGATTGATTAGAAAACGAGCGAAAATATTAGCGATTCGTTAACTTCAACCCGATCTCCGTGCTCGCTAAAGTCGAACTAAATTCAAACGATACCGATGACAAGATTTCAGTTTGACTGACACAGACTTCAATTTGAAAATGTAAATAACTAACGAACGCGACGTGGTGTGAGAAAATATTCGGATTGATGTTCAATAATGTGATGCCGACCCCGAAATACCCGAACTGGGTCTAGAACGATACAAAAACAATATGGAAATGTGGGCGGTGATTTGACACTCGTGATCTACAAAAACTGCATAAACAACGGAGGATATAGCCGTTACAATGTCACGCGGAGACCCTTGTGTAAATATTGAACGTGTCATGATATTGTCCACTTTCTTACCGAGGGATTTCGAGCGAGCATGTGATGAAGTATGCTACGAATACATGCATGCATTACATGATAACGCTTGCATGCAAGCATGGGAAATCTCGAAGATTGCCGAATTTCGTTGTTCCTTCTCAGGGCAAGTTTCGCAGGACTCTGCATTGCCGTTTCCAGATCGGTAATTTTGTTCCTAAAATTGGTGCTGATATCAGGAGAACATGACAAGGTAGAAGGTGTTGCGAGTCAGGGCCCGATGTCATTTCCAGCTGAAATTGGAGACCTAGATGCTTAAACTCTGAGGTAGAACTGGATTGCCTCGCAAAATTGGTTTTTCTTTATTGGGTCTCCGTCGTCTCCTTAATTTTCATTCTCATCAAAAAAAGGGATCATTCGAGGATTACTTCAGCGGACCATTTTTCTCCCCGTGTATAGTCGGAGACCTACGACCTGAATAATTCAGATGTTACGAATGCCGTAGGTGCTTCGATCGATGCTTCGTTTACACACTAAGATTAATCATCCTTATTCTTCAAACACTCGGTGGCTATAGCAGACGACCTAATAAAGGCTTTTTTTGCAGATCCACGACGCACACATTGCGGATGGTTGTAATCCACGTAGGGAAGTTAAACTGTTAGAAATAGAGGATATGGAATTCGGAATCGTGAAAGTTATTACATGATAATTAAAGTTGAGTTAAACTTGATCGTTTGACTAATTAAACGGAGGGTTTCTATACCAACTGATATATTCGTATACGCCGAATATGGTAGAAAATTAACTCTTAATAGCAGCTTATTACGAACTCAATTACGAATTACTAATTGCGCCGCATTTGATCTACGGTCTCTTGGATGTACCGGAATATACAATAATATATGCTCCAGGGTTAATTTATCCGATGCCGCAAGCTCAGAAAAGCCGTACGCGCAGAAACGTATTTTATCGAGTAAATAATTATTGGTTTTCCTCAAAAGTAACAATAAAAAGAACATCGTCGAAAAAATCACTTCGTCCGACATAATTGTCAGGTAAGAACAATACAATGCAACTTTCAAATCACTCGCTACAATTCTTGTAATCGGATAATGTCCCGATCCTGTTGAATCAACTGCTACTCGCTACACAAGAATACAGACACCCCTTTCATTGGGAACATCATTTACGTGCTTATTTAAAATTTCAATGCTTTAATCCCGAAGCTGAGGAGTTCTGAAAGCTTCCTTCACAAATCTCTTTCATTTATCATCGGACGGCTACTAAATAGGACGTTCAGAAGGACGTTGCACGAACCTCCCATTGATCCCTGTGGACAGCTTGTCGATAAAACAACGTTCAATTTTCAATATCTTCGTCAAAGAATAGAGAGAAATGTAGAGAAATATTGACTGCCACCTCTGCGAATACGTAAGTGTCACCTCTTCACTTCAGTCCCTTAGCAATGCCGCGGCGTTCAATTCCATTCTCCGATTATCCGCTTCGACGATTTTAGAGTCACCTTGGAGCTTTTTCAATTCTGAATAGAAAATCGCCGTAATTTTTTTCAACGAGTCATTTCTAAGCAGTTTTTAAGCGGCAGTCTCTCAACCGGAAGCATATTTCAATTACTAATTGGCAAAAAAATCGCAAGTTCCAATGGCCTCTAACTTTTTCGATTCTCGGGCAACCAATTGAACATTTCTGATGTATTTTGTCGAAATAAACGAGTAATTCCCATGCATTTTCGGAAAACAACGATCGTAGTACCGTTGGCGAGTAAAATAACGAGCTTGGAAGATATGTTACCAATCTCTTTTATTATGGAAGGGAAACCGAAAGCAAATACTCGGTTGAGCTTCTTTCTCTTTAATAGAATTTTATAAAGATCATGGTCTAAAGTTGACGCAGAGAGCTGGGGATCCTCATCTCGTCGAGTGATCGAAATTTAAAGTGCAAAGTTAGTGGGATTCGTTTTCGCAGTTTAACTCAAAGTTCTGATCTATTTTCACCAATACCTGTAGGTAAAAAATCTAACCGGAAACAGGTGGAAATGGAAACTGATGGAATGCCCATGAAAATTCATTCGAAACACTGACCCACCTGGCATCAAAAAAGACTTCGGTACGATGAATATTAATCGACCTCTTTCGGGATTTTACCACTGATTGTGAATGTATCTTTTATTTTTCGTGGGGAACACTTTCTGATCGACTCCCCTCATGTTTGATTCTTTTTTATCTGCGTCCTAATCCATTAGCTCCCACTGCTGTTCCAATTAGACTCATGTTCCGGAGACCCCACTTCAAACTCGCTCGAAATTCTTCGATAAATTGCATTTCGAGCGAAGTGATCCACACGAGTACTCGACGAAAATAAAAACACTGCCAATTAGTTTTCGGAAAGTAATCAGACTTGTTAGTGAATAAGAGGCTTGTATTTTTCACTCGGTAAAAATATGAAAGAAGAACAAACGTGTTGGAATTGATGACACTTTGTATTCGAGCATTTATAATTAATTACGACAAGGCGTTGTTATAAACAGATATTTTTACTAATATTCTCGGAATAACTTACAGTCTACCGAGCAGCCCTTGACGTTTAAAGTTATGCCAGCTAATCATCCCATATCAGAAATGTGTCTGCGTTCGAGATATCTAAATTTAACAATCTAATAAACGCTGAATTCTGACAATGTGTAAGAGCATCTTTTGGCAGGTCGACTGAAATACCTGCGAAAATCTGTAACGATCTTCAATTATCGGTTCAAGGGTGAAAGCGCGCTGATGAAACCAATTCTAAATCTAATTATTCTCTCCCGGTTCTGTTTTCTATCTTGAGTACAGACTTCTTTTTTTTTTCTTCGTATTTCCGCAATATACCTTTCGCGTTGTGTTCTTTCTCCAGACAAAAATCTAAAAGCTAATACCATTCGACGGGCCTTGGGCGAAGCTTCGAGAGTAATCTCCTCTACGACAAAAGATTCGTGATTTTTATGTACAAAGTATTCGATGAGTTTTATTTACCTTTGTCCAATTCACAACGTTTCCAGATTCATCTCTTATCGGAGATTTCTTTCTTTTTTCTTTCAACATCGAGGGCTATCGCTAGTTTATGTACTCGATGGAATATCGGGACAGATTCGATCTGAATTTCGTCTTATATTTCGGGGGATAGGGGGTAGAAGAAGTTTGTAGGAAAAGTTGACGTCTTACGTTATTTCTATCTTCCGGATACCCCAGTGGTGAGTCGATGGCAAACAAAAGCGTCCTACGAACAATAAAGTAGACAAAAGAAACGGAAAGGAGAAGGTATAGCTGAAAGAACTGTAGACCATTCCATATCTTTCCTCAATTTGTTCTGGGATAGCGCATCGCTTACGCCGAGTTCTCCTAGCCAACTTGGCACTTATTTTCGTCGGTGAAAATCGCTTTACTATGGCAAATGATTTATTTACAGATAATGAATTCGAACTTCGAACATTTTAAAAATAAATTATTGAAAAAGAGACGGTTTCTAGGTCGGTTTTAGGGGGTAAATCGAGATAAGAAATATTCACCGAAACTGGGTGGCCTCGGTGATTTTATTATCCTCATCTCCGATCTGCAAGAAGAGATCGAACGATTAACCGTCTTATGTGCAGAGCAAAGCGAAAAAATAAACTGGCTAAAGGCAAGAGGTTGCGTTATCTGTACGGTATACTTAGAATTCTGAACCAAAACTGGGAAAGCTTCGCTAATGCTGAGCTTTCAACGCTGAGATTCACCGGAGAGTCACAACGAGTGACAAGAGGAAGCGACGAAATGACTGGGTTGGGGTTGAAGGTCGCTATTTACAAGGTTCGAGGATGCGACTTCGCGTAACGAGGACTAACCAGCCGAAGCGAGGAAGGACCCGTTTATCCTCACGAGGGATGAATGTAGATTGTATCGTTTGTCGCACGGTTTGACGAGACTCGGCAAAACCACGACTACATTCGTAAGTGTATAAACTTCGATACAGGACCCCTCAAAATTAGCGATAATTATTTCAATATTCAATCACAGAATAAGTCTATTATTTGACAGAGATAGTATTACTTTTCGTAAGAAGATAAAGGTTTCGTTTCCGTGCACAAAACACAGTTGAGGAGTCCTTAAAATAAATTATTTAGGATGCATTATATCATAGATCCTGAATTTTGAATCACCCTGTACGTATCTACTTTGAACCCAGGTGATACCTACTTTGACATAGCCGATAACACTTAACGGGTTGCGTGCCTATTGTATAGCTGACGAGTTCACCGTCAAAATAGCTTTAGATAATACCCTATGCCTATACCGACTACTTGACACCCAACAAATCATGACGAACGAATAAATTGTAGATGAATTCGGAGCGAGACGAATTTAAACAAAAAAACGAGATTGTAGGAGTAATTTTTTCGGCTTATAAAAATATCCTTTTTCGCATGTTTTTTTTTTTTCAAGTCGCTCAACAAAAAAGTATAGAAGATTTGTGATAAATTGAAAACGTGTCGTGACCAAGTACACCTACTTTGATGTAGCATCAGACACTCCGTTGGGCCGTCGTACAATAGTGACGCAATGGTGGTCTGCAATTTAGAGCTGGTAAATTGAATTCGGTATAAGTGTGGATTTTCAGTCCTTTTGCCCGCCAGTAACACGTTCGAGGTGTTTCTGGGCTCGTCGTGTCAATTTCTATGATTTCACTCTGCGTTGTATAGTGGGTAGGGGGATGAAAATCCGATCAAATTTTCTTCGCGATTCCTTGGCAAATGAATATGCTATTGAAGAGGAAAATTCTATTGAGAACGGTCGATTAAATTTCAAATCAAATTTTTCCCCTTTGGTTTGTCAGCATCAAATATTATTCAGGTGTATTCGCGTTTTCGGTGAATCATATACGAAATGCATCGCTTTGCCGGTTGGTTTTTCGCCCTGTAAATAAATTTTGTTATTCACACGAAACACTAATCTTCAGAAATTGCGATTATAGTGCACGAATAGCAGTATAACGTCAAAAGGTGTCAGGTACAAAATGGAATTCGGATCATTGCAATAGATGCTGGTCCACTGCAGCGGATGCACCAATACGTTCGTACGTCCACCGTCAATATTGACCTCAAAGTGATAGCACTTAGGCTCCGTAATTGAACGAGAGGAAGGCTCTTCCATGATCACATAATAGCACCATCTCATGTTCCAAAACCCTTTGAAATATATCAGAAGGTATGCACTGGCCAATTTTCGTCAGTTGTGGACCTAAAAAGTGTCACCGCGTTGGTAGCACAGATAAAATATGGTCGATATCCGATCCCCAGACTGTTCCTGGGTTACCTAATCGAAATTGTTTCGTTCGAGCAACGTTCGGGAGCACGTACCTTATCGATGACTTTTAATTGTGCGCTGAAACTGACAGGATTTTTTTTTTCGAAAAGACAACGATAAGAAGATATTTTTAAATATATATTTTTCACAGCGTTATTAGCGACGATACAGAATTTTACAATAAGGCAAAACAAAATATTATAGAAATAATAATGATTGTTAATACATTAATTATATTAGATAATAATATTAGGGTTCTTTTTTTTCTTCTATTATATTAATATTTGTATATAAAAATTGGAAATGTCTTTTTTTTTTGGTTTTATCTAAAACCGCACAGGCAGGCACGTTTTTCTACTGTCTCAGACAAAACCGTTTTGTCTTAACTAATGCGTAAATCTAGCAATATCTCTGCCAATGTTGGCGTTATGATGTCGTTCCAATGCGGCGCCATAACGCAGTTACGAACAAATCATTTCGATAATTTGTGCCACGTAAACGTAAAGCTAAGTTTGATTTTCACATAATTTCTTTTCATCTCTCTTCTCACTTCGGCATCAAAGTGCTCGAATCGTATCTGTTGTTTTCGTTTTTTCTTTTATTTTTATTTAATCATTGTATTCTTTATTCATTTTTTTTTTTTTTTTTGTGTGAATAATTTCACACTGGGTTAAGAGAACCAACCAATATGTACATAATAAATTCTCTTTCCCATAATAATTATATTAATGTTCTTTAGTAAGTTTTCATTAAACTTGTTTCTTATACTTTTCGTAGTTATTTCAATTATTTTTCTTCCATTTTCTCAGTTTTGAGCAGTCACGTATCTTCGAAAAAAAGCATTGAAAATAAAATAATAATAAAGAAAAAAAAAAGTCATTCTACGTAAATGTCTATAAATATATTTAGATACAAATATTTGCGACCGAACAAAAACAATGGCATTAAATAATATTCTGTAAATATATTAATATAAAATTAGGAGAATTATTGATATTATTACGCTTATAAAAAAAAATATATAGAATACCTAGATTTAATTTGTTAAAGTTAACTCTTCGAAGAAGAACGTGAGTGCGCCAGACTTAATGAGTTAATTTGTTAAAATTAATATACAACAAAATGTAAGAACTGTACTCCATACAGAAGTTTCCGTAAAATAGATGTTTAATTTTTGAATACCCCGAACCGAAACTTCAAGAAAAAGAGTACAGTTAATTACAGTTCGTTTACTACCTATCTAACTAATTTTAGTCGAACTTTAAAAATACGCTACTGAGTTGACATAATTATTTGAAAATTGCAATGTAACAATAGGTAATCTTCTTCTATACGCTTATCCAAGGCTTTGACACACTTATGCATACAAACGTAATACCATACAATCGTCACTTCGAAATAAAGTAATGTAAATCGTGTATAAAAACCCACAAGACAAACTATTTCCAAAAATCTTAGTGCAAAGTAATTACTTTCATAATACATCACATGTATTGGATGAATCATTTTTTTTTCCAGTATTCTAAAATAAATAAGAATAACTATTTCAAGCTCGAGGTGTCAAAACCAAATCAACTGATTATTTACCTATGAAGATAATGAATTATCATTTTTAACGAGGATTCTGCAAAGCTGATACGATATCAATTAGATTAAGTAATAACTGACGAAATGCGCGTTTACCCCAATTATATTTTTAATATAATTCACGCAATCATCAGATTCTTGATAAAGGTATTATGCCTCGATATATTTTATAATTATCTAATTTTTGTCATTATCAGCCTAATATTGAATACCTTGCGTTTAACAGTACGTAATTTTCAAGTTCCGTTTTTTTTTTTTTTTACAATTCTTTACGGACAAAGAGAGTACAAGCAGTTGAAATACTACAATGATCTCAAGTCGCGAAAATCGCACGATTGGTTTTCATGGTAAAAAGTCTATTGTAATTAATTTAGATCATTGCAATTGTTAATATTCACACTTGATTCGATACCGTAGAACTTGGAATCATCAATTTCAGACTTTTTACCAGAATTGACATAATTTATAAGCATTGAATGATTGGTCTACAATCTTTCTGCGTTGAGAGAGCAGATATATGTATTATTTGTGTGGATTAAAGCCTGAACGGAGCTCTTTGCTCAATCGGTGTAGGAGCTTTGCCTTTTTTTGTACCTGGGGTCGATGACACGGATGTGTCCGAAGCCCCAGAAGGTTTTCGTGTCAGCTTGGTAGTGGGTGGAAGTGGTGTACTTGACCCACTCGATGGTGTCCGTGTTCTAAATTAATATCAATTGGATAAATATTTGTTCGAGTCATAGGAAAAAATGAGACAAGCTTGTAAAGGGTATTTTTCGATAAATCTTTCATGATAAATTACACCCTTCACTATACTTTGTCAAAGCAAGAAGACAAAATGTACAAACAAAAGTTGTGACAAAAGACAAAAGCTGATTCTGGAAGCCCAAGTTTTGAAGTTCATCAAAATATAAAATTGACTGATTTAAATTTTTCACGATACTAGCAATAAAGTAGTCAAGATTATTTAACACTTGGAACAGAATACAAAAAATGAGATGTGGAAAACTCAACACAATAGTCGAGCATGTCAGTCATTTTGGTACTGAGTTATTTGTTAAAGGATTGGTGAAATTGATTTTCTTATTGAATCAATATTTCTTAATTTTACCTAGTAGTTTGCTTGACGGTCGAGGGGATGTTAGTTGCTGAACTTGTACGGATGGAGCTGCTCCTAAGCATTGCGGAAAGAAATGGTTAGAGCTATTTGAAAGAAGGTAAGCAAAAAGCCATAGAAACTTACCCCACAAAGTATCTACTTTACGAATACGATTTCAGTTATGGAATCATGCAGAACAAAAAATTCAACTACCTAAATAACATCTGACTACTACAGAGCATAATTAATTACAAATACAATAATTATGACTTCACGCAGAAAGTATTACGGAAAAAAATAACGTCGTTTAAAAACAGTTCACTACGACTAATTCATGCAGGATTTCTCGCGAGTGTACACCCCGAGCATTACTTCAGAAAAAATGCAAATATTTTTGATGAACAAAGAAAAATTGAACATTCTCCAATAGTAAATTCCATTTACGGCAATTGAGAAAAATTAAAGCCTTCAAATATGATACCAGTTAAAATAATGAAGCAGAATGATCTCATGAATTTGTGACGCAAATTCATCTCTTCTGACACAGAGTCGTGAAAGGGCTGTAAGGTGCCATCACAAGCTACAGCGAATGACTAAAGAAAACTCAAAACCCAACATTTAACAAAGAAAATTAAGAAATGTTTCATAGACAGACATGCGATCAGGCATACCCAGTGGAATCAGTAGAAATAGTGGATTGGTTGCTTTGTGTTGAATGAGTTGAAATATTGCTCATCGTAGACTGGGGGGATTTTATATCCGGTCCAACGTAAACCGGAATCCTAGAGCGGCTAAACCATCACCACATTGAGATCAGTTTCTTATTTTATATAAGTGATAAATACATGGTGTAAATTATACACTGGTTGTGTATATTATTCGCAGCATGGTTATTAATGATAATCGTGTATCAAAAGGTGCCGTGACTAGTTGCCCTCAGACAAAATGACCTGAGAACTAATAATTTTTTTTTTTTTATAAATATAATCATTGAAATGAAATGCAATTTTATGTTGTCGGCGTTCTTTAGACAGGGTTGTTTTGTCCGAGGGTAATTTGTTACGGAACCGTATCAAAATTTATGTTTCTATAGAGTAAGCAACTTTTAAGCAGAATAATCAACGAAAAGTGAACACGCATGAATGAATGAAGCCATGAATACCACCACCAACACTGTATGCATATTGGCCAATTGATTTCTACAGTAAATGAATTGGAAACATCGACAATGAGACTCTTCGAAATGACCATTAGCTCCATAACTGTACCTTTTTGCAACACATAGTACATAACCCGAGCCCGTGTATAATACATGATGATTAGAATCATCTGTGATAAGTCAGAGAATAATTTATTGTTCATTATCTTTACCTAATTGGTGTTCCGACACCAGAGAGGGTTGGTATACTCGACGCTCGATGAATCGAGCCAAACCTAAAAAATTTTATTACGCCACGTGTTAAGATATATTAATTAATTATTCATTCATGGCTTGGGAAAAAATTTAACGATGTTCGGGGAGTATGAAGTGCTGAATGCATCCGGGCATTTGTAGCGATCATTTTGACCTTTACAATAATATTGAAGGCTTTCAATATTTTACTTTGTTATGTACAGCATTTTTCCTTGTACCGTAATAATTTACCTTCCATTCTCTTGGTATGCGACATGACTGTTGGATTGGATTTCAAATTATGTTTCAACTAATGATTCGGTAATAAGATACATACAGAGAGTGGTGCAGTATAATGATTCATTCTTTGCAGAAATAATATGAGAACGTAATTATTCAGATCCTTGAAAATTCGTTCCTTCGAAACTCATAAAATTAGATTGAATCGGTTAGAAAAAATTTAATCAAATAAAACCTCTAAACCATTTATAATTTCATGGACGAATCTGTAGGCTTTTGTATTATCATGGAAATCCAAAACTATGTTTGTGTATATCAATAGCATCAACTACATTAATGTCAATTAATCGTATTACGAAACAAGTGGTTTCTACTAATGACTGTTAATTCGAAAATATTGTTATATTCCTGAAGGTTTCTCTTTATGCTTATGCATTAAACGCAGTTATGTTAGGTAATTAATGCCAGATAATGCAATGTCAGTTAGTTTATTTCAAATCATTGCAGGCTTTGTTGATCGAGCGCCTTGCAAATATTTATATTAATGTTTGACTGACCTTGACGTCACACCACCAGCTGGACTGATGAGTCCGGTAGGTGTTCGAGGCCTAGAGCTAGAGCCATTAACTGGGGCTCCGAGTCGTCTGCCAGAAATACTGTTATGGCGACTGGATGTTGGCGTATTACCCGTGGTTCCCACAGTTCTACGCGGAATGCGACTTGGAGTACCTTCATCTGGAAAATTGTGAGAAAAAAATCAAGTAATGCATCAGATGGTGAAAAAAAAAATGTATGATTCGACATTAACTTACCAGTACTGTCGAGTGATTGTGTTGATCCATAACGGCTAGGAGGCTTGCTACCTTGTCTGGAAACTGGCCTACTGCTCGGTCTACTTGCTGGTCTGGATGCTGGCCTGCTTGACGGACGGCTTCCTCCTATGATGAGAAATTATTACATATTAATAACTTATTTTTAATTATACTGCAAGACATAATCGACTCTTCGAATTGAATTTCGTCAATTAGCTAACCTGGAGTTAAACCACTTCTGTACGGTGTGCTGGCTTTCCGAGCTGGTAGCCTGAAGGAGTTTTCATTGTCACTGAGACTATCAGGAGTTCCAGCACTCAGCGAAGATCTTGATGCACGTGTCTGAGCCATTGGTGTACTCCTAGCGCTGCGCTCCCTCACCTAGACGTGGTGTAAAACAGTGTTTAGATAACGAAATATATTATATTTTGAAAGACTATTAGTTAAGCTTTGTACAGCTAAAGAGCGAATAGTTAAAGTTAAAGTTATTTTTCAAATTACGCAACTTTTATTGATCGTTATTACTGTAGGTAGTCATGCTACATGAATTGCATAGATTCACAATAACTCGTTAATTTTACCAATTCATCAATATTTACTTTACTTTAGATTTACTTTCATCTCGTGCAATGGTCTGATGGTCTCGTCATGATTTTTATTTATAATTCAGACTATCCTCTTTGCAAAGCAGAAAAAATTTCTCAATAACGCAAACGAATGAAATTCCACAATATGTCTTCTCTAAATGGAAATTTTTTTTTTAATTAATCAACATTATTTGTTACGAAATAATTTCTGTCAAGGAATGTCCCGAATCTTCTCAAAGAATTGTACGAGTCAGACTAAAGAGAATTAGATATTTTAAAGTTAGCCCAATCTAACATTATGTGTCAGAGTCCTAAATGTATGAATTTATACTCATTGTCAACCAGGTAGTGTTTTTCAAATTATTTTACTTATTTAAATCACATTATTATCATAAATATGCGATGGTGAGAAATACATTAATTAAAATTGTGTGTACGTACCCACTGCTCGTACTACTTGACGATTAAAATATCTCAATTTTATTTATGGTACAATGAAGAGAACGTGAGTGTCAAGTAATATTAGTAGTTGTGGTAACGATTACTACTATTTTTCGTTACCAAAAAAGCAAGATATTTACAAAATTATAAAAATGGCACAGACCAAAATTTTACCGCAGAAAATAATCTAGCGTCATAATTCAACATAAGGAAGATGAAGTCAAATAATAATCTGCAACTCTTTACCATAATTAAAACTGAGGATTCTAGGAAATACATGCTAACTTACCATGGGGACCTGGGAGAGATACAGTAGCTTATGATGATTTGAGGTGTCTCCAATCAACGCCACTATGCACGCATTAATACAGGAAATTGTTACACAATTTCATAAACTATAAGATTTTCTAATTATTTCATTTTTGCATTTCTTAGCAATTGACAAGTTCAAAAACTCTAAGATAGTTGGCACACTCCAAAGTTTTGTATGTTTGGTAACAGAGAGAAGAAAGATTCTCTTCTCAATAATGGAATAAAGTTACAATTCGAACAAATCTTAGCTACTCATGAACTTGTCTATCGTACTGAACATGAATAATTCTTTTGGACAGAATAAATACTAAAATCGGTTATGAATATCAGTATCACTATTGGAACAAGTCAATCTCGAACGAATACATGAAAATTCTATAATCAATATCTATCCATGCTACAAGTCGAACTATAATTCGTCTGTTGCCTAGGATGAGGATACGATAGAGGAAAATATTTTGAGGCATTCAAACAAGAAGAACAAAATCAAGTGAAATAAAATTAACTCAACTAAATATGATACTTTGAATGAATGAAACATACACAACATACATTCAATTCTACACAATCGAACAGAAAACAACAATGTGTACCTGATTATATGGTAATGTTGCAAATTGAACATACTTTACCGAAGTACTCTCTTATAACACAAACCCAAACACTTGTTGGTCCCTTCGGGTTCACCCGATCTCAGAAATTTTTTGTGGAATGTTTGTGAAGGTTTTCCACTTTTCTTGGAATTTTGTAGACTCATGAGTGGCTTTAAAAATCACACTGGTAATATTTCAAGCAGAAAACACCGTGATTCCATGACAAAGATAACTTGACCAGAGAGAAATTTTGTGAGCTATGCAGGTCCAGCGATGTTCAATGAACATCGAGTAACACTTTTTTATAAGACACTCACAAAAATTCCACACAACGGCCCTACTTTGCTGTAATCACAGAATTTGGAGAACCCACAAATTGTTCACGCTGTTTAGTTGGTGCAAATCTCAGGCTCACACAAACAGCAACAAAAAATAAAACAATAAATGATCACAAGGGCGATAGAATGGAAGAGAGAATTCATTATTTACCCAGTGGTAAGAGGGTGCGTGCATGTGGAGAGGGTATGAGCACGGGAGATCCTCCTTTTGCCTCAAACTCTCAAATATCGGCATCAGCTGGTTCATGAACTCCTCCGCTGTACCATAAACCAAAAATTTTACAACACTGTCTATTTTTTAGCGACTCGTTTCCCCGACTATTATTCGGTTTCTTTAGACTATTCAATTTTCCTATCATAGGTTCAGATAATGGCTTGCAGGTCTCACGCATAGGTCACCCAATATATTCGCATTGTGTGATTTGCTCATCTCCAAATTGCATAAAATGGCACTCATACATTTGTCATACAAAAGGAAAATTATACATTTAATCTGAGAAAAATTTTCCAAAAGAATTAGGGCAGTTTACGATTCAGGTAATTCATATATGAAATCTAATTACATATGCCAAAGGCAAGCCTCTTGAATTACTTCAAGGGTTCCATCGTGAAATCAGTGGCAAAGTAATCTGAATTCATTGAATCAAAGGCCTGGATAATATCAATTGATACGTGTGAACGAGTGTCAGTTGAATTCTACCTGATCATTCATACAAATCATGGGAGTGCATCTGTGCCAGATTATTAAAATTTGTAAGAGAAATGAAACCTAACAAATATCACGCTAAAATCACATCTCCTGAGGTTCTAACGCAATCTGCGGTGAGCGTTATCCTGAAAATGATATTCCAACGAATTTTCCTTGCTTACCAATAAAACCCAAAACTCTTGCGTTCATCATAAAACTGACATACCCAGGTGTGACAAATCATAACAAGCAACTACAATTAACTACAAGTATACTTATCAACCGTGCTCATGCAAAATCATCCGGTATACTTTCAATATCAAAATTTTGTACTTACCATAAATTGCTGTATACTCTCAATGCCGTGTACCTCAGTTATAGAGGATGTAGAGATTATGAAAATGCAATGGATATGCAATATGGTGAACGTAACAAGAAAAAAAAAACAAAAAAAATTCATACGTGTGAAAACAATGACATACAAGATTGGCAAACAGTTTCGACAAGGATCAAAAAACTTTGCATTTTGCCAAATCTGGTATGAAATAAGACATCAAAAATACAAAAATGAAGAATAGTTATCTTGCAGAAAAAAATCTCTGAAAAATAACTAATCACTTTGTCATTTCTGCAGCTATCGGTGTCCACAGGATTGTAGTAAATGAACATAAGGCCATGAATGAGCAGATGTGATTTGAAATGCTTGACTGCGGTGATAGGATATTTCATGGGTCTGTCAATATTACCTTAGTTATGGGCCCAGCAGAGGATATTGGCGTACGTTGCAGGGTCGAGGTTGGACTCGGTTTGGACCTGAACGCCGTCATAGTCTGGCTGACGCCGTCTGCCAGTATGAACTGTTCCCGGAGCTCAATGTTCGTCCTTCCCTTGGCTAGAGTGTGTTGCGTGCACGCAATTAGTAGGAAGGCGTTACGGGATGCCAAGGATTGTAGGAGGTGCCAAATATTTTTGTACAGAGAACAGATAGAAAGAGAAAAGAAAATAATTTCAATGATACATAATTGGGTAAAGAGTTAATAAAATCGAAAATATAGTAGAGAACAGTAGAGATATTTTACAATACCGAAGCATGCGGATAAAATATATGGTTTTTTTTTATCGAATAGATTTGAGAAAATGAAAAGTTTAATCGTAGAAAATAGCGTGTAGTGTATGTGTAGTGGTTTGATCAAAGAAAAAAAGAAAACAACAAATTTAGAATAAAATAAAGAAAAACTTAATACATTATAAATAATCAAGGACTTTGGAATTGATTTATCAGTGTGTATTACGATCTGATTTTAAAGTAATATTCATTTCTAAGAAGTACGTGGCGATCTACGTTGTAAATCATATTTTCTGATATATTTATCCACTATAACTATTTGTAATACATACTGATATTATTGGGGTCACTACGTTGCGGCTATTGGATCAAAACCTGAAGTCCATTTTGTAATTAACTCTATAGTCTGATATACAGAACATCTTGCTAAATGAAATTCATGTTTCAAAGCAATAGAAACACTAAAACGTAATTGGAAAGTCCATTGCAAAATCCGCATCTAAATCCATCACCACGCTACATAGAATGGTTGGAAAATAAATCAACACATAAAATAAAACGCAAAACCAAAATTCACAAACCATACCGTACGCCGAGTCTAATCAAGACAACTGATATCAAATTTCCAAAAAAAAAAATACTCATTATGTCATATTACCACTTGGCCAAGAATTTTTTCAATTCTATACTGTAGAATACTCGTACGCGAAAAATGTATTTTCTGAAGCGATGAGAAAATACATTGATAATTAAAGTATTGACTAGATAGACAGGATCGCTGACTAAACTCATAATAATATGTCAAAACAATTACAGAATAAAAACGAAAACAACATACTGAAGACATAAATAACAATTAAAACAGAACCACCCACCAGGTAGAAAACTTATTTTACATGCAACATGGACTTACTTAAATAATTACCCAACTGATATGTAAAAGAGTATGAAAAATGAAGCTGCACTGATATTCTTGAAGTATTTGCAATTCAAGATTTTATAATGATAGATGATATTTCACAGAGTCTGTGTTTACGTTACTCAGACATCTTCTTTTAGGGTGATCAATTTTTTTTAAGAGGCTTTTTTGGCTCTGGCAAGTCGAGATATATCAAATAATCTGTGTAGTTATCAACTCCATGAATTTTGTTCACCAATTGAAATAATCAATGATTTGCTATGATGACAGTGCGCCTAGTTTCTGCATTATACTTCGCGAAATTTTTATCCCTGAATAGTGCACTTCTAGCAGAGCAAAAATTGCTTTGTTGCGGTGTTAAGCTTTTCATATCAGTTGTGAGTGAAATAAGAACATGCGTAACAGCCTCACCAAGTGGACACCAGCCTTCGTGCTGTTCCGGTTTGTTGGGATCCGGTATTGGCATTAAAAAAACTACACCAGTTAACGTAATGAAATTAATTGGATAGATTTCGAAAAACAGGATATCGTGCGTTGCGGTCGTTTTGGTGGATGAAAAGCGATCATAATTAAACAAATATTAAATCAATCATCAATAATCGGTGGTAATTAATTGTGGAAGGGTGCATGAGGGTTTCAGGAGGATGGAGTGAGAAAAAGCAATAAAGTTTATGTTAGTATGGGGTCTATTAACGATATCACAACTAACTACCATTATACATATTATTGTATGCATGTTGTTGCAAAAGAAGATTGCATGAAAGACTAAAATGTTTTTAAATTCTCGCGATCTTGATTCACTTTGAATTAAATTCTTAAACACTGTTAGTTTAAATTGAAACACCGAAACGTCGGAATACTTTTTCGATGCCAATGAAGTAAAAAATACTAATAACGGTTGAAATAGAATAGGGAAAATCGATTAGATCGGCAGAATGCTAGCAATAAATACGAATCTTATTTTGCAAACAATACCATTTTCTATCAACCATAGTTTTCCAGGGTAGACAGGATAATTCAAAACCAAGACTTCGGCATCAAGCTAAGCAAAAGCAAATATAACACACACACTTTCTTTTTTTATGCACCCACTATTTTCGATATGATCTTGATTATTGGTGATTAATAATAATTATTGTTGTTGTTACCTCAGGAGTTGAGATCATACACACAAACACACTATCATGTTATAATATTATTATTATTAGAGCCCAGGCACAAAAACATTTCAGTTATTATATGTGTATAATAACACACAATTAAGAATTCATATTACGATAATTATATTGTTAGGATTACGAGTTAGCAAAATGTTTTTGTTTTTATTCGAGCAGCGCAAATGAATGCTGATGAACCATGAGAAATGTTAAATACAAAAGAAAATGTTTAACGATACTGTAATTAATTAAATTGAAACACGAAGAATGTGTTTCAAAAACTAATAAATGCTATATTAAACCAGAACTAAATGTTTTAACCTGCCTCTTTTTTGGGGGTGGGAATCGTAATTTATTTTCATATTCTAGTTTGAAAAATAAGAAGTCATATCATGGTAATTTGTTGAAATCGTTATGTCCACATAAAATTTGTTCCAATTCTTATACGAAGGAATCAAAAATATCGTATGAGTTCTTAGCAATCTAAAGACAACACGGAGAAACATTGGATCGTGCTATACCAAAGCCCGAAATTGATCCTGGACAATTCAATATATTCTCGTGTCTATCAAGTTACTATACCGTTCTATTATGAGAGAGGTAAAAATTTCAGCTTCGATATAGTATGAATCAACGTTCTACGGATAATAAGAAATTTTATTGAAGCAATATTTAGGTATAACATTTCTATGGAATCGCAAATGTAACGTTCTATGCGTTACAACCAAACTGACTGTACAATGGTTTTTCAAAATATTGCTTTCAAAAAACTGAATGAATGCTGTAGAATCAACATAGATTCAATTTAAACAAAAAGTATACCAATCGTGGTATAATATGACGTGAAATAATATAAAAATTTGTGAAGAAAACTCACCGCGGCATGGGTCATTCTTCACAAGGAACTCGTCCAGAGCCACCCAACCACCTCCAACTCGCACCATGACAGTAGAACGAAGAATTCTAACAAGGCGCAGTTTCTGACTATCGCCAAACTGCAAATCATTAACGTACCAGGTAAGTAGGTATAATTGACATACACTGCTGGTAAAACTATCAATTGTCATCTATATTTGTGAGTTGTTGAATGATCGTCGATAATAGGTGCATAAAAAATACTTACCCTGTATTTTCCTTCACCAACTTGGAACACTCGGAACTTCTGTCTGCACGTACAAAGCATGACCAGTCGCTTAACTTCATCGTGAATCTTGTCAGTGTCATTCGGAGGTCTGCGCTCCTCCCAATCTGGTCGTAACGCAGCAATGAATTCTTTCCAATCAATCAAGCCTTTACCATGACGATCGAAAAGATCTGCTACAGCACCCATCTCCAAACGTGATGTTTCAAATTCTACAGAAGTAATGGATGTATAAAAGTACAAAGTTCTTTTTTGTCCCGTATCTATCAACAGAAAATCAGACTTACTAGTGTTCATAATTCCTTGAATAAAGTCTTCCCGTGGAATTTGTCCATCATTATTCTTGTCCATTTTCCTAAACAGATCTGTTAGACGAGATTTCTTGTGGTTCATGAATTTCAGGAACTGAAAAAAAATACATTTTTCATTATTGATATCTTCTTCATCTTGAATCGGATGTCGATCTGAATGAGCTTTCTAATGAGTAGGACTGGTAGTAATGATTTACCCTCTTGCGCCAATCGTCCCAACTGAAATTGGTGACACGATCCAGTTCCTGAATGTAATTGTATTTGTCCTGCAGTCGCCGTTGACGCTCCCACGCCAACATCCAAACATGCCGCCATCTGTCCCAGAGAAGCTTGACTCTTGGGCTTCGGAATTCTGGTTCAGCCCCTTTGCTACTCGTTTTGAATAAAATATCATCATCATTTAGAAACTGACAAAGAACTAGCCACAAACTTATTGTTAACAATTTTACCCAAAAAGGATTGATGAATGAGAAATACAATATCATTTATCACTCACATGAGAAGTCCACAATTATCCAACATGAATGAAATATCAGCATTTATTGAGAAACTGAATTAATCTTGAATTAACAAAAAAAAAAACAGGATTTTAATAGGAGCTTGGGCCCCTTTCCTGATGAATTCAATTTCCTTGCACTGTTACCATTAGGAATTGTTGGTATTTGTAAAAATAAAACTAGAATGAAGTTTGCCAATGTGAGCTAATACGAGTGTTCGTCATTAATAATTTTGCCCAAACATACTGAACCCAAACCAATTTGAACCCATGAATGCAACGCAACACACACGATTTTCCTTAACCAAATACCTATGAATAAACAATATGCAACTATGATAATGATAACTAGCAAATATGAAATTGATAATATTAATTGTAATGAATTCGAACTGTAGGGTATGAACGAACCTTCCTTTTGGTGGGAAGCGTGGACCAATGTGTGGTAAGGAGGGGTCTGGTGTTCTCTCCCGACCTGGGCTGGCTCGGCTAAACAAGAACATGCGTCACATCACTCAAAAAACACTACTCAAATCTGTTCGCAATAAAGAGTAGTCGCTGGATGCACTGTGTCTCAGAACAGTGTTGAAATTGTATATGTGTATTGTATGAATGCATCATTATCAACGTAATAATATTAACTTGATTATATTCATTGGAATGTAAATGCGGTATGAACGCAATCTCAAAACCTAAATAAAATAAGCCTGTACGCCATTACATTAGAATCTCGTCTATGTACCCTTTGTTTAATAATTCTGTTCAATAAGTCCTAATTCGACTTGTAACAGTTAAATATTGCCAATTACTACATATTAGTCATTTTAACATATTTGAATGTTAATCATATACTTTTTTCACGGCGCATGAATGTCTGTAAATAAATTTAGGAAATCAAGACATGAATATTAATACAAGACGTAACAACAAATAAAATAATTAGTAAACGTGCAACACGTAACATTGAATTATTTGATTTCAAATTGAAATTATTAAGTAAGCCGTTAAAAAAAAAAAACTTGTAAGTAAAAATGTGCTGTGAAATGTTTGTAAGTTCATTCGCTTCAAATTGAGTGGTGGTAGTGTTTTTGTGTGTCAAGTAAAAAACGTTAACAGTCATGTAAAAGAGTAATACCTTCCACGCCTCGAGTTCTGGGCGAGGTCACGGCTTCCTTTGAAGCTAAAAAGTACCAGAATGATAAAAGTTTAAGCTGACCGAATTTATAAATTGTTTTAAATCTATTGATCATAAATATCTGGTCTAAAAAAATTTTATTTTGAGACAAATTATGATTGATGAAAATGATTGTAAAAAGATGCTCAATAATATAAATTTGAATTACGACTGATGACAAACCTTTGCTTGCGTAGCGGAGGGTGTTCATGATCTTGGTCATAGTAGTGATCCTTACTGTAGTCGATAAAGTAAGCCAATGCGGAAACAAAACACAAAAAACAAACACATGCAATATGCAGACAAAACAAGCAACAAGCAATCTTAACTTAACAATATCATCTCTTAAATTAACTTCTTCTTATTTTAAATGAAAACTGTAGAATTCGAAACCATGCCGTAACTAAGATTGAATATACCATGCTAATTGAATTGGAACTACTTCTATTGGTATCATTTTCGTTATACGATAAACTTGGCATGATCATCACTGTACTTATTGTAAAGTTATCGCAACGCTGACATCGGACAATAATCAGTGATGAAGACAAAACATCAGCACAAAACAGGAACATTCTGGACGGACAACTGGATGTGAAATGAGAATATGACAAACATACAAAAGCGAAACATACCTTGGTGTAGTCGACTTGGGTCTTGAAACTTTGCGACCATCTTTGATAATTTTTACTTGACGAGCTTTGCAAACACGGTCAACTTCGTTCTGTCTTCGGCTTGTGTTCTCCATAAATTCACGGTGATCGGTAATGAGTTCCTCCAGAATTACACGGTCATCAGGAAGAGGTTCCGCTTCCAAGATATTTAATGTATTTTCCAATCCACCAAGCCACTCAAGTAACTCCTCCAACAAATTATCCAGATCCTGACAAAATAGATTAAACCTTAATTATCAAATATCAGCTAATGCTACTACTGAGAAATCGTTATTCTAATTTAATAAAACTAAAATTGTCAATTTACAGAATGTTGATTCCATTTAGCACATAATATTTTACCTGCAGGCCTTGCATATGAGTTTCCAGCCTCTGGTTTCTCTGGTGAGCCCACGTAGAAACTTCCTCCCATCTGGACTGGATAATTGTAATCCAGTGCTTGATCACTACCGCACCGTCTGGATGTGCTTTGGTGAGAATCACTTGCGCTAACTCCAGGGTAGCATCTTTTTCAACTTCTTTGAATTGAAGCTCTCGTAGGAATTTCTCATGTTCCATTAATTGGTTCCTACTCTCTTGTTCATCTTCAGGGAGTTGGCCAGCAAACCTAAGTTTCATTTCAGCATCACTGAGCCATTCCAAAAGAACATGAACCGCTTTATGGAGACGTTCAGCTTCCCTGAGAGCTTCCTCTAAACGAGAAGTTTTATTTGAGGACAGGCGTGTTACGTTATCCCATAGAGAATTAACTTCGGTAAGTTGAGATCTGATGGTCGATGCATCTTCCGAGGTAGCCTTTGATTCAAGATCGTGGCCAGTTCTGATGACAGATTCCATTTGAGAAGCACGCGATGCCAAGTCTTTCTCAAAAGATTTATGTTGGTCAAACAGATTTGTAACAGTATCGAGATCTCCGTGCAATGGTCCCGTTTCAGATAGTTGTTTTTCAACCTTCCTAAGCCATTCAAGTAATGCCTGGATAGCATCTTTGAATTGCCCAGAGAACAGCAATGCTTCTTCAAGTTTTCTTTGTCTATCGACACTCTTTCCACAAACGGTTGTCCATTTATTTTTCAGCTCGTTCAAAAGTTCCTTCAAAGCTGCTTCATCGGTCTTTGGTGCCTTGTCTTTCAGGGACTTACCATTCTTCATTGTAGAATCATATACGCCCTGTTTGCCACTGAGAGCACGTTGTACTTCACGATGTTTGTTCAGTCGAGATTTGATTTTCTCTGGATCATTTCCACCGACTCCATCAGCAGCAACTTCATCCAAAGTTTTCTCCGTTTCATCTAACCAGTTCATCAGGTTCGACCATGCATCATGGAATTCTCTGGCTTCTTTGTAGCCATGATCTAAGGCTCTTGTTCGTTCAGCGGATTTTGAAACTACTCTTTCCCATCTGTGCTGTACACTGATCAACAGATTTTTAATCAAAATAACATCTTGTTTTTGCGAGAAGTATTTCAAGTGAGTTCCCTTCTTGTCAAGGTTCAACATGGTTTCGCGATGAACACCAACATCTTTCTGGAAACCTTTATGTTCTTCGATCTGACCTAGAATTGTTTCCATAACTCTGGAGACAGGCTTCAAGTTGGTAAGGATTTTTTCCGCATTCGTTAACCAATCAACAAACGCTTGCAGAGCATCATGGAATTCTGTTGCTTCCTTAAGAGCGATTTCCAGTTTGATCTTTTTGTCACTTGCACGAGCCGTAACATTATCCCACCTTTGTTTTAACGTTCTTAGATTATGATTCAAACCACCTGCACTCGTCGTTCCAGCACGTTTCAAGTACTCTTGTCCTTGCTGCAGAACAGTCTCTACCTTTGGCCGATTTTGTTCCAATTCGTTATAAACCTCCATGAATCGTTCAAGCTGCTCCGATGCTGTTTCCGGCAGGCCACCAACAGGCTTAGATGCGACAATCATATTATCTACATCGCCTAACCACGACAATAAGTCTTGAATTTCAGCTGTGAAGGATTGCGCCTCACGAAGAGCATCTTCCAGTTCCCGTTGGCGATCAGCTGCTCGCTGCAGCAGGTCACGCCACTGCCTATTGAGTGTTCCCAGTTTTTCAGCTGTGGTCGATGCCTCTGCAGTGCCTTTGCCATCCTCAATAAGTTGCCTTCCTGCGTCGTTCAGAGTGTCTACACTTGTCTGATGTGCTTGTATATCATTTACTAGAACCTTGAGTTTAGCTAGTTCGACCTCGATTACTTGAGGATCACCAGCCACTGGTTTCAGATCTTCTAAGGTTCTATCAGTCTTATTGATCCATACGAGAAGTTCGTCGAGAGCATGCTGGAATTGGCCAAGTCTCAACAACGCGTTTTCGAGCAACCTTTGCCTCTCAACAACACCGCGGAGTAGGCCATCCCATCTCCGATTTACCGCTCCTAAGGGCTCCTTGATAGCAGCTGCTTGTTCTGAAGATGTTCTCTCAGTGAGTTCCGCAGCTTGCCTAGTGCAGGAGGAGAAAATAGCTTTACAATACTGTTTACATGTTGAGTTGCCAAAAATTTTATATGACGAAATTTGACTCCACACCTGCATCGAATAACAAGTTGATATAATCAGTTAGAGGTTTCTAAATTTCTAAAAATGCCTCTTCCATATTTTTTTTTAGTGCTTTAGTTACATTCTCAAAAAATGATTCAAAAATTTTGATTTCGTTAGACTTTTGTTTACAGCACTTCTTTGATTGCACAAAAACAGTGGTCCTAAAATCCCTTATAAGTAGCAACTAATTCTGTCAAAGCTAAGATAGACTCGATCATAAAGAACAAAATTTGATAACATATCGTGCAATGGAAAAATATCAGGCTAGAAGAACATTTATTGGATAGAAATTTAAGCCATGCACTAACTACAGCAACGATTTAACACAAAGACATCGACTTGCCTTGTGAGACTTCTGTTTTCAGGAACGCCAAAAAAAAATATTTACATTAGATAATTCGATTCAATCGTTATAGATCGTTTATCCTATTTTCAATAATTCTTTTGGTGATTATATTAATAATCTCAGTGAAAAACCACAGTTTTGGTAACAGTGGGACTCTTCTCTACAAAATATTCCAAATCATGCGTACCTGTTAAGGGCTTCAACTTTCACCATATGTGGATCGACTTCAGCCTTGAAAGCAGCAAGTTGTTTGATTTGCTTCTTAACTTCGTCAATATCACTACCTAGAGTCCCCATGGCAGCAAATTTGTCCTCAGCTTCCTCCAAGAATTCCAAAAGATTGTGAAGAGTTTCGTGGAATTCCATAGCCTTCTCCATAGCATCGATGAGGTTTTCTTCACGTCGTGCATAGAGTGCAGTTACGTTATCCCAAGCTTGATCCAAATCTTCCATGTGCTTACGAACCTCAGGTTTATCAGGTTCGCCACAGAGACCCATCAGCTCTTGTCCAGAAGCTCTGACTTGTTCAACATCAGGCTTTGTCTGATCGATTTCTTGCCTAATTTCTTGGAGGGCTACTTGTTGTTGTTGAATAGCTGCAGGTTGAACAGCAGCAGGCGCTTGTCCAGCAAGAGCATCTTGTAATTCTCTCAATGTAGCCATTACTCCATTCAACTCCGACCAGAACTTCTCAGCCACAGCCAAGGTATCATCCAAATTTCTTCCGCGATCATTTGTAGCCTTTTGAACTTCGGACCAAAGCCTGTTGAGTTTTTCCAATTTACGCTTGATATCCTTGACCGCTGGATCAGCCCTGTTACCAGCTTTATTGATAACATCGTCGGCAGCCTTTTTAACCGCGGCATAGGCTTCGGATCTCTGAGCAATGTCATCTGCCAGGGCAGAGTTTTCTTCCATCTGATCACGCAGCCTTGGAGGATGAGCGCTCACGGGTTCAGCACCGTTAACCTGATCAGCAGTTGAGGATAGTGCACGAAGCATACCCTCCAGTTTGTCAGAAAATTGGGAGGATTCTTGTAATGCTTGCTCAAGTGTTTGTTGACGGCCACGTAGTTCTGCACGTAGTGCTGAATAACGAGCATTATCATTGTCCAGAATTTCTTGCACTTTTGTGCCTTCTTCGTCGTTGCATAATTTGATGAGAGCTTCTCCAGTCTTATTGAGTTTCTCTACGAGGGGTTTGTGTTCATTTATACTCTGAATGAGCAGTTCATTCTTATCTTGTTGTACCGCAATAAGATCGGGTCGTAATGCTGGCATGGGAAGCATTGCAACTTGTTGTTCAGCTTCTTCTAGCCAGCTGACAAGGCCAGCATGAGCATCTCGGAGGTGTTCTGCCAATGGTAAAGCTTGTTCCAAGGCTCCTAGCCTGTCTGCTGAAAGTCCAGAAACTATTTCCATAGTTTCCCGAAGGTCTTCCATTTTATCTCTAATTGTCGAGGTGTCTTCGTGTTGGGCATTTTCTCGAATTACTTTCTTAGCAGTGGAAATAACATCCCTGACCCTACCCTTCTGGCTCGAAATATCATCATTAAGTGCTTTATGTTCTTTGAGCTGCACTCTGATAACTTCAGGTTCGCTACTTGGTGGTTCAGCTTCTCGTAATTGACCATCAACTTCTCTAAACCAATCCAAAAGATCGTCAATATCGCCGATCACTTCAAGGGATCTCTGCTTGCTCAACTGAATCCTTTCTGCCTTCCTTTGAATTTGTTCAGCAATAGCGTCAAACCTTCTGTTATCCCTAGTTACCAGACCCTCGATCGTTGCCGCACCTTCTCCAGGTGAAATCTGGCACAATTGTGGTCCAACTGTATTGATTTTGTCGAGAACCAGTCTATACTCGGATATCTCCATTTCCAAACGAATAATTTCTTCTTCGTGAGGTTCAGCAGATTGCAGAGCAGATTCAGCACCCTGCATCCAATCCATAAGACGGTTATGATTGTCATGGAATTGCTGTACCAATGGCAAGGCTTCCTGTGCATGCTTGAGAAGATCAGAACCTCGTGTGACTAGATCATTGAAGCGTCGTTGCAGGGAATCAAGTTTGTCCTTTAATTGCAGTGCTTCATCGCTCGAGATATGTTTCATTAGTTCGAGACCCGAATCGACCGTGCTGTCAACTTCAGTTTGTCTGGTGGAAACTTCTTCCGTGAGATCTGCAAGATCTTCCATTTGCTGAAGGAGTCGCTCAGTATGGACAGCCAATACACGGTATTTCGAGAGTCTGACTTCCATACTTTCCATCCAGGCTTGAAGATCCTGGTAAGTGAGTACGAGATGTCTGAGTCCTTGTCTTGATCGCTGAAGCAAATTTCCAAGCGATTCAGAACGATCGACCAATGCAGCGTAGCGATTTGCAGCATCTTGAAGTTTATCTGCTAGTGTCGCAGCTTCATCCTCGCCTACAAGGCCCATTAGATTACTGGCAATGTCTGTTAATTCACTGAAATCTGGTTTCTTGGACAAAATATCATCATGTAGCACATCGTGTTCTTTGACACGCTGTTGGATCTTTTCTTCATCAGTTGGAATTAATTCCATATCTTTGACCTTCTTCTCGGTCTTGTCTAGCCAGATAGCAAGTGGAATTAGTTTATCTTGGAATTCCTTGGCTACAGCCATTGCTTGTTCTAATGCATCCATTCTTTCTGCAGCACCATCTGTCAAATTATCGAATCTACCCATAAGATCTTTGAGTTGTTTTTCGATAACTTTACGCTCCTTTGCATCTGCTCCAGCGGCAACCTCTTGACCCATAGTGAACAGAGATGACATCGAGTTCTGACGATCCATTAACATCTTCTTCAGGAATTTTTGTTCCTGCAGTTGAGCTTTGACAACCTTGTAATCGGAGGAAGGTGGTTTTTGGTTTGCAACCATTTCTTCGGTATCTGCGAGCCACTTCTCCAGTCCATCCAAAGCCTCTTGGAATTTGCCAGACTGTAGCAGACCCACATCCAATCTGCGATCTCGTTCGTTTAGCTGTAAGAAAAAATCAAAGAAGCCTTTTATGGTCGGATACTACGATTACACGAGAGTTACTGATTAAACAAAGTATCAAAGTAGGAAGATAAATCCAATAACTAAAGATAACATGTGGCTCGAATAGATAAATCATTACGAATAGGTAAATGTTTACTTCATGCCATCGACGGATTGTAAAATAGAAATCATCCATGTTGTAGATCGAGTGGACTAACCAGAAGTCGAGAACAAACTAGATCATTTTCACTAAAAAGATTAAGTTTGCGTGAGTAATAACAAGATTACTCCTTCTACTTACCCTGCCTTTGAGGTCGTTCCATTTATCATTCATTTTATCCAGATCCTTCTCTATACTACCGGTATTAACATCACGGCCTGCGCTTTGAACAAGAGATTGTCCAAGACGGTTACAATCATCGACTGCATGACCTATTGGTTCAATTGTTTTGGTCTTGAGATTCCTGAAATCTTCCTGCTGTGCTCTGATAGTTTCGACTTCTGAGCCTATGGGTTTAAGTTTACGAACTTGTTCATTTGCGTCGGTAATATCATCCATAACATTGGCATGTGCGTGATAGAATTCTTGAAGTTTATTCAAAGTGTCACTGAGTTCTTCATCTCTGTTTCGTGCACGTTCATCCAGCTTTCCAAGTTGACGTTTCAGTGTCTCAACCTGGTCCCTAGTTGCTACCGTATCAGGTGCAAAACCAGAGTCAACTAATCTCTCGCCAGAACTAACGGCATCAGCCACATCATCGGCAGCCTTGTTGATCTTGTTAATGAGCTTGCCTACATCTTCTATTTGACCACGCACAACCTTAATATCACGACCTGGAGCCTTCATTGATTCCAACTCCTTCTCAAGATCTGAGAGATCTTGAACGACACTCTTTACTTGATCATTAAACTGAGCAACAGCTGTAGCTGCACTCTGCAGTTCGCTACATCTGTCGTCCAATTTGGCTTGCAGATCATCGATACGATCTGTGACATTATCAACTTCATCTTGCAAGTGCGTTGCATCCACTCCTTGTTCACCAGCAGCGTTCACGAGATCATTGGCCTGTTGCCTCACGGATTGAAGTGGTTTCTTCAAACTTGCTGTCTCTTCCCGCAAATTCTGTAAAATGTATAAAGTGGAAAATCAGTTTTCTGTTGAAATACATATAAGCATCACACCGTTCGAATATAAAAAAAAAAATGAAACCACAATTACCTTAATTCTATCGAGAAGTTTTGGATCTTTGGATGCCCCACCAAGAGCATCGTGGGACGCAAGTTTATCTTCGCAACGTTGTAATCCGTGCTGCAGATCACGCAGGTTTTCACTAAAGTCTGTGAGATGCCGAGCCGTGTCTTCTAGGGATTGAGTTCTCTCGAGGAGATCTACAAAAAGAAAAAAGAATAAAATTCATTTCGTTATTCCAATGTGTCAAAATCAATTGGTACAGGTAATAATGCGAGATGATTGTTTACCGTTGTTCAATTTATCCCATCTAATTTTCATGGCATTGAGTTCATTCTTCACCACATCTTTGTCAATGTCACACGCACTAACGAAGGTTTCTCCCAAGGTTTTGTTGTTTTCAAATTCACCAGAACGTTTCCATACTTCATTTCTGAAAGATGACAGTTCCTTCAACTGCTTTTCAATATCTTTACGCTTGAATGAAGCTGGCCTAAGACTCTCCAGTTTGTCCTCTGCTTGCCGTAGCCATGGAAGGAACGTGTCTTGAGCTCGGTAATATTTCTTGCAATGCTCAGCACAGGTTTGCAATCTAGTTTGCCTTTCAACTGTATCTTTCTTTAATCTATCCCATTGCAAGTTCATCTTTTCCAGGTCTCGTTGGAGCGAACGATTCTCAGTTTTCTGGGAACGTCCGAGCATGTCTCGACCCTTGTTCAATAGCATTATCACCTCATGTTCTTTGCTCATCACGTTACGGTAGACAGGCTGAAAAAAAAATTATTCGGATGTGATCATAATTGCAATAACGTAATAATATCTATGAAAGCAGACCAAATTGAAAATAAACAGTATTTACTGACCTCGTGGTGATCAAGTTGTTGCTGCAGAATTTCACGATCGGCAGATACCAAGAGTTTCTCGGACATGTTGCTGAGCTCGTCTGCAAGCCATCCCAGAGTCTTGCTGCACGAAGCCTCAAACTGCCTTCCTCCTCGAAGATTTCCTTCAACTTCAGCTTTCCTATGATCTAGTTTCTTCTGCAAGTTATTATACAACTTTCCAACAGCCGCGAGTTTGCCTTGAATCTCAGATTTTGATGCTGGATCACTCAAAACTTCGCACAATTGAGCACCAGAGGCTTCTGCATCAGCCAGAAGAGGTCTTTGACCTTCGAGTTGTCGTTCCAAATTCTCGATCTTTCGTAATTGTTCTTCAGGATCTTTGTCAAGTGGAAGATCGTCCAAGTTATCAGAAATTCCTTGCAGAGCATCGCGCAGCCGATTGAGACTTGCGTCAAATTCACGACTGGTGTCAACAGCATCTCCTAGACTTTGTGCACGCTCTTCCAACCTTCCCAACTGATCAGCCCATCTTTGCAAGACGCTGTTGAGTTTTGTATTGATTTTCTGACCATCCGGCGATTGGACATTCACTCTAGCCAGTACGTTCTCGCCGACTTCAGCTAAGTGATCAAGTTGTGGTTGTTGTGTTCTAAATTCTTCGCGAAGGACCTGAACTTGTTGAACTTGACTTGCGACCATTCTAGGATCAGATGAAATTGGTCCTAATGCTCCCAACATTCTTTCTTTGGCGCCCAGCCACGAATTGAGACCTTCATAAGTATCATGGAATTCCTTAATATCCTCCAAGAATTTGATTCTATCCTTGCATCTGTCTGATATAGATTTCCAGCGGCTAGCAACATCTTCTAGTTCATCATTGAGTCTGTCTGTTCCTTCAGCATTATGTTTACGCCTTACAAGATCACGAACCTGAGTCCTTGTGCTATCTAACAGAGATTGTTTCTCGTACATTTCCTCAATGACTAATTTGATCTGCTTAGCAGTTTTATCTGCTTCTTCCTTAGTTGCTGGAATCGTTTCTTTTGGCAACTGGCGCTGAATCTGAATACAGAAAGGATTATTAACCACTTGGTAATACGAACATTCACGAAACCATTTCGAAAAGGAGTTACTAACCTTGTCCAAAAATTGTGACAATGTTTTCAAGTTTTCAAGGTGTTTCCTAAGTTCTTCCTTAAGATTGTCGAGTTCAGTTTGTCTGTCGGTCAATCTAACACCCAGTAGACTGTAACGGTTGTTAATTTCAGAAAGTTGCTGTTGAACAGGGGACAATTCTTCCAAATGGAAGCCATCCTGGCTAGATCGCCTACTGCTGAAGCCACTGCTACCACCTGGAGATACCGGACTTTGAGCCGCATAGGACTTAGTAGGGGATGGTGAGCGACCGTCTTGTGACGTACGACGTACTACAAAAAAAAATATTAAACAAAGTCAAGCATGATGTGCAATGATGTATAGATGTGGTGCGCGAGAGTTAATGATGATTTGAAGCATGAATAAATACTACGGTGAGTAGTAGAGACGATGAAAAGATGATGCTTCCCATCAGACATATGACTTCCATATCGTTTACTTCGTTCATTAAGAGCGAAGTTATGGCGAGTTATTGCTGAATTCACTTACGTGGACTGGTAATATTCGGTCGTTTTGTAGGGCTAGCACTGCCTCGGCGTCTGGTTGGGCTCTCACCACGTTCTTTCAATAGACTATCGTATGAAATCCCGAGGTCATTGACTTTGTCAATGGTAGCTCCGTGATCTCTATATTCTTTCTGGATCGGTTTAAGTTCTTCAGCTTGTTTTTTCAGTTTTTCAAGATTGACTGCAACTGGTTGCAATCTCTGTACTTTATTTTCTGTGTTGGTCAGCCAGTCAATGACTTGATCTCTCAATTTTTCATAAGCAGATAGTTGTTCGGCACGAGATTTACTGAGACGTTGCTTTTCATCGAGAAGACTGTTCAGTTCCTTCCACTGCGATTCTAAAGCCTTGATCTTATCCCTGGTGGGTGCTGCATCGGTTATGTCCTTCTTGGCTACCAAATTCTTTCCATTGCGGATGAGATCTTCGAAATTACCACGTTGATCTTCACGTTTATCAATGATTTGTGCCATTCTACCTTCGTGCTCGGAAACATCCAGTTTCCCGAGTTCTCTTGATTCCAGAATTTCGATCATGTGAGCATACCATGTTTCAAACTTAGATGTCTGTGCATTGAATTCACTGAGGCCCTGAGCGACTTCGTCAAGGAATTCTCCGCGACGAACCGATTTTTCCATGAGTTTCTCAAATCTATTTTGAACATCCTTCAACTTGTTTTCAATACGCTTAGCAACACGTGCATTGCTTGAGTTGACGAGCAACTCCTGGGCACTTGCAGTTATAGCATCAACGCTTGGCCGATGACTATCCAAATCGGATTGAAGAAGACGCTGATCTTTTTGTTGTTCTTCCAACCGTTCTTTCTGTAGACTAGCTGGACGCTGTAGATTTCTGAAAATCAATTATTTTATCATTGTAAACCCTGAGTACAAAGTGATTAGGAGCATCCATTCAAAATTTTCATAAAATCTAAACATACTATGAGGTATTACTCACTTGAATTGACTCTCAGCATTGTTGAGCCAGATCACTAGGCCGTCTAGGGCATCTTGTACGCCTTGGCTTTGTACTAACGCAGTGTCCAATTGCTGACACTTATCGGCTAAAGCATTGGCAAGTTGTTTATATTTGTCTTCCAGCTCTCTTACAGGTTCTTCGAGTTGATTTGCTTCAGCAGGTGTGAGTTGGCCATCGAGAGATCTCAGCAATGCAATCAGGCTAGATTTTGTGTTATCTATCAAACGTTCATTTGCCAGGAATTCGTTATTCAATGCCTTTGCCTTGCTAAGTTGATCTTCAACTAGCTTAGGCTCAGCTGCCACAGGTTCTATGAGTACCTGGTGTATCTTGGGCTCAACTTCTCTCAACCATATTCTCGCCTTCTCGAGCGAATCTCGATAATCACGTTGGCGTCCTCCAACTCCAGAAAGTCTATCCGAAAGCGCATTAGCACGTGAAAGCAAATCTTTGTATTGTGCGGTTACAATGGAAACTTCGCTTCTTACAGGTGAATTTTGACTGGCGATGGGTTCTTTATGTGGCAAACGCTGTGGTAAGCTAGTTCGGAAATCATTTAGAATTTGTAAATATTCTTTGCTTTCATCTACGAATTTCTGTGCAGCCATTGTGATAAATCGCAGATCTGCTTGATGAGCGATAACATCGCTAACGAATTCTCGGGTTTGATCAGTACTACTGTTCAACTTATTCAGATTGGAAAGTGATCGTTCTTTATCTTCTAATGTACGGCGTGCCTTGTCTAGCCAAGCGGAGAAGTTTGATATCTCATTTCTAAAAAATGAATAAAAATTAACAAATAACTTCAGATTGATCCTTGAAGACTCTTGTGTTTGAAGCAAGAATTTATAATATCAATTTACTTGAATTTGCTGAGTTCATCATTGGCTCCAGTAAGACGGCGTAGAAGCCTCTCTGTTCTGTCAACTGCTCTATCAAATCTGGTCTTCAAAGCTCGACCGCTCTTTTCTAGGGTAGCAACTTCATCGCTCGATAGAACATCACTTCCAGTAAGGACGACCTGCCTCACTTGGTCCAAACAAGACGATACAGGGCGACTGTGAGATTCCAAGTCTTCTTTCACTTGCTGAAAAATCCAACAAATTATTATACCGGGGGTGCGAATTAATTGAGGTTCCAAGTGAGTGATCATTAATAGAATTTGGATCTCACCCTCATAACATTGATTTGATTTCTTAAATCTTCAATGTCTTCTTTGACCACATCTTGATTGGCCAGTTTGTCTTCAACTTCGGATATCCATTGCAACAATTTTGTCAATGTCTCATCGCAGAGTTTGTATTTTTCTTCAACCGCTTGCTACAATAATTTGTTAATTAGGTTCAAGAATTATGATAATTATTAAAAAAAACTTGCACTTACAAATCAGACTTAACAAACACAGAGAAAAAATAGAATAAAATTAACACCATCTCACCAATGGTGTCATTTTGATATTATAAAACACGGTATTTAAGGTAATAAAATAACGAAGAATAGACACGACATTTATGAATAAAAAAAAGCTTAGGGCAAACTCACACATGCAAGCACGAACACACAAAACAATGCACACGGTAGATATTTGTGACATAAAATAAATACAATAGTGAAAATAGCTTTAATTTATCTGCAAGGATTGCATATTGATTTGTACTGTTTGTCATATGCAATAATAAGCAAAATAAATAGCACAGGCCTTATACTGCTGGCAATAATTTCTTCAAGCAAATAAATTAAAACGCACAATAATGAATGTGTGACAATGAAGGAATTGTTTGTATATTGTGATATGTACTTGAGGTATAAAAAAATAGTTGAAAAATGGTACTAGAAAAAAAAGAAATAATATCGCCTGAAAAAAGGAAAAGATTACAAATACTTCTATGAAAATAATAATTATTCACGAAGTACAAAAATTATTTTAAGGCATTAAACAATAGGTAAGATAAAATTTGATGAACAATGTTAAGGACTCTTAATAACAAACACAAAATTATTGATTTTAGAAATGTAGATGATAAATTCAGTGAATTTTCAGCATGCACAAGAAAGGATGAAAACGTTCAAAGATTACACATATGATTCATCATTTCCAATGAGATGGCTTTTTCTTTGGGTTGGGAGCGAATTATTCTTCAGTGATACGTTTAATCCTCAACATTGTAGATCAAATATTCAGGAACTTACGTTAACTTCATCTTATTGACCCATGATGACATTTTCAATAGATTGAAAATAATGAATGACTTATGTATGTAGGAATTGAAAGTCATTGTGAGACAGTAAGATGAAGAGTAAAATAATATAATTGTAAAATCTAAATAATCAAAATTTGAATTAGCTTTGCTGATGCGATAAAAACGATTGTGGATTAATGACTTTTAATCAAAGCGATGTTGAAAGATTTGTTATGATGTGTGCGATGCGTCTCATGGCTGTCGACGTGCCAGCAACACTACGGTCAGAGCACAACACGGTTGTTAGTGTCAGGTGGGAGTAGTTGGTCTTTTACTAGCCCCATGTTAAATGATAACAAGCACGGGGGTGTGGGTGACGTGTAACATGGGCACACTGTAAAAATGAGACAAAACATGGTAAGCGGGTTTTTGTAGTCAATTCTGATGAGGGATAATAAATGCACAATACGAACATCACTTTTATGCTATGTAGCCTAGAAAATACTACACAGATGAACGTAAGATCGACTAAATTAAAGAATGCTGGTTGATGAGAATTGAACAAAAAAAATTTTAACCATTCCCTGGCAGCCAATTTCTAATTCAAGGTCCATGCAGGACCATGCCACCAAGCTCCGCTAATATCTTCCAAATGATATTGATAATCTTTATTTTTGATCGTCGTTCTTAGACGTGAACATAAAAATTCTGAAGCTGAATGCAATAATCCGTAACCTTCTACCAAGCTATCATTAATTTATTATTTAAATGAAATTTGACTTACCCTTGCTTCAGCGGCGAGAATGTAGCCCCGTTCCATTGCTTTGACCAAATCTAGACTCTTGCCCTCAGGACCTTCGATAAACCTGCCTGCTATTGGATCTATCCTGTCTAAACTTATAGCCTCTAGAAGACTCGTTATACTACCAGATTCAGGATCTTTAATTACAGTTGTTGATGGATCAACTAAGCCTGACTCTACAGCCTCTATCAATGTCAAACGCTTACGATCTAATACAGAAGTTATGACGAACGGATCGTAAAAACCACCAGTCGTAGGATTATAAAGGCCAAATTGTAGTGCTTCAATAAATGATAATCCTTGTTTGGGGGTGGCCAGCAGGCGAATTTCAACTGCTTTTGGCAAGGTGTGAAGCTTAGACGTAACTGTATCCAGCACATTGCTCTTTTCACTGTCCATAATTCCCTTACGGAACGCTTCAGGTAATTTGATCAATTTCTTTTTCTGCAAGTCCTTAATTAGAGCTGAATCAGGATCTATGATGCCGAGAGTCACAGCTTCTTTTAGCGTCAATATTTCGTTGGATTTAGGGTCTCTCATCTTTCCAGTTTCGAGGACTAAGTAGCCTTTTTCTACTGCAGTTTCAAAGGTAAGGGGCTCGCTGAAAAAGACTATCGTCTCTTCAAACCTGACGCATTGAGAAGGAACTTTACCAGTTTGGGGCTCAAATATAACTTTCTTTGAAGAGTCAATCAATCCATCTGTAATTGCTATGCTCACACTAACAAATCGTCCAGTTCTGGGATCTTTCACGACAGAAGTTTCTGGATCGAGTAGTTCGTACCTGATCGCCTCTTCTAATGTACATTCTCTAACACCTTTATCTTTTAGTGAACTCTTCTGCATCTCTAGAGATGTTCTTCGTTCCGGCTGGCGAATCAATGGCTTATCGAGGGTTACCAGCAAGCCGCGTTCTAGTGCAACATCAATATTATAAGCCCGTTTTGTTTTAGGATCAAGTACTCTTCCTTTGGGTACATCAATAGTACCATCTTCAATTCCGACCTGCAGAGATTTGATTTGTCCGGTTGTAGCATCTTTGAGGGCTGTTGTGTCAGGGTCTATTAGACCAGTTGCAAGAGCCTGAGATATCTCGTGGAATTCATTATTCACCGGGTCAACGAATTTGCCACTATCGCCTCGATAAAGCCCACATTTGACAGCTTCTTCGACCGTGAGCGGTTTTTTATAAGGCACAACGAAGCCTCTTTTGCGTGCCTCTTGTAGATTCATAACTTTACCAATTTCAGGAACATTATAGGTACCACGAACTGCGTCGATAAGGCCATCGGTAATTGCACTAGCTAAAGGTACATATTTATTGGTTTTTGTGCTTTTTACAACAGAAACTAAAGGATTAATAAACTCTTCTTGGCAGGCTTCAGCTAGAGTAAGTTTTCTAGCGCTGGATGGATGTATAAATCGACCCGTTGGAATGTCATACATGCCCATTAAAATTGCTTCATAGAAACCAAAACCTGTGCTTTCAATATCGACAATCAGACCAATTTGTAGTGCATCAGACAATGAAATGGAACAATTTGCTCCAGGTTCCCGGAAGACGCCAGATCTCCTGTCAATTACTCCAGCTCGGCAGGTTTCTGCAAGTGATAACAGACGTTCTGCCCGTTTATCCCAATAACATGCTAAAGTGGGACTAATAACGCACTTTCGCATAGCTTCATGTAAAGTAATAGCTCTTCCAGTGCTGGGATCAGTGATTTTCCTCGTTTTGTCATCATACAGTCCCTGGTGGATTGCCCGTTGTAGCGAGACCGCTGCTTTATTATCAAGAAGTAATCCGGCTTCATAAGCTTCTTTCAAAGATATTTCTAAGTTGTCTCTTGTAAAATCTTTAACACGCCCAGTGATTTTGTTGATATAACCCCGTTGTATAGCTTCGATGAGAGTTATTTTTTTCAAGAATCCAGAATGTGCTTCTTTTACCATTACGGATTCGGCATCGATCAAGTCTTGTTGAAGCGCTTGAATTAAAGTCAAATGGACACCAGTTTGTGGATCTAAGAAAGTACCATTTTCACCATCCAAAATTCCTTTAGAGATAGCTTCACTGAGACTGATGGGTCTACGAGCCTCAACTAATAAACCTCTTTCAAATGCTTCTTGAAAATCTATTCTCTGTCCTTTATCATTCGTGACAGTTCCGGTTGCGGGATCTACTATAAGCTGTTCGATAGCCTTATTAAAGGTAATTGCATATCCGCTTGGATCTCGAACAATAGCTGAGGTAGGATCGATGACACCTTTTTTAATGGCTTGATCTGTACGAAGTTTTTCATGAGATTCGATGCTACTGAATTTACCGGTCTTAGGATCGTAAAAGCCTTTGAAAACAGCTTCAGGAAGAGATATCTTCCGCTTTGCAGGCACTATTAAGCCTCTGTCTAAGGCATCTGTGAGTGTCAGAGATATACCAGTTACAGGATCTAAAGCAGTCCCACTTCTCGGATCTATAAGACCATGCTTGATGGCATCGGCGAGTGAAATTATATTCCCAGTTCTTGGATCTTTAACTGAGGAACTGTCGCGACTGATTAGCCCCTTGGCAATCGCGTCTTCTAATGTGACCTTATCGCCATCAATGATGAATATTCCCATCTTTGGATCATAACATTGATGCGCCAAGGCTTCTTGCAAGGTCCATGGTTTAATTGTAGATAGAATATAGCCTTTTTCAAAAGCAATATCCAACGTCATGGAATGTGGGTGAAGTAACACACCTTTTTCTAAGTCAACAAGATTATTTCTCTGAGCATCGTGCAGGGAAATTACGCTATCGTTTCTATCATCTTTAATTTTGATTGTCCTTCCATCCACGTAACCAATTGCCAACGCTTGTCGCACTGTTAATTCTTCACCTGTCATAGGGTTTAGTACAAGACTAGTCTTTGGAGAATAATATTCTTGCACAATTACATCAATCAATGTAGGTACAAATGGTGTGGTTATAATAAGACCTTTGTTCAGTGCTATATCAAGGGGCAATAGTTCACCAGCTTGAGTATCCCGCAGACGACCGGTTGTTGAATTGATAAGTTTGACGGTGAGCGCATCATCCAGAGAAATGAAAGAACTTGTTGCTGTATCTTGACATTCCGTAATAAATGCATCTACTATTCCCCGGCGAACACCTTCTTCGATGTCGATTTGTTGCTTAGTTAAAGGATCTCTAATGCTACCAGTTTGCGGATCGTACATTCCTTTGTGTATTACTGCCTCTAAAGAGATTGGCTTGCGAAGCCCAGGAACAACGAATCCTTTTAGAAAAGCCACTTTAATATCGATTTCCGTTCTTGTATCAACATTTACAATTACTCCTCGATTCAAATCAACGATACCAGTCTCTACAGCTTCACCAAACGGTAATATCTCGTCGGTGGTAGGATTTCGAATACTAATAGAGTTCGCATCAATTAATCCACTTTCTACCGCAGCAGCTAGCGTTAGAGGTTCACCTGTCCTTGGGTCGCGAAGCCCTCCACTACTTGTATCACATACGCCAGCTTCGATCGCTTCTTGTAAAGTCAAAGAAAGCGGTTCCTCCTCCACTACATGCTCTGTTTCTACGATCCAACCAAGTTTGATTGCTTCAAAGAATGGAACTTTTTTGCCTGATTTCGGATCAACCATATTGCCCAAATTCCTGTCCACAAGTGGTCGATCAATTGCTTCTCTGAGTGTGACATATTTTTCAGTCCTGCTGGATAAGTCTTTGACCCACACGTTATCTGGATCGAATACTTGGAGATCGAGAACAAATTCATTGAAGCAAATAATGTCTCCTGTTTCAGGGTCTAGGAATTTATCTGTATTGAGATCGTATGCTCCTTGTTCAGCCAAAAACTGTGGAGTAAGTTCTCTAGAAACAATAACTTTAAACTTGGACCGTACTGCAACTTGTCTGATCAATGTTTCACTGATTATTTCAATACTTTCGCTTAGTTCTATTCGCCGTTGTTCCAAGGCTTCTTGAAGGGTATATGGAAGTTCTTGGTCTCCAATAATGATTCTAGTCACTCTGGGATCGATCTGATTATTTTGAAGAGCTGAGCCAAGCGAAATTTCAACTACAGGCTGTTCACGCTCTGGCGATGTCCTTGTTATTTCTATTCTCTGATGTGAAACTTTGGTTTCATGTCTGCTATCACTGCTCTGATCCTGAATCTTTGTAGGTGAAGCACTAGCACGAGGGTATTTTTCTTCAGATGGACTAGTCTCTTTTGTTGGAGATACTGATGGTCTCTTTTCATCAGTGTTGCGATTTTTGATGGCATCTACGACAGCTTTTCCAGCAAGAACAGGTGCGGCAACGATTGCAAGAAGACCTAATTTAGCTGCTTCTGTTACTGAAATGGAACTGCCATCTTTATCTTTCAGCTTTCCAGTTTTTGAATCAAGAAGACCTCTTTCCACAGCCTCTTTTGTTGTGACAGATTCCGCTGTTTTCACATCATAAACTACAGAATCGGGTTCAATCAGCCCTACTTCAATAGCTTCTGAGAAATTATAAGATTTCTCTGTAGTTGGATCTTTAAATTTGCCAGTCTCTTCGTCATAAATTGTTTCAACCGCCTCCAATACAGTTAAAGTAGAGTTTGCTGATTTCTTAGGAGTATCTGGTGCATCGCTCGTTGAAGATGTATCCAAGATTCCAACTTCTATCGCTTTAGCTATTGGCATGACGGTACCAGTCCCCGGATCTGTGTAGGTACCAGCGTTCATGTCAACCAGTCCTCTGGCAACTGCATCACTGAAGGTCATTTTTATGTCTCTTGTCGTAAATTGTTCCTTTGTTTCAGATTCATCCCTCACAATACCTCTTTGTTTCGCTTGTTCCATAGGAATAATTTCTCCAGTATTTATATCTTGAATTTCAGTTGCACTCAAAAGTATGTACCCTGATAAAAGTTCTATGGTTTTAGTAGTTATAGTATGGTAGGAAGTAATAGTTTCAGTGACAGCAGTAATCGTAGATTCACCAGCCACCTGTGGTTTGATAACGAGTAAACCAGATTCAACAGCTTCTGAAATTGGAATGGGTGTACCAGTTGTAGGATGCATGAATACACCTTTATCTCTGTCTATCAACCCTGATTCTAAGGCTTTGGCTAGATCTATGCTGTCAGGTGCTGCTGGATACGGAAGTGCCATTATGAAATTGTGCTTTATAGCTTCTTCTACTGGAACAACTTTGCCTGTGATAGGATGTCTGATCTCTTTAGTATCTGGATTAACGAGGCCACGTTTCAGCGCTACAGGGAACGTCATTCCAGCTGGTGGCATCTGCGTCGGGCCAGTCGCTTCTTGAACTTCGAATAATTTACATTCAACCGCTTTCACAAGATTTATGTTGCCATCTTTTATTTTAACAAGTGATTTATCAGCGTCAACGATATCTTTAGCAATGGCTGTTTCCAGGGTCATTTTGTGTCCATCTATATCAGTGAGCTTTGAGAAAGGATCTACTATTTCGCATACGATTGCTTCGTGCAAAGTGAGATGTGCCCCAGTTTCTGGATGAATGACTTTACCTTCTGCAGGGTCAAGCAGACCTTGTTCATATAACTTGGGTAGCGAAAGACTTCTTGCCAATGGGACTAATACGTTTGCATTTTCTGGATCCAATATCCCACGTTCTAAAGCTTGTTTTATGGTAAGAATATCCCCTCTTTGAGGATCTATAATTTTACCACTGTTGGGTATGATTCTGTTTGAGTCAAGGGCTTCAGTTAGCGTGATTGGCTCACCGCTTTCACCAGCAAGTGCGAGTGTTTTCTCTAAAATTTCGGCCGTTTTTACGTCGATAAGGCCACTTTTCACTGCATCCTTTGGCCTCACTATCTTCTTTCGCATTTTTTGTAAAACGATCGGTCTGGCTTCACGTTCAGGACTTTGGGACAGAGATCTTGCCTTACCAATGGTAACTTTGTATTTGGGCTCAGTAGTAACCCGTTCTCGTGTTTTTTCTCCTAATGATGGTCTCGTGTCATCAGCATCATCCAATGAAATGCTAGTGGTATCCAAGATCTTGACCTTCACCTTGGAATCAGGAACAGCTGATAATTTGTGTAATTCTTCCGGTGTAACAATTCCCTTTTCAATTGCTTCATTAACAGGAATTTCTTTCCCAGTTTGTGGATCTGTTACAACGACAGTAGTGGTGACAATTTCAGTTCTACTGACAACTTTATCAGGGGATACAAGACCGCGCTCAATAGCAACTTCACGGGGAATTCTTTCACCTGTCTGTGGATCGTCGACCATAGCTTTTTTAACAGCTTCGACAGCTGCTGCTGCAGCCACAAGAGGTGCTCCCAGAACTGCTACAACACCGAATTTAGCTGCATCGGCGATTGATATACTCCGGCCAGTTTCATCCTTGTACACACCTGTGTGCGGGTCAACAATACCCATTCCAATCGCCTCCTTGATTCCGATTTCTTTTCCTGTTTTTGGATGTTTCACTACTATCGCTTCAGGCTGTAATGAGCCTTCTGTAATAGCACCTAAAAGTGTAGTGGACTTTCCTGTTTCTGTAAATATTACTAATGCTGTTGCCGGATCATAAATAATTCCCTGTGCGACTTGCAAAGGTTCTAGCGTGGATAATTCCTCAGTGCTTCTTATTTCTGTGGTATTAGATGGATCATCGAGCTGGGACACAACTACTTTATCTGGCCCTCCGGAAACTTTAGTGATTTGGAATAATCGTTGAGTTGTAACATCGATGTCCATTGATCTCTGTTCAAGAATAACCAAACCTTTGGTGATGGCTTCCTTCATCGGAATTTTCGTTGGATGAGTATAATGGCCAGTAGAGTCTAGAATATTTTTCTCAAGACTCCTTAGTAGAGATATTTTTCTACCATTGTTTGGGTCAATTACAACTCCTGAATTTGGACTAATGATTTGGAGCTTCACACACTCTTCGAAAGAAACGAGTCTATCTGTACCTGGAATTATGAAAAGACCGGTGATCGGATCAAAGAGTTTTTGGTCAATTGCCTCAGACAGCATCCAGCCATCAGTTGGTAATTCGAATACTCTCTTTTCAGTCGATGCTCGCTCATTTTCGATAAATTCCATAGAATGCGTTTTAACAGTAGACTGTACGGCAGATGGAACCTCGTCAACATCCATAGATTCAAGACGTGCAGTTCGTGGATGGGATTGTGCAGAAGCGAGTATTTCCTCTTCCCTGCTGGGCTTTCTTTCGCCCTTAGCAGGAGACAGTGATCTTTTCCTGGTAGTGGTGGTAATACTGGTGGCTGTTGAACTTTTTACCTTTGTCGGTGAAGGAGATCTGCTCTTAGCTGATGAAGGAGACCAATCCTTTACAGGTGGCGGCGACTTATCTTTAGAGGACCACTCTGCTGATGCCACAGAAGTCGTTGCACTTGATGTAATAGTGACGCTACTAGTGCTGGAGCTAATTGGTAAAGGAGTAATTGACTTTGTAGCAATTGAAATTTTTGTTGGAGATGGCGATCTCTCTTTTGGGGGAGGTCGAATTTCTCTGGTTATAATTGTTGTAGTGGTTCCAGTAGCCTTGGTAGGTGACACACCCCTTGGAGGCCTTACAGGTGTATTTACATTAGCAGTAATAGTAGTCTCAAATGTCATTTGTTTAGCAGGAAAATCTCTGGTCCTTTTTGGAGAAGATTTTACCTTTTCGTCTAAATTTGGCTGACTCACAAGGCCCTCCTTAATGGCTTCTTGAATCGTGATTATCTTACCATCATCAGGGTCCTTAAATTCTCCTGTTTGCTCATTCAAGAAACCTTTGCGTAACGCTTCGCCGTATGTAATTTTATAATCTCTAGTTATGGTTTCACCAGTTTCTGTGACAGTTACATATCGCTTCACAGTCTTTGTAACAGTTTGGGTTGTGACGGTAATGTTCAGCAAACTGGCCAGCAGAGCTGCGCCATCAGGAGTGATAAGGCCACGTTTGATTGCTTCTTCTAAAGGCACTGGTTTTCTGCTTTTAGGATCTAATAACTGACCCGTTTTTGGATCTAGCAGCCCGGTTAATACTGCCTCTAGAACACTAATTTCTTTTCCTTTATCCATAACTCCTATTCCACGATTCAACATTTCTAAAACTTCAGGTCGAACGTGGCCTTGGTTCATAGCGTCTTCTAATGATACTGTCTTTCCACTCTTCAAGTCCATGACAAAGGACCCTCCAGCTTTTGGACTGATCAGTCCTTTGAGCAGAGCCATATTTAAGCTGATGAATTCTTGAGAAACGGGATCCTTAAATCCATCGATATCAAATATCGATTTTTGTGCTACAGAAGTAATCAGACCTCTATCGACAGCTTCTGGAATGGTTGATTCTTCGCCCGTTGAACTATCTTTGAATTTACCTTCCGGCAAAACAATTCCTCTAGCCAAAGCATCAGCTAACGTTAGCAAATCATTTTCTTTAGTGTCTGATACGGACTTGATTAGATCTGCATCCAAAACACCGCGTGACAGAGCTTCTAATATACCCAATTTAGTTTGATGTGCTGGACTTGCAATTTTTCCTTTATCATCGATAATGTCTAAATCGCAGCAATCTTTCAGAGTCATAGGTTTAATAATTAGTTGTCTTCGTCGGGCTTCTTTTAAAGGAAGTTTCTCTAGAGAAATGCCATGCATATACTTTCCTAGTTTAGGATTCAAAATACCCTGTGCAATAGCTTCAGATACAGTCACTTTGGTGTCGTTCTTAGTATCCACGATTTCTTTGACGTCTGGATCGATCAAACCTCTTTCAATGGCCTCATCTAATGAGAATATTTCTCCTGTGTTTCTGTCAATAATTTGACCAGTTCTTTCATCCACCAAGCCTTGTGAAATCGCATCAGACAATGCCAGTGCACCTCTTTTTATCTTGACTGTGGTGTCAATTCTGATTAGATAACCCCGCGAGTATGCTTCTTCAATAGAAATTCGTTCGCCACTTAACGTTATAAACTGACCAGTTTCTGGATCTAACAAACCCTGTTTCATCGCATCAGCAACGCTAACTCCTGTAGTAGCAACATATGTTACCTTAACTCTGTCGTCGCCTCTTTCTGCATCAAAAAGTTCCCTCTGAATGACTTCGAGGAGAGAAACCTGTCGACCATCTTCGGTAACACCGCATGGGCCAAGTAGCCTGTTCGCGAGGTTAGCATCAATGATATTACTACGAGCAGCCTCATCGATAGGCACACTAGTCTTGCCATCGGGGGATGTAGCTATTCTACCAGTCCTAACGTCAAGTATTCTGAGACTTATCGCATCCCCTACTGTGAGAACCTCACCGGTAGCAGGGTGTATTATACCTCTAGCTTCAATTATATTATCAGTACCAATACCCTCTTCTGCCCTATGTATTCTTTTAAGACTCCTAATTTCGCTAAATTGCATACTACTCCCGGACCACTGAGATTTCGGACTGTCAGTCTCAGAGGTTTTCGTCGCGTCTCCATTAGTTGTAAAGCTATGATGGCCGTGTGGCCGTTTAAGGGGTGAAGTTTCCCTAGCGGATTTGAGCTGGATTTCGTTCGATGAGGTAGTTGCGGTTGACTCATGATGCTCCGATGTATATCTGCGTCGTATTAAAATAAAATTGTCCATAGTAAAAATGAAAAAAAAAAGAAGGTTTTTGCATTAGAACTAAAATTGCAAAATAAAAACTCACTGTGACTGGGTATAATGTGTTGTCGTGGAGGTATAACGCTCTTCACTGGACGTGCTCTCATAGATGTTGAATTCGGTTCTAAATGTTCTCAGGGGTCGTTGCTCTTGCAGAACACGCTGAAATAGTAACGATAAGAGATATGTTACTGTTAGCATTTTGTAAAAAAAAATTGATCACCAAACACAATAAAAACAAGTCATATTTTCAGTAGTCATCACATATTTCTCCTAATCTTGGTGAAGACCAAAACTGCACTGAATAAATACCGATGACGGAACACTATACTCAGCTACACTCAACAGGTAGATTCTGTCATATTTATCAGCATCATACTTGCACAGTCAGCTTGAAGAAGCTAATTATGCATTTTATGTACAGACGTTGCTTCATCTTATTACAATAGAACTTGATGCCAAACTGAATGTCATTTTGATTAATCTGAAGAAGTGCATTAGTAATTTAGTCGCGTATTAACAACGGATTTGATTTGTAAGTTAGCTCGTTTTTGACAGCTCTTTTCTGCCCGTTACTATAGAGTACGGTGGGATGATAGTCTCTCGTTATTTGGTATTGTTAAATCCAAGAAGAAACGTGAGATATGAAAACCACTTTATTATTTGGATTGTGAGATTTTTAATTTTAATTGATTGATTATTTTCTACGATCAACCTCATGAGCAGGAAAATCAAATACCAGTGAATTAACTTTCGGTAGATTTCTCGATGTGATCATGTCTACTAAATTTCAAACTTAGTTTCTATTCCACGAAGCGAAACTAGTTTCTATGAAATTGTACCAGTCCATTGCAATTCGCAATGTCCATTATGAAATTTTTCATTTGTGCTGATTAGAAATAGTCGTTTTGTAACACTAATATTTCGCTTGTTACACAATTCAAATGCTGCTCATTTTCTAATTATTATAACACTGACTATAAAAAAGTATTTTATCATTCCTAATGATCTGAGTATTTAAATTTGCAAACAATGAGACTTGCTATTAACACCTGATAAAAATTGGACACGTCAATTTCTTTAAATCTTTAGCGAAATGAAATTTTCAACAACCATCTAGGTCTCTAATTTTTTTATCAAGAGCAACTTTTACACTCAAAATTCAACTTCAACTGCCAAAAAGTTTATGAGAGGTAAAACCAACAATGCACCTGAAACAGCGGTCGATAGCTTATCACTTTTAATCAGGCAGAGCAAAGGGCTAAAATAATGTTATCTTGGCAATGCATAGAGTTCACCAGGAATTTTATTCATTTTTTATTTTTTCATTTTTTGTTTTACACAATAATATTTCAACAACTCTGTTCTGTTCACAGGCTCAAGAAAAACTAAAATGTCTGAGACGATTCACGAAATAATATCTATTTATAATTTTGCTTTCATGACAGCTAACTCACGTGGTAGCAAACTTCAAGATGCTTTCATCCGGTGATATTTTTAGACTAATAAGACACACAAGTTGGTACAGAAGTAATGCTAAACCCTTGTGATACCCGGTGTCTCTATTTTGTGGCATTATTATTCACGAAATACCTTTCAATCAGTCTCACTGCAAGGTATCATTTGGAAAGTCTCACGTTGCCTGAATAAATCAGATTTTTTACGTTTTTGATGATCCATGATAATCTCCAATAAAATGTATTGGACCTCACAAATACTAAATGAAATAAGTGAATAAGTCCTGAAGTTAGAATCAACGAGAAGACGGCAAACACGATCATTAAAACTATTGAGTGAAATCAGTCAGGTGCTTGGAGCGGACGGTGACATCATAGCTAACAACCAGTCTACTCCACTGCCATGAACTTGGTGTTAACTATTACATCACGATTGGAAGCGTGACAACAATTGCGACATACTAGATAAATATTTATAGCGGAGTAGACGTCGTACTATACATATTAATTCTAGATTCCCAGAACTGTGTTAACAGAAACATTCATATCTTTCTATCGAATCATAAGAGAAATATCTGTTGCAGAATTGTGATCCAATCGATAGGGAGCCGGTTGTAAATATAATTATATTGGAATATTATGTGATCTTTTCATGAATGTTGACAATGACTTTTGAGATGTATAATTTTGATAGGTGGCTATTGATACTTCACCAAGCTTATCTCTCATTCCGTGCAATTCGTTGAATCGACAGGTCTGTAGGTCAGTAGTTTGCATGATAAAGAAACTATAATAGCATTCCTGTATCTTAACAGCAAGACATACGTCTGGTTATGATAATGTACATTTTTTTTTTCACTGACTATCTTAAGCATCTCATTTTCTTCAGTGAAGTTTAGCAAATATCCTGTGCCACTATTTTAAAAACATGTTTTCAAAGTCTGCGGATGTCGGAGAGTTTCATAAAACTAATTCAGAATATTTTATATTACCTGCTTAACGATCCGTTTATTAGATTGCTTCATGTTCATTTAATTTGTAACCGGTAATATCTTACTCATTTATGTGGTATTCAAGATTAAGTTTAATCAATTTCTCCTTGTAAGATATCATTCCACATTGCACAATATCAAAAGCAACTGGTGACTCAAGACACTTGGTGACAAATTACCATTTTCATATTATTTAAAATTCACTGACCCATGTCAATATTATGTATTTATACAGATTAGAGAAGCTTATTTTAAATTTTGATGCCATGACGTATTCAGATGCGATAACATAATAGTGAATTTTAGATGACACATCGAGAAATACCAATTCAGATTTAGTCAAAAAAATGTTCACAAGCTAAGAACTTTCAACTACAAATGGAGAACGATGTGAACAGCACAACGTTTACTTTGACACTGACTTGGAGAACGGCAGTTGCTCGTTTGAGCAGCACCATAATAAGCGTGGGCATAATTCAGTGTTATGACTCTCACTGTTTCTGAATGAACATATGACCTCTTCTTCTCAGCACCCAGAAGCTGGCAGTCATATCATTATATTCGTACATAATTATCATGGAGAACCGGTGCCATCGATAAATGTGTTCAATAAAATTATCGTCAACTCTTATTTGAAGTAAAGTATCTGTGCATATTCAAGTTGATTTTCGAATGCAGCCATTTGACTTGAACCGTGTATTATCAGAATAATTTTGGCAAAAATTTCAATTTTTTTTGATATAATTATATTCGCGATAATATCAGATATGACACCCAATAAAATTTGTTGAATAATCCTCGAATCATAAACTAAATCGTCTTATCGAGTGGAACGAGGAACGTAAGATGTGATAGAGCTTATCATTCATCCGATTGGTGATGCAATAGTCTAATTTTGTATTGATATCAAATGACTGCTGTAAACTTTCTTTTGGAACTTTTGGAATAAATTTGAATGTTAATACATACAATAATCTGTGTTTGTTTACATGGATACGTTGGATTTATTTACAAATATAAATACAGGTAATTTTTCACCTCATCATTCCCTATTACCTATTTGCTTTGAGCAATCAACAGAGAGTCACTGAATGCTTGTGTGGATTACAGTCCAATTAGTTTTCTTCCATATTTTCATTATGCCTTTGAGCGAACTAGCCCCATTTGCACTTTTATTACTCTGGTAATCATACACAAATACTTTATACAGCAGATATAATGTGTATGTATACCTTTCGAAAAATTGCAAACTGTGACATCAGAAAGCTGTATTTCACACAACCCACGTTTCTGTGCTCATTTATGGTAACCTGGTGAGATTAAGTGGTTCTGGGCAAGGACAACTTTAACTGCCCACTCCGCAACCTACACTGCCTCATGACTGAATAGCCACCCCACCCACCTGCCTACACCTCCACCATTTATTGATCCTGCTCATCACTAACTCGCGACGTAGAAACTTACTTACCATGCGGAAAAAGTAAAGTTTACAAAAATAGCAAAAATATAAACGCCTTTGATTTTTTCCATGGTATTAAAAATCAAAGTTGAAAGGCAAGAAATTAGATATTTTCACAATAGCAAAAATTCTATGATGTGGGTACATGTACAAGTGAGAAATGAAAACAGCAAAAGAAATTCTAAGGGCATGGCTATCCAAAATCTAACCATTGGAATAGAACGTTGACAGAACCGAATAAAAACACTTGACTCGTCTGGTAAATTATGGTGATGTCATGGATGGGGTCAGTCATGACCTTTAAAAGCAGCATAACGACTGTCAGCAAATGGGATTTATAACTACGAAGCAGTCAAACGTGATATCAAATGAATTCAAAACGCTATACCACGAACCCCTATGCTCTAGAGATAGTGATTTACTTTGATTTTATTCGAACTTTGCGTAAACTTGAGTGTGAAAATCTGTTGTTCCAATCGATGGAAGGTAGACGTAGTGATTATAAAACAGAAAAAATTCACAGAGAACATTGGTTCGTTTCTCGATTGCAATTTGGTATTCAGACCCCAAGGATCTTATCGTAACAGCATACCTGAGTCTTTACGAGCACATAATGCAAATTAACTTTTTGGGTATATGAAAAAAAAGGAGCCCCAGCTGTGTTCAATTCGTTCACTGTCATGAAAAAAAATATATATGATGTCATCACATAACTATGGATATTTCAACGTCATTAATGTTTCAGGAAATAGTGGGTATAGCTCTATTCACTGTGAGTACAGAAGTGTTTATATAACGCTATACGTACGCCGTCAATTATTCACTCATTCACCTATTTGTGACGTAAAGGTGAGTGAAATAAAACATCAAAGAAACGGATGGAAATCACAAAGCCACCAGTGGCATATGTATATTAGATTTTCTCTAATTATCTTTGATACATATTGGTGATGGTGACACCTTGATTCTATTAGGTTCTGAGCTTGATCTCAGCAAATTTATCACAAATTGTATGATAGCTTACGTAATAGGGTATTAGGCTACTTGAGATTTTTACCTCACTGATTTATTCCATAAGTATCCTCTATTCCCTCGGTAAAGGTTAAATATATTTGAATCAATTCAGTCCAGGATTACCAGTGACAAAATGTGAAATGTATATGTTACTTTATTTTATCATATATATTATGAATAGTCTCTGTTTGAGGAGTTAACTCAAAGTGCAAATAAATTTGTGTAGGATTGAGCTTCCCAGTAGAAAATTTTTTTCAACGTTCATAGTATAAGAATACCTTTATACGTTTCCGGATAATATATTATTTGGAAATTAACAAGATTTGTAGGATCTATAGTCAACAAGTGATACCTACAATTTTAGGAATGTGCTACTTGGCAATAGCGTAAAATCTATAATTGCATTCAACCTCATCAGCTTTATGAAGAGAAGTAGGTGCCAAATATGCGTAAAGTATAATTTCAAGTGAAGAATTAAATTCAAAAAACTCACCTGTAGTGACAAATCGTCTGGGAAGAGCAGTACCAGCTTTCGAGCCCGTTCTTGAAGAAGGTTGACAAGGGTGGTGTACCTTCTGTTAAGCGTGTCCAGTTCACGGGCAATGTTTTCTACTGTGGTCGAATCTCGGCGAGGTCGTTTCACTGATGCATCTAGCGATGGACAAATCTCTTCCAACTGCTCCCTGAATGCTCTTAGCCTCTGGGCGTATATCTAGAGGGGTAGGTTAGTCCGTTAGGGTTAGTACATTAGATTGAGTGGGCCGTTACCGTTAGCCTCCGGCAAGCAATAGAAAAGAATCTGAAGAAAACTATCTAAAAATATATTGCTAGAAAATTAAATTATTCATAATGTAAATCAACTACAACTTGTTCCGAGGTAACTCAATGTGATCTGATTTGTTGACAAATATTCCAGGAAAGTTAAATATTTCATCAAATAAAATATTAAGGTCTCTGCGAGTCCATTTGAAAAATACCGATGTAGCATCTTTTAATGGATATCAGGCAATAAAATTCACGAGAGCCAAAAAAGTCTGCGTTGTTGGCAAATCAAATGGCCAGGCAGATGTGTTCAAGCATGTAGATCAACCAAATATAATTTCAAGGAGGCCAAACCCTATTGTTGGCATCGATGGATTTTAGCGAAGAATTTCGAACAATTGACTCCATATTATGCGATCACGAGTCAGTGCAAAAGTATTCCACTAATGAGATACCTAGTGAGACAGAAGTCTTGCAACAAACATTAAATCCCGCAAGCAATATGACATCTCTATCACCATATGAAGCTCGCCAACCTCAACCTCCATTCAACCATGCTACTCATTAATGTTTCCTATTGAATGATTAGATCTCATATCTGCCTAGGTGATAACTCAAAAATAATTCTTCTGCTAGGTCAAAATTTAGTAAAATTTTAGTGTAACAAGTTAAATATCTTCATTAAAATTCTTCTTTTTTTTAAAAATAAAATAGTTAACATAGCCGTTAATTGCAATAAAAGAAAGTAATTTATTGGAGTATTAGATTTGGAAGAAGGATCCAAAATATGATTTCTTATAATATACAAAAAAACTTGTAAATTCGAACGATAATCATAAATAGTAAAAATGTAGACGTCTGTGCTACATAGGCGATGTCTTGTTGTGGCCTTCTGAAAATTTGCGCTGATTGAGAGTAAAAAATAACGAAAGATTTGTGTACGTGAAGAGGTGGTGTGATGATGGGTATATACAGTGTGAATAAATAAAACGGAATCCATTCATTCAGCAATCACTCAACTAGCTTAGGCTATCAGTCCAAGGCGCTATGCACCGTGAATTCTCCTTACCTTGCCTTCTCGAATCAATCGACCACCAGTGACATTGAGGGCTTCGATTACTGGAGCTCTGTCCACAACCCTGTTCAGCAAATTCTAAAACAATGATAAATAGATAATATTAATTCACAAATTTTTTTAGCATCGGTTCTGCCATCAAGCTTTCTGAAGTTCATCTTTTCAAATACCTTTGTAGTTTCAAGCTGCTCGTGAGCTAAATTGTGGATTGGAGCAAGAGTCTCTAGTTTTCCATACCCTTCGTCAACGAAGTCGACTTCATTTTGATAAGAGTTATTATACTGCTGAGCAAGGCCATAGGCTGTTTCCGCACTACGAAGTCTGTCGACAAGTTGGCCACAGATGTTTGTCCACCTTGCATTTAACCTGTTCACTTCGGCATCTAGTCTATCCATATCGCTGTGTGGGCCACGATGATTGGGTCTTGATTTTTCAACCAATCTTCGCGCATTGTGCGCGTCATCATTAAGTTGGTCAATGAGTATCTGTTGCTGAGATATGGCGTTTTGAAGGGTCATCAAATTTTCGAGGACATGTTGCAGACCCTTAACGTCGGATGGCAGTTCACTAAATGATGCCAATTTTATTTCGAATTCTGAGATAGCCGCGGTGTTCTCTTCAAGTCCAGATAAAACAATTTCAACGCACTTAAGTCGTTCTATATAAAGGTTGCTCAGGTTCCATAAGTGATTCCATTTTGTCATAACATTATCGAGCTTGTTCCTCATCGCAGCTGTCTTCAACGTTATACCACGGAATGTTTGTTGCACTTGTTCTACTTCAGGTGCGTGACGTTGCAAATTTTGTTCAAAGTCTTTGTGTTCAAGAACCAAATGTTCCAGGCTATCGAGATCTCGTGGTAAGAGAGACGCGATGCGTAAGTTCAGAATTCTTTCTGCCTCATCCAGAGCTTGCTGTAAGGCAGAAACTTGATCGTTGAATATACGTCCAGCGTTCTTCGATTCTTCCTCTGCTCTAGCACGTTTTTCAAAGTCATCAAAGAGCCTGTTAACATCTGCCATCTCTCGCTTCAGTCTTCTCAATTGTGGATCAGCAGGATCACCTTCGGAAAGTAGTTTGTCCGCATCCTCGTTCAATGCCTTTCTGATAGCAGTACGCTGATCTTGACCCATGGCCAGGAATTGGGGTAAGTCCCAGCCCTTGACGACCTTAATTGTAGCAAAGATCATATTTTGTCGTAATCTCAATTGCTTTCGCTGCCATAAGGCTACACTTCTATCGTATTGACGACGTAATCTTTCTGCGGCGTCTAAAGCTTCTTTGTCGGGTGGAGGTAAGGTGAAACAGGCTCCAGGTACAGGAGATTCTACACCCTGCGAATTCTTTATCCGCCATTTTACTCGGCCAGAGTTATCGTATAATGTGCATTGCTCCCCTTTTTCAAACGAGATCTATAAAAAACAAAAACTCACACGTTACCCAAACAAATCTTCTTGATACTCTCATTTGAAACATCCAACATATACTTACGTTAACTTGCTTGTAGCTGCAGATAGCAGTGACTTGAATTGGCCGGGAAACTGGCTGCCTGCGTGCCTTCATTGGAACTGTTTCCTTCGCTTGATCGACTAATCGTTGTACGTGATCTCCATAGTTGTTGAGTTCCTCTCTGAGCTCTTGCATTCCCTTGAGTAAACGTTCTCCTTCATCCAAGGAGAAATCTGACTGTGAATAGACAGTATTCAAAATTTCATCACGATTCGATATCCAGAGTTCGGACTGCTGAACTTCTTTGAAGAAAGTTTGACTGTGAGCGGCATGCCTCAGATGGACTTCGAGGCAGAGCGTAAGCTGCAGCAACCATGCCCACTGACTTTGCATTGCAGCCATGTAAGCTTCAATCGTCTTAGCTGCAGGATGATGTTGTAGAACTAGTGCCTCTCCACGATCTTGCACAGCAGAGAACTGGATCTCACGCTTCTCCAAATCGCTCATCAAGGACTAAAATTCAATCAGATGAGCAACGTTAATTCCGCTTGTAATTAAACTCATTACAGGCATAGTGTTTTGGTTATTCGAAAAGACTCTGGACTTAATTTTACCTCAATTCCTGATCCATATGTTTGCTTGCAAGAATTAACGAAAGGTTTGTAAGTTTATAATCCTAGTATTACATGGTGGCTTTACAATGAGGTTTTTTGAAGGTATCGAAAGGGGTACTCCTTGGAAAAATCTCAAATTTTGACCAAAATTTTTTTTTTTTTGAAATCGATCGTATGGCACTTTTCTTATGTATTTTGACCTCAGGAACACGAATCCGTCGTCCAAATTGAGCTAAGATTTTTTCCCTTCGAGATATCCTCAAATTTATGCCAAAAAATGCGATAATTCGGCGATAACTCGGTCATTTTTGAAGATAGATCAATTTTTCTTCCAGATTCGGCTTCCTGAGCTCAAATTACGTTAATATAGACTAAAAAATAAATTTTTCATTTTTGACCCCAAAAAGCTGAAAATTGGCGATAACTCGGTCAATTTCATAGATAGATCAATTTTTCTTCCAGATTCGGATTCCTGAGATCAAAATACGTAAGAAAAGCATAATCAACCCAATTAAAAGAATGATTTTTTTTTTGCTTAAAAATCGAATTTTTTATTGGTTCTTCAAGAGTACTCTCACATGTAATCAGCTCAGGAATCCAAATCTGAAAGCTAAAATCATCTACTCATGCAATCGATCGACTGAATCATCAATTATTCGCTGTTGGAAGCAGAAAAATTAAGACATATCGATTGGTTTTAGTCGTGGACCCACTTTGATTCGTCGCAATCCATGCATGGGTCGAAATATTCGAATTTCTCGGTCTACGAGGGAGCTCGAGCTTTGCTGGAGTCAGGTAGCCAGCAGCGTAGCGCTTTGTTGTGAGTCGTCACCTTCAGGGCTGAGCAGAGGTGACGCCCCACAACAAACCGCGCGCCTGTGGCTACCTGACTCCAGCAAAGCTCGGGCTCCCTCGTAGACCGAGAAATTCGAATATTTCGACCCATGCATAGATTGCGACGAAGCAAAGAGGGTCTACGACTAAAACCAATCGATATGTCTTATAATTTTTCTGCTCCCAACAGCGAATAATTGATGATTACTCGATCGATTGCATGAGTAGATGAATTTGGCTTTCAGATTTAGATTTCGGAGCTGATTATACGTGAGATTACTCTTGAAGAACCAAAAAAAAATTCGATTTTTGAGCAAAAAATAAATCATTCTTTTAATTGGGTTTAATATGCTTTTCTTACGTATTTTGATCTCAGGAATCCGAATCTGAAAGAAAAACTGATCTATCTATGAAATTGACCGAGTTATCGCCAATTTTCAGCTTTTTGGGGTCAAAAATGAAAAATTTATTTTTTAGTCTATATTAACGTAATTTGAGCTCAGGAAGCCGAATCTGGAAGAAAAATTGATCTATCTTCAAAAATGACCGAGTTATCGCCGAATTATCGCATTTTTTGGCATAAATTTGAGGATATCTCGAAGGGAAAAAATCTTAGCTCAATTTGGACGACGGATTCGTGTTCCTGAGGTCAAAATACATAAGAAAAGTGCCATACGATCAATTTTTAAAAATAAAAATTTTTGGCCAAAATTTGAAAAAATCGTAAGGGGTACCCCTTGGAAAAATCTCAAATTTTGACCAAAATTTTTTTTTTTTTGAAATCGATCGTATGGCACTTTTCTTATGTATTTTGACCTCAGGAACACGAATCCGTCGTCCAAATTGAGCTACGATTTTTTCCCTTCGAGATATCCTCAAATTTGTACCAAAAAATGCGAAAAAATGAGGATATCTCAGTCATTTTTGCAGATAGATCAATTTTTCTTCCGGATTCGGATTCCTGAGCTCAAATTACACCAGGATAGACTAAAAAATCAATTTTTCATTTTTGACCCCAAAAAGCTGAAAATTAGCGATAACTCGGTTAATTTCATAGATAGCACAATTTTTCTTTCAGATTTAGATTCCTGAGGTCAAAATACGTAAGAAAAGTGCCATACGGTCGATTTTTAAAATACTTCATTTTCGGCCCAAAAATCAATATCAAAATTGAGATATTTCGATGAGTTGATTCTACATTTTTTTGTTAGATAGAATTGTTTAGAAAGTTAGATAAAAGTTAATCAATCAACACTGAAGTGCTTTGTGCATAAACTTACTTCATAATATTGTTCGATGCTTTGAACATTCAAGTTTTTGTCGCTCCAATCTCTTGTGACTTCTGTCTCTTCCTTGGTATTCAACCAGACAAGCTCTCCGGTCGCTGACTGTATGAAATCTTGTAAGACGTCCAAGTCCGACAGCCTCTTATTAGACGTAGCTAAAAGTTCGGCGTACAGTTTTTGCAGGGTACTCAGATGCTGGCTAAACAAAGCGAGTTCATCGCCATGGAAATTATTTTTAGTTTGCAGACATTTTTCTACTTTCGAATAGAACTGATCAATGTTTTTATGTTCCCTCTGATGAATGTCGAGTTCATTTTGTACACTGGGAAGGTCAGATCCGTAATCAGCCTCTTGTAATTGTTTCAATTTGGTCTTGCACCAATCTATGCAATCGTGGAGATTTCGGAAATGCGGATTCGTATCGACCAAACGAGTTTCGTGGACGGTAGTTCGGTGCTTGGTAACAACACGTTCTTCAACAGGAAATGATACCACGGATAGTGGTGCTACTAATCGTTTGTGAAGTAACGAGCGTAGCGCTACCCAACGTTGATGAAGTTTTTGAACCCTGAAACGAACAATCCATTGAGTCAATCGGCCAATTTACTCGACTTTCGGTAATATCTTTTCAAAAATTCAGTTCAATTCATACCTCTTGTGAAGTTCGGGAGCCTGACTATATCTGCCTTCTGTGAGAGTGTGAACATCGGTGAATATATTTTGAATCTGTATCTCTGTATTTCTTATGTCCTGTTCCAGCAGGTCAACGGCATGTTTGGCTTCCAATGGATGTAGACGGTCCAGACGTCGAGCTTCATCTTCGACTCGTCTTTCGAGTTCCTCCAAACGATTATCCGTAGATTTCATTTCGCGATGAACCTTTTCGGCAAGACGCTGCAAACGCTCCAGGCTGCGATAACAAAATTAATAAGCACAAAAATCAACGCTACATCACAGACGTTGCTAAAATAATATTTTTAGGATCTACGACGCGCGATAAAATCGATTCAAAATCCAGAAGCATTGATTCGCTCACCGCTTGATTTCGTCGAGTATAGCTTGATCTCGTTCCTGATGAAGCATCATTAATCTGTTCCAATTCTTCTCGATAATTTCAATGTGAAGTTCGGGTTCCATATCGACTTCTCCAACGGCTTCGAAATACTTCTGTAAATCTCTGAATATATGAGACAACCTTTGCTTGTCCCTGTACCTGGGTGGGACTTCTTCGTTCTTGAACTTCGCACTGTCGGCTGCGAGTTTCTTCATTTCGATTAGCGTCGGGGGGAACGAACGCTCCTGCATCAAGACCACTTTCTCGCGTATCCAGAGGTGCAGGGACGACGCCAGTTCCCGATATTCCGCGGAACGGCGTTGGGCCTCGGCATCGTACAATGGGTGAATCGGTGGTGGTTCAGGGAACACATCGTAGAGCGATGAGATATACGTTATCAGAGACTTCTCGTCCGGTTCGGGGGTATCAACGTCTAAAAAAGACACAAAGAAGCCATTAGAAGGTTGCATCCAATTTTCTTTCACCAGGCAGATTAAAATATGACACATTCGAACGTAAGGAAGCTGGGAGTGGGATGGGCAACAGGTGGATTCAGGCCTCATTGAACATCAGTCTGACCAGCTCTACCTTGATTCATGAATCAAGTGCCTCAATGAATATAGAATATAGATGATACCGTATTGTCACAGTCAGTGCACTTCCGGTGCACGCCTTATTGTTAGAGTCGCGAACCTTGTATAGCCTAGGTCACCATTATTATATCCTCGACGCGATTGATCTATCGGAATATCACTACGAACGACGATTAGAAACGACGGTAAATAATCGGCAGTATATATTTTGCGCAACTAAATTGTAGAGCGGTCTCATCCACGGTCGGAACAACGCGGGCTGGAATGAAGTTCGTGGAAAGGAGTGGATGCAATTGCTTTGAAAGTCAGGAATTCTGGTTCTTGGGCGCAGGAGAGTGCGCCGGATACAGCTGCATGTACCGTGACAGAAAAATAAAACAGTTTACAACAGACCACATCCTCCGAAACTTTTACAACTGTCGGGTTGACGTTCACGATTTTTTTTTCACGAGCCGTACGGCGGTACAGGTCTCGTTGATCTCAAAATTCGTGTACAAAATTCATGCCGCGATACGTTGAAACGAAAAAGGTGTACACTCTTTTTTTGGTTTGATTCAATTACCGTTGATCCCAAGAAAAAGCTTTACCGTAGAGCGACGCGGAGGTGTTGAGAGAAAAAAATGAAATATAAAAAGTCAAGGTAACCGGAAACTTTGAACAATGAGCAAAGTAAAAACAAAATGATGAAAACATTTTATTATGGTTGTCTAGATCGAGCGAACAACGGAAGAGAACATGCAGGGTACGGTATGGACAACGACGTGATTCGCACGTTCCGAAAAGATATTCTGCGGTATATTCACCTTTGTACACTGTGCGAACACTGTGATCCGAAACAATGCAATTTCTCGAGGTTTTTCGCTCAAATACCACGAAAAGTTTATCCCGAATCAGACGATGCGTTATTTCTGAAAACGTATTTACTCCATTCCCTCGTTCCGCGTACTTAAAATAACAATAAATGTTCATTGAAACAATTTGTTTGAAACACGGAACAGCAGAGGCAGCTTCGTGACTTTCGTTCGTAGCCCATTGTTATAACTTGATCGTGTTACGATTGCCAGACGAAAAGCAAAAAAAAAAAAAAACTATTGACAAATAAAATAAGAGATGAAAAATATCGGCGCCCTGTTTGCGACATTTTTATGATCTTACAGGACACGCGGCGAGGTTAAAATACCTATAGATAATCTCAGCCATCATGTGAGACATGAAAGTTTCGACCTATTGATCTCCTAGACGATCCTAGAACGACACGACATCCATTCTCGAACTCGTTTTCACCGAGGGAATTTTATCGTGCTTAAGCTTCTCGAACCCCGTTAGCATTTCCGGGACAATTGCAACATCTATCCAGAACTCTCGAAGAATTTTTTGAGCCGGTACCGTGACGATAAAATATACCAGAGTATGAAGACGAAATACGCCGGGTGAATTCAGATATCCAAGTACAGAAAATCATATCGACAGCAGAATTCGATCGTTGGCGGGGCAAAGCCTCGTTTCGATCGAAGAAAAATATAACTTGGACACGAAATCCTCGAAACGTTCGCCCTAAAGTTTAGTGTAAAACTTTCCAGTTTGTCTCTGCGTGTTACCAGATAATAAGAACGTTTATTCACGCTCGGCGGAAGCAGGGCTCGGGGGTGAAAAGAGAAACAAGTTAAAATGAGAAAATATGAACGACTAAAAAATGAGGGAAAGAAACTATCAAAAAATCAGAAAATACCGTCGAATGTAGACAGGTGTTTTTACACGCCGAACTAAAAACCAAATCGATATGGGTAATCCGAGTTTCATGGAGTCACGTATATTTCAAAGTTTCTTTCCAATATTTCTCATGTTACCATTTCAACTATACTCCATTCCCATTTTGTCATATACCTGCGGTTGTAACTATAACAATTGTACAATTTCGAACAGACGACGGATGTAATCGATTCTTCCGAAAGGCAATGACCTTGGCCTTATATCTCGCTTGCGGTGATTCTTCGGGATTTTCATCCGTTATCAAGTGAATAAATATCGTGACAACGGGAATCGGGAGGGGTGAAATTTTACCTTCGGGATCGAGAAGCCTGGTAACGCCGTACTCGCGCTCGGCGATGTGGAAAACCCTGTCGAGACGTTCGCGTGCCTGACTCGCCCTTGCGTTTCGCCAGTCGACGAGGTCCGGTCTGTTTCGATGAAGAAGGGCACTGAAGGCGAGACCGTCCCTCCAGGAACCGGTGAAGTCCGAAACGCGGACTCCTGGGTAACGCGCCGTTGAACGACGAGCCCATCTCAGAAGAGCTTCGCGCGCCGTTACGTTCGGTTCTTGGCCAACGACGATGTCCGATATCTGGAACAAGGGAATAGATTCCACGTTAAATCAACAGGTACACAAATTGATTTGCTTTGTTTTTCGGTCACACAATCTACAGCCGTGTACAGTGGCAAGAGAAAGTTTCAATTCATCCGTTTACGTTCTGATTCGATCTCTTCATATTTTTTTTCTTTTTTTTTTCTATTAGCAGAATGCCATTTTCGAAACTTACGAGAAACCCGGAGGAATCTGTAGCATTAGGAATTCCGTACGTTTGGTTAGGTATGCTCTAAGTGGCGCTAAAATATTTCACCACAAGAAATCGTGGAGTTACGTGAAGAGGAGAGATTGCCGCACGCCGCGCGGCAAAGTAATGTATACTTTCTTTGTGGATCTTCTGATCGTCTTCAAAGAAATGACGAGATAAGAAAAGCTGCGGGGATTTGAAAACTATTTTCCCGATTTTTTCCGTTCTATTTTCGCTGGCATTAGGAAAGGTTTTATTTGAAAAAGAAAAAAACGAATGCACCAAATTTTCAGAATATTTCTAATGATCATTCAACCTGGATATACAGAGGGAATTATCGGTGATATCGTTGGATTCCTTCCTACGAGACGATGGTTCTTCACCTCTAAAGCATGAAGAATTTCTTATTTACTTGAATTCAAGTTTTCAGAAAAAATATTGCAACAGCAGCAGCAGCAGCTGGTTGTACAAGAAACTACAACTTCGTGGTCAGGAAGTGCCGATGCAAATTGAATGGTCCGTATATAATAGCAGGTTTAACCTTTCACGATTTTCTATGTACAATAAATTACAAGTACAGAAAGCTGTTCGTCTGATACGAAACAATTTCTCCAGCGCGCCCGCATCCTATGAATACTTAAACGCGGGGTTTAAAGGACATTTGAACTCGTTCTTTCATAATTTCGTACACCTTTGAGATTTTGTCTATACGTAAAACAGTTTATCTCGAATCTGAACACATAGCGAAATAACAACCGATAATTTCAATTACCGACCGCATTCACGGAGCAAAGGTTGTAGGTACTGCAAGAGTGCGGTGAACCGCAAACGGAACAGATCATAAAGGATGAAGATCTCCTCCCACTGGGGGATTAAAAATCGAAAATTGTTTATTTCGGCTCCTCATCTGCGATTGCGAGAGTTCCAATTGTTCTTTGAAAGCGGTTCACAGCTGGAGGCAGCTGTTACCCGACCCATTACAAGTGCGTATGACTCAACTGGTCTAAAAATCATCTTCATTTTTTTCGACCCAACGATTTTATTACCGCTCGTTGAACTCTGGCGTGATTATGGCGACTCGGATCGTCGATCGTTCGGATGTATTTGAAAAAAAAAAAAAGAGAAATCAAAAATATCAATCAAAAGTTGCAACGGTGGGAAGCAAAGCTTTCGCGTATAAAATAGGTTGCTAACTATAAAACAGGGAAAACTAGACAAAGTTTTACCGGCCTCTAAATATAGAGTAAATTTTCAAGGGTTTCTCAGTCACGCGTGCCGAGTAGGTGAACATATTTCTATATTTGTAAATGTTCGCCTATAGAAGCTATTCACATGTTGCAGCGTTAGGTACTCCATGTAATAATATACGTTACGTACACATTTATAGACGAGTTGAATAATTATAATTCAACTACGCACCTACGCTCGAGTTCATCTTGAGAAAACAGAATAGAAAAGAAGAAACGAAATAAAAAAAAAAAAAATCTGAACGGAGTGATTTATATCCCGCAATATTAATGATAATGATAATAACGACCGTGGGCGGCAATTAGGGATGATAGCAGCGTCAAAACCGTCTCGATAGATCAACGAACTAAAGAGGCAGTACAGAGATCTATCCCAATAACACACCGTGATTATTGTCTATTCTGGCACAACATTTGGCGAGCTTCCAACATACCTAATGATCCGCTGCTATAAAGTTCACGTCTGAAAATCGACTCTTACCCGAAAGAATGCGATAACGAAACTATGCCTGGAATGCATTTGAAAGGCGTTCTATATTAATTAAGCCCTTTGACGAAGAGCTCTTCAGATAATCGCCGAACATTCAATCGCGATATGCTGAGGGTAGGGTGGGTCTCTATATTTATATGACGTCAAATAAATCGAACCGAAACGGAAGCGATTTCTCTATAGGTATGCAACAATTACAGCAAGAATATCTTGAAGAGAATCCGTGCAACGGTAAAGTATAAGTAAAAAAATGACTCCGATTTTTTTTCTTTTTGTTTTTTTTTTTTTACAAGCGACATTGATTTTTCGTATCATAGCTTTGACATTTATCTCGTTCGACTCGGTTCATCCGATTCCATCGTATTACTCGTATCGAAGTTTTATCGTCGGTGCTGCATCGAGCGAGTAATCCGAGACTAAAATCTCTTCAAATCTCTTCTCTCGTTCTCTCGAACGTCCCGCCGCGGGAGGCGAATGAAAAAAAATAGAAAAAAAAAAGGAAAAGTAAAAAAAAGTACACCAAAGATTGGAGAGTATAACGGTCCGATGGTTACGCGCGACGACGTCGTTCGCGGAGCAAACCTTGTATCCGGACAAAATAGATGAACAGAAAAAAAAAAAAAAAAAAAAGATGAAATACAAATAAAATAAGAATCGGAACCGCAGATGATGATGATGATGACTGTACGATGACGAGACCCGTCTCGCTCCGCTTACGATAGTACACTATTTTAAGTCCCGCAAAAATTTTTGTTCGCGCAAAGATTGGGATATAATTTTTTGTAAGGATTATGGAACGAATTGTGTTATTGCGTAATTACGAAAGAATATATAACGAGTCCGGAGAGCGGAAACCGCACCGTTGCATGTTAATTGTTTAACCAAATATTAAATCTCAGGATAATGTTCAAACGACGAGACGAGACGGAGAAAGTTTCATGGTCGTGATACGAAACGGTATAATAAGTAAATTAATATCCGTACCGTTATAAAGCGGCAGTAAAATTATTCCGTCCGCACGACGTCTGCGAAATATAAGGAGATATACAAGAAATCCGAAAAATTTTCAAACAATTGCAAAGTTCGCGCGATTCACCTTGTAACGTACTGCGAACTTGATCTATCGCAGCTTTATTTGTAATGCAATATCCATTAGGTATAATAAAAACGCACGATCGTACTAAATTGAAATTTCGTAAAGTGCACAAATTTTTTTGACACAGCTGTTGGCGAATAACGTTACGATCACGGATTTATAATAATAATCTAGATAATTATTACGTGATATCGAGACGAGTAAAGGGTTTGAAAATTCTGGATCCGGGTTACGCCGATTAGAACGTTCAAGAACATTACTAATCACCTCCGCCTGCAGCGTTCGTTTCATTTGAATGCGATGATCGAATCGGTTGATGCTAAAAACTATTAAGCTACCGCCGTATCATTTAAAACATATGATTGATAGTATATTAGTTGTAATTAATAACTGGAAGGTTACATCAGATTCGTTGTTGGATTCGGTCTTTGATCCGATCCTCCGACGAATATTATACATATAATATACCTCTACCGATCGAACTTTCGGTTAAACGATGATTATTTTTTTCTTGAAAATATTCAAGGCCGAAAATCATACCCGAACGTGTTTCGGAGCCTGCAGATATCTCGTTACATGACGAATAAATTGCGCAACCTCAAAAATAAGTTCATAGAAGAAGAAAAAAAAAAAAAGCGGAGCGGGTAATTTGACCGTACAGACTGATTCGAAGTTCCAAAAGAGAAGAAGAAAAAGAAAAAGAAATAACTTTTCGATAACGAGAAGAAAGTTCTATGTGAAATAGTTCGGCAAACGAGACGGGTGTATTTGAGCGACGAAAACGATCTCATCGGCGGTCGCGAGATAATAAATAGCTGCGAGGAGAAGAAGATATAAGAGGTTGTACGAATCAATCGAGCGAAGTGATTCGTACAGGTAGGTATGTTCGGACGGCTTTCAATGGGATGTGATTTTAAAAATGAGTTTCGATCGGTTGGAATTGATCGATCAGTTGGCGGATGGATGATGTAGTTTGACGTTGATAAGATTTATCGTCGTTTCGGTATACGTGATCTTGGCGGTAGCTATTTGAGAGAGAGAGGGAGAGAGAGAGCGCTGTAGAACGCTCTTACAGAGGTGCGAAGATTCGTCTCTCCGAAAATTTGAAAATAATTATTTTTATTTCTCTCTTTTTTCTTTGCAACTTTTTCGAATCGTGCTTCACTGATGGAATTTTTTGGAATTTAATCAAAACGCACTCCTAACGGTTCCGCCAGGTTCTCAGAGCTCTCTTCGAGTCGGCAAAGTTGTAAATAAATTGAATCAAATAACTAAATAAATAAAAATTAATGAATGAATAAATAAAAAGCTGGTTTGTAAATGCTGTATACATAAATACCGTTTAATATACATACACGCCGCAGTGCATATAAAATTACGTCAAATGACAATTATACCCGCTGAATCATTGATTAGGGTTTAATATGCGATTATTAAAAATGATTGGAAATCTCGAACGATCCGAATAAGGTGATCAAATCCAAGATATCGCTGATTTCGATCTCGATAGATTTAACGTAAAGTAAAGGATGATAACAAGCGCAACGAGTCGTGTAGGTAAACGACGAATGACATATGATTGTGAGCTGAAAATGAATGAAGTCAAATAAAATGACACAACGAGAGCGTGGCGAGAGTCGAAAGGAGAGGCGTAAATCCGGTTTATTGTTAAAACTTCGCAAAGAAGAGAGTTGCTGGTGCAAGTTCGCCATTTTTTTTTTTTTTTTTCCCCTCTTTTTCTTACTTTTCCTTCTCTTTACACCAAGGAGATATTGCTTCACATAGGTAGATGACGTCATTTCAGCACTTATGGCAATGTTGCGTAGTACACGACATTTATATGATATTTATTGTGCTGCAGATGTAACGTAGTACCCTTTATATACTCGATTTATATATTTTTGCGGAGAGATTGTTATGTATTTAAATTTATTTGTTCGTGAGGATGAAATTTGAATCGTTATCCCTACACATCATTGCATAGGTATACCTACTGTACTCGCACGATGATGCGGAAATAAATCGACGTATGTATAGATACATATATACCGCTAATTGAAGCCCCATATAAACTTCAAATCTACACGCTTGATGTACTCGAAAGCTGACATAATATTCATCGATATATTCGATTAACGAGATAAGAAGAAGATACATGAGAATATTGAAGAAAAAAAAAAAAAAAACATCTACGTTCTTTCGAAATAGTAACGCGGTAAATTTTTATCCTCGTATTATTATCTATGGGTTATAATTGAATTCGACTTTTAGTGCGTTTTAAAAAATTGACGGCGATAATACGAAATAAATAATATCGGAGGTCAGGCTGTAGCGAAATAATGATGATAAAAAATTTAAAAAAAATTAAAATGAAAAAAAAAAAAATACATTCAAGGTATCTCCGTGTATCCATATAAGTAAAAGAGTCTCCGCATGTGAAATGCACGCAGGATGCGGCGTGGGACGTACCTATTTTAAATTCGCGGCCCACTGTCGTCGGCTCTTCGAAATATATATTTAATTTATTTCAGCGATCAATGTCGTCGGGCTCCTTATTTCCATTAAAAATTCATCAATTTTTCATCTCCGCCCGTCACTCGCTACGATTGGACAAAATCGAGCGAATTTCATCCCTTATCGTGTCCTCAATTTTCGCAATACCGAAGTTAACCGGACCTTTCAATTTTCGCGAGACATTCGATGAATATAATTGTAAACCGAGGTGTTCAGAGGTAACTCTCGACTGCGGGGATAATGCAATTACCTCACCTGCGCCGTTACGGGGTCGGGTTGGGTCCGAGTGAATAAAATTGATAGAGACGAGAGAGTCGCGGCGAGATCACCTTGGCCATTTATAGAGACCACCGAGTACGCCAGGTCCCGCGATACACGCCTATACGAAGGGTAAGGAAAACTAGACCCGAGTGATACCTTCTCATCACAGCTTTATAATTATACCTGTACAATCTACGGATCATTTTACCGTTCAGGGATATAATCGTAACGCGCATACTTCGTCGTCGTCGTCATAGTCGTCGGAGTCAACCGACATTCCGCAGCATCGAGCGAGATTTCGTTACAACAATTTTTCTCAAGCAATCCCGTAAACTCGGAGGTGGCAGAGAAAACGAGAGTGCCGTTTCAATGTTTTAATTTTATTCCTCTTTCTTACCCGGACAGTTTTCGGTTTCGGTGGAACGTGATGACCGAGGAGCGTGGTCGTGTAACGAGAGTCGTGAAGTGCGGCCCTCGGTTGTGCACGTCGCGTCAAATCCTCGGCGACACTTTTCTCTTCGCCGCGCGTCAACGTCGTCGTCTTTCTGACGATTCGAGTGACGATACGGCGGGTACCATTTTCCCCCCTTTTAGAAGTCTTCGTTGACTCGATCGAGGAGCCTGTTGTTTCATTCGGTTATTCGTTGAAAATATTTTTCACCTTTTTTTTCTTTTCTTTTTTTTTGGAAAGTCTTATTCCATCCTTCCGACTTTCCATTTTTCAAAAGGGGTTCGTCGCTTTCGGTGTCGAAAGAAGTTTACGTTACCGATAGTCGCGGTTTCGATAAGGAGGAGGAATTGTCGCGGAGATCTTTCGGATAAAGAATTGTAATTCCGTTAAATGAGGCGGCATTAATAACTCGAGATAAGAGAACCATTAAAAAAAGAGACCCACTCAACGGCGTCCCGATACAAAGTTCGAACTTTCGCTTCGCCTCTGATTCGGATATTCCCTCTGAATCGATATCGCGTTGTTTTCTCACCTGAGAACGCCTCGAGATCCCACACAATTAGATCGTCTGTTTTTTCAATAAACGTTTCGCGAGGGACCGTCCGGAGAGCCGAACGCGTGGGCAAGATCAAGGTTAAAAGTGTGATCAGCTGTTACTTAATTTGCGAACAACGAGCGAAGCGTATAAATTACCGTTGGAATGCGCGCGATAAATGCTAATGAAAAAAAAAAATATCATCGTTGCGAAATCGAACGGATAATTATTATTCATCGGCGATTAAATCATCGCGATAATTACCCGTCTGTCGATAAACAATTTTCATTCGTTTCGACCTTTTCCCGAGACGTGCGAAGAAAACGAAAAAATCAAATAGCGAGCAATTTTTTCAAAAAATTTACAAATGTGTCACGAGGCACGCGCACTGGACCATGAATTTCCTAACACTTTGATACGCGTCTCGTTACGGTACAACATCCGCTCTTCTTCTTTTCTATTGTCTAGACTCCTAATTTGCTAGACAAAGGCTCGTTTTTCACGCGGTTAATTTATTTACTTATATAAGTCTTTTTCTTTTCGTTGTACGACGGAAAACAACGAACCCCCTTATGATACATCAATTTTCCTGGCTTTGTTAGATTTTATTTTGCTTTGTACAGTTTTGTCTTATTTCGATGTTTCGGGTTACCTAGGACCTCGGTAGAAAGTCGTCGTTTCGTGTAAATCGCTTGCAGATCTGCGGCTGCATTTCCGCTCGTGTTTGAGGCGGCCACGTTGTCTCTGTCGTCATCTTCTCGTGTTCCTTGAACGAAAAGTCGTCCACCTTTGCTGAACCGATACATCGACATACCTGTATTTCAGTTTTCGTTTATCGTGGAATAGAAGGAATTCCCACGCTGCGGTGGATATCTCTACGTCACAACGAAGTGGATCGTAGATATTATTTTTATTCATCCGCGGGAGCAGCGTCTCGACGATTTTTTTTTCATTCTTTTTTTTTTTTTCAACTCTTTTAATGAATTAGAAATTTCTGTTTGCTCGTTTATTTTTTTCTCCTTTTCAATTCGTTATCAGGATCGTTTATCTTGTTTATATATTCACTGTAATACGTGTGACAAGATAATATTTGAAACTCGTTATTCCAACTAGTTTATAAATAAAACAAGGTATTTCGCATTCGCGATATTATTATTTACTCAATAATATTAATTTTGCACGGAAATTCCACAAATGACGATTAGGCACGTTTAAAACATAGCTCCATATAAAATTCAACCAGGTATATACCGATTTAAGGATCAATAAGCCCTCAGTTATGTCAGTTATCGTCCCACGTGTTCTACAATAATTAACGATATTTGATTTTTTTGTTCATTCGAAATTTAATTCATTGATTTCACTGTTAATCGACAGTATCACGAGTCCGTTTCGAAAAGTGGATCGAAGGTTGAAAATATAGGGTTGATATACGAGCACTAGAACACTGCACATGCACTTGCGATCGTTTGTTCATAAATTATGTTCGATGAATAACAAATTAGTCTTTAAATCGAATTGACCTTTTTTGATTGGTGAAATAATTACGGGCAACATACACCGACGATTCACTGTACGTGTATACGATGTAATACGAATTACGAACGTTTAAACAAACATTTAGATTACGCAATTGGGCCGTGTATACGAGTTCACGCCTCGGAGTAGTTTTCTAATACTGTACGCACATACACGCTCTATGTAACAATTATTAGGTGCGTAAAAACGTAGTCAATTAAATATCATCAACAATTAAAGATTGTCAAAGTCATTGTAAAATTATAATTATTTTTCATAAAATAAATGAGATTCGATTGTCAACGTAATTTCGTCAGATATATTTTTTCAATATTTTATTCGTTTTTTAATCGTAGACGACAGGAACAGAATAAAAAAAAAACCAAAATTAAATCAAATACAACAATGTAAAGATGGCGCGCGATTATCCGTCAGATGCGGAGGGAAAAAAAAAGAATGAAAAAATATATATAAATAAATAAACAATCGGATCGAACGTCGGGTAGCAGCTGACGACCGACCGCACGAGCGAGCAGCTCGCAGAGTGACTGTCGAGAGAACGAAACCCTGAGGTCCCCCTTCCACCCACGCATATAGTTCGAATATCGAAGTAGGAGGAGGTAAACGAAGAAAAACATGCACAGGTGAGATATACCGCACAGGTAGTTATATAGGTAGGTGGGTACGTATTCGTACCGGAGTATTACACAGATGTCCTCGTCTCGCTCGCTACTTTACTAAACTCGGAATCCCGTCTCTTGTGTGTAATATACTTTCTCACTTTATCGGCACATCTCGTTTTGCTTCGTGAACCATTCCATATATGCATATTACTTACGAATGTATGGGATATTTTCAGCCAATGTCGCCCACCGATGGATCGAGTATTTTCATTCAATGTTATTTTTTCAATATTGTTAGCGGACTCGAAATAAAATAGTATAAAAAAGACTCGTCTCGTGGATTTAAATTTCGGAAGCAAAATGCGAAGGTGAATCGGTTTTTTGTCTTTTTTTTTTTCTCTCGATTCAGCGCGAGAAATTAATCGAATGAAAATTCGTTCGGCGAGAGAAAATCGTGAGCTAAGAAAAGAAGAATCCAAATAAATAACATTTTTAAGAATCGTGAGCGATTTTCGTCGGATTGCCTCATACAATACGCACATATCTTGCAGTCCCTATTTTAAAGGTGGGCTCTTGTAAAATTTATGAATTATTTATAAATGCCTGCAGCTGTGATATTTACATGCATTGCATTTTTACATGATTCTATATTCGGACGATGTACTTGTATATTTGATACAAAAAAAAAAAAAAAAAAAGGAAATGTACGTATACGTGAATAAATAAAGGAATATAAATGAGTGAACAAATAAATGTGGAGATCTAAAAAAAATATTATCTCAATCCACATTGTAACCCGCGATACAAAAATATCCTTCCGCGTGTATTATCCGTACGTATAAATAGAAATTTATAATTTTTGCATAGACGATGTACGCACCGTACATTGAGAAAAAGAAAAAAGAAGAATTGAAATTGAAAGAAGAAGAAGAAAAATCTAAAGAAGTAGAAGAGCGCGCAGATGTTTTTTTCATTGAGAATTTATAACGAGCGTATGACACAATTGGTCGAGGATAATTACCGGCCTATTCTAGTAGCGATCATAGGTGTGTAGCCGAGGAAAAATACACCTATAACAACCGTCGCAGCGGCGTATACGCGCTGATAAATGACTCCGACATAAAATTACGCAAGGAGAAAAAGAAGGAACAAGAAAAAAAAAATCTTCGACGGGGGTAAAGGTATGCAAACTACCCAACGACACACAATAAATACTGGGACACTACTGCGTGTGCTACAATTCGAGCAATAACTGTCTTATACATATTAATTGAAAATCGATCGGTACCACGCGACACAGGTATTCATTCCGGCGGTTGTTATAAAAAAAAATAAACCAAAAAAAACTTTTCAACTCCCGCTAATTATCTTTTGTAATTTCTCATTTTATTTTCCCGTATCAGATGATCTTCGGAGTACATACCTACCACGGAATCTACAGTTACCCTAATTAGCTAAAATATAAACCTAATTACACGTTGGCGTGGGTGTAATTTACAGTTGGGCACTGCAGCAGGGTTTTTTTTTTCGAGCTTTTAACAAGAAGCACCGTTTCGAATCGGATTGAACCGCTGCAAATAAATTAAATAACGAATAAATTTTACGCCGTGTGTATACATATATAGGTACGCAGAGGTGGGAACAGAAAAAATGGTATCACGTCTCTGGAATACAACAATGTAGATAACGCGTTGCATAACCTGGACGATTCATTAACGAACGTAAATTCATACAAGCTTCGCCCTCACGTGGTGAAAAATCGTCGTTCCACCTCGTGGTTCCCGCAGCCTCGATTTCCTGACCTCCCTATAGTCTGGTTGTCTGCTGCCCATATAAACGCCCTGCGTTACCTGGACGACTATAAACACCGTTTTAACGTCCCCCTGCCGTATTTTATGGCGGACGCACACGTGTGTAGGTATACAAATATAAATTGCAATACGTACTACATGCGACGTATATTTCTTCCCTTGAGACTTTCTCGACAAGTTTTCATCGGCTCGATTGTCGTAGTCGTCGTCGTCGATTGAAGGAGCTATTCGCGCTCGATTTATGGACGTGGTCGATTCAGAGGAGAAATAAGTAGAAAAAAAAAAAACAAGAAACGTTGAAAAATAAAGCAGAAAGACTGCACTTGACGAGTTTTCACTTTTGCAATTACGCACGGGTTACCTATATATAGTTTCAAACTTTCGGTTAAACGATTCAACGAACGCTGCACGGATACCGCGGATGAGCTTCGACGGAAGGGTACGAAAAAGGGAGGGGGGAAAAAAAAAAGAAAAAGAAAAAGACATCTCACCGCTTATCGTATACCCGGAGTATAAAATACTCGGGGAATTTAAGGCCGAACGGAAATGGCTTCTGAATAATATACGATCATGATTTCATATCCGGCGACACCGCATTGGCCTACAATCTAAAATCTAGAATCAACACACTATCTGCCTACTCCGCGCATACATACATGTATACGGGGTAAAAATTAATATACATATATACAACAACTCGCAGGTACTTACACTTCGTGCTTTTTTTACTCTATTTTGTGGCTACATGACGCCTGCAATCGACCACCGCGTTTTATATAGGCCACCACTTTTTTTTCTTTCTAATCTTTAATTCTAATTCAATTTGATTGTTTCTTTTTCTTTCTCTCTTCATCAATAAACCCTCGCGTTTCTCTGGATATAAATGGGAATAATATAAAATGAAGAGAAAAAAAAAAAAAAAAAAACTCCATCAATTTTCACGCAATTTGTATTCGATCGAACGCGCAAAAACTTCGGGAACGTTTTCGGTCTCGATTGCGTAAATGAATTCTCAGTTTTCAGAGTTTTAAATTATTTGAAAATCGAGTCACGAATTAACTCGTCAATATACATATATAAGATTGAAACGTTGAACACGATCAGCTGCGTTATAAAGAGAGAAAGGAGGATCGAGTTGACGGATTTAAGAGCGGTTGACGTATATTTTCTCCTCATCTTCGCGATGCGAACTACACCGCATATAGTGTAACGCGGGAAAACTCGGATACCCAACTAGCTTGTCGCGAATATAACGAAAGATACATCTACATACCTTACATATGCACATACGTGAATAAAATCCTCGATTTTATGGCCTCACAGGGTAAATCTTGCACGCGATCTTATTGCAAGTAAAATCAACCGCATGTATTTACTCAACTAAACGTGCGTCATCAATATTAATTATATTACAATACCCATCGGGAGAAGAGAAAAAAAAAAAAAAAAAGAAACAACCGATAAATATTGCACCCAACACGAAAAGCAAAAAAAACATTAAGAAATTCATCGAACGTGTATACGCTTATTTCAATTTGAAAATCACGATAAAATATGAGTAAAAAATACGGTAAAATTCGTACCAACGCTTCGAAAAATAAGATCAGAAAGAAAAAAACCCAGCAAAGTCTATCAATTGGGTACTCTATATTTCCCAAGTCCGAAGGTACGTATGTATGTCATGACACCTCATTTACTAAATAATTACGTGCGTATGACATCAGCACTACACAATACACATGTGAGATCTGTCGAAAATTTTTCGCCCACGTGTAGAATATTTTGTCAGGTCCTCGCTGTCGTCTATTGTACGTGTGTTTATCGAGTTGAAGAAAAAATTTCGAAACTTTTTCAACCGTATTATACATATATAACATGGGTGGGTTTTCACGTCCGTTATACATAGGTATAATATACTTTCAGACGACGTATAGGTGTCGTTTGGACCAAATGACGAGAATTAGAAGGACACTGGTCGATTGGCTGTTTGGTTGGGCTAGGTCAAACGCGCGTAAATAATTTCACAGTCGCGAGTAATGACGTCACCAAATGACGTCACGATACACCTCGTGTAGAGGACACATGAATCGTACACTGCACCGTAACGATTTCTACTCGTATGTATCAATGATGATGGGTACGTGTGTGTTATTTTTTTTACATTGATTTTCACGTACTTCACAGGCGTGAGACTTCAGAAATAATAAATAATACCGTACACCTAATCTGCATGAACGGTGAGATGCTGTGATAAATTGAGACCATTAAAGAACAATGGATGTATATTGTACCCATTTACCGCGATGGCCTATGCGCGGAGAATTAAATACCAAAAAGGAAGACGAATGATGACAATAATAATGACGAATACAAAACTGAAGGAATGAATGAGATTTCGAAATGAGTTTTGAGTCGTAACAAATTAACTGGTACACGTCGCTCTGCGGCAGGTAAAAATAAAAACGTATCACCGTAAAGAGCGCGTATGAGAAAAAAGAAGGTCCCTACGTCGTCGACTGATCCGGTGCAGATTCATCGCTCGTTTCGGGAATTCCGATTGCGAATTAACCTGGATATGGTGTACGAAAAATCGTTGAGAATCGAAAAACTGCCGATGAACGTCGGATGGCTGTAACGTACGAGGTATTTGAGAAGTGGTGCCCGATCGCGACGATTTACTGTAGAACCTGCTGAGAGAAACGGTACCACATCCTTTAATCCTCAACGTTTATTTCTCCCGTAGCCCCGTTTAACTAAATTTACGTTCAACCTAAACGATATACAGTTCACGTATGAATTGCGCTGCACGTTTAATGTGTGTACTTATTAGAGGTGAATTTTTTTTAAACTCCATCGTAACACGTATGTAGCTTGAATAAATTTTTATTAGACGAGTGTACCTGTACAATGCACGTACGGTACATGCTCACGTGTATCGAGGACGATTATTTTTAGTCGAACGGAGATAATTGGACAGGATATATAATAAGGGTTCAATGGAGGTCGTTTTGGAAGTTGGACAACGGCTGGCTGGCCTTTGTCGGATTGAAATCGCTGCAGGTATCGAATACTAATCGTCGTTGTACACGTCAATTGTAGTACGTATCTTGATCAACGTCAAAACGTAGACGCGGTTTTTCTTCCTTTTTTTTTTCTTCCTTTTTTTTTTTGTTTTCAATTTTTTTTCGTTCGGTAAAAAAGTCTCGAGTTTTTGGCGAATGCAGGCGACATTTGGAACGTAAAAGGTTTGAAAAATCCATGATGATCGATCGGATTTAATTGACTTAACGAAGCTGACAACGCGCAAGTTGTACATCGTCTAGTTTTCCGTCTATTGGAACTGGGAGATTATTGGATATTCGAAGCGACGTGTAACGCGATACCGTCGACCCTATCGATACGCACACATTGATAGATTTGAGCTACGCGTGTACACACCTGTGTACCGCGACTGCTGTCCAATTTACACCACCTCGACCGTATCAGTGATGATCTTGGGAAATTCTAATTTTATGCAAAAATTATGACCACAGATAACCGGGCGTTGATCCCGGTTCGTTGTAACATACGTTTGATGGGTTGGCATTCGCTTTACTTGATTTCTCGAGAAATTACGAACGATTAATTTTTCGACTAGGCACATCGCACGTGGGCCTCTCGTGCGGGGTGGACGAATTTTCAAACGTACATATTTATTTTCAAGCGGGTACAACATGGTATATTTTTTTTTATTTTCCGCTTCACACCAGGCGTGCATGGATAATTTGGTATGCCGGAAACACATCGTCGATATACGCCGACGTTAATTAGTGATATTTGCATAATTATTACAATTCGAATACGGAGACAAAACGCGAATATATATCGGTGACAATGTCAAGAATGTCAACCGCCCACGTCATCGTAAAGGGTTACCATATCCACGGCCGCCATTTTCATCAACTTTTTTTGCGTAGTGAATTTTTTTAATGTACGAATAAAATACGGTTCGACCCGTATAAATGCGTCCACTTTTTCTCACATTGGATTCTCGCGGGCATAGAAAAAAAGGAAGAAAAAAACGACGGTATCTTTCGTACAATGTTCACGAAATTTGTACGAGGATCGTATCGGACATTCTCAACCGTGCGGGACGTTAATTGGCCGAAAAGGCGGAATTCGGCGCAAAGAATCCGATCAACGATCTATTATACATTATTCGGTAAACTTCGTAGCAAATATACGCGCCACATTTAAGAAGAAAAATGTGGACGAAAGAAAAATGAACCGTATACGGAATTCCCAACAATAATCCAAAGGATATCGAGGAACTTATATGTACGTACAATTTTACATGGTATACAATATACACATATAAGTAAATACCTTGCATGCATGTACATTGATTCGAGTCAATTATAGACATTTTTTTCGATAATTGTATATAAGCCATATGATCAAGTCTACACAGTATATAATTTAAATATATACATATATCAAAAAAGTAATCAACTGTAATAATTACTGCATTACTGATAAATTACTCGATACTGCAGTACCTACGATTATGTATAAACATAGTAATACGCTAATTACTCAAAATTAGGAGAGAGGTAGAAAGAGAAAAATTACAGCGCGAATAAAAAGTAACAGTTCAAGTGATTAAGTGCGAGATAATCGAGCGCTTCGGATGAAAATAGATTAACGAAGAAAAAAGATGAAAAAGAAAAAGAAGGAATTTTGTCAAAGAAACACCCGATGACGACATCTTTATTCATTAGGATTGCGTGGCAAATGATTACTATTCAAACAGCCACCTTGACCAATAAAGGGAATCTATCGCGGTTTATATACTCGTTTAAAATTCAGCGTATAGCCGGCGTTTATATGACTCCTCATCGACCATAACTCGGAATCTCGAAGACCGAACTCTTGATGTTCAAGTTACAACCTTGACTCGGGATTGAAATTAAAAAAAAAAAAAAAAGAATAAAATAAATGAGTAGTAAGACGACATAAATTTAGTCGATTCTACCTTTGTTTTTCATGAATAATAATTGTTCGATAAATTGGGGGTTTTCATGGGCCCTTGAAGTCCTCTGATTTCTATATCCAACGTAGGTAATAGGTAACAGGAAGTTAAAAGGAATGTCTTTAGCGATGATCTAAAATTCGATGAAATAGACACATAGCGTCATCCATGCCACGATTGGTAAGCAAGCAAGCGGTTCGTTCGGTAAGGCAGATTTACAATAATTATAAACAATTTTGCGGTCGGTAATGCAGGATTTTCTCTTCAGGCATTCAATGGTCAAAGCAAAAGAGAAAAGAGAATGTATCATTACGATGTTATAACGATGAAATAGTTCAAACGTTTCTCCGCAAATTTTTCAACATTATTTTTATTTATTTTTTTTTTCTCCCTTATTCTTTCATCGCCTATTTTTATCAATACCAATTTCTACGAGGTAATTGTTACGACTTACCTTGCGTCGCCATCTCTACGCGGCGCAAAAAAGACAGAGAGAAATTTATAGGAATGGAATAATCAATTTTACATTGAAAATTCACAAAATTCAAACGAAATTTCCAAAAAATAATGCTGACGAAAAAATTAAACTAACGTTAAATATTTTTGCCCTGACCATTATTGCCATTTTCTGATATACAAATATTACACATTAAGAAGACAAAAAAAAAAAAAAAAGAAGTAAATCAACCGATTGAAAGAAAAATTCTTTTCACCAAGTGTAACAGTTTTTATTGATCGTGAACGTAATTCCTGAGACATAAAAAAAAGGACATTGAATAATTAATTGCAATCGTGTGACGTCAAATATGCTGCACAATATAGTCGACCGCGAGTCGACGAAGTATTCTCGAGATGATATAAAATTAATTATGATGAATACGAGTCTCTTATGAGAAATGGACGCAGGCTACCGTTCGGAAATGTACCGCGCAAAAGCTGATCAAATTATTTGATATGGGAAATCTCCCTCTATAGACATAACTTCAATTCAAGAAGCGGAAAGTGAAATTTCTTCTGCAGCTCATCATACAAATCCGCTACTTGTTTTACGCAACGATCTATAAACCGACCGGACGTGAGATATAATGTAAAAGTGAACACAGATCTCCTTCATGAAATATTATAACATTACGTTATAATTATTTCTCCCGCCTCGGAGGATTTTTTCTTTTCTACTTCTCTATTTCTCGCTCAATCGTCAACCTCCTCTTCGAGCTCTCTTTCGTTTTAATGTTCACGGCTCGTCATCACGTACCAAAAATGTGTTTTGTTCCTTCGGATTTCAATTTTCAAACGCATATCTCATACTTGATAGAATTTTGCAGTTTTTGGCACTCGGTCAAATTTCTTCAACAACTTTCAAATAGCTGTACACGCATCCATAGCGTGGAGACGAAATTTGGAAGATCTACAAGTCTTCAAATTTTACGCGTAATTTGTAAACTAGGTTTTGATGTGCGACGGTCATCTTGATTTCTCGTTCATCGATTCATTCGATTCAATCTACACCGTAAATTTGTCTAGCTTCGAAAAAAAAAGAAGAAAGAAAAACTTACAAGGTTTGGATACAATTTAGCGATTCCGGACACGAAATTACGTAACCATCTCGAATACGCAAAGATTGGTTATTGGCACTCGGTTACCTTATTATTTGAGCGATACGTAATCAAACATCCTGTAACTAAAAAATATTTCAAATATCCAAAGCCGACTGTACATTTTCAACTTATTCAGGTATATCGCCGCGCGTCGTATTTCGTTGCGACCCGAAATGAGAGAAAACTAAAAAATCGATCAACAAAACTTACCTGGAAGTGGAGAATGATGGTCCAGATGAGCCCCAACGTGAGTTTCGGATTTCCATCGACTATGTCCTCAGCTCTGATATTGACGAGCTTGATCTTTTTGTAGCGCAAAAAGTCGAGAGCCATCTGTACGTTTTGTAACATATGAAAACGCATTCTTCCCCTTTCCCTCGGCTGAAAATAATCGAAGATAAAATCGTCAATCCCTCGAACGATTCGAAATTAATTTTCCTCATCCCCCTTTTTCTATAAATATTTATCCGGAAAATCTCAGTATACCAACTGCGGACATGCACCGACCGAGGATGATTTTTAAGCACGGTTGACATTGTCGCTATAAACGACCGACGATAGTATATATATACATATATACACCGCAGTCGTAATTAGGCACGGAGCCAATCCGCCCAGAATTTGTAGTGCCTTAATTATAGTGATTTGATCGTCAACTCGCGCCGTGCGCGCCGATGCAGTTTTCTCTCGGCGACTGCACTTTTTTAACGCGTCGTTTTTTCCCCTCACCGTATAGCATTAAAACTAGTCGCGTTCGTACGACGGCAACTAGGTACTTGAGATCTTGAGATTTGTACGCATCAAATGTACAACCAAGTTGCAAATATAATCACGTACCGAATTACGAGCTCTACAAAATGTGGAACGTGAAACGCTCGGAAGGGTCTCTAATTTTGCGCTGCACACAACCCGATACACCGCAATTATTAAACCTACGATTCCCGCTTCTCTGTACGCCGCGGTTGCATCGCGCGCTCCTAGTTATAGTTAGAAACGTTATTTTCATCGTGATTCTCTGACATTTGCTTGAAAACATTTCACCGTGTTACCTGTACGCGTTTAAAGTGAAAAGGTTATCACCGTTTCGTGAGATTACCCGCTATAATTAGACACGCAGCGGTAAAATTGCACGAATTACAAATTGGATTAGAAAAATTGCATGCGCCCAATAAAAACTTTGATACGAAAAAGAATTCTTCGCGTTTCGTCGTCGTCTTTCCAGAGTTTTCTCTATAACTAGATAATAGGAAAAATCTCAAATTTTGGCCAGAAATTTTTATGTTAAAAAATTGATCGTATGGCACTTTTTTTGTGTATTTTGACCTTAGAAATATCGAGTAAAAGATTTTTTCCACCCAATGATTACTCGATCGATTACATGAGTAGATGGTTTTGGCTTTCAGATTTGGATTCCTGAGCTGATTATATGTGAGATTGCCTTTGAAGAACCAAAAAATGATTCGATTTTTGAGCAAAAAATAAATCATTTTTTTAATTGGGTTTAATATGCTTTTCTTACGTATTTTGACGTCAGGAATCCAAATCTGAAAGAAAAATTGACTTATCTGTAAAATTGACCGAGTTATCGCCAATTTTCAGCTTTTTGGGGTCAAAAATAAAAAATTGATTTTTTAGTCTATCTTGATGTAATTTAAGCTCAGGAATCCGAATCCGAAAGAAAAATTGATCTATCTTCAAAAATAACCGAGTTATTCCGATTTTTTCGCATTTTTTACCATAAAAATGGAGATATCTCGAAGGGAAAAAATCGTAGCTCAATTTGGACAACGGATTCGTGTTCCTGGGGTCAAAATACTAAAGAAAAGTGCCATACGATCAATTTTTAAAAATAAAAATTTTTGGCCAAAATTTGAAAAAATCGTAAGGGGTACCCCTTGGAAAAATCTCAAATTTTGGTCAAAAATTTTTATTTTTTAAAATTGATCGTATGGCACTTTTCTTATGTATTTTGACCTCAGGAACACGAATCCGTTGTCCAAATTGAGCTACGATTTTTTCCCTTCGAGATATCCTCAAATTCGTACCAAAAAATGCGAAAAAATGGGGCTAACTCGGTCATTTTTTCAGATAGATCAATTTTTTTCCCGGATTCGGATTCCTGAGCTCAAATAACATTTGAATAGACTAAAAAATCAATTTTTTATTTTTGACCCCAAAAAGCTGAAAATTGGCGATAACTCGGTCAATTTTACAGATAAGTCAATTTTTCTTTCAGATTCGGATTCCTGAGGTCAAAATACGTAAGAAAAGCATATCAAACCCAATTGAAAAAATGATTTATCTTTTGCTCAAAAATCGAATTGTTTTCTGGTTCTTCAAGAGTACTCTCACATATAATTAGCTCAGGAATCTGAATCTGAAAGCCAAAATCATCTACTCATGCAATCGATCGAGAAATGATTAGGTGGAAAAAATTTTTCACTTGATATTTTGAGGTAGCCCACTCATTTTTTGAATAAATAATTAATCAAGTGGGGTACTTCGAGCAATAAAATTTCTTTTTTTGGCCAAAAATCATAGGAAACATCTAAAAATTGTCGATTGTGATTGTTTTTTACTCAACTTCAATGTTAAGTCAAAAAAAGAGCATGTCATTTTTTGATTTTATACTCAGGACAATGATTTACGAATTGAGAAACGAAGAAACTTAAAAAACAAACTGTCAAATATTGAATCTTCAAAAACTTGAAACTTGGAAATATATGATTGAAAAATATTGATTGATTGAAAAATGGTATGCTAATCCTTATGATCTGTTTTTGGTACAAGATTTTTTCATTTATATAGAGGGATATTTCAAGGATACTTACGAGGTGCTCGCCTGAAAGCACCTCCAGGAGGGAAATGAGATTGTGTCCATCTCGAAGGTCTTCGAACAGGTCTCCAACGTGCCTGCTTGCCTGTAAATATAATTAATTTCTTGTGAGTATCGGAGAATCATAGTACGTTAAACAAAAATATTAAGAAAATTTAAAAAACAAGACATTAAAAAATCATAATTACAGGCAGTTGAGATGAATAATAATTGCTAAAATATACCTATCGACGTACATTACGGACTATGACGAACAAATATTAAATAAAACATGGTAAAATCGATGTTAGAAAATTATTGAAAATTTTTGGAGCCGTATAATAATAGCTGCGGGGAATGTGTTATTATTGAATAAAAATTAATTATTTCAGCGAAATGGATTTCTCTCGCTGAAATTTTTAGCATCGTAATTGTATCTACGTATTGTACGACGAACATGCACATTGATTGATAAAAAAAAATTGACAAAAAATCACAAAATCTATCGGATTCTAGAGTCGACGAGATACACGTAAAAAACACACTCAATTATCAATAAAAGAAAAAACGAAAAAAAAATATGGGAACACACGGCAGACGGGCACTGGAAGAATAAATGAAAGAATATACCAAAAACGTGCTTTGAAATGGCAAATATTTGAGTATAGAAAGGAAAAAAAAATTAAGCAAAGTCGAGAGAGAATGAGAACGAACGATTGCGGCAATGTGAAATGAAGATGAAGAAAAAGAAAGAACAAAAAAGATTGATCGTGACGATCGAGCAGGACGAGAGATGGGGTGACACTTACAGTGGGGGAACAGCATGGTTGATTGTTCACGATGACGCACACGTGGAGACACGTGTAAGTCTGAAAATGGAAAAACCATCACCGTGTTACGACTCACATAAGGTATTAGTCCATTGACGATGTATATTAAAGTTAATCGGCGTACATGGGAGGTAAAATACATTAAAATGTATATCGTATGTGTGTATTGCACATGAGCGACGTGTACATGTACTATATGCTTCTTATTGGATAGCCTGTACGAAAATGTCAGAACTCTTCCATCAATTAGACGCTGTGTAATTATTTTTCTTTTTTTTTTTGTTCGTTAAAAAGAAGTAAAGAATCAAAATATCAGACAGATGGAAAAATTAGCCATGTAATCGAGTCGAAAGGAAAAACTGTTCCGTACAAATAAAAGTAAAATGGGGCCCATATATTATGAATATATATTATATAATTGAATTTCAATTACCGAGCGTAAGAGAAATTCGACACATATAACAATAAAAATGTAACCACACATTTTTTTATCTCGTATTTTTTCTCAACTAGAAAAAAAGGCACAAAAAAAAGCCACGTCGCTGAAAAGTTTATACTGAATTATCACATCGTCGCCGCAGATCTACAAAATACGTACCTTGACATATTTCCAGTGCTGAGGAAAGCGTGAAAAATAAATGGGAAATTTTGTATATTTTATTATCAGAAAAATAACGATTAGAAAAAATTTGATTAAGATACGAGTTGCGTATGTCCTCGGTGTAAATATAAATTTATAATATCTATTTATAAATTATTGCACATCCGAATTCTGTTTTTTATTTTTTTTTTTTGTTTTCTCATTACACGCCGTGAATCATCGACTTGTGTAAATGGGTAATTACACAAAATATACTTTCGATTCACGGCGGGTTACTCCGCGTTCGCGGACCAACATCGGGATAATAATATGATTTCACCCGAGTCCATTTTTTTTTCTTTTTTTTTTTTCTTCGTTTACCATATGTATATTTTCTACATCTTAGCACGTCCAGTAGGTACGTACAGGTATGCCTAAGTAGGTACATGTATTCCACAAGCCAACCTCCTCAGAATTTAGAGATAGTGAAAATACAATTAGCACTATTTACAAGGTGTAAAATTTCTTCCTACATGTATAATGGGTTCTTAATAAGGGGAACGAAATAATTCACTCTCTTAATACAATATATTACGTTAAGTGAAGTAACTTTGTATAGTTATCTTTCTTTCTCTTCTTTTCCATTCTATTCTCTACGTAGCGATGGTAGTTTAAAAATTTATGAAACAGAAAATAATTCATGAGGTACTAAAAAATATATCATAAGAGTCTGCAGCGACTTCCGCGCGCAGTAGATACGCACAACAAAATAATTCGTCGGTCATCATTTTCTCACCCGAAAAACATGATACCCTTGTTAAAGATCAGCGAAAGTTTTCGAACAAACGCAACACGTCGATAGAATCAGGGCGCGGCCAGCGCGAGGAAAAATTCAAAATTAATCGACCGCAGGTTCCTCATCTACGTGGAGTAAGTCGGATGCCGGTGCAGTAAGAGTGCGGAGTGAAAAAAAAAAAAAATGAAACAGGAAAAGAGAGCGAGACATGAAGGAGAAAAAAAAAAAAAAAAAAAAAAAGAGGAGAATTTGAATCCAGCTCGAGGAGTCACGCGTCAGTTGGCGGGTCCCACGTGAAACGTAGCGGGTATAAATTCATGAAAAAGTTAAGAAAAATTAATCGTCAGGCGAGCGCAAGTTGTATAAAAGCAAGGAGAGCAGCAGGAGCGCGCAACGGCAGCGGAGAACCAGCCCACATGGAGAAGCTGGTTTTAAATAACGAAGGACGTACAGAGTCGAGCAGGAGAAACTCGCCGAATAAGGTTAGCCGTGCATATAACGCGAGGAGCGCGTGGGCAGGAACTTCTTAGCGGTTTCCTAGGTGGGCGAGGAAGTCATGTCCGTGAACTTAGCTCCGCCATTTTTAAAATGTTTAAAAATGTTGATTGTGCCAGATTGTGCTACACTTGTGCTGCACTGTGCCGAAAAGCCCACGCCAAAATGACAAAAAATGACGAAAGTAGAGCCAAAAAAGGTTTTTTCGAGTAGCTCCGCCATTTTGGAATTGTCTAAAAAAATGATTGTGCTGGACAGTAAAGGATGCACTAATTGTTGTGCCGCTAGCGTATTTGCAAAAACTGCAACGGTTCTTGCACAAATCGAAATTTTCAAAAACCATCCTGGATAAACAAAAAATTTCTCAAAACCATGGTAGCTTAGATGACTAACTTGTGATGCTCATCGAAAGCATCAATTTTCACTCATGAAGTTTTGTTCTGAGTATCGCAGTTTCCGAAATAGGGCAAAGTCAAAATTTCGAAAATTGGAAAAAAATTGAAAAGTTTAAATCGTAGACTTGTGCCGAATTGTGCTCGTTGAGAGCATCAATTTTCGACCATGAAGTTTTGTTCTGAGTATCGCAGTTTCCGAAATAGGGCAAAGTCAAAATTTCGAAAACTGGAAAAAAAATGAAAAGTTTAAATCGTAGACTTGTGCCGAGTTGTGCTCGTTGAGAGCATCAATTTTAGACGATGAAGTTTTGTTCTGAGTATCGCAGTTTCCGAAATAGGGCAAAGTCAAAATTTCGAAAATTGGAAAAAAATTGAAAAGTTTAAATCGTAGACTTGTGCCGAGTTGTGCTCGTTGAGAGCATCAATTTTCGACCATGAAGTTTTGTTCTGAGTATCGCAGTTTCCGAAATAGGGCAAAGTCAAAATTTCGAAAATTGGAAAAAAATTGAAAAGTTTAAATCGTAGACTTGTGCCGAGTTGTGCTCGTTGAGAGCATCAATTTTAGACGATGAAGTTTTGTTCTGAGTATCGCAGTTTCCGAAATAGGGCAAAGTCAAAATTTCGAAAATTGGAAAAAAATTGAAAAGTTTAAATCGTAGACTTGTGCCGAGTTGTGCTTGTCGAAAAAATGCAATTTTGGTCGATTATTTTCGTAGATTGATTTTAAATTGTCACTGTTTCGTGAACAGCTGATAAAAATTCGAAAAAAATTAATACTTGAATCTATTCAAAATGTTTAATGAAAAACTAAAGAAAAATGTATTCGAATTGAAAGAAAAAATGGTTTTTGAAGAGCATATAAAATAGAAAATGGGGGCGTCATTACCGCAGTATTGTTTTACTCTCAACCATTAATCATCGGCATGCAGAATACTCTAAGTAGGTGGACCCCGCAGTTCGTCAGTTCTGCAGTATTTTTTGACTCCAAACCACCATATTTTTTAACAATAAACCATAACGTTTATCTCTATATTTTCACTTCGACATAGACGCAAATATGTGCTTCCACTTCTAAATCTGCACTTACTAGCTGCGATTTCTTGCTTTTGTCAGTGTCGTTGTACATTATCCATTGACTGTCAGATTTGACATATGCGATATAGTGTCCCATTGAATTAACTTTTCTGGGACCTTCGTATCCAATAACGCCAGCGATTCTATAATTCTGTGCGTGAGAAGGTTGAATTTGATCAGGGAAATCACGTAACGCTGTTTTATCGGACTTTCCAGTATCTATTTCACACACTATATGTGGGCCGTAAGTTATCCTGACATCAGGAATTTTTCCACAGCACAATTTCGGAGTGCTTCTACTTTGATCGATGGCCTGCGCCAGGTGACCAATTCCGTTTTCACATATAACATTATAATTAGTGGTTTGCACGGGATATTTTCTTGATTTTTTTACTCCGCAGATTGAACATTCGGCATTCTCCACACAGCTCGGGTCATCTTCGAGTAAATAAGTAGCCAAGTTATAAAGCGTTGAATTCCCAGTTATTTTTATCACGCCGTTGCGTCTTACTTCCGGTTTGAGCTGTGACAAGTTCCGTAGTACGTTTGCACGCTGACGATATAATTTAGCACATACTCCATCTGATAATAAGGTGTTCACGCATGCAAATATATTGGACTGCATCTTTTTGATTGCTTCACGGTAAATGTCGCTGATCGATGCTGCCATGCCGAGGATCTGACATAAGCTATCGTAACCGCAGGTGTTAGATATAATAAAAGTGTTCGATCCGTCTCTTATGAATGGACAAAGGTTGGCATTCACGATAAGTGGCAACCTCGTATATTTTGCATCAGATGATATAAAATCAGGACACGGATCAGTGTATCGAAAATATGTATTCGGCATTTTCTTTTTGCTCATATCCGAGTATTTTTCATTTTTCAAATCTGGTCGATTATTTTGGTGTCTTATCGATTTTTTTGCAGTGACTTTTTCGTCCGTGGTAGTTCGGTCAGCAGCATCCGGAATGTTATGAAAACTAGTTTCAGTATACTTAAATTTTTTGTTCGGTCTATCATTTTTATTTCTCCAATTTTGTTCCTCTTTCAGTTCGGCGACTATCTCAATTTGCGTATTGTCAGTCTTTCCATCAATTATTGCCCGCTCAGCAACATCCGGAACCTCCGAAACTTCGTTCGAATAACAGTTGGTATTTTCGAGCATATATTGTGCTTGTCCGGACTCGTTGCACGTCAGATCCATCATAATCTGTTTGATATGCGTAGACCGTTCAGAATCATCGTGTGCACAGTCCCTATCGACAGTCAGTTCATTTAAATCGCTCTGGTGATACCGACCTGCCATTGCTAGTTTTAATTTACCGGGAAAAGAAGCAATGTGTCTTGCTACAAATTTATCGATCCGCATTGGCAGACCGACGTTTTTGAATAAACGATTCTTAAGATCGTTGAATTCAGATTCAACGGCTGCAGATGTTGCATTGACGGATCCATAATTGTATACACTACGCATTACTTCACTGAATAAAGGAAAGTATGGAAGCAAGGATTTTAATTTGTTGGCAAATGCATGACAATAAAAACCGTTCACGTCGTCAAGATCCGTGGTTTCATTATTAATTGTCAAAAGGCATTCGCTGTATAATTTGTCGGCCCATTTCCAAATATCAGTTCCTGATAAGTAACTGTTGTCCATAGGTTTTTCGTCAAGTCCTTCGGCTTCCTCGATTTCCAGTATTTCGGCTGAGTATTTACCGTCAGTGGCTCTGATGCATGCTGTTAGCGTGGACCTTGCTCTTTCCGCTGGACTATCATGCCCTTTGTTTTCGCTGAGCGCAAGTGTAAATATTGCCTTGGCAACGTTTTCCAAATCTGCGAGGGTTTCCTGCTTTCGCAGTACGGCCATAGAACGCAAATACATCTGCCTAACCCTAGCTGGTTTTCCTGCGAAACATTTCCACCGAGCCACCATATTTATAAAGTGGCAAATGTCGAGCCGTAAGAGGCAAGGAGAAGGTACATCGTTAGTTTTTCCTGTCAGCAGCGCGTAACTAAAACATAAGTAGGCCTTCAGACTTGGCCTTTGAGCAAACACTCGGCTAACAGCTCCTAAAAGAGCCTTATCAAAATCGGTGATCACCTCTTTAGGGATGGGGAAAGAGGCTTTTTGCATTGCTCCGACACGTAGAAATTCATTTAGCCAATGACTTATTGCATTGGTGTTTTGAATAGCGGACACCATCTGAAAAATGGGTACTGTTTTATCTCCGACTTGACCAACTGCTTGATACAAGTAAACGTGAGGACATAATTCCCCATTTGGTAACAAAACCTTCTTGATCACCGATCCTGTGGCGTCTATGTATAAAGTCATAGGATACTGTTCAAAAATGGCAAGCTGCTCCTTTATCCAATAGTGCACATATATAGGATCTAACCCAATTGAATGAATCGCTCCCTCATATTTTATATCGTATTTCATAGCTTGTAAATTACTGTATAAATCTTTCGTTGGAAGACCAAGCTCTCTGTCATTATATTCCAACTTTGCCCTTCGTAGTACGTCACTGCTATAAAAATGGGGAGGTTCGTCGTCACCAATTTTCATTAGCTCATCAGCTTTTTTTCGTCGCCATATGCAAGGTAGCATATTCTTATCCACTAATTCTTTAGCCACAGTTTCTCTTACCTGACCTTTCAAATGGCGCTTCTTCTTGTGCTGTGCATCAGGATCGAAATCGGTAATCGTGCATTCCATTATTATTTTTTCTCCTTCCTTCAGATCATTGACAATTTTTCCGAAAAATGAACATTGACATTCCGGGCAATTACCAACAACTGTGGCAAAAAATCCGCTTCGAGAAATTTTTACAGATTTAAAAGCTAAAGGACACGGAAGTCTAGTCTTACGGAAGATCGCTTCAAAAAGTACATTAGTCCATGCGCTTCGTTTTAACTTGAATTCGCTTCGCTGGGCTCGACCTTTTAATCGATAGTGGACTTCTTCTGGTTGCATTTTGTCCCATACATCCGTAATATCGATATGGAATTCGGTAACTTTTTGATTATTCACGGAATCAATGCTACTATCAGCAACGGAAACGTTTACCGGCATTTCTATATCACGCTCTTGTAATAAATCAGAATAAACACTGTAGCGATTCATTTTAATTATCGTATAAATATATTTTGGATTAAGCCGATATTTCGATTCCATGACTGATGATATTTTTGTGAATATTTCAGAACTTGGTGGTACAACGCGTCCATCGGATTCTATCACGTTATGGAACTCTGGTAATCTTAAAAGATGTTTGAGGTTGGAGATACTCGGCTTATCAGTCATGGCTTTTTATGAAGTTTTAAAGATTTCGGTCTCTATTGTGTGCGAATAGCTATCCTGAAATAACGATAACTCGCCGCACGATGGCTAACTTAATAACAAATATACGAAACTTCTCAGAGGTGCGCTATATTGACAAAAATCGTATTATAAGCAGAATAATCAAATAAAAACAGTGCAAACTAGCCCTCAGATAAAGATATGTTCGAATTTCCAAATAGAAATTTTAAATAACGCAATAGATGTAAAACATTAATGAAAGGACAAATGAAAATTATACAGAATATAGGGTACCAAACTATGGTATAAGAAACGCTTCCAGCTGAACCTAGATGTATACAAAGTTGCAAGCCTAGGCTGACGCATATAACCAAGTCGCTCCGCTACAGCTTGTGGCTACCATACCATGTACATGACGAGGTCGCAATGCTCCTTTCAGCCTCTACTGCAGTCCCGCATACGTGATAGAGTAGTGGGGATAGTTCCTTGCGCATGCTTGAATATGCACTAGTACGAAACTATGGTATAAGAAACGCTTCCAGCTCTATTTCGGAAACTGCGATACTCAGAACAAAACTTCATGGTCGAAAATTGATGCTCTCAACGAGCACAACTCGGCACAAGTCTACGATTTAAACTTTTCAATTTTTTTCCAATTTTCGAAATTTTGACTTTGCCCTATTTCGGAAACTGCGATACTCAGAACAAAACTTCATGAGTGAAAATTGATGCTCTCAACGAGCACAACTCGGCACAAGTCTACGATTTAAACTTTTCATTTTTTTTCCAGTTTTCGAAATTTTGACTTTGCCCTATTTCGGAAACTGCGATACTCAGAACAAAACTTCATGAGTGAAAATTGATGCTTTCGATGAGCATCACAAGTTAGTCATCTAAGCTACCATGGTTTTGAGAAATTTTTTGTTTATCCAGGATGGTTTTTGAAAATTTCGATTTGTGCAAGAACCGTTGCAGTTTTTGCAAATACGCTAGCGGCACAACAATTAGTGCATCCTTTACTGTCCAGCACAATCATTTTTTTAGACAATTCCAAAATGGCGGAGCTACTCGAAAAAACCTTTTTTGGCTCTACTTTCGTCATTTTTTGTCATTTTGGCGTGGGCTTTTCGGCACAGTGCAGCACAAGTGTAGCACAATCTGGCACAATCAACATTTTTAAACATTTAAAAAATGGCGGAGCTAAGTTCACGGACATGAGGAAGTCAGAACCGTATCGCGCGACACGCGGAACAATCAAACTTGTACGACACGAATCCGCGCTGCAAATTTATCACCGTTTACCATACGCGACGTACATATTCATACGCGTTGGCACTGCAGGCGTATGTACGGGAAATTACAGTTGAGACGTCACCGTGCATACGGGTTATTACGTTATAATTATTACGCGATTCGATCGAATCGATTCTCCGCGGTCCGTCACCACCACCGGTCCGTGACGATCGTTGCGATTGTTCGTCGAGATCTCTCGATCTTCCGATGAACGTCATGATCTTTTATAGGTACGTCACATTCTTCGAACACCATAAATTGCGATGTCCGCGGGATTCGTGTCACATATTTATTGACTCGTTGTTGGTTTTTTATTTTATTTTATTTTTTTTCATTTGCCGGTTCGACCGTACGATGAAATAAACTAATTGAATTTCGTATATATACCACGCATGATACTCCGTTTCAACCGTCCATTTTTGGATTTTAATGTTTTTTTGTGTTTTTAATTTACTCGGTATAATTTGCATTTGTATACGTTAAGGAGGACGTGACCGTACAGTGTCTCCAAATCTAGAAACGTGAAAGTTTACATAAATTTATCATTCGACTCTGTAGAGCGGTAACTTTTAATTATCACTAGATATATACACGTACACGTATACATCTATATTTAAAACCTGTAACGCCGCGAATTTTATCGCCGTTATTATCAGCGCCACTTTTTTTTAACCCCTGTCCACCAAATTCGTCAACTTCTACTTTCCGTCGTTACACTAATTGTGTTACACGCGACGTATTCAAATTTTTTTTTTTTAGAAACTGAGTTACGGCTGTTCGCGCTAATTTGCTGTGAAAGATGAACTACCGAGCTATACACCTATTCAAATCTTTCGTTGAATAAAATAATGATAAAGTCGGATGCGCGTAACGAATCCAATTTTCGTCTTCCTAATAATTGTTAAAAAAAAAAAAAAAGAACGAAAGAAAAAAACTTGACGCGTTTGAAATAACATAATTACAGTATGTAATAAGTTATTCCAGCGGCGAAATATCCGGTCGGTGTACGTATGCGATGAAAAAAACAAAAAGAAAAAATTAAAAAAATATATCACGAATTTCTGGTTCACGGTAGCGAATTGTATACAGTATATATGTAACGTATGAAATTGATTAGATTTCAGCGCAGCGTCCGCTAATCAGTCTTTTCCCTAGCGGCGCGACGTCGTGTCCATTTGATACAGCTGTCTTGCCTTGTTTGGACGGTATATAGAGACCGGGGTAGAAGAGTAAAAGTGTGTACATAGGTGTATACGTACATACATAGGTATATACGCGTCTGCGTCTGAACGGACGTCGTCGTCCTTCGTCGATCTGGCCGAGATTAATAAGCCTTACCGATGCTAATGTCTTCTAATCAGACAGCAAACGGTCGTTAAAAAAACTTTTCTATAAATAGGTAAACATACCGGATAGACGAAAGACTCAATTAATTACAACCCCAACTCTCAGTCAATATCGAAATCCCTTCTAGTATTATACGTATACGTGTGTGTATATCCATTCGTTTGCCGTTGGGAATAAATCGAGATTTTATTACCGCGCTCACGTTATACATACTCTAAGGAAATAGAAAATTAATAAATAAATATGAATAAACAAATTGAAAAAAGGTATCCATCGAATAAAATTAGGTCATCGATAGTAAAATCGTTGAATTGGAGTAATTTTTATAGCCACGTCAAAATTTTTAGTTATTAAAGAAAAAAAAAAAAATCAATCGATTTAAATAAAAAATAAAAGCAAAGGAATGTCTTTTAGCCATGCAGGTAATGGGTATGTGCATAGATTATGCGTGAGCGGCTATACCGATGTATAATAGAAGGAGGGCGCCTTAAGAAATTCCTTGAAGATATGAGTGCATCTCGTGACGCAAGGGGGTATAGTAATAGCAATACGTACAGCGAGAGACAGGATACGGGATGATAGATGCTAACTCGAGATAATTCTTTAACGAGATAATTCTATCCATATATGGTCGTGATTTAAAATTATACGTGTTCCCATGTCTCCGCGACCATTGTGTCTTCGTGACTCGAGCTTATTCCTTCTTCGTTTCGTTCTTACTATATTTTTCTTCTGTTTTGTTCGTTACTTCCCGTTTTTCGTTCTTTTTCCGTCTTCCTTTTTCTCCGAGATCGCGCTCCGCAATCGGTATGAAATATACATCATCTGAGCGTCTCCCTAACGATCCCATCTTTTGATTAAAAAATTATCGATTCCGTTACAATCGTCGCGACGCGAATAATACCCACTCCCATCCCCCTACCATATCCCTGTGGATGCACACGCGGCATAAGTTTCGGAGAATATATACACAATCCCGTTTACATTTACGTTCACCCAAAAGAAGCAAACGAGTTTTAAGTATACAACGAGAAACGGATCAAAGCGATCTCCTCCCCTTTTTCGACTGTTAGTATAAGCCGCACAACGCACCGAGAACCCGCTTTCCCGAAAATCTTTGCACAAAGAATCTCCTGTGCATGCGGTGGGGGGGGATATGTGGATGAAAAAAGGGGGGAATATTTTTGCTGTTTTCGTAATACTCAGACGCAGATGGATGTGCGTACCGGTGGGAATATTACGGAGACACGAGGAGTCTGGGTAGAAAATGGAGTGGTGAAGAAAAAGAAAAACTAAAAGTAAAATGGAAAAAAGAGACATGTACCGCTCGTAAAGATACGGAGGTAGTGTATGAGGTACGTACACGATGTCGGCGCGCGGTTACATAGTCATCTATTATCGACCGGTATAGAAGAGATGAAGAAGAAGAAGAAGAAGAAAAAGAAGAAGAAAACGATCGAAATGAAGGAGAAGAAAAAAGGGAGAACAAGTTGAAGAGAAAAGTACGCCGACTGAAAAGCAACGTAAAGCAAACAACGTGCACGAAGAGGAGACAACCTGCGTGATTATATATGCCTATATAACACATGGGAAGATGTGAGAAAAATGATGAAAAAAAAGAATGAGAAGGAATCGCGACAGCGGCGGCAAAGCGAGGCGAAATGTTTGTTCAGCCCTCGGCTTGTGTATAAACGGAACGGACAAATCCTCCTCATTTTCATACCACATTTTCTATTAAATCATCCTCTCTCTCCACAGAAAGTTTTGGATATTTGTACGTGCGCTCGGTTCCGCGAAATTCGCTTAAAAGTAATTTATAACAACCGTCGCATCCGCCGCTGCAATAATTTTTGCGTACCGAGTTCGTACCGATCGCGTCGTTGGAGAGGTCATGGTTCGTTAACTTTATGGTTTTTTTTTTTTTTTTTCTTTCTTTTTATATTCATTCCTGTTTCTCTTATTCGTCTGACGTCGACCGCGCCCCGATCTGATTTTCGCATAGATATATAAAATTATTTTCGGATCAACGTATCACTTTTCATTGATCGATCGTAAAACTCTTCTGACATAAGATCAGATCAGCTACTTAATTTTGGCAAATCCATCGAAATCAGCTTTGGTTGGAGATTGAAGAACGAATTCAACGGAACACCGATAATCCGCCATCCACACTCGTTCGTTCGCGGTATATTGGTAATTAATAAATTCGTTCACATATATATATATATATGCGTCTAATCGTCATGCGATCACTATACGTACGGATTTCATTGAATCGATAAAGGAGTGCGATATACGCGTTTGGAATACGAAATGTCATCACGCGCCTATACTGAATTAAATATGATAAAGAATGAATGAAATATCGTGCGTGCGGTGGGCATACGACTTAATGACACAAGCTTTACGCAGATAATTTCCTTGCAATACCTGCACCGAATAATAAGAAAAAGAACACAAAAAGATAAAATAAAAAAAAAAAATTAAACCAGTAGCCCAAGCGTCATCGCTGTACACTACATATGTCCTATACGAATTCTACGTGCGTTAAATTGGAGGAGGCTCGTCTACTAGAAAAAAAACGTGAAAAAAACGTTAATTCGGAGTGACCTCTCGATCAGGCGTTCGTATAAAAATTTCTCGAAACAGGTCAGAAAATCGGCGACGTGATCGTTGAGAGAGACGCGGATTTCGTCAACTCGCACACGTGAGGAATCCGAAATATCTGTATAGAAAATGTTTAAGAAAAAAAAAAATAAAGAAAACCCCGCGACGGTCATTCAAGCATAATACCACATAGGTACGGGGTATTAGTACATACGACGATGTGCATGTGTATCGTAGGTACCAGTTTTATTACGTTGGAGTCGACGTCGCCTCTGGACACGGTCATTTCTTACTTTCACACCGGCGCGGCGTGCAACTGCACCGCTTCACCGATACACGCTTTTAAATATTATTCCACGTGAAGGAGGTGACGCGGAAGGTACGTAGGTACATACCTGTACATACACGACGAATACATACGTGGGGACTCGTGGGTGAGTTACGCGGCTGTACACGGGAGTAAATATATATGTATATGGGTAGGTGTATAAGGCAAGAGGAGAAAAATACTTTTCCCTTTTAACTCGGATTTCCAGTTCCATTTTTAGATATCACGTAAGCTGCGATACAGCCAACGTCTCGGCATCGGCGACAGGTAAAACAAGAAGGGGAAAAAAAGAGGGTACATAAAATTGCGTTACGGACCGTACGCGGCAGCCTCGCTGCAGATCTCGCGGGGATGGAGAAACCTCAAAAGCAGATGTGGCGTGGGCGCGGCATTCTCAAAACACGTCGATAAGTATATCGTACGTATACGTACGTACGTAACGTTCTTTCGTTCGTTCTCGCTCGCCGCATAACCATTTTCGGATATTTAACGAGTCACCGGATTCTCGAGGCGCTAAACTCGCCCCCTTTTTTTATCGCCGCACGCCAGAAACTCCGAAAAATCTACCAGGCATTCGGACGAAGACGCGACCTCCGTCACCTTTTTTTCATCCAGATGTATCGATCGTTAAAAAAAAAAATCGGGGAGTTCCCGAAGGAGTCCGGAGATCGACGTCTCATTGGTAAGGCGTTGGTTGCATTGTTCGGCAGCTGCGGTGCGACGGCCGTAGGAGAGAACCACCACGTGAGTCACGGTAGTGGATTTTTTAAAGCAAACTCAGCACACGCTGTTTTTATTTCACGTTGTTGTTGGTTCGATCTTTCTTTCCTTTCTTTTTTTTTTTTTTTCTTATTCTCTCTTTCTCGCGCTCCCCTACTTCTACCCGTGGTTATTTTTAACTTCGGCTGTATACCTCCGTTCCACGGAAGGACCCGGTTCTCCTTGAATCGATGGCCCATTTCTGCAAAATCTGCCCCTGCGTGCGCGACGCAAGTCCAAAGATCGTTTTCTCACCGTATGCAACTCGTATACCTTCTGCGTAGCACAGCCGCATACGGTGCAAGCGAATCGCCTACGCATAATAAAGTCTTCCGCGAAGTTAGAAAAAAGTGTGAAAAAGAGGAGAAGAGAAATAAAAAAACAACACCCCTACGGCAACGCGACTTTTATCGCGACCTGATCGGATATATTCCGCGCACACCTCAAATTCTCGGCGCTGCAACCGGGATCTTATTGTAATTCAACGAGAGTAGCTTGCACCGCGATGCGGCAGTAGCCGTATAGCTACTCTGCGGATAATTCTCCACTGCAGAAGGGAGGAAAATAAAAATAGGAGAGAAAAACCGTTGGAAAATCATGCGCAGAGATCCTATAGGTATATACCGAGTAGGAAAAATCTTCCACGTGAAATTCCGCGTTAGCGTTGATGTGATTAGATAATGGGATAATTTCCGTAAGAGCGGCGGTATTAATAAGCGTATAGTGGAGGGCGCGTCGCCGGGTCGTTAATACAGAAATCGATTTGCAAATTACCGGCTACCGCGCGGGGTGACTTCAATGCCGATACGCGTGCACAGGAAACATCGTAGGTATACCTACATACTACGACGCGATGGAATGAATTTTGCCGAAAAATAAAAAACTGAATTCATTTTTCACGATCATATCCTGGGTATAATTTTCTCAAAGTTTCGAAATAATGCAGCGCATGACGCGTACTGTATACGTCGTAAAACCACCGGTGGATATACCTTTGCATATGATACATAACGTTCACCCGAGTCGTCCTGTCCAAATAAAGCGTCTGTCCGCGAAAAAGATCTTCGTACGATAGAAACTGAGGTGTACGAAACGTATTGAAAGGAACGGTGCGTCGTCGTCGCGATCCTCGTCGCGTTCGTCGTCGTAGTCGTCCGCCTTCGAAGGGTAGATATCGCGTCGCGCCGCTTAAAAGGCTCGATAAAACTTTCTCCGTTAAGAAACGGTCCTTCGGCGAGCTCTTTACGCGTCGAGTGCCCCGCAACGCGAACGATAAAGAATAAGAAAAAAAAAAAAAAAAAACAACGAATGATTTGGCGAAAAATTCTGAAGGGAAACAGGCGGGAAAACGAGTTGAACAAAAATCGGTATCGGGAAGCTCGGCGGCTCTCCGCGGGTCCGCGATGACGACGCAAAGACACCTGACGACGTCTACGTATGAGGACACGGTCAAGTGCCTCGGAACAATACGAGTACATAACCTGATACCCTGCGCCGAGATTATAGCCGTCGAACGAACGAACGAACGCGTACCTGCAACGTACGAAACCTATATATTGCGTTAGGCCCAAGGCCAAATTTCCGGTATTAAAGTCACATCAACGACGACGAGGATGAGGGGAAAGGAGGCGGCTACGCGATCATCGCGGACGCGGGCGGATCGTTCTTCGGCTTGGACGGGACCCCGTGTTCGCGTAGCGGCGCGCCACGTAACCGCCGATCGGTTTATATTGCGCGACAAATAAATGCTCGACAAATTTCTCCTACATGTGGACGTGTCCGCGTGCGCGGACGACGTTCCTTGATATTTTAGCGAAAATTTTCTTCATCTTCGACCGCTTCAGCGATCGAACGAAGGTGGGTGGGCCTCGAGACCGCGAATTAGGCGTGGTTGGAAAGCCTGGCAACGAACAACAACCTACGTTTAAACGGTTTCGCTGAGGTGACAAAGATTGGAACGCGCGTTCCTCGCCCACACCTTATTTCCTGCCCGCCTGCCTGTTTGCCGCGTTCTCATCCACCTATATGTATATGTATAATCCTCGTCAGAAGTGAACGAAACGTCCGGAGTCTGGACATTGTTTTGCCTCGAGAAAAAATTCGTCCTAAAATTTAATTCGCCGTATATAAAACATCGAGAGGACGACCGTACGTCCGTTTCATCCGAAGATATTGAGAAATCAGATGAGAAAAATTTGTAACAGAGTTTCAAAAAAATTGGCGAATTGAATCGATGGAACAGAAAAAAAAAAATAATAATAATGTATAATAAAAAACGAACCAAAAAAATTAGAGCGCACAATAGACGAGATCAGCGAATTAAAAATCACGGTATATAATTTTACGTGGCAAGGGATTAAAAGGAAAGCCAACATCCGCAAGGAAATTCAACGTACGTTTTGGTTTCCGCGCGCGTTCGAATTAATCTGATATACTCACGGTGCGTAATGACCTTATATCACATACATATATATATATTATAAGCCCGAGACACACAATACATTATAATGAATGCGGTTCTGCCGGGTAGGAACTTAAGAACGACCTCGGCACAATTATAACTAGGTATTGTACGTACGCGATAATCATCGTCGTGATTGTTATCATTATCATTATCATTATCATTATCATCGTCGTATATTCATACGCGTATTATATTTATTACACAGTGAAAAGAAACGCTGCGCTGATTCACGTGAAAATCTGGAACGACGACGCCACGTCTCCGGATATATGAGCTACACGTATAAGTATACGAATCTCCATAATATTTGCGATAATATTGTAACACGTAGATCGAAAGTACGGCTACGCGTATGTGTGGCAAAAATCACAAGAAGACACGATTTCTCAAGTAAACGACGATGACTGCGACGTTGTCTCGTTGCATCGAATATTTCCCATCGCGTATAATGAGACGGAGGATATTAAAAAAAAAAAAAGAAAGAGAGAGGAAATAAAAATTTCAGCGAGTATATATCCACGAATCTTCTCACATTATTCATCAACCGCCGCGCGTAAGAATCTACCCGTACCGGCGGAAGAACGGAGATTTTTATTCGTCGTTATCGGACCAAATGAGGTCTAGGTACGTATCCAGGTATTCCTCGACCGAACCCAATACTTTGCAACCAGGTCGAGCCGCTTCTACGCCTGTTCCACGATTTCTAGCATTTAATAAGGTGGATGGGATGCGGATATATAGAGAGCAGCTGGTATCGATCGATCTCCCATTGTGAATCGGATTACTCGTATCGACAGACGTTTAAATCAGCGAGTCGTTCGTAGAGAAATTTTTTACTTTTCTCTTCGATCTTCGGTGAGACAGAAGTCCGTACAGAATCAAGAGTGACGAAAATAAACTTTACCGTCAATTATTGTTCATCGAACTGTATGTGAAAATTGAGTAATTGAACCAACGAAAATTAAGCAATCGTTGGACGAGTAATAGAAAATCCTTTCGGAGATTATTTCGGAGAAAATGAAGAGAAAAAAATAAATCGAATTTGCGACCCTTCGATCGCAATGGAACGGAAAATCTAGCAGCGCCGTATAACGAATGAATAAATTTGTACAATCGAGAGCGTACATAAGTTTCAACGCTCGCACATTGATACGTACGATATTATAATCTATGGAACGGTAATAATTTTCTAAAATGTATAATATCGTTTTCTCGCAACTATTTGCACTTATAAATAAATCATGTACTTCTTTATCTCACGGTTGAACGAGTCTCTATGATTTATCTCGATCTTTATCTTCGTTCTTCTCTCTCCCTCCGGAGTCAGACTTCGGATTATAATATAAGCGAACCGTTAATTCGAGGCTGGAAAAATTATTCTTCTACTTTCGTTGATAAAAAAAAGCAAAATTAAATTCCGGATCGTCGCTGCAGACTGACGATGATTTTCTATAACCTCTTTTTTTTCTTTCTTTTTTCAACGTTGCAATCGATCCTCGCGAATCAGGAAATCATACGGTAGTCCCCCATAATTGTTTGTAAATTTATCCGCCGGTATAATATTCCATTTTATCTATCTTCGGGTATAATAAATTCCGTTGTTTACGGAATTTTCTATATACGTAGGTACTTTATATCTCGATTGTCACTCGCATGAATATGTAGTCAGTACGACGACTAACAGATGGTTGAGACGTCGACATGTTGGGGAATCGAAGGTTGGCTTTATATTATACTTTTGCTACCGCGCTCCCGATGCTGCCTCGCGTTTCATTTTGCGCGATGCAACAACAACATTTCCTCTATGCCTATTACCCGTATACACGCGCGCACCTGACTATGAGAATCGAATTAAATCCAAAATACATAAATAAATAAATAAATAAATTGAGAAAAAAAAAAATGTATATTTATTCAGTGTAGACCGCAGCTGCAGTGTCTCGTAACACTGCAAGTCAACTGTCTCCTCGGTCATACCTTTTACCTAGGGAAGGAATCTTGGGAAAAAAAAAGAATAGAAAAATACACGTGGACAATGCATCGAGATAAATTTCTCTCTACGCACTCGTAGATCTGTACTTATCGTAAATTGTTTAAAAAATATGTTCAATTACCTTTTTCAAATGTTTGTTCACCCATTTCGTGAAGGTCTTCTTTTGTATGGCATCTCGTTCGTCTGTAAAAATAAAATGGAATAAAAAGATTATTAAACAAAAAAATTTCACATCGACTATACAGAGGCACATAAATGAACGTGTGATATGCATACAGTATATACCTAATAGTTACGAGCAAATGGTAGCGGTATAATAAAATAGACACAAAAACAAATAGATGTATATACGTATCTACGTATAATTTGTTATTTAACAATCGTCCAAAGGCATCTAAGTTCGTTAATTGTTTTACAAAATGAGAACAGCGGGCGATAATTATCGCCAGACGTAGTACGTACGTACGTACGGCGTAATCCCCATACATATATATACCCATAAATTTATGCACTCGTAATACATATAACGACGTTTAATTCTTTGTAGGTCAAAAGATCGGATCTTGAGGTAGAAACGTTACAAACGATGCGTACCTACAGATACCGTCGCACAGGTAGACCCGACGCTACTACCGAACTGTAACGTAATGTAACCCTACCGATGACGTCACTAACACGTGTAATCTAATAGCCGGAACGTAGGCTAAGGCGTTCGACTGAACAGGGTCGTACTAAACGATGGGCAACGCGTGAAAGGAAACGAAGCAAAAAAATAAATAAAAATAGAAAATAATAAAAATAAAATTAATCAAATAAAATCAAACGTAACATAATAAATTCAATGAATATTATATATACAAGCTGTTGGAATGTACACGCATGCAACATATACGTTACGTGACGAGTGAGGAATAAAAAGTTACACATATTCGTTTCATTTATTCATTTAAGTATATTTATGTATATACATATATATATATATTTTTTTTTTTCATCTTTATCTAACGCGCGACCGTGCAGTCACATATTTACGGTGTACACACGACTCCGTGCATGCACATATACGGTGCGCCGCTTTGCATGCGGTGATAATAATTTTTCTTTTTTTTTTTTTATTTCCTTTTTTCTATTTTTCCAACATCCGAACGCAGGGAGGGGCGCGGAGCGAGGGGGGAGGGTATAGAGCTAGTGCGCGCATACCTCCTCCAGTGGTGTTTTTGTAATTTTATCGCGGTGCAACGGTGCAGGGCTTGCTGCGCCGGCATAAAATACGAGAAGTTGCAATATGAGCGGCGGCGTAGGTCGTAACAGGAAATAGAAACGTGGGATCGATCCTTTCCCGATGTCTATACTACTACTCTCCGTACGAGAGCGTAGAAGCGACAGCAATGCACGGGAATTTCAGAACACGGGTAGGATTCGGATTCGCGAATCCCGATATTACGCCGTCGATATGATATTACATCCGTTGGTGGTATCGACTGCATTTCTTGCCAAATCGAGGGACTGCAACTCGCCGGAATTACGGGCGAATATTCGCGTTGTGATTTTTATTGAGAAAAACTAATGATAACGTCCAAGTGAAACACGATGAAACGGAGCGATTTTAGCGGACGCGCACGGTGAGGGATTCACGAAGCCGAACCAGATATAATGGACCTCGTTCGCTCACTCCCACGATTCGTTGCAGTCACGTACAATGGTTATAGTTTTATTTGACCGGGCCTACGATCGCTCCAACTGACAATAAATTGAACTTGACCCGGTCAGGCGATGGACTTTTACGAAGGAACGATGAACCGTCCCCCCCCGACGAAAATTTCCAATTTCCCACAGTTTTCGAAATTGTTTATAATTTTTCTGAAACGAGAAAGGGAAATGAATTGAGAAGGAAGAACAGCTTCGATTCATTCGTTCGTAAGCCCGCACCGCGGTTGTTTTTTCAATCTTGCGTTTTATGTATTAAACTAACACGGTGACCCCGCGCGACATGTCAAAAGATGCTGACAACTGGTGTTATAAAGTGGTCAACGCCCTCGCAACGTGCAATGCCTCGTTATTTTTTCTCTTTTTTTTTTTCTTTTCTTTTCTCTTTCTCTCTTTTCTCTATTACACACACGAGATGAGTGTCACGGCTTTTGTACACAGCGACGAGTTGGAGTACAATTTTTATCCCAGTCTCCGTAACGTACGTTACATACATATATTATATGGTAATAAATGACTCAATTTTCATCTGGTATACGCCGCTAAATTTCAATAAACGCGTCGCGATGATAGCAAAGTAAAAAAGTAGAGGAAATTATGGAATGTTAAAAAAATATATGTAACGAATGGCATTGAATAACTGATCGTGAGTCTGTACGAAAAAAAAAATTGCGAAACGATTCCGAATAGTTTCAAGATCGTTGGGAGGAAACGGCGATTGCCAAAATTGAAAATCCGAGAAACTGAAGGCGAATTGGAAAATGAAAACGGAATTTCGAACACGTCTCTTGGACGACGTTCGGGGTCAGAAAGAGCGTCGCGCGCGAATCAGAAAACTTGAAAGATACAACGACAATAATCGTGGAGCCGTGCGGCTGTAAGGAGCACGTTCGTCGTCGCGTGAAAATGTCCCGTGTACGGGGGCCGCGGTCATTTACGACACGGTACGTAACCGTGTGTAATAGTTCAAAGTGGCGTACGGGGTGATATGGTTACGGGTACGGGTACGGGCGTAACTACGCCTATAACCGTAACCATATCGTAATCCATGAGAAGCGAGCGTTCGAGTGCAGAGGACGTAACTTTCGTGACAAATAATCATAACGTATCGCAGCCATGTGCCGACCCGCGAGCTTCGAGTACGTAGATACTTTTGCTGCAACGGCGGCAGAAGTGTACCGAATACACTTCACTCGACGTACGGGCGCCGGCAAACATTATTCCGTATGTCAACGACATTTCAAGTTCATTGCTTTGCGCTACGGCTGCACTTTACCGTAAGGCTTATTTTACTTTCGCGAAACGAGACGATTCGATTCGATTTTTTTTTTTTGAAGAATTCCTCGATCCCGTCGAAGCCCGAATCCGACTCGTTCTATACGGAAAACAGAATGTTAACAACTAAAAATCGACGAAATTTAGCGCATCAATTTTTCCCCGATGCGTGACACGCGTAGGCGGACGTTTCTTCGGTTTTCGGGAATGATTCACGCTGTAACGGATCTTATTTATGATATTTTTTCAACTTTGAGAGTCATCTCTGTATAGGTATATACGATATTATTTATTCATTTATTCTTTTTAACGGGTGTTAGGCAGTACCGATGTCCGTCAGTCATTTGACCACGGTGGTAACGAGAGGAGAGAAGTAGAAAGAGAATAAGTAGGAAGACGGATGATCGCGTGTTCTTACACATCGAATCGCTAGTAATAATATGATATATTTATGTATTTGACGGACGTCTCAGGTATTTCGTTTCGTCATTATTTTCTAACGATCGTTCGAGATTGCTTTTGATATGAAATAAATTTCTCTTTTACGCCGAAGGAGATCAAAGGTTGCGGTGAATCGGATCGGCGTGAAAATCTCCATATAAATTCAACGCGATAACGGCTGTAACATAATATGTAACGAGAAAGCTATAATGAGATGATATCGGACGTCGACTCTCCTTGTCAAGGAAGTCAAAGTTTTTAGAAAAATCAACGGTTAAAAGTTCCTCTCAACAGACGTCGACGGACGGATACGTAAATCAGCGTTGAAATACAACGAACAACCAGCCTCGGTGTAAAAAATCATAATAAATAAATAAATAAACTTCAAAAGCCCTAAAGAGATAAAAGATGAAGTTTGTTATGTACCGAGGAAAAATTCGCGCGGTTTCGCTTATAAAGTGGACCTTTGTCTGTTCTGCGCATAAAATAAAATGTACCATATATGTGTACATACAAAACTAGCTGTAAAACGATCGTGATAATATATAAATGAACTTCTGAAACGTACGTATTATGAGAAGAAGAGAAATAGAATTTTTTTTTTTTTTTTTTTTTCATTAAAACGATGAATGAATGCAGACATGCTACCGACCGACCATTAAAATGCATCTTCTTCCCACACGAAGCATGCGAGGGCGCCAAACAAATGCACCATAAATAAAAAAAAAAAAAAAAAAAAAAAAAAAAAAAAAAAATAAAAAAAAAAAAAAAGGAGCGGCAGACATTGCATCTGCGTTTTTCATTAACGGTAAACCTCATAGCGATTGCATGTTATCAATTCATTAATATTATCATCACTTTTTTTTTACTTCTATTCATTTCATTTCAGGGAGATGAAGTCGATGAAAGTATAGCTAATGATTTGGATATGACAAGACAAAAAATCACGTCTATTTTCCAGGCAAATTGTCGTGGCGAGGCTCAATATTTGTTTTTTTTAATTCATTGATTTTTCATTTTTCATTCGTTTCCGTCAGATTTCACGCTGGGAAGATCCGAGTCCCGCCCGCAGCATCGTAGGATGACTTTATGCAGAACAAGTGCGAAGTACAAGTTTCGCCAACACGAACGATAAGGTATTACGCGGAGAAACTGACGACAACGCGATGCTTGACGTAAATGGAAGCCCGTGATCGGTCTGCATTTGAATGAAGTTGTAACGGTATATACGTATAACCGGGATCGCTAATAAATTCTGCGGCGACAAAACTAGCGTCTCTGTTTTCTCGGTGTCTAGATATGATACTTTTCTATTTTTTCTTTTTCTATTTTTACTTCTCTATTCACTTTTCATTATTCAATCTCCTCTTCTCTCTCTCTCTCTCTCACTCTCGTGAACTCTACTGTACCGATTTTGCGTTTCGCCTATTTTTTTTTATCTCAAGATTTTTTTTTTTTTGTTCTTTCTTTTCTTCAGCTCACGCATTTCGTATTAGCATTTCTTACGCCGATCTCATATATACCTCTCGTTCCGAACTGTTGCACGGACGTCGATCGACGACGGAGATTTACGATAACAACCGTTTCGCCCTGAATAAGCTGCTGCCGCTTATGCGATACACGATACGCGATGCGATACAAATACACGTGAATCAAATTTACATATGTACATATAACACGCACGCGCTTGTGAAATTTATAACGAATCATAAACAAATCACCCGTACACGGGTACAACATAGTCTACAGGTAAACCTGGACCGCGATCCGCGATTTACCTCATACTACTTTATCAGGGATTCGATTAGGCGAAAATATACGCGCGTTTCGATCAATTTATTCATCCTCAAGAGATCAAGATTGTACAATAGGTACGCAAGAAAAATGGCCGGGACTTGGAATTTGGCTATGTTTTTACTTCTTTTTGAATTCATTGTTTTTTTTTAATTTTCGAGTCGCGCGACGCGCTAAGTTATACGCACGGAACGATTAATGTAAGTCATACGGATTATCTTCAATGATCTCGAGATTATCGTCCCAACGATTTTGGCGGAATATTAACTTCATCCTCCGGGCAAACGTATTGGGTGTATAAATCTGTCGCGCGCAAAAGTTGGCAGCGAGGTGTTCGTATATTTCTTGGCAGAGGTTCTACAAAAGGTTTTCCGGCATTTCGAATAAACGGCATCTGCGACACGAGAGTAGATCCTACTTTGACCCGCGCGTGGAGGTCGAATTCGGGAAGAGCGAAAAAAAAAAAGGAAAAGGAAAAGTAAAAGTAAAAGAAAAGCAAAACAGTAAAACGAAAATAGTTCACTTGTATTTTATACGATCAAAAATGTTTCAAATATTTTCTCTTCGATCCACTTCTTCGCCAACGAACGGAGGTGAGAAAATTTTTTTGCGATGACACGACGTCGTCGATGACGAAATGAATTTTTAAAAAAAATTCAGCCGGATAATTTCTGACCTACCGGTTGGTAATGTAGAAACTATTGCCCCTAAGTTTGCCCACGTTATACGCCCACGTAAAAAATTACGTAAATCTTGTGCAAATTTGTACCAAATGTAAGACAAACAAAAAAAAAGAATAAATAATAATTTATCGTTTCTTTGTTAAAATCTAGCCACCTTAAGCATATAGGTGTGATATACGTGGGTCGATCTCGCGCCGAGCAGGAATGATCATTTTGCCTCATAAGTTAACACCTTCGCGATGCGTTACAAGTTATACATATAGATAGACGGGTGAGTGCACGCGTACGCGCGCAATTCACATTTTATTAATCCGAGCAATCGATCTGTAGATCGAACTACGTAATATTATCATTGATCGGCGATCGTGAAATCACAATCCAAAATCGTGAAATTACAGATTCATTATCTCGCACAATATTATTATACATGGTGCAGATGGGCGGCTGGTCTCTTTGAAAGCAGATAAACAACGAGCGTGAATTTCAAGTTTATATTGAGGTGCAGATCGCATCGTATCAAATCTGGTAAAGTTTATAACCATGTCACAATTGGTCGTGAGCGGTTGTGCATGTGGATGAAATTCAAGCGTCCTTCCGCGAGAAGGTAAAATATGATTGCATTTTCCGATAACTCGTACATCGTACGGATCTAAGAGACCGTAAAACCAGCCGCCAGTAAAAACTTTGTTAAATAAATGAAATCACCGCGCGGAACGCACCGTACACGTGTTTATTGTAATTACCAATTCGCGTATAAACGAGAAAAATGACGCCATTACATACAAAAACGGGAATACTTGAATGCGCTCATATTAGCAATCACCATTACGAATGTACCGTCTTATCCGCGACAACTATGTGTACATAAAACCATTGAAATAATCAACCAGTTCAGTTACTACGCAAGCTCATTGACGGACTTACATAATTATAGTTACTTAACAAACAGCATTTTTCCTCAATATATAGAATTCCGTCATTTCGTTTGCATTAAAAATTATAACTGTGCGGTTTCAAGGCGGGCCAATTAATATGAGATACAACAAAAGAAAAAAAAAAAAATTATGATGGACAGGAAGAATATTGAAGTTGAAAAAATAATTCGGTATAACACCGTTATTTTAAAATGATGCACCGCTAAGTTCGAAGTCATATTTTTTTGAATCTGTATGGGTATTCGTACTGAAATATATCTGTACAGAGATATACGCGCGTGTGCATGGCGTATGTACGCGTATCACTTAAAATAGTTGGAATAATAGTCGTGACTATAAAGTTGAAGAGGCAAAGAGTTGAATGGTATCTTTCAACCGGGTACTTCAAAGGTTTAATTTTATGTGGTGTACTTGTAAAATCTGTAATCGTAATAACCCGAGAACACGCCGTCGAGCGAATTAGCTGCTGCAGCAGAAGAGACTACTGACTGCGCCAACGATTTTCGACAATCTGCACTTTCTCAAACGAATTGGGCGATCGTAAATTCACTACAGATCATCGACGGCTCGTCGTAATTCGATCATGAGATTTTTCTCACGCCCCGCAGCAGCGACGCGATAACGAGAACCGTATAAATTCCTATGGGTAAAATTCTCAGAGAATTTTCTCTTTGCTAAGGGCGTTCGTTCAACTTCACGTACCGTAAACCATCGACATATACTCGGGAGTATAAAAAATAGAGGAATCGAACCATCCGACATAAGGGCGTTATCGAACTACGCGTACAACGCGTGTGAAATAGTATCGATTGAGTTTAATAACGATAACGGTTTGAAGAAGATAGAAAAAAAAAAAAAATAGAAAATGAACGAAGAACATTTTTTTTTCTAAATCTAAATTAGTTTGTAAGGTACACACAAAACTTGTGCGTTCGACGAACAAATATTTGGACAACAAAACCTTCTCCTTTTTTTTTTTTTACAAATTTTTTCTATTTTTACGCCGATACGGACGTGATATCGACATGTGAAGAATTTTCATCAGTCCGTTCTTTTCTTCCTTTTTTCTTCGTTTTTTTTTTTTTCTCTTCTTTGTAACTCCTTATATTTTTAACAAACAGAATTTTTCCAGAGTGAAGTTTGAGGAGCACGAAGATTAGCTTTCCGGGAAAGTGTATAAATAATAGATAGTTATAATGTAACGAAGACGTACACCTATGCGCGTACATAAGCTATTTATTTTAGTTTCGAGCGAATTCATTTTTCTCGAGCACGTGATATATCATCATCAGAGCTTCAGAGCTAATTAACCATACGTCTCGTTACACGCACTATAGAGTGATGAATTAAAGTGTCTTCTACTCTCCAAGCACGTAACACAGGAATGATTGGTGTGAAAAAAAAATAAAAAAATGAAAAAACATTGCCAAATTTTCAACGAGCATTGAATCAGAAAATCGAAAATAATTAATCAAAATTATGTCTATCTGAAAGATCTGATAACGCAGTTTCACTCGAAAGTGAACACCTCGTATTACATATAACGATGTGTTTCCCCATCCTGATTAAAAAAACGGTTAATTAATTTTCATAGGCCATCGCCAAAAATATTACATAAAAATGAATAAATTTTTGCGTTCGGAATGAGCGAACTTCTCCATCGATATTGCTATGTCATTTTTTTTCATTTCGTCATTTACACATATTTACCTGGGTACACATAACGTTTGTATACCTACGAGGTATGCGCGATACATCCGCAAGTCTGACATATCACATGCGCGTAGTATATTGAGCGTAGGGTACGGTACATGTAAGTTATACATATGTATAATGGCGTTTTCGTGTTTCAAACAAAGCCGTGCATTCATTCCGTTGCCGCGGTACGTGGCACGTGGCCAGCATACATTTCTCTTTATCTTCGTTACCTCGGCGGTAAGGATATTAGGTAGGAGGTCGTGGGGACTTAGAGCCAACGGTCATACGCATCACGTGCGTTACCTTACGCGCCCCGAACTATAACGACACGAGAATCAGACGAGTGGCACAGTCCTTCGAATCGCGGAAAATATCAGCACATACTGCAGGAAAATAGGTTGGGGAAATTTTGGGAAATTCTTTAAAAGAAAATGCGGGGTAAAAATATTGTTCTTCGAATAGAAAAATTCTGTAAAAATTTAAACGTCCGATTCGATACTGTGTACGATCTGCAGTAAATGCTGTACACATGTGAGCCTATCAAGACAACGCACCTGTTTCCTGTGTTAGCTGATTATTCTACTTCGCGCTAGCAAGCTGCTGACCCGGTTCACCGTTGGGGAAACAACTGCACGCGCTGCTAAATTAGTGAGATAGTAAGATGAAAAAAAAAGTATGAGTAGGTATGAGGGAGGGAAGATAAATGGATTCGTTAAAATTGAATGACAGTGAGAACAGAGATGATAAGATGCGCGTAAAAATAGTGAGCGGGACAGTCGTACGGACAGTGTTTGTGAAAAAAAAAAAGAAATCGAACGGTTCCCGCGAGAGACGATAACGATAGCGAACAATCTACAGATTTTCACGTGGAGCATATTAATAAATGTGTCGACGTGCGTTTCCCTATCGACCCCAACTTTCGATCAATGATCGCCATTGCCAGATGTGGGATGATGACGAATTGATGGGTATCGGGAAGCGATATGCGCGAATGAGTCACGCGCCTTTTGAATCGTTATATTTTAAATAGCAGATCAAAAAGTCCACGAGACACCTAAATTTTTTCGCTCCATAAAACGACAAATCAGCAATAACTCAATCGGTTCGATCGACTTGAATAGCGGATTCGGATTCCTAGGTTCAAAATGTATCACGATATCATATGAAACAATTTTTTTAGAAATGGCGATTTTTCAACCCAAAATCGCGAAAATTCCAAGGAATTTTGTTGATTTTTGGGCCAAAAATGAAGTACTCTAAAAATCGTTCGTATGGCACTTTTCTTACGTATTTTGACCTCAGGAATCCAAATCTGAAAGAAAAATTGATCCATCTCTAAAATTGACCGAGTTATCGCCAATTTTCAGCTTTTTGGGCTAAAAAATAAAAAATTGATTTTTTAGTCTATATTAATGTAATTCGAGCTCAGGAATCCGAATCCGGAAGAAAAATTGATCTATCTGCAAAAATGACCGAGTTATCCTCATTTTTTCGCATTTTTTGGCATAAAAATGGAGTTATCTCGAAGGGAAGAAATCGTAGCTCAATTTGGACAACGGATTCGTGTTCCTGAGGTCAAAATACGTAAGAAAAGTGCCATACGATCAATTTCAAAAAATAAAAATTTTTGGCCAAAATTTGAAAAAATCGTAAGGGGTACCCCTTGGAAAAATCTCAAATTTTGGCCGAAAATTTTTATTTTTAAAAATTGATCGTATGGCACTTTTCTTATGTATTTTGACCTCAGGAACACGAATCCGGAAGTTAAATTGAGCTACGATTTTTTCCCTTCGAGATATCTCCATTTTTATGCTAAAAAAAGCGAAAAATTCGCGATAACTCGATTAATTTTATAGGTAGACTAATTTAACTTCTGAATTCGGATTCTTGGGCTCAAAATACATAAGAATAGCATATAAAAAAAAATATGTTTTTTCGACCCAAAATCGACAAAAATCCAAGGATTCTTTGGATTTTTTCGATTTTTGGGCCAAAAATAAAGTATTTTCAAAATCAATCGAATGATGCTTTTCTAATGTGTTCTGACCCTAGGAACACGAATCCGTTGGTCGAATTGAGCTACGAATTTTTCCCATCGAGATATCTCCATTTTTCTGGTCCAAAAAGTGAAAAATTGGCGATAATCAGCGAGCATTTCGATGGAAAGATCAATTTATCCTGCAGATACGGATTCTTGAGTTCGAACATAAAGTGCGCGCTTACAGTGCTGGTGATCTAGGCACTGAACGTCCATACAACTTGGGATACAACTGCAGCATGTATGATTCAAATTGATCGAAGCGCGAAAATTGTTCTCGCGGTCACAGTCAATTAATTAGGTGATTCATACGAAACATTAATTAACACCTGACTCACTCTCTTTAATTGTATAACAAATGAGCTACTCGACCCGAACGGATTCGAAAGTCAGTAGCAAATTTCTCTTGTTTATTGTTTCACACAAATATAGCACCAATATATCTGTCAAATAATATTGCAAAAATAATACACATGTATATTATTGATCGGGTGGACGTCCTTGTTTTTTTTTTTTTTTTTCACGTGCAAAGCGAGTAATCTACCGTAGATAATAAAGTGATAATATCATACGGATACAACGTTAATTACGCGATCGCTCTGCAGATCCGATCGATAAAAGTACTAATAATAATTAGCCACGCCCAAAGAACGTAAAAATTTTTATCCGTACGACGACCGCGTGTACGGTACAAGAGTTGAAAATTCATCGGGACACATGTATATGATACGTATACGTGAAGATACCGAAGCGATCCTTTCCTTGCACTAAACTCAACCGGTTTCTTTGGCATTTCAGTTATGATAATCCCAAGTTTCTCAGAATTATAACATGGTCAGTAGACGCCACGCTCCTGAATTTGTCCCCACGATCAACCGACCGACCGACCGACCGCTGAGCGCACGTGTGTGGCCTACGTGCGATAATAATTTTTCCCCATACTTTTTTCGAGGGAAAAAAATCAAAACCAGAAATAAGTCGCGAAAAGATACCTGAGACGGTCATTCAAAATGTCGGGATGGTGAAAAATCTCACGACATCGTCAGAATTCGGAACTGAACCGTTTGACATCACGTTACAGCTAGATTCTGGTCTGCTTTTCGGTTTCCGCGCTCGGGTCGCATTACCTGCCGAATTCAGGTATCGAGCACCTCCGTGGAAAAATGTAAGACCTTATTGGAAGTGAGGATAAAATAATTAGGGGTAAGTTCAGTCCTACCGGAATGTTGGTTCTCAACTTATGCATGTTTGACGATGACATGTTAGGTTGAGATAACTTGGGTGGTACAGGGTACGTAAAAGAGGGGAAAAGAAGGAAAGAAAGAAAGAAAAAAAAAAAAATAGGCACCTCCGAGTTGTTCGTAAATGGTAAAAAAATGAAAAACGTAAATGACCTAGGCAAGGCTAATTTGAAATTCTAGTCGCACAGATCCGTCTCAAGACTTTCCCCGTTGAAACCACCGGGTGCTGCAGCGTACCCAGTGGCCATCAGAGGGAGAGAGAGAAGCAAACAACTTGAAGCGAGTTAACATCAGGAGCATTAAGTAAGTAAGTGAGTAAGTAAGTAACTAACTAAGTGAGTAAGTGTCTTCATACTCAATAAAAATATCTCGTAATGAATCTTTCGCAGTAAAACTTCGCCGTGCGAATATAGTTTTGACTTGAAAATAAAATTTCATAGTGCGGAATACGAAAGTAAAACTGCGATAAAATTTCATATTAGTCGTAATTAATGTCGGCGTATTTTGAATTGTCGAACACAGGTTATTCTCAAAGTCGAGTGCGACGATTTGGTAACGCTACTTGAATAAAGTTGAAAAAACTTTTTCCAAATCCAAATAATCGAATAGAATGAAAATCACCGACTTTACCGTAAAGTATACACGCGTCAAGTTTATTACGACACATCACGGGTGACGAGATCGACTATAGGCGTTAATTACCGATAATTATATTGACTTGTGTATAGGTGAAATATCTGTGCATCTCGTTTATGCGTATATAGGATATTTAAATGGCTCTAGTTTTGAAATACCGTCGTTAGAACACTCGTGTGCACGAGCACACAGCGTCTACGGTGACTCCTTGCGACGTCGAGGAGCGCTATAAAGCTGCCTCGTATAACGACGATTATTAAAGAATCTGAGGCACGGGATACTCGACATTTTTCCATACCAAATATCGATCGAAGATTAAATCGAACGCACGTCATTTCGCTCGAAAAAGTGATGCTCCTTATCGGCATCAACGATATCGTATGGAACGCATCGTCGATGTGTACCGGGTGTCGGAACAGAAAAGAAAAAACTAAACCTAAAGAAATGCATAGTTTCTCAATATTTTCTTACCCATCTCAAAATTAGTGAAAAATTTCCGCTCTGTATAGGTGGCATAAATTGTTAATCGGTTGTTAATAATTTAATTCATGAATTATGTTCTTAAATCTAAAAGAAAAAAAAAAAAAAATAGAAAAAAGCTAATCAATTCAACGGTACGTGTAGCGTGGGCCGTCTCTATATGCGTCCTCACAACAAACACAGATGTAAAATGAAAAATGAGAAACAATGGAACAATTTTTTTTTTTTTTTTTGTTCCTTTTTTGCGATTCGATCGGCTGCAAAACGTGTGTTTTATTGGATCATTTTTCAACCCATACGTCGCTGGCTTCGGACTGTATAATGAGAGTCTGTAGATTTACGGAAGAGATAAAGTAAGAGAAAGAAAAAAATTACAAAAAATCTGACCATCGGTTGATAAAAAAATTTATCCAATACTCGAAATGGAACATCGTAACGAAGATGAAAGTGATCAACGATCGCGATATCAATTGCGTAATTGAAATATTAACAGGGAAAAGAAAAGACTTGAGCAGCGTCGGAAGCGGCCGGCATGTAATTGGTTAATTGTCGTTATAATTGTCGCACATAAATATGGCGTAGTGGTATCAGAATTGGTATAACAAAGTACCGATTAAAAACAAATTAAATTTAACTTTCTCACAGTAATATAACGATCGTCATTTATTAATCGCTAATTAGACCGGGACGAGATAGCGGACGAATTAAAAGACAAAAACGACGAAACGGAGATAAAAAATCTTCTCGTCTCGTCCGACAGCCAGCTGTACGGTTCTTTCGATTTCATCGAAATTTTGTAAAAAAGAAAATAGAAAAAAAAAAACCACACCATGCCATAAAATCGATAATAGCTTCAGTTCATCTAACGAGAAAAATTTGTGTTTGATTTGTTGTGAGGTTGTTAAGAGCTGTTGGTACTGCTTTATTAATATCAACCAAATCGTGAAAACCGAGCGATTATTTGATGAACAACTAGATAGGAAAAAAAAAACCAAAAAAAGAACTGTCATCGCAGTTAGAAAAATGTAAATTAAACAATTTGCAAACTCCTCTAGTATGTTCTATGTTAATTAATGAACAGAAGAGTAATGAGGAAAAAAAAATTGACAAAGCGTATCTAGTATTTTCTAAAATTTTCTTTCAACTATTCTATTGATTGTTACAAACAAACATCGATAAAAATCGATAAATTAGCAATAAAAAAAAAACAAAATAAATAACAACAAATTCTAATCGTCGTAAAGCAACGCACCAAACCACTCGATATTTGCATACAGAAAAAGTAAAAAGAAAAAAGAAAAAAAAAAGGAAGGAAGGAAGGAGAAGAATGAAAAAGAAACATCTCATTCTTTTTTACTCTTCTCTTTTTCTTTCGTTTTTTTTTCCTCTCCTTTTCGGCGCCAGCAACACCTACCGTGGGCCTCGATGAACATTGCCCAACAACCCCAACAGCCTTGAGAAGTGCTCCCAGAGTTTTGTTGGTCAAGTTCTTCGGCGTTTGATTTATTTTCGAATCTTGCGGAAGGATGACCCATCTGACCTTTAAATTTCGATAATGATTCCTCGTAGCCGTGTTGAGAGCGTTGTTCCCGATGATGCTCGGCTACCGTATCTGCGGGATCGAACCCGAGTCGTTCTTTGTAATAAGCTTGCGTAGACATTTTCACTTTTATCCGTTCATCGATTCGATCGCAAAAATCAAACGAATCGTCGAATGGGGCGTAGAGTCGGATGCGCGCAGCTTAAAACCACATCTTCGACGCGATGAGAAAGAAAAAGATATAAAAAATTGAATTCGATTAATCATTCACTTCGAAACACACTGTGTACGGAATTTTGGATGCGATTAAATTTTTTTTCTCATCTATTTTTCATAAATTTAACGTAAGCTATTATTTTGGTTATTTGTTTATCATTGGTGGAGTACGTTTGAATAATTTTTCGTCAGCTTTCGATTATCGTAATTATTAATTTAATTGATTAATTATTTATATTAAGCGTTGTGAAATATATATTTTTAATACTGCCTACGATATAATATTCTATTTTTAATTTCGATTGGATTTTGTCTTTTCTTTATTAATTTTTGCAAGTATTATATTTTTTTTACATTAATTAATTTTGTGGTAACTGCATTTGTTATATATTTTACACGTATATATTATATCCTTTCCTTCGAATTAAATCTTTCGACGAGTATTGTTATTAATATTATTGGTATTGTTACATAGGCACTGTATACGAAATCGATTCTCGATTATTAAAACACTCGTGATCAAGTATTGCAAATTTTTGGGGTAATCAAAATTTCTTCAATACTCGACTCGACCCAGTGTTTATTGTTAATTATTAATTTTATATCAGTTTCTTTATACGTCTGATATTTATTTCGGATTTGGAAGAACGTGACTAAACTTTTACATATCGTTGGGGTAGTTTTTACATAAAAGTAGTCAAATTTCTTTCGTTGTTTGGACTGTAGTCGTTTTTCGTTGTTATTATGTTAATAAGTTAGTTCCTTTGTCGATTTTTTTCTATTTTCAATTCCGTCGAATTTTTCCAACTTGACTCGTTTCCTTGTTTGTATTTTTCTTTTATCTCCTTATATTCTTCTCAAGAATAAATATGGCACTTTAAATTCACGTCAGATCGAATCCTTCGGTTAAAAAAATCCCCTCTTTCGGACTTTTTCTTTAGATACCTCAGAAAATAATTTCTTCGATTTCGTTTTTTCTTTATCTCGTACGGTTAAGCGTATGGAATTTTCAACCAAAGTTCACCTTAAAATTCGTTCTTTTCATCAACAGTTTTTCTCCCTCCCAATTTCAACTTGGAAAAATCTTCGGTCGTAACGAAATTAATTAAGTAAAATAAAATAATTAATTATTTTATCGTAAAGTCTTTGCGGTGTGAGGATGTTTCAAGTTTTTATTTTCTTCGTTTCGTTCGATGGATGTTTCAAAAAGACGATCTTCGTTATCAATTATCCTTCGTTGACCCCTCCGCTGGATGATTCCGCATGTTTAAATTGCTTAAAATTCCCTTTCCAAATTTTTCATTCGACCATCCGCAGAGACTCGAATAAAACATCCGGTAAAATGTCACGTCTGTTGGTTCCAATGAAAACATAAAGAAGAATGTGTTTCGTGAACGGGTCGGGCCAAAGCAGAGCGTTTATAAACGTCGGGGGAACTGACCTGTCCCAATATACTACGAAAAGAGACCAAGCAAAGAACGTCCCGTCCTAGTTTCTCCCTGACATTTTGACAGTTTTACGTACTCGCTTATCTACTTGAAACACTTGAACAAAAACGGATTCGAAAATTCGAAAAAAAAACGAAAAATGAATTTCAACAAAAGCGAAACGACTCGACTATTAAATGGACGAATCCCTCCGACTCGTTGAATAATCGACGACGTAACCAGAATCGGGTGTACGATGAATCCGCGAACAACAACGACAACGAAAACACGGCCACTCGCGATGAAAATAAAAAGCGATCTTTCGATTCTCGAGCGAGGCTCGCCGAGGACTCGCTGAGGACTGACCATAGGTCGCGTGGTCGGAACACCCAGAACCGCGGCTTGGCGCACGAGGGAACAGGATCCCCCATATGGTAATAGCCCGGGAACGTTGTGTGGGTGCGTTCCGTTGGAGCCGAGCTATTTCGACCAATAACGATCCCCGGATGGGTGAGCGATTGTCGGCGTCGGCGAACGATGCGGTGGAAGCGAAAAAAGTGGGAACGAGAAAATAGAGAAGGGGGATAAGACCGGGTTAGAGAGAGAGGGGAGGGAAAAAGATATGGTTTTATTACGTGGACGCGATTTCCTTCTTCGCTCATTCTTAATGACGACACACGGGCGACGATTATATACCCGTTTCGCGAATTAACGCAGGTATGATGAGTACAGAGTTCGAGCCATCCCGAGAATTATTACAAAAATGGCAATAGTCATCCCGTTCGTTCATTTTTTTTTCTTTTTTTCTTTTTTTGCTTCCTTCGCTAATCTCCTCGTACTCCACCGCGATGAGCTGTACGGAATGATTCAAGAAGAGACACACGCATCGGAATTATTCATTCTGTATATCACAACGTCGACTTATGTGCAGATTCGTATCGCTCCGAAGAATTTGCTTCGATAATTATACACACAGCAGCTTCGACTACCGATTAAATATCATTATAATTAGGCCATTAAATCCTACCTGAGTCGGTAGATTTTTATTCATATTTTTTCCTACTTTTAAACCGTCCACGATACGAATAATAATCGAGGGATAGATATTATAATGCAGTATAGTGTGGTAGCTGTTCAAACGTAGGCGTAAAACGAACGTTCTAATATTCAAATTTTATCCCGCATATAAGTATATAATGCATTACAGGCGTTTGCAGCAGTTCTGTTAACGAACGGTGATAAAACGGTAAAATTTCGGTCGATAAATAAATCAGAGATTTATAATTACGATGAGTTTGATGGGAAAACAAAAAAAATATCTTATCGTTTGTCGCGTCAAAAATTGAATCTAGTTAACACACATAATGTAATGGATGGTTTCATTCAAAATGTCCAGGTGGGGAAATAGGTACGACCGTACCCGTCGTTTCCAAATACGGAAAAAAGAACCGCAACTCAGACGGTAATAAAGTTAAATTCTAAACAATTGAGTTTCAGTTATAACCGATCCTCTGCATCGGTTTTCACGATGTCCACCGCACGTGGATTTTCGAAATATTATACCTGAAGAGTCGACGAAATTCCCGGAAGGATTTTGCGATCTGAATACCCGCGAGTTCGATGCAGAAATGCAGTAGGTAGTAGTTCGTTAACGAACAGGTATATAATCGTGAACCTCCGACCAGCATAGCAGGTAGCAAACGTCTGCGTGTAAAAATTTATGTCAAAACTGACCATGTATCGAACGCTACTGAAATTTTCTATATAAACAATATTACGAGAACTTCTTATTAAAAGAAGAGAAAAGAGAAAAAAAAAAAAACCTGTTCTCCGGTATTTCAAGTGCGTCTAGAGTTTTGAGATTCGAGTTTGAGAGTACGGGCGGAGCAAAAAAGAAAAAGACCAGAAAAAAAAAAATCGGCGAATGAAAAAAATTAGACAGGTTTGAGTGCAGAGATGAAGAGTATGCATACGTAGTTTCAAATTACTATGAAAATTGAAGTATGATATTTGTAAAATAAAGTAGAATATTCTCACGAAGATGGTTGAAGAAAAAAACAAAAAGAAAAGAAAACCAAAAAAATACAACGAACACCTTGAGATACGTTTGAATTTTGACGGGAGATTTTTTGATCTTCTCGAGGTTTTAGCCAACAATAAGATTGAATAGACGAGCGAATATATTCCATGACTACTTATATTCCTAACCCTGCGCAATTCTATTTTCTCTATGCCGCGAACGGACATAGAAACAAGTAAAAAGACAGACGAAGGAACGGACGGACGTGAGCCTTGTTGTATATCTATAGATAGATCTCCGTCAGCGTTGCTTATTTCACTAGAGAGGCTGCAAGGAGTGTAGATCTTCCGAGAGCGCCGCGAGTCGCACAACAACTCGACTTTGCTAATGTCCAAGGAATTATAATGAAGGTGCGGTTGAAACTTGAATATACACATATATATATATATATATATATCCTACCTAATCGATTTAAAACCGCGACGTTCGACTCTACACCGGCTGAAAAGATCAACGGAAATAAATTCCACATATTATGCTATACGCGCAAAAAACAAAAAAAAAAAAATAAAGCGTCAAAAAACGAATTTTCTGCACACACGATAATGAAATTTCATTTTACTACGGATTTGAATGATATCGTTGAAAATTGTAAGAGAAAAATTAAAAAAAAAATTCACGGTCAAGGGAGTGGCGTAATTTCCATAGGCACATATATCGCGGTACGTAGCAGCTGAATCGTCGGTTATATACACATAGGTGACCGTGTACATATGTACCGTGTACATACGATATACAGCTGCGTGTCGTGACCACGTGCTCGCGATCAGGTAAAACGCGATTACGGGTGTATATACCATAGGTAGCCACCGCACGCGCGCGTATACGTAATACAAATAATATCTATTCAAATTCATCTCATACACCGGGTGGTACGAAGCAACCGAAGGAACTCCTCGGTAGCCGTTCCTCCGTTCTTCGAAACTGAACTGCGTTAGAAAAAGAAAGAAAAAAAAGAAAAGAGAAGATGAAAATGAAAATGAATGCGGCTAAACGAGACGTCTTTGAACCAACAACGATCACGGTTTTATCCGGTATACCGGTCGTAAGGTGTGTATCGTAGATGTACGCGTACCGACGAGCGTAAGTTCCGAGGTACGTTTGTGCGCGTGGTAAGTGACATTGTATAATACGCCCATACGAAGGAGGAGAGGAGATGAGATCTGTTCGGAGATCCCCAGCGATCGTCCTGGTCGTAACATTATACCCGACGACTTTGAGAGCCGAAGTTGGACGCGTATGGGGGTACCTGTATAGGTGGTAAGCGAGTGCGGAGGTACGTAACGCCGAGCGCGCGTACGTATAGGACAGGTGAGCGAACGTGTGCGTATGAGGTGAGATGCGAACCAGAATGCCTTGGCCTAGATATCCCAGATTTTATTCCACGGAGTCACACCGAGATCGACAATACGTGCGACTGGCATCGCCTAGGCGCGACAATGACTCGATCCTCGAAATTCCCTGAGCTCTTCGAATTTCGAGCACGGGAGTGTCGCTCCGACGCACCGGATTTACGAAATAACTCGATATTTTCGCGTACCCTGCGCAGTCGAGGAAATGAGAAGGGAGAAGCGATGAAAAAAAAAGGGTAAAATGTAATTGTATACGTATTTTTAGGTTTTGTATTGTACCCTATAAGTCGCGACGGCGTGGCGATCGAAAATACATAAGATATACTTAATACTTGGAGAATTGAGCATCAATTTAACGTAATTAACTGGAACTAGAACTTAATGAATAGGCTGTCACTAATTACGGTCTTAAGAGTAGCTCAAAAAATTCGACAAAAAAAAACTAAAGTAAAATAAGACGTAGGAAAGAGAACATGTAGGCACAGCGGCGCAAAAACCTCGTTAAGATGATAGAAGAGCGGAGAGAGAGAGAGAGAAAAAATTTATATTAATTAACGAAAAAAGAATTCCGATCGGAATCTCACCTCGGATCGGCACTCGATAAATCGTTTTTTTTCGTCGAATTTTTTGCTCAAAATCTACAGTCCGTTTATACCTAATAACCGATAATCGCTTAATCGGAGACACGCGATGGACCGACGAGTTTAGCGAACGAACTAAATTCGTGAAACATTTCAACGTGAACTAGAAGGGCGTATCCCACAAAATTGGAAAAATATGGAAGAAGGATAACAAGGGGGAACGAAAAGAAGAAGTAACGGAGTACCCTTACTCGAAACGAAATACGGTTTTCAAAAAAAAGCATTGGAACAAAAAAAAAAAAAAAAAAAAAAGAAAAACTTGTGGGATGGGCTCACCCAGGGCTTCGAGGGCTTTCGTACAACGAGGTAGTTCATCGCGCGAATAAAATTCTACGCTGGATATTGGAACGTGCGTGACGACATACGTGTGTCGGGATATTACCGATATCAATATCGATACGGATATTGTTTGACCGATCGAATATTGGCGGTGTAATAAAAAGTAATCGTATCGCGCGATACGGTGACCAAACGTCGAGGGAAGTAGCGACGGAGTGTAGGGGCGATATCGACGAAAGGCGCGGGAACCTTTGAAACAAAATCCGCTGAACCGGGGCGAGTCGATCGAAATAAGGTGGAAGAACTTCGCGTACGTTGCGGGGCGGAGGTTCCCGTCTCCGAGACCAGGAAGAACCGGTCCCGATCCCCGTACTCCGAACGTCGACGCGCGCGGTACCAACATCGGCGGCAGGAGCAGCAAAAGCAAAAGCAAAAGCAAAAGCAAAAGCGGGAGCAGGAGCGCGAGAGACTCCTAGACCGAGCGAGCCGCGGGTCTCGTCCTCTCGTTCGTTCGTTAGTTCGTTCGTTCGTTCGGTACAAAGACGAGCAACGGGCCAACGGCATTCTTGGGCTGCATAACGGGTCCGGAACCCCGCCAATCTTGAATCATCAGACATGCCGCGAGCACTCGGTTTAGGCCGGTGTTAAGACTCCGCGTAAAATTGCGAGTGAACGGAAAAATGGACGGATAATATCCCGCCCCGCGATATACTCGAACGGAACGCGGTGTACAAGCGAAACCGCGATCGCCCCGAGGAACCACGGAGAGAAAAAAATCAAAAAGGATAGAATTCGGCTCGCGGGGATCGCTCGAAAATTAGCCGGATCTGAAACGATTGGCGATGTCAAAAAATGACGAGCTTCTTTAGGACCGTTTTTTCATAAATTTTCTACTTCAAGATTAAAATTATTTTTCGTTCCTCGCGTTGCCGTAATTCGATGAGGTGTAATGAAAAAAGGAATGAATTCCAGATAACGTGAGACGACGAAGAGTAAAATTGAGCGAGTCGATCAAGGAATGATATTTTTTTGTTCGTAATTAAAAGTGTGAAGAGATTTCGAAAGAGGTATAATGTCAAGGGCACGATCTTCGTTTCCTTTGCATCTTTTCTCCGAGAATAAACTCGGTTAGCTCAAGTATGTATATAGTTGACGATATACGTGCACGTAGGTATGCGATCGTTATCTTCGTTTTCTGATTAGCTTTTCCACCGGTATACGTGGCGCGGTTGATTTCTTTCTGGCGTAAGTGAAGGAGAATAAAAAGAATAGGAATAAGAAGGAGAGTGCCAGACGGAAATATACGTCCGTACGATCGTTTGAGCGCGTCGCATCGATCCCGAAGAATTGGGTTACATTTAAACCGCATTTAGCGTATCTAAATTTGCGAATCGGTCCAAACCGCGTCTAACACGGTTCATCGTGCGATCGAAGTTTCAATTAATTATACCGAACATCGAACCCAGATCGGCGAAATACGTCTCGAAATCGGGAAACGAAAGGAGATACGACTGGTGAAAAAAGGCAAAACGAAATGAAAAAAAAATTCCCTCCAACTGAATTCCGCGAAAACGATGACACGAGATCCCCGTTAAGGACGAAAGGAAGCGCGGCGGTTTCGATATCTGTTTCCTAATTCGACGAGCAAATAAACGTCGTCATAAAATAATTCACTTTGAATATCATAAAAGATACGGTATAACGTAATCGATCGATTTGCGAGCACACTTGCATCCTTCTATGGTAAACGAAGAATGAAAACTAAACGAATGATACACGCTAAATTTACACGGGTTTACGTATACCTCTATACGATTATTACGTGGGTGCAGAAATTCAACGCTCGCGAGTCCCGCGATAGAAAAATTCAGGTGTCTACCTACGCCCTTTTTAAAAACCACCAAGCCAGTTCGCCCACCTTTCGAGCGTGTACGTAACACAAACGTACATGCATACGTCTAAGGAGATTCGAACGGCCTCAGGCTCCAAAAAAAGTCAAGAATTCAGTTCAACGTGATTTATTTATTTATTTATTTATTTATTTGTTTGATTTCTTATTTTTAGTTTCATTCTCATTTATCAAAAAACTACGAAATACGCGCTGTGCGACAATTATAATGTAGACTTCACTTTATCTGCGAATATAAAGTGAGAAAAAAATTCAACTTTTCCCATCACATTCGCTATGTCTGCATAGATTCAGTGTACACGTATATGATATACCAACTATATAAAATAAACCTTGACTCAAATGTGGTTTTGGTTGTGCAGCTGGCGATAAGATGTAAAAAAAAAAAAAAGAAAAAGAGAAAAAGGAAAAGAAAATAATAAAGAATTACATCTAATGCAACAACGGTACAAACGTTTTTGCGGTGACCAATTGTTAACTGTTATAAATATAGTTATGTATAATCGTATGATGCATGTACACAAACGTGTGTACATAGATTTTCATATAAACTATGCAAAGAGATATGACGTCATTGCGCCGTGTACCTCGTAATTATGCATCTTATCTTATAACAATACCCGGTGCAAAGGCAGACGTTAATCGTTGAACAATCGAAGGGAAAAATTATGGAATCTCAAAAGCGGAATGAATTTCCGCGCGATTCGCTAGTAAAGATTAAAATTCATTCATTTTGGGGACACGGGATTCGAGTTTCATTTTCTCTGGGGAAAAAATGAGAACAAAAAGAAAGAAAGAAAAAAAGAAAGAAAGAAAGAAAGAAAGTCAATGGGCAACACGTACGGGTGACCGCCACCGAGGCGAGGGGGGGTCGTAATTACAGCGTCTTTTATAACTTTATCAGTAGGTCAATTCGCTGGTAAAAGAGTTACGGTGGTTGGAGGCTGTCGAAGAAATAAAGTTTCCTCGAATGTAGCCATAATAACCACAAGAAGCCAAATAAGGCTCGACGAGCCGATGTCGCTCTTGCAAAGGAGCAAATAAAATGAAGTGTAAAAAAACAAGAACAAGAAGAAACCAAAAAAAAAAACAAACCAACAACAACGAATCGACACGTTTTTCCAAATAACATATATCGACCCACCACCATCTTTGACGACCAAATGACCCGATGACGCGGTTGAAACGCCTTCGAAATATGAACTCGTTCGAAAAACAACGACGAAATAAAATAATGTAAATGAACGAACGAACGAACGAACGAATGAATGAATGAATAAGTGACCGTGAAAAAAGCGATGCGTTTCAATCCGAAGCGCGACCCCACGACGTTCGATCCAAATATGAATAACTGATGCGAGTAATCTCGGACCCTGCAGTCGTGCAATTTTGACGCTCGATTCGGATTTACCGCTCGCGATCGCCGGATCGTAAATTTTCATTTTTAAACAGCTCTTTCAAAGGACAGTTTTAACTACGGGTGATAAATATCCGAGATGCCGAAGGCGAGTTCTATAGGAAGTCACGATGAGCCATTAAAACGCCCTTGCGGTTCGAAACGATCGAGGTCATTTCTCGAATCGGCCGTCTGTTTCATACTCTTGGGAATAAAGGCGAGTTTCATTGAATACCCGATAGATATTACGTGGAAGAAGCAGAGTCACCGGACCAGATCGCTAAATATTACACCGAAGTACAACGCGTAAGTCTAGACTCTAGGTTACGAGGAGGCTGTTGTACATTACGTGCATTACGTACTTCGAGAGAGAAAATTCCCCTCAACGCGCGGTGTACATTACGTGTGTTCCACGTTACGTACTCTACATAGGGGGGAAAAAGAGAGCAAAAAAAAGAAAAGAAAAAAAATAGAGACACCGATGCGGGTTTTTATGTGGACAGTTGTTAGCGCCAAAAAGAGATCGCACGCGAAGGTAGGTAGGTAGGTAGGTAGGTGGATAGGTAGGTAGGCAGGCAGGTATGTAGGTACTTCGCGTACGTAACCTACGAGAAAAATGGGCGAGTATAAGTCGCGTATATCTTACGCGTGTGCCTTCGTGCCTCTATAGGCTATGTAACGAGCGGACATCAAAGATAAATGACGCAACGCGTGTAAAGTAGGTATAACATTAACTCCTAATGAGCACTGCTTTCTTTCTACTTTTAACTCACGTACGAGCAAAGACAAAATAAAAGAAACACGGACGCAACGAGTACGGAAAATTGTTTTCCCTCATTTTTTAGAAAATAAAAAGAAGAAATTTCTTCAATTCGGTTGAAAGGTCTGCGGATTACCTGTACATACTCGCGTATCTGGATCGCCATATTTGATGTCCGCATAGGTACGTTTAAATTCTGACTTTTTTCGTCGTACGATACAGACGAAAAGAATTTTTCGCGGTGTAGTTTGTCGAGAACGCGATCGTCGATTCAAGTCCAATACCCGCTGTATACCCGATGGTGCAATGGTCATTTTGATCGGACGTGCCGAAGTATTACGAGTTACGTAATCTGCGGTTGTATTTTATTGCCGTACGGTATACGTATACCGACGTGCATACCTACGTACGTATATATACGATTGTTAAAAAGTACCGGGTATAACAACGCAGCGATACGAACGAACAAATTCAAGAGCTCGTTCCCGAAATTATATTCGAGCAATTCGCTTCGACAAAAAAAAACTTGCACAATTTTTGCACGAAAACTTTGAAATATTGAAAATCGAACTCGATCGTCGTGCTTTTAACTCCGAAAAGAAGGAATAAAAAAAAAAGGATTCGCGTCCTCCCTTTTTTTCGCTCTTTTTCCCTTATAGCGACTCGACCACGTCTACACAAATATACTTAGATAAATCTACGTAAAACATAACGGTGAATAACAATATGTGCGCATCGTAAAATTTATCGCATTTTTCACGCGATGCATTACCATATGTTGTACATTGATACAATATTGATTTATCTAGAGGGGTAGAGGTATTAAGATTAGGGGATAATGAGACACCTTCGCTGTGCTCGTGCAGATATCGTATAATGAAGTGACAGATTAAGCGTGAACTACTTTTTTTTTTTTTTTTTTATTTATTTATTTTTCTTCTCAACCAATAAGAATATCAACGCGAGATAAAGATACGCGTCGCGATAATCACCCGTGTGTAATTGTACAGCTATAAATATACGTAGTACACGTATTTATATTTTCGATAAGCCAAAACCGCTTCATACACCATAGTCGAAGTCGGATGAAAATCCATCCAAACTTGGCTAGGAAATTTGAAGAAAAATCATTGTAGTTATATCTATAGTGAAATAAGAAGCTCGAGAAACTGTACTTGCGGATGAGAATAAAGATCGTTACTAGTAAAAATCAAGAAGAAGTGCTAAACCCAAATGAGAATGATTTTCGTCGATCCGATGGATACAGAAAAAAAAAATCATCATTCAGGAAATACGTATGCACATAAACCACGCGCGCGTTATCGAATCGGTTGGCGAATTTTGTCGCTTACCTCACGCACCTATATTGACGTCTTACGTTATACGACCCTGAAAAATGCGGGCATTAATGAGATTAGCACCGTACGAATTACGTACAATATAAATATCTGACCGTTAAATCTCTTTTGATCGATCTTGTAAGCGCAACGGACACGGGTTTGCGACGAAGATGAAAAAAAAATATTTTCACAAAAATAAAACAAAGGGAGAAGGAAAGAAACCCGCTGACTTTTGATACGGAAGATATTTTGGTAAGAATTACGCTCTTTTTTCGCGTTTTTTTTTTTCCTCGAAAGACACATCAGGTGGGTAATAATCGGGAGGGAAGAAATTTTGGACGCGGTGAGAGTAGAAGACGTTGGACGTCGCGACGCTAGGCGTCGTCTATCTCCGAAGAGAGTCTAAGCGTCGCGTCCCCGCGGTTTCCGCGAAGACCGGAGCCAAAATAGAAAGCCAAAGCGATTAAAAATAAAAGTTTGTCGCCGCTTTCCTCCGCGCCCCGTACGCGTCGTTGTCGTCGACGTGCCGCTATCTCGCGAGTTCTCGTTACCCTCCCCTCCTCCCGCATCGCTTCTTCTCTCATTCTCCCTCATCCCGTCTCCGCCGAACTCCACCCATTTTCTATCTCGTTCACATCCTTCCCCGACGCCGACGACCCATGCCGGACTTAACCTCACTGAAATATCTTCCTTTCCGACCATCTCTCAGCTGGCTTCCGATACTCAAAAGTACCGGAGCCATCCTCCTCTCGTATATTCCACCGGGAATTCTAAAGCGGATTCTTTTTATTCGGGTTCTACCACATCCTATCGACTTCGACCTACCTAGCTTTTCTAATGGCTTATTATTTCATTCCACCAAGTTCGACGTTACGCTGCAGGCAAACGACTCTCAGATTCTCAAAGATCTTCTCTCCTCGCGGCGAAGGACCTGCGATTTTTTTAACGAGGTATTTTTCAAGGCGAGCGACCGATCGATGGAAAACGAGAATGAGTCGAAGGGCAAAAAATCTCTAAACGTTAATTAAAGACAAACAAAGTCGAATGTATCGACAGAGCGAATGTACCCGGTGACGATGAAATAGAAGTCATTTGTGGAATCGATGAATGATGGTTTTTTTTATTGAATTTTTCAACGTTTCAATTTCTACCATGAAAACACCGAGCGTTTCCAATTGCGCACGTGAGCGTAATCGAATTCTTATCGGCAAAAGTCATTTTAATGTCATTTAATCGCGAATCGAAAATTTATTCGCCGAGTAGGTTTCAAAGGTCGCGGTATAATCATATCTCCGTTAATTTGTCAAGTGCAGATAAAGTAACGAGAGGAATAAAACTGAAAACGTAAATAAATAAATAGAATGCAGCTGGATCTTCGGAATACGATTCGCACGAGTTCGAGGATTTCTAAAATAGAGGCAAGAAAAGATGATCTTCGATGTCGTTTACGAACTCGACACGACCGATTGCCGTTTGAAAATTCCGTGTGGATTCGATCTCTCGGATTTCCGAATATAGTGGACGTGTTCGATGTTCTACGAAAGTCCAATTTTTCAGCTAAGCCACGCGACAAACGATCGCTGGTACGAGAATCGCAATTACAAATAACAACAACGATAACGACAACATCCCGGTTGTTAACGAGTAAAAAAAACACGAATCGTAAGGTCGCCGTGTCCAAGCTGCTATCGTGAGATAAGTGCGAGCTGAGTACGTCGACGCTGTTCACGATATCGTATGAGTCAGGTGTGTGTCCTCGTGAAAAATAATGTACAGTCGTCGAGTCGAAGCCGAGTCATTCGGCGTTACTTGGAGCGTTCGAAAAAGAAAAAAAAAACATTTTTCAAAGAGTTGGGTGAAAAAATTTCGATTTCGAACGCTCCTTCACGTATGCACGAAAACGTTCTTACCAACTTATACATCGTCGATCGGTCGTATTTTGTTTCGGATAACTTTTGGAAAATCGAAAGATTAAACTATCGATCATCCGTCGAACCGTATCGTAGAAATCTCCTCCTTCGTTATCTTTGTTTACACGAATCGCCGCGTTATTACCCGCACATCGGTGAGATTTTCAATTATTTCAATAAAATTATATTTCAATCACTCGAGCACTCGACTTCGTTGTTGTCACACGCGGAAGCGATAGCGTTTGAACGACGACTCCCTCCAACACTTCCGATTTCACACACTCGCGAACACTGCGGTTTTTTTCTTTCGCCGCGATTCATTGACAGAAAAAATGAGAGAAAGGTACAGAAAAAAAAACAAAAAAAAACAAAAAAAAAAAACAACAGCCGACGAAATCGCAGGTAAATTTGACGGTGAATAGAAAATTTGACGGACTTAAAACTACTGGAATATACGGTTAAAACGATGCACAAGGACGATAAAAAAAAAAATGAAATAAAATACGACGAGTTGCGAGTGTTTATTTTTATTATCTTTTTTTTTTTTTTGAGGAAAGGTGCGACCACGCTTTGCCTCCACAGACTACGTCGCCTCACCACCGCCGACTGTCGACGGAAAATCGACGCCCACCAGTCGGCCACAGAAAACGAGATGAGAGAGACGGGACTCCTCCAATCTCTTTTACCGTCTCCGTCGCACTTTCGAAAGACTCGGGGATCTCGGCTCACTTCAGACCCGTACCACCGCCCTCCTCTTTCTAGCTTCACACCACCGAATGGAACTTCACATATATAGTAGTAGATATATATATCACAGGTGTGCGTGCACATATCACACGAATATACTACATCCACATACTTTTTATGTACAACGGCGATGTGTCCACGTGTAATATTGTATGTACAGATTTTGGGTGGGTATGGGAGAGACCTACACAGAAAAAGACGGCGGTTGCTCGCGGTACATCGTAGATCGCGTGCTACCCGCGCGAGTCCACGTGCGTTTGTGTGGGTTTCACGTGGATTAAATTTGAGCGATAGACGTCGCGTCCACATCTACGGCAACCTCCGCACAACTTCGCGAATTAGGCCCAGTGAGAAAAACGGCGTTTTCCGGCCTTGTACCGACACGACGCGATGCCCGCAAACGTAGTGTGTTGGTAAGCGAACGCTTCGTCACGTGATAAGTAGCGGCTGATATGAATTTCGCACGTAAACGCGGTTGTGCAGCCGCATGCGATATGTGAGTCAAGGTTTCTAGGGGTTGTAAAAATACGCTCGGAAGGAATAATTCATATTTCACACGCACATCGAAGCGAAGCGACGATGAAGACGCGCTAAAAAATCATAGCGATTTAACTCGTTCCGACCACCCGTCATCCGCCGGCTGATTAACGATAGGAAAAAGAGAAAAAAGGACAAAAAAAAAATAAAAATTAAAAATTAAAAATTAAAAACGAGGTAACACCTATACGATTAATGATCCTCTGACCCGACCCTGCACGAATCAAGGCTCTCTGCGTAGAAGTCGACTCGGATTTGCTAATTTATTTATAATGTCCATAAACGGCGTACGATTGTCAGGTTTTTCAACAACGAATCTCTTCCGGTGGACCATGAACTTTTGAACGAATTTCGGTAAACAATTGAGAGAAAAGGAACGAGATGAAACGGACCCCCTTTCGGCATCTCGTGGGCACGTGAACGTTTCATTCGAAACATTCGTATACCGGTTCGGAGTGTTTTGTCTACGCTCTTTAATACAGTGGTGTAATTAGAGTTGTATAAGAATAAACTAACGCGAATGAGAGTAACGTTATGGTCGTTATCATTTTCATTATTATTATTATTATTATTAGTATTATTATTATAGTGCGGTCGACGTTTGTAAACTTGCCCCAAGGAATGTGCGATCGAAGAATTTTCCATCTAACTTTTCCATCTGTTTAATTTTCTCATTTTTATTTTCTATTGGTTTCAGATAACGAGCGCACCTAATAGTCGAGGATTTCGATAACAATGAAAGGCGAATCACGGCATTCGAAATTTCTCAATTATACTGAACATGACGCGATGATAAATTTGGATGAATTTTTGATTTCGGTTATGAGAGATGCAGATATTATTCGAGCAGTTATCAGAGGCACGAATCGGAGAGACTCTTCGATATCCATTATTTTTTCTTCTTTTTGATTCTACAAGGTAACAAATACCAATGAAGCTTAGCGCGCTCGAATATCAGAGAGAATGATCGTTTCTCTTCTCGAAACTCGGATCATTCATCTCCGCAGATACAATCGTAAGTTAAAACTACGAATAGTATATAATATATATCAGAGCCAAGAGGGATATACGAATTCAGCGAAACTTAATATCGCGGTTATTACGTAATTCGTGTACGCTGTAATTAAGCCTCTGCATTTGCCCGGAAAGAACAACGACAGATCGTCCAATCTCCGATGTGTACATATGTACGAATAAACCTCTCGTAGTTATATTATATTATATCCGCTTCGCGTACAGATTACGAAACAACAAAATGTGAAACAACGACGGTGTCCGTCCAGTCGTGTCTGTGGTTCTCACAGCGCGCGACTCGAACGAGACACACATAATTCCCGGTACGAAACCATTCGTACACTTACGTACGTATACGTATTTCAATTCGACCATAAGTCTATTTATTTATATTCATTCTTCATATGTGATCTAGGCGGGCCGCCCACCTCAAGGAGTGTGACGTCATATCAAAAATCGAATCGAGACCACGGGGCCGCGATTGGTTTTCTGGGTTTCCGATTCGAGGATTTTCGTGATGAGCGGTAGAAGAAAAAAACATAGATAAAAATGAGGGAGAATAGAAGAGCTCCGGAGGTCGCGGATCATATCGTTCAATTTCACAAATCTTCGTTTGACGAGGAATTTTTTTCCTTTCAGATTCGCCGTGCACTTCACTTGGGGTCCGGTTACATGGGGAATCTGGGATCCGCAGGTCGTTTTCTCCAAAGTTCGTTGCTCCTTATTTCCCGCGGAGCCGGCGCGATGTTTCTTCGGGCGATGCGACAGCTGGTTACGTTCAAGTAAATTAAGAGAAACTTCGAACGATGTTACTTCGAGTACCATGAGAACCGCTACATCGGATTCTTTCCAGCGATTTCCGAATCGTTCCAAATAACAATTATACCGCATACCGAACGCGAACCGAACAAAACTTTTTTACTTATCTTGTTTTTTTTTTTTTTTTTGTTGTTTTCATTATTCTTCCAATCACCGACCAATTCGACATCGGAATATCGAAGCGATTCGCACGTTGATAATCCGTGGAGTCAACTCGCGGGTCTATATGAACTTCGAATTGATATAAAAGTCTTTCTATAGGAACGACGATGCAGCGCGAGTGCCAATTACAGTGGTGAATAGCCGTACACTTATATATATATATATTTTCTGGTAAGATTGCCGTGTGTTGTAAGTAATTAGTAATTTACGATTTGCAAAACGTCCGTGACTTCGTCTATACGTATAACTCCGCTGTGCACATCCGACGTGTGTTTATTATATACATACGTATAGTTATGATACACGGAAAGCGGTCTAGCTGTCATTACGGTAATAACACTATTTCACATGATCGTCGTTACCTCAGATGTACCGATGTTTGTATGTTGTGTGTACACGTACCAAACGATAAATACAGCGAACGAAAAATCTTCTCAACATTCGTAAACGCGATTTAATCAATTAGCGCAGGATTTCGATCTTATTGTTAGAAAATACATGTTTCGCGCATAGCGTCGAAGCAAAAATTTTTTTTTTTTTCCTCTCCATTTTTGTTAACCGATCCCTCATATGATTTCGAATTTTTATTCCACAGGTGGGTCGCGATGAAATATACATGTAGGTAATGCACCTTCGTGTCAATCATATTTTCAAGATTATCATAGACATATAGATTCGCGATAGATACAACGACGAAGGTGTTCGTCAATGATAAAAGAAGGCGTAATACAATTTCATATGCATAATTTCAATGTCATCGATTGAGAATTACCGCGATAGATACGGATGCGCGTGAACAGAAGAGTCTGCAGGGACAGAATTCGAGTGCGTGGTCGTTGAGATGAAAATAATAATCGGAGGCAGGCGGGGGCTGAAATTTGAATACCTGAAGAGGAAGGTCGTTCGTAACCGATTTTTCGGTTTCTTTCTTCCTTTTTTTTTCATTCATTCATTTATTCTTTTCCGTTTCAATTGCGCCACGATCATCGCCTCCGGTGCGATTATTATAATATTATCCGACGATAGAAGAGCAAGTTTTTCTGTACTGCGGATACCGCAATATATCGGGCGCCGAGACGTGCGATTTGAAAAATTTATTCGCGGAAGAAAAGGATGACGAAGAATTAATGAGAAATCCAGGTGATCGGTGGCGAGATGAAATAAAAAAAAAAAAAAAAAATTAACGAAATAAAAAGAATTATGTACGCGGCATTAAAAATCGCGATTCGATAATACGAAACGAACAGGTTTCATGTATACCGTATACATATATGTACGAAGTCAATAAACAAACTTCTTCTATGTACATATACATATGTAACATATGAGTGCGTGTAACACATCTATATTTTATAAATTAATTCTGCACGTAATTAAGGATAACGAGACGACTCAGAATTTGGCCTTGCCTCGGGTGATATTATAAAATTTGTCTTATGAAAGAAGTTATACGAATAACCCAACTTGTAAAAAAATTGGTAAACAAAAATTCATCAACATTATTTTCCAGTATCGCATCATGTATTGCAGACATTTTACTCGGTTTTCTCAACCATCGCAACGTGGATGTGAGAATATTCTCATCGTTTTTTTTTGTTTCGCCCATTTTTTATTTTCCCTTATAATTTTTATCGCTCGATTCGACATCACCGCTGATTCGCAACGTGTATCGTCGCTTGTAACGCACACGTGTCAAGGACCATTTTCATAGGTAAATTTTTGATTGGTCGAAAAATTTGCGAACGGCGATTTACCGTGCCCATACGTACGTACGTACGTACGATGCTTGTGGTACTACACGTGTAATAACGTGACAAAATTTAGCACGTTAAACGTACACATAGATTCAAAATGAACACGTACTTATATCTCTTCGGACGAGGAGGTCGTAAAATAAATTGGCGGAATAAGTACGTAGGATATAAAAATCTGTAGTAATGTAAGTCGTTTACCTCCGATTACATGTGTGTATACATCATGTATTACACGTGGATAATAAGTCCCGTTGGGAATATACATGTATGTATAAGTACATATGATCTGGGTCTGTGCAGGGTATCCTGATAATACCGAGCTGAATTTTCCCGAAGAAATAAAATAAAATAATAATGAGAAATGAGAAGAAACCGGTGAATTTTACCCGCAGAATGTGAAATTCAGTTCTGCCAGTTGTGCGTTAAAAATGGAGAAACGCTCGACGACTCAATAAAGTAGATTCGTGTACGCGTACACCGTACAAATATATAATCAAAAGACGAACTCGATGTAATTTGTGAAACGCGCAGGAAAGAAAATTCATTTCGACTCAATTAAAACTGCACCGCACCGCGGGCGAGACGTTATACGAGCGGCGGGTAAAATTTCAATCGCAAATATTTTGTAACAAGACGGATACGTACGAATAAGTTGCATTTCGTTGTGCGTAATTGATACGTAGTGTGCGTTACTGCGCGTAGCGTTAACCGGTTAATTAACGTACGAAAAAAACATTCTGCAATCTTCGCCGAATGTCCATTCAATAATTTTACGAATATTCCGACCGACGGCAATAAAATACGGAGATTTGCATAAATACGAGGCAAACAATCGTCACATGTATACTTTCGCACCGTGATAAACCGGAATTCAATTTTCGGGTATATTGTACATATTTTTAATTTGTTTGCCTAAGAATTCGTTTAAACACCACCTCGGTCACGTAGTACGATCGCATGATTAATTATAGCCGTATAAACACGAAATTTTCGGGCTGCGTGAAGTTTCCTGAAACTATCATTTTCTCACTTTTTGTCAATCATCCATTTAGTTATACCGTTGCGATAAATTTTTTAAGAAAACAAAAACGAATAATAATTACGGATAATAACGCTGCAGCTTTCGCGTAATCTCCTCTATATATATATATAATTCGACTTCGTTACAAATTTAATCGACTTGGTCGAATAATGGGGATCACGGTGGCGGGAATTATTATTATTATTATTTAATCTTTTGATCGGACATGATAATTGTCGCATTTATAGCGGGTCTCTTCGGTTCACCGCAATTATAAACACGGAGTGGCAATTCTTACGCCATTTCTCTTCGTTGTCGATCTACACAGCGTCGTATCGTGCCGCCTATATTTGAATTAAAACATATAATGTGGCGATCGCGGGATCAATCTCCACGCAAATGTATGTACATAGAAAGAGTTAAATGCAAAATGACCTTTTTCGCTCACTTACTCGATACACCGCTTTGTCAGAGCTGTTGGAAATTTATGCATCTTTCGAAGCGAACCACGCAAAACTCAAACCTGGATTTCCTACGCATTCTTCGGATTTCCTCTTCCGTTTCTCTCCTCTCCCCAGATCGCGAATATCGCGCGCTGAAAGGGCGAAGTGAATCTTTTACTCACCTGAAACAAAAACGTGAAAAAAAACTTTCAACAACCGATCATGGAATGTCAGATCAATTGAAACGCTGTAAAATTGAATCAACCAAAAAATGTAAACCGGAACTCAAGAGTGAATTCAATTGCGGGGGAGAAGTCGGAAAGGGGTGGAAAAGCGAGGATGTACTTTCGCCAAAGTGAAAAAGAAAAAAAAAAGACAAGTAGAAGAAAAATCTAAGATTATCACACGTCGCGTCGCGACTTACTAACCTACGCGATTATTAATGTCGTTGACAGCAGCCGTACGCTATTATTAGAAATATACTTTATTTATAGATCGTCACATACACTTATGTACGCGTAACGGGCAATTACAAATATTTGTACATAACCACCGCAGACGGACGGACAGACGGTTTCAATTGCCGAAGGGTCCGATGCAGTGTCACCGAGGTCCGACCGTACGCGGCCATATTTCTAATTTACATCAATGTACTGATTTACCATTTTATTCTTTGTTTCTTTACTTCTAATTTTTTATTTCTCATCGTGATATTTTCTTTCCATTCCTTTTTTCTTTCGTCACTGGGTGACGTGATCGTACATACTAAATAACATTTAACGATGATCGAGGGTAATTTTTTCACTTTATTCCACCCTACGCGTCATATATTCAATCAAAAGAGTACGTCAGCCTGTGTTTTCGGCTCTAAAAACGGTGTGGGTATAAAATAAGTCGTCTACATCGTGCGTTTGTTTATAATAATTATATAGAAAAAAAAATTTACGCATACCTTATTCTGCACGGAGTTGATTGTCTGACCCGTTAGATCGTGGCTTAATTTTCGGTCGTGTTTTAAATTTGCTAAACGTAACGACCGATAATTAGGATAATTTCGAAACTTTTTGAACGTGTATAAATGTGTATAGTTGCGTATATCCTATACGGATATACATGGCCGTATAATTAGGCGTAAATATTTTCGTAGCAATAATTATTCGCGTAACATATACGGCTGGCTGCTCAATTCATAGGATCCTGTATCGGGCATCGATTAGCTTTACGAATTATAAAATCTCGATCGTCATTCTTTCCCTCCTCAGCGATCGACAATGATTTTTTTTTTTCTCATCGAGACACCCGTTGTGTTTGATTGGGAGATCAAATACGGAGAAGGAAATTAGAAAAAAAAAAAAAAAAAAAAATGGGCAATTTTCAAGAACATGGCTCATCGAGGATTTATTGTTAGTTGGAAGTAATTATGTTTCTAGGGTCAGTCGGGATCCGATCGGTTTTCCTGCACCCCCCATAGAACGCGAACGGTCACTTCTGTTCGCGTTATTATCCAGGTAACTAACTGTAAATGTCACAAATCGTTTAACAATAAGAGGGTTTTATTATTTCAGAGGGCGGTTCGTTATTTTTCGGACTATATAAGACCCCCGTAGACCTAGATATTTTTCTCATTGTGCGAAAAGACACGAAACGAAAATCGCGTCGCGTCAACGTTTTCGAAAAAGTGCACAGTTGAAGTTTTTCGTTTTTAATTTTGCCGGAGGGTTGAAAAAATTAAAACACTCCAATTGTGCGTCTCGAGTTTACCGACCATCGAATATACTGTGATATCGAAGTTAAGCTTTTCCGGTTTAATAAATTATGCGATAACGGAAGGACGATTATAGCCGTACCCGCGAAAATAAGAAATAAAATTAAAAAAAAAAAAAGTCTACAAGGGTCGATTATCCGTGCGGAGAATGCAGCGTGGCCGCAATCGAGATTATAAATTCTAGAGTGATGCGGCGAATTTAATAAGTGCAGTTTTACGGTACCCGAAAGATAAATTCGACAATAAATTCGCTCTCGCGTGTATCGTACCGCACAGTGCACACTTCGGGCAAGTTTATTTAAACTCGAACTAACGCGGTGGAAATTTTATTCAAAAAATACCCATCCAAGGAAAAAGAACGAACCGTCTGTTTGCGATGGCGATTCTCGTGTCAGGTAAGTCGAGTCGAAATAAAATGACAAATCGAACGTTCAAAAAAAAATGGAATTTCAGTCGCATTTTTTAGTCCATTTTGAAAATGACATCTCCTACGGTGTCAACGAATGGTACAGTCGTAGCTCCTGCCATCTGAGGGCTGTTCCTTCTACCGCGATACACGAATGATCCCCTTCCTACGCCCCTTCTCGATCGGTAAGTCAGTTTCAGTGGACGAAAACCAGTTCGACACAGCCGAACAACAATAATATATTCCGTAGAAACTTTACAAGGCGATCAATACCCGGCGGAAGGCAGGAACGGCTCTCGTAACTTACTGACAATATATAACACGACTTTATCAACCTCGCAAGCTGCTCCCCTCCGATCCCAACGTTCCAAAGTGGGAGAGAAACTCGTAAAACCCGGGGGGGTTGTTAGCCCTGAAACGAAAGTTGTAGACTTTCGGGAATCGATCCGTTTCAAGTATCGCGTTTTTCGATGGTACGGCACGGCGGGGGGTTAGTTACTTCCCGTAACGATACTGTTCGAGAAAAAAGGAGAGAATTTTCTGAAAAATATAAGTTCAGCTGCGAAATGCGGGGAAAACTGAAGTACGCAGATGACTACCGCCGTGATGTAAATTTGGCGAACGATCGACGCCGTATTCTTGTCGGCGAGCGTAATCGATAACGCACTTTGATCGGACGAATCGTCTCGTTCGCTTTTGATTAGATAAAATTGTTTAAAAGAACAAAATGGTAACCCCACTTTTCGCCAACTAGACACATACCCCGCCAATCTGTAGCGTCACACGCAAACTGAGATCGACATTCCTGACGATAAGAGCGTCTCGCGTTAAGAGAAAAGCCGAAGTATCCACCTTTCGGGACCTGAACCGATTTGCGGAGAAGTCGAAACACCCGAATACATCCGGTGTAGATTTTCGCGCCTCTCTCTCCGCACCGTCGAATTTCCCCTCCCCGTGTCTATTCCCCGCACATCTCGAAGGCGAAAAACGAAGGATAGAAAAAAAGGTCGGAGCGCGACACCGCGAAGGGCCGGGGTGTAAAAAGAGGAGAGTCGGGCATCGAACCATGACCCGTGGCACCTGTTGCTGCCGCACGGAGCGTTCGCGAGGCGAAGCCAACCTGACCTAGCGTCACCTGCGCGCACCGCAGTTCTTTGGACCGTGACGAAAACACATCGGAAGTCATCTCAATCGGCCATTGTATGGATATTAGATCGCCGGCCAAGTAGCGATTCGGCCGCGTCGAAACGCCCCGGAGATGAGACGATTCGACGCTCGAATTGGGGAAAATTTTGAAAAATTCCAACCCGAAATTTCTCCGGTACAATTTTCACGGAGCGTATCTCCATGTTTGCCACGTAATTATCCAACGATACGTGGACGTTGGTTACATACTCACATCGGTATGTACGTACGTGGGTACTTATTACGTACACTCGTATGTGACATGGGAACAGGGTTATTAGGATGACATTAAAATCGCTATAAACGTCTCGGCGGTTCATTTCTATTCTAATTTTCCCGTATGACGTAATTTAGTGAGCTCGTAGACACGATAATCGAGTATAAAATACTACGGGCGACGTAACCCTGCGCCCGCGGTACATGACATCAGGTGATGTAAGTACGTGTAATAATGCCACGAATGCTTTGAACGAGTCTAATTGCGGAGTGAATACGTTGTAAGCAACATACGTACATATGATTACAATTAGGAGGGTCCTTCGTACGCGACGCAGACCGTTAATTTTTCGAGCTGAATTTCGCGTGAATGAGTTGGGTGGCGAAAATAAAAATTGATGCGCTAAGGTTCCGAGAGACGTAAAAAGAAGAGAATGAAAAAAAGGAGAAGGGCGATATCGTGCGGATCCACGAGATTATTTTCGGCGTTCTTCGATCGATTCGGTTGAATAATCTTAATTATAATCGCGGGAACGGTGAAAGTCGATGAACTTGAAAGTCGGCGAATGTCAACCGGGTATATTACACGCAGCGTAAGACGACTACCGGATAAGTTACCAGCGTCGCGAACCGAATGTACATAAATTTATTCCACCGATGCAAACAGGTTCTGCGGGATGAATTTTTTTTTTTTTTTATTGTTATTAATTTTATTGATGCAGTTTTTTTTTTCTTTTTTGTATTTTTTGCGCTCATGTTCCGTACCTGTATGTCAACTCTGTACCCACGCGGACTGCAATCGCGATGCAAAATATTATTTTTGCGGCTGAAAATTCACCACAATGTAATCGCGAGCGATTAAATGAAAAAATTCCTCCCTCGTTTCGTTTTCTATCTTTTGTGGCCGCGCAGTTTACCGGTCGGACGAATTTATCTTTTCTCTACAATTTTCAACCAATTAATTAGTTTGTTAGACTTTGCCACATTTTTTATTACCTCGCTATGAATAAAACTATGATACACCTAAATCGAGAGATCGTTACAAAGTAGGTTATACACTTTGAAGAAGAAAAAAATGAAAAAAAGCCAAAGCTTTTTTTGGCAACAAAAAAAAAAAAAAAAAAATAAAGTTCAAAATTCGAACACGAATAATGCGAGACACAAAAATCAATGATATTGGATTATTTCGTTTTACGTGATATCAACTTCAATACCAAATTCTCCGTTTCAATTCTCCGTTTCTCTACGTGTTCCAATTTAACACAATAGTTGATAATAATTACACGATCGACCGGAGCTTGCGGGGTCGACCGAAACCGCGTATATTGTAATTGATCCATAAATGTCACATCGTTGGTGCACATTCATTTCTCGATATTATAATTAAACTCGTATCGCATAATGTGGACGTTAGAATCAACGATTAGGTATATTTAGATGGCCGTATATTAAAGCTGCAGTGGACAAAGGTCCATGGGTTGAGATACAGCGTACGTGTACATATCTCTTTTTTCTGTCTAATCGTGTAATGCAAATTGATTAATTATTCAACCTCATTTCTTATTATTATCATCAACACATTACGTGACGACAATAACGACTCGTTGACGGGATGCCGCGATCGCGATACACCCTATAAAACAAACAAGATCGATCGATACGCGATAAAAAAAAAAAATCTTCAAAAAATTAGAAAAAAAAAAAAGAAACAATTTGATAAACAAAGAACTATAACACTGCACGCGGTGTAACCAGCGAAAACTCAAAGTCGATAACTATATAATGCGGTCTACCGATACATTACCGATATTTCCGCATTGTAACTCCAATCTTTAACCAATTGATTATATTCCCATCAAGAGAGTGAAAAAGAATAGAAAAGAAAAGAGCAAAAAAAAAAAAACAATGTACATACATCGATACCAACGTCAAACTAAAAAGAGAAGTAGAAGAAAAAAATCGAGACACGAGCAAGAAATAGAACACGGAGATCGGTAAAAGAACGGAATTAAAAATAAAAAAAAAAAAAGAAAAGAAAAGAAAAAAAAATCATGCGTTGTACGTTTATACGAGATAAGCGTAAGTATTCAAGGATGAAAGATGGTATCGTATATCTACACGGTTTCCGAGATACAATTCACGTCGATCGCTTCCGAGCTGAATGAACTTTTATTGTTCAGCTCTACAACGTATCTGGCTCAATTATCTAGTTAATATACGTGTACGAGTTACACGTGTACGCCGATATCACGTGTACGCATACAGCCAAGTTTGAAATTTAATCGATTGGGATGAACGAAGAATATAGTCTGTCGTTATTGTAAGAACTACTATTTTTATTTCTTTATTTTTTTTCTTTATTACGTCTATCGCGTCATTACATCTCAGACAAACAAGTCGCGAATGTATCGTGCGTGACGGTTACATACTCCATGTTCCGTGATATGCAAAGTCGATATAAAACGGTGAATCTGAAATTCTGATTGAAAAAAAGTTTCACGATTTGATTTTACTGCACAGACGAACGAATTTCTCTTCGTTTTTCTTCCTTTCAAAAGCGCAGCGATTATTCTTGTAACAATCGACGTACGATATGCATGCAGCATGTTAATTATACCCAACGGTTATTACTGCAACTTTACGATAAAAGTAGGCGCAAATTACACAACGTTATCTTTTCTAACGCGAACTGAGAATATTTCATAAAAATGAAGAAGAAAGAAATAAAACTGAGTAAAAAAAAAAAAAAAAAAGGGCCCATGAGGGAAAATTAGGCTGCACAGCAACAGCAGCGATATCGTTGAATGTAGTCGGTAAAGTTTTCGAACGCCTAGGCTATCGGTTGTATTATATCGTGTGTGTACGATGTTGAAACTTTCTTTTGAATAATAGGGGTGAATCACGCTCGTACGTTTTGCACTTCCAAAAATTAGATAATACGTTAAATTTTCCATTTCAAGTATACAATTAGCTAATTCATACCGAACGTAAAGTTTTATTTCTCTAAAAAATAATAATTCAACTCTTCGACGATCCAAAGTCGCTGTAGGTATGTCAGACATATTTTCAGAATTCAAGTCATCGTTCAATTCACGTCGAACCTCGCTATCTGATATCGTTTCGCGTTAATAAAATTTTAATGCAAGGTCTTGTAAGAAATTTAAATAATCCTGCAAGTAATATTATGCACATAAAATCATATACAATCTATACGACTTTTTATATCTACCGACATCATTGCATATATCGCGAAATGGAAAAAAAAAAAAAAAAAAAAAAGAAGAAGAAAAAAATCTACAACCCGTGCCGCGAATAAACCTTCGCAAGTTTATCGATAGCCCGTACCTAGCTTCACCTGTACCCATCTCAGCGGAGCGTCGAGATAGTCGAAGGTAACGCGTTACGGTATAGATCACATAGTTAAATTTATACGGTAGCACGCTAATGTAATTGCAAACAATTATCCTCTCGCGGTAGGTAAAAATGACCTATAGGTAGTCGCAGTACGTACAGTAGTCATTACACGCGACTGGCTGATTTTATCATCGTGGATCATCGCGTATAAATAAACCGATGCATTCTTCCCCTGTGAACGGATGAACGACGACTCGAAAGAGGAACGTGACGATGAAGAAGAAAAAAAAAACAAATATTCCGCGGACGGAGAGTGTTTGACCTTCGAACGAACACGATTATCTTCCGAACGTTTAGTGATTGAAAGATGAAAAATTGAAGAGAACCGATTGATTTATTTTTTTGATACAACTTTCCTCTCATTACCTGCCAATGAATGACGAGTTAAACTAATATATATTATATGTAAAAAATAAATGTCGCGCTTACGTGGAGGGATCGGGTCGGTCGTCGGCGACGTCGACACTTCGGAGAAAACGATCCCACAAACTTAAATCGAACGACGATAACTCGCGTCGTTAAAATTACGAGTGGTGTATAAAAAAAAACTTGGTATTATTCTTACGTATGTACGTCAGGTGAGAAACCCAGTCGTACTCAAAGGGCTTCTTTATTCTATAATTTACGCTCCAAATAACCAGCCTATACCCGACCGTTGCTGACGATAAGACGTCGAGAAATTTCACGTTTCTCAGACGCATTTTACCGCCCGTTGTCGAATTTTTTCGAATCTCATATTGTGGACGCGCCCCCTTAATTGCTTCTCCGATTTTGGAAATTTTCTATTTTTTTTTTCTCTCCTTCTTTTCAAATTGAAAGTTTTTTTAGTGATATTATCACACGTGGATGTAAATTACGAGAAGAGAAAGACGAAGAACAAAAGTGAGGTGTGAGTTTAAATAGTATCATATGAAATTGAGATTAATCTCGTGTGTGATATTTAGCGATTAGGTTGCAAAGTAGGTACATACATAGCCGTGTATAGCTCACACGTGAAACGGGAGCGCAGTGACATATGCATTAACGTAATTACCTTTGACGAGAATAATTTGCGACTCGCTAAGTACGTACATGGTTGATTATGCTAAAAATAGAGAAATTACCGTACACAGGCACGATACGAACTACGGAGGCTCAGCTAACTCGGCTGGAATAAAAACGAAAAGAAAAAATTGGGGAAAAAAAGCAAAAAAAAAAAAAAAAACCCAAAACAACTGATCGGTAATAATTTTTTTTTCATACAATAATTTTATCGCAAGAGTTATACCTACTTCGGCGAAAAGTAACGAAACGGAACGCAAAATTAATTAGCAAATAGTGGAAATTAAAGTAATAACGACGCTAATCGACGCGAGACGATTCGTATGCACGTGTACAATTCTTTTCTGATTTCGTCTTACAACGAACAGTTATTACGTCTTTCGAAACACCCGGCTAAACGTATAGGTGATCCGCGATAAATATTTAAAATAAAATTGAATCAACGACGATCGTCCGCGTTATTTGATCAAAGAATATCGAGCCGCTAATTAATTAGACAGTGTCCGCCATAAACTCCGAACGTCTCGCAACAATCGAATTATTTATCGTCGTACGGTCCAAATATATCATATCCCTAACAAATGCGTTTCAACACGATCGTGTAATTGACGATCACTTTTCAACGCCGTCGACATATCGCTAACACAATTTCTAAACGATGACGTACACGTACTCATACATCGACGTTTGTATTTCGAACCGCCGAATTAAATCGTTTTTTATTTAATCCGTAAAAGACTAGCGCATAATTTTTTGTAACCTAGTCGGATACGGCGCCAGGTAACAAGCTCCCGCATGAGATAATCGACGGAGAGCGGTACACCCGATGCGTTCGATAAGATTGAAAGAAAAAAAAAAAATGGAAAAAAGCGATGGGTGAAACCCGCCCACGATACATAGCTACGTGTGACCCGGATACTAACGACGCTCTGTTACCACCTGCGTTCCGGTTTACTTGCATATCAATTAAGCATGCGTCAATTTTTACTTCATCTTTTTGCTTTTTTCCGTTCCGTTACGCAACGCGATCATCCGGCGATAATCCGCGACGAGCGGAGAGAAAGATGGAAAAATTGAGCGCGTGTCGAGCTCCGCATAGTCAACGTTACGACGCGACGGGGGGGAGGAGGGTCCGTTAAAAATTGGCTGTGATTAAGGAAAAACGTTTTTTCAGAATTTAATTAGGTACAAATGCCGCGCAGAGCCAATCGCCTATGGTATTGCACGACGATTCAAAGCCGTGAATAAAAGCACGCGGCGCTTCGTTAACGAGGCAATTGACGCTCCCCCGCGGATTAATTGATCCAGATTAATTCGTATTATGTACGACGTACGGGGCGATGGCGGTCGGCGAAAGAATAAAATCGAGGGGATTTATGGCTCTGATTTTTTCGGAGTCGTAAAATTCGGGCGATGCGGTAATACTCGTGCCAAAAGCGGGTGTATGTCATTCGAGGACTATTTTCTAGGATACCGTTGGCTCGCCGCTCGGGCTCCAGGCGGAAGGTCGAAAAAAATGAAAGTAAGAACGGAGCAAGGTCGAAACTGCGTTATTCGGTCGGGCCGTAAATATAATGAAACCGTCGCCTGTTAATTGCAACGAGTTTCGTCAAATGAAATCCTGCACGCCAATTAGGACCGCGAGGAGGAACCTCCCGGAGAGCGCCACGATTCAATCGTAACTCCTGCAGTCGAGAATGGACAAAAAAGAGAAGGAAGAAATAAATGGCAATTGCAGGCAAAAGAAGGCGAGGACTTGGAAAAAATTAAGTGAAACAAACGACCGAAAACCCCTTCATTTCTAAACATAGAGACGGACGTTGCACGTAATTGGCAAACAACCGAGTTCCCGGTTTGCCCTTCAATTCGGGTACCGCGATAATCGCGGGTCCTCGTGTAAATCATATCGCCCACGAATCGTGCCGCGACCATTCAACGAAACCGTACGAAATACACGCTGGGTAATTTAAAAATGAGGTACCTACGACAAGTTAACGTAACGCGCGTAACGTAAGATCGCGCGTTGCTATCTGTTAGCGTAAAATAAATTACGGGGACGTCGACGTCATACCTAATTACGCGGTTTCGAAACCTACGGGCGTCGTCGCATCATCGGGTCTGATGTTCTTCGCGTCGCGCCAGTTTTCGTCACTTTTTTGTTTTAAAAAAATTTTCTTTTCAAGCTCGGATAAGAAAAATTTCACACTTTTCTAGGAGAGCGTATACATCGTTTTCGACGAGGTCCAAACGGTGTCGGATGACCTTTGCGATCAGCGTATCGGATCTTGAATAGTAATAAAAGAACGACGACTGAAACTTGAACTCGACGAGTCAACGGAATAGAAAAATTCGAGGCATCGCCGCGGCCGAACCGACGAAAAAATTCTTCCTCATTTCTTTTCTCCACAGCGCAGCGGTGGTCGTGGGAAATTATAGCACAGAGTTCGCTTTTTGGAACCGGAAAATTCAACGTTATTTCAATGTGGTAGGTAACACATAGGCACATTTAACGAACGGTGAATCGCACGGTTGGAACTTGTGACTCGACGAACGTCCGTTAGTTTTGTAACGTTGAATTGCACCGGGTGAATTTCGACGTGATCCAGAAGACGACGTCCGTCGCCATGCACTTGTCAAGCGTCGAGTCGGTGGGAAAAAAAAATTCCGGAGTATGTACTCCGAAAATGACTCTTTTTTTTTCTCATTCACCTTGTGGGAATGACTGTTCCTTTTTTACGTTTTTTTCTTTCTTGGATCTAACGTCCTTCCGTCACTTGTAGTATACGGTACAAATTTTGTTCATTCCGCGACGGTTTCACCTTCGTTATACGTAGCTTAGAGTCTACCGGCTCGCTTATTGGTAACGCAGTAGACGTACTACGTACTACCTTGCGCTCTATGTTCTCGTTATCGTCGAGAAACGTTTGTTTTTTACGAATTTGAATTTTAAATTAGCTCTGCAATACGCGCATACGTTGCTTTCCCACGGTCTCTGCGTATACTGCAAAATTATGACCGATCTGAGGAATGAGAAATCTGCATTTTCTTTATGCCAATTGTTTTTTTTTTTTTTTTCTCCCTGTAACAGCGCGTTGATTCATTTTTTCCAGTCGAAGGAATTTTAGACTTTTTCCCATTACAATAGAGGACATGTGGCCGAATTCATGTGTTACAATGTCGGTCGACTGGTTTACGTGCGACGAAGTATTTTTGTAACAGAATTGATAAGCCGAGCGAAATAAAACTCCCATAAAGAAGATTGACTTATCAGACTCTAATTTCACGATTGATCTCGACGTGGGTCACGACCTTGCGAACCGATCGCTCCACTTTACCTATTGACCCTTTCGCGGTTCATCGGACATAAATTCGCGGGAATCTTTCTTTCTCCAGCTGATTTTTGCGCACGTCTTTTAATTAGCCGATTGAATTTTTTTGAAGAAAAAAAAAAAAGAAAAAAAAAATCTCAAGCGAATACTACGGGTACGGTACGGTAACAGTTGTTTCGAAAGACTCACGCGACCGCGAAGACACGTTCGCGGTGGTTTGGAAACTGTCGTGACCTCGGCATAGGTAAGGTCGTTGAATTTCTTTTCATTTTTTTTACGTACAACCGCAGTACTTCGATAATAGCGGCGTTAAGATCGGTGGAAAAAAAATGCTAATTAACGTTGCGTGGATAGCGATGATCATCGCATAGATGTATAAATTTACCTGCCCAAAATGTCAATCTCATTAATTGCAACCAGACTGGCCACGCCTCGTTCTCTAAATATAATCACATTACGTGTCGGCTCAAGCGTATACAAACCGACAAAGTGGACACACGTCGCGATCTCGAAACACCGCTCAGAATAATTGACGCAAAGAGTATAAAAAAAGTAAAAAAGCCAAAAAAAAAAAAAAAACAGTCGAGCCAGACAGAGAATGAAATTTACCCTCATCCCTTTTTTTTTTCATCGAGACCTTCCGATGTGCACTCGTGAAACCGAGTACCTGTGACGATCTTCGAAAGAAGGTTGAAAAAAAAAAGAAAGGAAAGAAAGAAAGGAAGGACAAAAAAACGTGAAATTCGTCGATATACCCGTACAATACGACGTCGAAGTAACGTGGATTGTCGGATTGATAGAGTTGAACTGAAAAATGTCTGCGGAAAGACCGCGGCGGGTAATACGATCCCGAGTTGCAGGGATGAGGCGGCGTGTATACAACACGGGAGATCCTATTTCGTAGCGCTTTCGTACCGTACTCCACGAGGGAAACGACCCCAGGAACCGGAGTGGTGAAGCTGGCGAACGAACGAACCAGAAGCTACGCCGCTCGCTCGCAGCCGCGATCAAACAAATTTGCTCATAATATTTGTTTAATTACGAGCGGGGGATAAACACGTCTCTTATTATACACCGTGCACATCTTCTGCACCCGATTGTTCGCGGAATAAAAATATTCGAAGGAATAAAGGAAGCGTCTGCAGTTTCTCGTTGGTTTCATTATTTTTTATTTTTTTTTTGTTTTTTTCATTTTGCTTCTTCTCCGTAAGGCGGTAGAAAATATTTGGAATAAAATCGTGACTAAGAAAAAAATTCGCTGACTAGCTCGCGTTCGTCTTAGAATTTTTTTCATTCATATTTTTTTTATTTTTTTTTACAACGGTACGAGGCGCAACGAAGAGTCATCACGGTATACGTACACGGAGTCGGATTGTCACATTGTTTTAGTTCTGAAAAGCTGCAGCATAATTTGAAAGCAAGAGTCGAGTTAGTTTGTTTTTTTTTTTTTACCGGGTTCTTTAGAAACTCGAATATCAAATATTAGCGCAAATCTTTTTTCCTCTCCTTGTTTTTTTTTTTTGGTCTCAACATTTTCGTTGTTACGTTAGAAAAACCGTAAACCGTATTCAACGTTATTCGGGGAATATGAAATTAGGATCGGATTACAGCTGTTAGAAAAATCCCCCAAAAAAAAATTCACGAAACTTGCACCCGTTACACGTATTAAAAATAATGATCGGTCCTCCGCCGCCGCGTATTCCTTACCCGAGGAGATTCGGATCTATATTTGATACTATTTGTTTTTCGACGTATACAATGTAGGTACGTTGTACATCCGGTTACAACATTCCAATCCACCCATAGCATTCCTACGTGTGTACCAATTAAAAACGAGCGCACAAAACTACATACATTACAATCGAAACGAAAACCAGATTTCGATGATAAAAACGCGGTTTTACGGGAAGGTGTGCATATCATAATTAGCGCAATACGTGCAACCTGCAGTCGAACGAGCAGACCGAGATTAAATCACGAGCTCGTTGCGTTATAACACAGTTATGCCATCCGACAGCTGATATTGGGCCGGATAAAAGACGTCGTGTCGCGCTGATAGATTGAAAGCTAATTAGCACCAACCGCGATCATACGACTGTATAGGTGCGTACGTGCGTACGTCCGGATTGTTTGTGTGCAATTTTCATGTGGGTGCAATGAATAGATGAATTTAAGCGCAACGCTAATTTAAAAAAAAAAAAAAAAAAATCAGATATCGGAATCGTCAATTTTTTATAAAATTAAAATCACGACTTATTGTTCGAAACGTAACAAGGTACAGCAAAAAATTGGGGGAGGGGAATCGACCGAACGATTCTCGATCAATGCAGCGCGAACAACTCGAATGTACAGCGGGGTACGAATATACGATCACAGATTCGAATCAATAAGTCGTCCGTTCGTCGGGAATTTATACATATATCATATACCCGAATGTAGAATGTGGTGGAGATTTTTCCTTATACGACGTTAATCTTCGGAGTTATCGAGAACGTTGATGTGGACATACGAGTTTTAAAATAGTTTCGAATAGTTTTGAATATCTAATTTCAAGGATGCCGAGTTTCTTACGCTATTGCAACGTTTCGCCGAGGAACGACGCCCAGGTATAATATGTAAAAGGTATAACGAGATTACCATGAGAAAATAATAACGACCTTTATATTCAAATGAAGTGCTACTTAATAGCTCGCGTGATTTCTGATCCGCCGCGAATAAAAAATAATAAAAATAAAACGATCGCAAACAGGCGCGTTACATAATAACGATACAAACCAATTTCGCTCATCTCGTCCACGGCGAAGCGCCACCGAATTGCCCATGGAGGAGAAAAAAATAAATAAATAAATAAATAAATAAACAAATATGGAGAGACGAGAAATTGACTACAATTGAAAATTTAATTGAAATAAAATCATTTCTCCGATAAGGTAACACATGAAATAATTAAAAGACACGAGAAGCGCTCCGCGTGATATCGAACGCGAGCGAATAGAGAGCGACACGCACAAGTTGCAGGCACGCAGGTTGGGAAATTACACGTACGCACCGCAGGGATGAGATGGACAACAACGGGGCGAAGCAGGTGTCGAGTTTGTCGGAAGCACTTCGACGTTACCTGGGTCTCGGTTAATTTAATTTTCACTTACGTTACTTCAATTAGCAAATGTCTCGCGGTAACGAAGGACCGTAATGGATAGCGTTCCTCGTCGGTTGCTTACTCCCCCCCCCCCCCCCCCCCCGTTATTTTCCTTCGTCTTTCGAGGATTCGATTTCGGCGATCGATAACGTAGAAGAAAAAAAGGAAGAAAATCCTCGTTTACTCACCCGGCTAGTTTTTTCTCACGCTAGTAACCGAGACAACATTAATTTCCCGCAATTGCGATTACACACGGAGCGCACTTCCGAAAGTCTCCCTTATCGCGAGAAATCTCAAGGGTTGTTCCCATGATTCTTGTAACGTTGAGAAGTCGTTGAGAACTGTGAGAAAAAATACGCAACACGAAGAACCGCGTCCTTATCAGTCGCGCCGACCAAAACTATTCCAAAAAACATTCGAACCGTTGACGAAAAAAAACAAAAAATCAATAAATAACCTCAGCTGTTTCGATCGATCTGAAACGCCAAATCGATTCGGCCTCGCGACGATCATAGCCACGGGCTATACTGGAATGATTTGAAAAAAAAAAAAAAAACTCCGTCCGTTCAGCGCCGTCACAGTCGCGTGTAGTACATCTCGTAAATTTTCGGCATGTTTCAATCCCTAAAACTAATGAAACCGCGGTAGCAAAATTAACGTCCCGGTTTACCGGGTGCGAGCTCCTCGCCCGGGGGAAGAGAGCCATTCTCCGTACAACCGAGGATAATAGCATGGGGAAAACACCGCACGCAAGGGTAGCTAACTGAACTCCAAGGCCGAAGTAGTATAGGTACCATGCAGCAAAGCGTGTAACTTGTACGAATGTATAATATATGGACGTATAACGTTCACGTGCATACGTACGTACATTCGGCAGACAATTTCCTGGCGTGTGTGAGTGATTTTTTTTTTTTTTCTTTTTTCAACTTCAGCTAGGAGGGTGAATCTATTACCGGCGCCCCACGTAGCCCAGAAACCTACGCGCGTTGGTTTCTTGCTTCTTTTTTATCTTCGTCCCTTCGAAAAGCCTCGTCAGATTTCGGAGATTATTTCATCACGCGGAATCTTCGTTTTCCGGGTTCGAAGGATTTTAATATTCGTAGGCGCATGGTTGGTCGGCTCTAGAGCGTCGCGATATCGAATCACATGGTCGTTATACGGCGCCCGAGTACCCTGGAGTTTAATTCGCGATTATTATCATCGTCGCGTTTATTTGTTCAGACGTATTTTTCTTGGGAGCGAAAAAACGGCTCGGATAGAGCGAACGGACGAGCACCGGGTCTATGCCGGCAGATCTAACGACGAGGATCGCAATTATACCGCAATAGCCGACAAAGGCGTCCTGTCGCCGTCTACGAGATAGATAAGATAAAATCTGCTATTCGGTGTCTCAATAAAGCGAACTATTCCGAAGAAGATATTCAGAGAATCCGCGACTGCTGATTGTCGAGGGCGTTCGAAAAAAAAATAATCAACACCGTCGACGAGGTGATTTTAATTTATATCCGAATCGCCTTTACCCACTGCGAATTTTCATTCGGCGTGTAATACTTCGCCCTCCGAACTTCGTTACTACTTATCGTTAACGACGAAACGCGATGGCTGCAGGGGAACCGGTTCGGACCAAAAATAGGAGAACGAAAGACGCGCGGGACAACTCCTGCATATAACAGGAGGTCACACGTCGCGCAGATGCCGATGATGAGGTAGGGAAGCGGAAGAGTAAGATATGCGAAAGAAGAAGGAAGAGGAAACTGGGAGAAATTTTACGAGCCACGCGTTGAAGAACCTCACCGACGCCTATAGGTATACACACGCTATGCGAAGAGAACGCGCGCTGACGCAAACAGGATGTGCACATATTATACGTACGTCTAGCATAGTTAAACCCTGGTGCAACTACACCTACCATAAATAATAAGCCGCGGTGGTATACGACGGTTGTATAATGAGCGCAGGAACGACCCAGCGATACTCAAATCGCACCTATCCTACGGACGCAGGATTCGCCGGAATGGATGGGAAATTTTTGCGATACGAGGGCGAAAAATGAAGAAGATGAAGAAAAAAAAACATCACCCGATCATAGCGTGGGTGAAAATATTCCATGGAAAGTTAAAGGAAACGTAGAAGTTGGTTCGGATGGGGAGGGTTGTGTTTCGTTGGATAAACTAGGCGAGCGAGTGACTGGAATTTATAATCGATCATATATTGTGGAGGTTCGGATGACGGCGGGATCGAATTCCGCTGGCCTTTAAATTACGCATGCAGAACCTTCCGCGTAGAAGCGAGATGATGACATGAATTCTCGACGAAACATTATCAAGTAGTCTCAAATGACACGATTCGAGCGAGAAGGAATGGATGCTGTACAGGGGTACGTCATAGAATGTATCAAACTCCCGTACCGAATTGAAACGCGTTATTATTCGCTCAACGACCGTATGAAAAAATTTCCGGAACAAAAAGGTCAAGGCTTTTACATCTATTCACTTCAGATGCAGATTCCCCAATTTAGCCTTTATTGATCGACTCCGCGGAGTCGCCGGTGATACAATTTCGACGATTGACAATGAGTGTATTCGATTCTTTGTTCGATTCTCCGGATTATTTTTTTGAAGGGACCGCGGATCTCGGTTCTGATTCGGGCGAAAGATAACGAATACAGTCGCTCAGGTGATTTATAAAATTCATATTCCATTGAAGAGAAGCGAGAGAAAGAGATGTTAACTTTGCAGATGACGACCGGGGGGGTTCTAGGAGGAGCGTTTTGCGCAATGTTATTATTGCGGCGGTGCGAACGCGTGTGAAAGTTAGAATACAACACTTCAAGGCCGTCTCAATTGTTGTTGACAACCTCAGAGACGGTTGCCAGGGACAACCATGCCACGTGTATAGTGCGATGCATGGTATAATGTGTATGATTTATGAATGACCGAAGCCGGGGGTAGTCGCTGGCGCCTTGAGGATTTCCCACTCCTGATGTAGTCCAGTATGCTTTTTGCAAATTTTCCACTTGTGCAGAAAAATGTAACTCGTTCTACCATCGGTGGTTCGTCGAACGTATCCGATGGCTACAAAGTATCGCAAAATTCGTTGCGGTCTTTGAAGGAAAATGTAAGCGCTTTTGAAGTTCGCCGCAACCAACGAACGATACTTTGTATTCTTGGAAAGCGGGGCTCTTACATTTTTCGTTCTTCGCGCTGCTTGTAGTTTCTTTTCGAGTCATAATAAATTTGTAGCATAGTATCGACTAGATCTTAGAGTAGATATACTATTGATGCGATCTATGAATGACTTACGCTACATTTTCGAGTAGATAGATAAATATTTTGATCGACGACGACTGCTCATTTGTTATCGTGATTAGAGGTGATTAAAACAAGACAATAGTAGGAAAAAATTGAATAATCCGAGCATCATCGTGATCGCGATGTGCTTCGTATCGCGAATATTTACTTCGTGGAAGAGACCCTTCCCGTTTGCCACTTGAGGCAAATGTTTACTATTTACACAGCGACGTGCGTAGCCACAAAAAATTAAACATCCCTCCGAGCGGCGTGCCCATGGAAAATACACAAACCAAACAGACCCTACAAAATTCGGATCTCGTTGCACTGCGTGGAGAAAATATCTCTCAGCGATGAATTTTTGCGTTTCGACGAAATTATTCCTGTAAGGAAGAAAGACGAGAAATAATGATTCTTGGAAATGACTTACCGGCTATCCTGAGAACGGCCCTATCAGCTGGATCCAGCTGCAGGATGCTCAACGGTTTATCCTTGGCCCATTCCTTCAGGCTTCCATCGAGCTCGAACTCCATCCTAATCTCCGTTTTCGTCGGTCGAATAAATCTCAACGGCCGGGCACAATCACGAGACGAGCCAAATTCAAATCCGACACTTCACTGCTGGTGCTTGGTGCCTACTACGAAACTCGGATCACTGATCATCTCCATGGATCACACATGGTCCCGTTACCCTCTGTTCATTCATAGCGGGGCCCGGGCCGATTAATTCGGCACCCGGAGCCTCGAGCGAGGTACAAAACTCGCCGAAGAAGTACGATCTCTCCTTCTCGACACTGTCACGAGAAGACAGTCGAAGGGGTTGCTGATTTATTCGCGATATTTTCACTCGGGTCCAAGAGTCACTTGGCGCGGGGAGCGATAATACGCCTCCGATGATCCTTATCCCCGTTCACTGGTCGCTGTGAATTTGATCGCGGATGGCAGAGAATCCGGTGAACGTAAATGAAAACTTAACAATACTCTTCACGGAGAAACGACCGTCCACCCAACTTGCCTGCTAGAGCAGAGCTACGAAGTGCGACGTGAGGCGCCTTCTTCCCGGTGGTGCGAACGCAGCAGTTCTGGCGTTCGGCGTTTGTTTATTGGCCAAACGCCGGTCGGTGCTTCGCTCGACCACCGCTAGGCGCGCACACGTCCCCTCACGAGGCACCGAGCGCTCATCGCTCCCCTGCCCTCGGAATATCAACAACACTCCGACAGTATGTCACTGTGGCGCTAATGATTTTCGCTCGATATTTCTCTCTTAATTACGATTACGTGCTTCACGAATCCCCTTTGTTATCCGTACACTCTTTCTTACCCGAATCGACCTTCGATTATTCGATTGAAACGCACGACCACTCGAATGTGGAACGAAATTCGGTCTTTGAAAAGTCAAGAGCGTCTTTTTTTTTTAATCTATAATTTTTAGGGTAGAGGTTCGAAAATTTCTACCTATGTTTCGAAACGCTGGTTGGTTGTGATGAATTTGGCGGAAGTTGACAAAAAAAAAAAAAAAAAATTACCTCACCGACGGATTTAGTTGTTATGGAGGCCCTCGGACGACCCACGTATATACCCACTAAATAATTTGTTCAATTACGCTTTGTTGACCCGTTTCCGCAACCGACAAATCTCTATAAAGACCGAAAATAAAAGACGGCTTGCGGCGGTTGGCTTTTGACAATTTTTGCGAGGTCGATGACCCGCGATACCGAGTAGGTAACCGTCCGAAGAAATCGTACAAATTTTTGGTAAACCTACAGATACACGGAGAGAAATTTTCGTCGGCCCACCCGGACGTGGATATTGTAATTTCAATCGAGTGATTCACTCGCAACGCGTATTATAGCCACAGCTGATTCACACAAGTAATGACTGAATAATAATTTTTAGTCAAAGAATCGGGTCGAACACTCCGCTGTAAAGTGTGGAAAGTAAGTCAAGCTGCGATGTATTTTATTTTATTATATTTTCCTTTGGGTGCAAATACGTGCGCGCTTTTATAACTGCACTTGCTTCACGAATTACGTAATTCGAGGGAACCTGTAGTTTCTATACAACTATTATCTAACGCTGCAGGTATAACGATGTAATTGTTAAAACTCTGCTTGCTTTTCTACTTGCATCGAATCAATCGACGTTTAATTACACGTACCGTGGTTTCGACGTGTGACGTTGCATTATGCATTACAGTTATCTAATACGCGAATAACTCGAGTCAGCTCATGAATCGATGTTAGAAATTTCGTAAATTTTGTTCATCTAATTTAACTCGAAATGATAAAAATCTGTATTCATTCGTCAAGAACTGGTACCTGCGACTTTTATCATTTCGCGCAACGAAGAAACCATCGATTTTGACTTGGGGAAATAAATTCGTTGGAAAATGCCGATTTCAAAACGCATAAGAATCTATCGAAGGAATCGGTATGATTATCGTTTTCGCAAACTCTACCAGATAACAACTGCTCTAGTTGTGAATCGAAACGCGACTGTCCGATGACGTTTGTTCGGTCGTTTGATCATCTGATGGTAGAAAGCAAAAGGAGTAAAAATCAATGTCTCCTCTACCGGTCCTACACTGGCACCTATCTAATCACCGTAATCCATGTTTTTTTCTCGGGGTCACGTTAAAACGGCACAAATTCATAAATCGTACACTATTTTGAGGTTCTGAAATTCCTTATCAGTTATCACAGCAAATTTACGTCAGTGATGCGACCCGGTTAGCCCCGACAGACGACGCGCCTAGCAGACGGCATTTTGGCTCTATACTTGCGCGTCGCGGCGCCCGATTCAACAACCAACGACGCCTTACGGAATTTCACGAAACTTGAAACACCCAAAAGCTCAACTTACACAGCTCAAATTTTATACGAAATATTCCCGCTACGGAGATTACCTAATTCTCTTGTCAAGTAGCTTATGAGATGTATTATGCATAGGATTTGTTCAGCTGAATTTTTTAGGGCTGGAATAAAATTCCGAACTTCCGTTCTCGAATTTTCGAGTAACTGCTTGCAGTGCATATAATGCGGTGTTTATATTTCAAATAATTTCTGATCGACTCGGATAAGATGAAGCGAAACACCGTTTTGCATGTGAAACACTTGAACCAACTTTCTCACCTTGAACAACTGAATGGAAACAGTAGCTGGGCAACAGAAGTCGATAACGAGCGATCGTGAAAAATGTTTTGAAGATTCAAATATTGTCGGAGTCGAAAATTACTTCCGATCAGATTATTCAATTACGTTTGATTCGAATCGGAGTGTGTTGTTGACGTTATCTCAAAATTCAATAGAGCGACAGTATTTCGAATATCAAAACAATTATGTATTTTGAAATCTCAATTAAAACGCTTCAGGCATTCGAGCAGGAACCATAAATATTTTTACTGCATTTACTCTTTAGACTGTAAACAATCACGTTTTGACACATTGATCGATTTCGACGAGTTATAAATTAGTCACGGTATTGCGCGGAACGGATAGAATGCGGCACCTCGGAAGATGTATGTAATTGTTAATGGAGGAATGAACGATCTCGAGCTTGTGCAATCTCATACATAGACAATATCAAATTCGAGAAACCATGCACGCGAGCTTTTGATTCTCGCGAGTTTTTATCCGGTGTTGTTATCGATTGATGGGAATAAGACAGATTCTTTTTCATTGCATCACTGTTCACTATAACGCGGCTCTTGAATGATTGCGGTCGCTTGAGACCTATGGAAGGATTTGAAATCTGCGAGCGCGAAGTAAGATTTGATGGGATCAGAATCCTAAATCTCATCGTTATCATATATTATTCATGTATTCCGGGCTAGTGACAATATTTCCAGTCGATCTAGAGTAAAGTTATAAAAAATAATTCCACTACTTGTGCGAATCAACGGCAGGTGTGAGATCATATCTATAAAAGGCGCTTTCAGCTTCACAAACTGTTATTGTGTCCCCTAGGCTATGCGTATCCTCAACCTTCACTTCCACTTATTGGTTGATGTCACGACTAAAATAAAACAGCTGACATCGTTTCTCTGTCCCCACATGCATCATATCCGATCTGTATTTCCGCGTCATATCGGACGAGCATCGTCAAAGATTCGTTAAGATAACTAGAAAAATGCCAGAGGTGCGCTAATATATTTACTGAAATTATCGATATGTATTACCTCGTTTATGATTGATAATAGATAGCGATAGAGACTCTGGATTTCACGAAATTCAAAATTCTCTGTTTATTCATAAACCAATAAATTAATTTCATGTATAAATATGGCGGAATGACTAGATTATTGTATTTAAACTTATCGGATGACTATCAGCGCTGCTGTACAACTAGAAAAGGAGTTTTGTAGTTTTTGATTGAGAATCAATATCACACACGAAGCGAACTGCACTTTACCGTATGCGGCAAAAGTTAGTTGCGTGATTGAGCTGCGGTGTGTCGTAATATGTGTAAAAAGAGCGAAAAAAATTTCGTTTACTACGCAGCGTCTACGAATGTATGTTCCACTAATGGCTCGGTAATAAGCAACGATATCATAATATTATATATAATTTTTGTCGTCTATTACCTTAATATTTTCAACGTCACTGACGTTGAATTTTTCGACGAATCTACGTATAACTATTTGTATACTTAAGGCAATCACTATCTGTCTTGTAATGCATATCAATTTAATACGCTAGGTGATCAACACACCGTCAATGAGATCACGCGCTCGACGGAAGAGCGTCTTTAATTATCTGAAAAAGAAAATCCTAATACGTTTTCTAAATATTATAAATCTTTGTATTCTTTAATACTTCTTTGACTTTTTTGTCTCCGCTAGTAGCAGCCCGCCAAACTAGCTCCAAGTTATCTTGGGTCACGAATTTTTCTCTTTGAAGTTTACCAATTGTATCCTCTTTCTGTCTGAGTAATTGTTTCAAGCGCTGAAGCTCTCGTTGAAATTCAGCTTTCATTTGATCAACACCGACTTCTTGATTTTTTATGTGCTTCTCCACAGTTGCTAACTGTTCTTTAGCTCCTGCCTGTACACTCTGAAATCAAGCAATGGTTGAAGAATTATAAAATATGTACCCAGATTTGTTTTCTGAAACAAATTTGTCTGATCTTGAATGTGTGAAATTGGAAACAGATTTTCCATCGCACCTTTATTTGATTTTTTAATGACCCCATTCTATGAACGATGTTGTCACCTAGGTACTGATAATTTTCATTTTCCTTCTCCCTTTCTTTCAAAAGGATTAATAGTTCGTGATTTTCTTTCGCCAATCGTTCTTGTTCGTTAACCAATTCTTCGCAGTATCCAGTCATTTTGTTCAGTTGGCGCTTCAGTGAATCCCTTGACACTTGGATGGAGAAGATAGAATTTTGCAAATGTTCTAGCTTGTGCTGCGTTCGTCTATTTTTGAAAACACGGAATCACAACATTACGAAACTTTTCTTGAATACTGAAATAATATGGTAAGAACACAAAAAAACGAGAACTCACTTTAGATTTTTTTCCAGACTCTTTACAAAAGTCTTCAGCTGATCTCGTTCGGTAGTAACAATGATTAATTGTTTTTCATTTTCTGGTTGAGTTTCTTCCAGGTATTTTATTCTGTTAGTCAACTTTTGCTTTTCTAATTCATATTGACTTTTCAATTCTTCAAATAATCTCTTGCATTCTTCGACAGCAGCAGTATGAACAGATACTGGCATCGTTCGTTCGTTATTATGTTTTAGTTTATCGTAACCCTCATACAGAATTTCGTACTTTCCTTGAATGTTACTGAGCTCTGTTTTACAAGCAAGAAAGTCCTTGTGAATCTTTTCATTATCTCTAGACATTGACTCAACCTTCTGTTCATAGACAGTGTGTATTTCGAGTAACTTTTGTTTTTGAAGCGACACCTGCTTGGTAAGGAGATCATTCTGCTCCTTTACCACAGCAGCGTCTCTCCTAATTTCTTCAATTTCCTCTGATTTCTTGATGATCTGCAAAGTAACAGAAACTTGAGCTTATCCAGTCAACTGCTAAAATATACCGACTTGGATTTAAATAAATACCTTGGTAGTCATGTCCTCAATTTGTTTATGTAATGTATTGTTCTCTTCAATCACGTCCTTACATCTGCCTCCAAACTCTTCGATTTCTCTTCCATATTTTTTTATTAGTTCGTCTTTCTCAGAGAGGTTTTCTTGATATGCATCCAACAACGGCCCCAATGCATGAATATTGACTCTGCCCCAAGATTCCAAGATTTTTTCGCTATCAATCGTTGTTTCACATTCGTTGACAACTCTAGTTTCATTCTTTTGAGATCCATCATGACCTCTCCTTAGCTTGTCTTGATATCTTTCTAGTTCTACATTCAGTTGATAAACCAAATTTTTCAATAACAACAAGTCTTCTGTTAGTTGTGCATTTTCTGCTTTCAACTTCTGGTTGAGGGTCACGAGGCTGTTCTTCTCTTGCTCTACACCTTGTACATACTCAGACAGCTCTTCATGATGTATGTGTAATTGTCTATAGTCGGTTTCTTTTTGTTGTAGGAGGTTTTTTAATTTTTCATATTCGGTGGTCACATCTTTATACACAGCTTCCATTTTTTCGTTTCTATTTCGCAGCTTTAATATGAGTGCTTCCTTCTCTTTCAATTCCTTGCTTGTACCTATAAGGTGTGCTACGTGATAAAAAAGTCAACCAAAACACAGAACTGTAGAATCGAACAAAACAAATATAACTGTTTTTCTGAATTTTGATCATAAAACTTCCACTCACTCTGTTGAATTCCAGAATCGCCTGCAGATAATTCCAGTTTGGAAGATAAATTTTGATTTTCTTCCGTGAGGCGTTGTATCTCTTTTTGAAGATGACGTTTGCTCTTGCTTTTTTGTATTAAGTCTCTCTCACCATCAGGATGGGGGTCTGTTGCATCATTGGCCAAGGTTTTAGTCTTAGGCATATAACGAGACCTAGAAACATGTTTGTGTCGATGTCTAGATCTGTGAACCGGTTCTGGATCCACATCGTCTCCAACTAAAACTCTGCGTTTGCTATGCTGTGGAATCAATGTAAAACTGAGATTTACATTTAACATGCTCATGGAAATAATAACAGAGAAATCAATTGTAACTTATAACATATCATGTCTCCACAAATAAATATTACCAATCTTAATCACAATTGTATAAACATCAAAAAAGAAAAGCTGTTTTTCAATCAAAACACTGGATATTCGGATTTAGAAATGCGTTCACCTTTCGCCCGGAGTGTTTTTCGATGCAACTGTCAAAGTTCGGAGCAAGCGATCCGTAGAAATAGGACATCGTAGAACTAGTGGGTGAGTCTTATGAGATGAGAATACAAACGGGAACAATTAGGCTTTATTTTTGTAATTTAGGAACTCCATGATCGATTCGCGGTGATAATTATGCGGGATGTCTCGTGCACAGCTAGGTTAGCAAATGACAGATGTTTGCACCTGTCAAAGTGACGTTTCAGTCAACGCTGACGTTGAGCAGCTGACGACTGGAACGCTCGTTGGGGCGAACAGTCGAACTAGTCGAAGCGATGACCTGTTTGAATTTGATTAATCGTGGTCACGTTTCAACATATTAACAAACATGAGATATCCATGCAAATATAAAATACGTACAATTAGATACATTGTAAATATAATTTTGCATTATTCATATAAATTTATCCTACGCACTATATTTTGCGGGGAGGATTTCCCTTCACAGCGGTCAGGTGCTAGGCGTAGAGGCCGAATGAAAATTGATAATAAATTCGCGTTTTATTTATTCGTATATCATGACCTAATTATACGAAGGATAATGACCTTCCAATTTCGATTCAGTTAATAGTATTTTCTTTTATTCATTTTTTTATTCCATGTAATTACCGAACTTCAACGGCGTCATCCATCTTTTTTTGCGCATTCGTACAAAAAGTACGCAAATATTTGACATTCATTTCACACCTCAATTAATACTATAGAGTGTGAATGTATAAAAAACGTTCATATTTTCCACGGACGCTCGTTTCCTTTCGTCATATATGGAAGCATGATAAATTCTTCAATTTAAAACGTTCGAAAATTAATGCGACTCACAGAAATTCTACCACGCGCCTAATAGGATCATTTGTAGTAGTTGAAAAATTTCGGACAGAGTGAAAAACTGGCTTATCGGAAAACACGTTTGCAATTTGAATATTTAAATGTTTGCAAACGTACAGATACGACGTAATATTTGTACAACGTATACGACGACCCAACTACTGTCAACGTTTAATACCGATCACAAGAATGAACTCCTTCCTGCAATATTACACATGCATAATTTATGGTTCGATTACAATATTCCAAGACAATTGTAACTATCGATAAAAAATAAATGACGCTTCAGCTTCCATCCGGCTGTATACATATTTGAGCAGCAAATTTGAAATAGAGGTGAACTTGATTAAGAATCGGAATATCTGTGAACTTGAATTAAAGCAATCGAATTTTCAAATTGTTTTCGAGTAAAAAAAGGGCAATGAAAATTATTAAACCTTGTAGAGAGCCAATGACACTAGAATACTTCTATAAGGACGTAAAACCACAGATAAGGAATTCTCTAGCATTCTGAGATCGTATAATTGTTTGATCAACTCAGATTTCACACCATAGTTGGAAAATTACATTTTTTAATAGAATATAATTATCTTTTTCCCCCACTAAATTTTTTAAACGTCTGATTTTTTACCACTCGCGTGTTATTCGCGATGTTTTAAAGCAGGTCTCTATTATAAAAACATGGACCTATATAATATGCGCAAGTGTTATCAGTGTCCCCTGTTTGCGGGTATAACTCGTGTGTACAGGTGTCATAGGCTATAAGAACGACCACGCTATTCTATACAGAAGTAGTTGCACAAAGCATTACATGATAACGACATGACGAGTAAGTAAGAATCATTTGCGTGTCGATGCATTTCGAGGGGTAGCTTCCGATTAATTATGTCCTATTCAAAATCACACCACGATCACCGAAAAATATTCGCGTCTTCGTCGCACAAAATCCCTGACATTTCAAGTTCCAAGAATTTTCATCATCACTGATTTATGACGAGAGTTTGCGAATGCAGTGTACACACAGTCACAGATAAAGATGTTCCATTTGTACTCATTGTTTAGTCCTTGGCTCATCTTCATGTCAAAATTTTTTATATTTATTTTCGGTTTCTCTGCAACTACTGTGCGCAGCGATTATTACCGATAATCTGTGGAACTTGAAGGCGAGTTTTACACCGATTTATCAGAGCGGGGAGAATTTTTATTGCTTCAGTTCGCAGTTTTGAATAGCTCTTTTTGCGAAGATGTATGTTATTGAAATGAGAAAATATGTTTGGTTCTTTAATACCTTTGGGTCGGTCGTAAGAAAATGTGAACCAACGTCACGCCGGTACAGATTATTAAACTACACGTCGAACGCGATTTGAAAAACAAATTACCGCCTTATCAAACCGTTAAAATGCGAGGCGTGACGTTCATGTCTGCAAATATTATCGGCGTGTGCAACGGTTAATGACGAATTTGATCCCAACGAGATGTTCTCGTCAATTTTTGAGGTGTATAAATCGTACCCTTCCTATCTTGTGGAACGCCGACGCGCTCAAAGACCCCTTTTTTTGATTTTCAGAATTCTATTTGGCATTGGCAGCCCTAGCAGTGGCTTTGCCGACACCGATTTTTGCAATAGATGCAAATTGCGATTACTACCAGGTCGTCCAGCCCGGTGTGAAGTATTACGTTTTTAACAGCGAATATCCGAATCGCTATACTTCGGCAAGATCATGTCGGTGGTACGCGAGAAGTCCTACGAAGGTCAAACTGACTTGTTCGGTGTTTTCGCTACCAGCGGTGAGTAGAATGATCATTTTCGATTGTCGATGAATACCCACGGCGTTCATTGAAAATTCTTTCGTTCAAGTTGAAAAAATGTCGGCGAAAATTGAAGCTACTTTTTATTCGCAGTCGAGCAACTGCGTGAGGGACAGAGTTGCGATTTCTCCAAGCGGAGATCTGCAGCTCGCTGATGCCCACAATTATTGTGGAACCGGAACCTTCAGTATTACATCGGATAACCACGATATGAATATCGTTTTCACTTCGCTTTTTGGTACCGCCGGAGGAAGATTCTACTGTACCCTCGAAGCCACAACGGTGAACCCTACGTGCAACTGTGGATGGAAAAAGCAGGTAATTGATTTTGTCGTAGATCCCTGAATTTTTTTTACTCCCAATCTTGGATCTCCTGTAAAAATAATCGCGTGAGAATGTGCAAATGAGTAGGACACGGATGATTGAGATAGTGCGATGTGTATTTTCTCCTCAATTATCGCTGATCACAAGATCTACGATAATGTATGTTTACTCTGCGGCCAAAAAAGCTGGTGCCATTGTTGCGGTAATTATATAGCAAGTGGGTGAGTGAATATGTATATCTGGTGAATTAGATAGCAATTCAACCCGATATATAATCAGCTCGCTTTTGGATCGTCTGTTAATGATATGCGGAATTCGGTGAATAAATTAGCGCTGGTACACGCCGATTAATAACTTTAACTATGTTTGGTTTCTAGACAAGAATCGTTGGCGGTGTAAGAGCCGGCGTTAACGAATTCCCAATGGTAGCTGCACTGATCGATCTTTCGAATCGACTGTTGTTTTGCGGATCAACGATTATATCCGAAAAGTATGTTTTGACCGCCGCTCACTGTCTATTTAGGCAACAGGCTGGAAATATCGCGGTTTTGGTTGGTGATCACGATACTTCAACCGGTGAGTGCCTTCTCGATATGAAGTAATGGCATTGATATGATATGAAAGGGTGAAGGTTCCGGTATTAAAATCATCGTCATTCAAAAATGAATCGTGTTTCAGGTGCTGATACTTCGGCCTCTTCCATTCATCAAGCTTCTAATATCATTATTCATCCAGCGTACAACTCTGAAACCCAAGCAAATGATATTGGTATCGTCACTGTAGTAGACACTATTGTTTATACGATGGAGGTAGGCCCCGCTTGTCTTCCGTTCCGATTTGCCGACACCGACTTCACCGGAAGTATAGTAGATGTGCTTGGTATGTTTCGGAAATATTGGAAATTGAAAATTACTAATTTTCAAAGTCTTCTTTTTCAAATATATGCCTGACTGAGAATATGATTCAACTATAGGTTGGGGTACACTGGAGTTTGCTGGCCCGACGTCCAACGTCTTGCAGAAAGTGAAATTGAACATCACGTCACTCACGAGTTGCCGACGATCTTTTCCGGAAGTAACGACTAACCAAGTTTGCACTTACACAAGGGGTAAAGATGCTTGCCAGGTGAGATAAAGACGTGGGATTTTTGCGCCTAATTCAGTTTTTTCAATGTCTAGATGTATCTCATATTTGATGGTAAAATTATTCATTACAGTTTGACAGCGGCGGCGCTCTTCTTTGGCAAAATCCGAATACGATGAGATTAGTTGGCATTGGAGTGGTCAGTTACGGTTTGATTTGCGCCGATACTACTCCCGGTGTGAACACAAGAGTCGGTGCTTACATGAACTGGATATTATCTGTTACTCCAGGTATGATTTTGCATCATTGATGTTTCAATTTCATAATAGAAGATACAAATATTGGGATATAATTTTACAACGATTCATTGGATTTCAGGTGCGGATTATTGCAGAGTTGAGTAAAAGCCTGGATAATCGCTTTTATCACAAATACGCGCCGATTAATTTCCGGTAAATAACCATTGTACATAGAAAAAGAAAAATAAACAATATGTATAAAAATAAGGCTCGCAAACTTAAGACTCCTAATTTCAGTCAGCGTCAGTAACTTCAATGAAAAAGAAAAGACAATTGATAGAAACTAGCAGGAATCGCATCCGAAAAAAAAACTAATAAAAAACTTGGTGATTATGAGAACAAGATTGACACGGGGTTAGCGATTCGGAAAAAAATGCTCGTGCAGACGCATGTCGCTGAGTAATTCCAATGGGTACCCCTTTGGATTTTTTCGATTTTTGGGCCGAAAATTGAGTATTCAAAAAATCGACCGTATGGCACTTTTCTTAGGTATTTTGACCTCAGGAATCTAAATCTGAAAGAAAAATTGTGCTATCTATGAAATTAACCGAGTTATCGCTAATTTTCAGCTTTTTGGGGTCAAAAATAAAAAATTTATTTTTTAGTCTATCTTAATGTAATTTGAGCTCAGGAATCCGAATCCGGAAGAAAAATTGATCTATCTGAAAAAATGACCGAGTTATTCCGATTTTTTCGCATTTTTTAGTACAAATTTGAGGATATCTCGAAGGGAAAAAATCGTAGCTCAATTTGGACAACGGATTCGTGTTCCTGAGGTCGAAATACGTAAGAAAAGTGCCATACGATCGATTTTAAAAAATAAAAATTTTTGGTCAAAATTTGAGATTTTTCCAAGGGGTACCCCTTAGGATTTTTTCAAATTTTGGCAAAAAATTTTTATTTTTTAAAATGGATCGTATGGCACTTTTCTTATGTATTTTGACCTCAGGAACACGAATCCGTTGTCCAAATTGAGCTACGATTTTTTCCCTTTGAGATATGTCCATTTTTATGGTAAAAAATGCGAAAAAATCGGAATAACTCGGTCATTTTTTCAGATAGATCAATTTTTCTTCCGGATTCGGATTCCTGAGCTCAAATTACATTAAGATAGACTAAAACATCAATTTTTTATTTTTGACCCCAAAAAGCTGAAAATTGGCGATAACTCGGTCAATTTTAGATATAGATCAATTTTTCTTTCAGATTTGGATTCCTGAGGTCAAAATACGTCAGAAAAGTGTAATACAATGAATTTTCAAACTACTTTACTTTTGGCCCAAAAATCGATTTTTTTATCGGCTTTTTGAGGGTAATCTGACATATAATCAGCTCAGAAATCCAAATCTGGAAGGCAAAATCATCTACTCATGCAATCGATCGAGTAATCATCAATTATTCGCTGTTGGGAGCAGAAAAATTATAAGACATATCGAGTGGTTTCAGTCGTAGACTCGCTTTGATTCATCGCAATCCATGGATGAGTCGAAATATTCGAATTTCTCGGTCTCAGCTCTGAAGGTGACGACTCACAACAAAGCGCTACGCTGCTGGCTACCTGACTCCAGCAAAGCTCGAGCTCCCTCGTAGACCGAGAAATTCGAATATTTCGACCCATGCATGAATTGCGACAAATCAAAGTGGGTCCACGACTAAGGTACCCCTTGGATTTTTTCGATTTTTGGGCGGAAAATGAAGTATTTTGAAAATCAATTGTATGATGCTATTCTAACGTTATACATATATGTAATTTGCTCAACTGATGCACTAAAATCCCAACTCATAAAATAATATGTACATCATACGTTTATTATATACATCATCAATAAAATATTACATTTAATGTTTTCATAACTAATGTACATGTGTATGATTGTGGTGAAAGTAGTATGTATAAGTTAATAATTTGGAATCAATAGTCTACGCAAACTCAGGTACAGGTCCTGATAGAGAGGAATGCAAGCACATCATTTTCTTCCAACTTAAAACTTGATCCCATTTATTTCACCGGCCACCAAGTCGTAGTGGAGCTGTTTTGACTTTTGTAAGTCCATTGAAATTCATTTGCTTTTGCTCTCTTTCTCAATCTCCTTAAATTTCATTTCTAATCTTTTTGAATATGCTGCAAGCTTGTATGCTGCTTGCTCCAGTTTGGTAACGCTATCATCAATCTCATTGATATTATCGAGCACAGGCTGAAGTTTTCTGTACTTTGAGTTCAGCGCTTCTAACGAATGTGATATATTTGAGGATATCGTTTTCAATTCAGCATATTTACCAATAGCTTCTTTATTAAGACGCTCAAGCAGACGATAGTCGGCATGGGTCGAAGTAAGTTCCTCTTGGAGGTATTCACCTGTTTTCTGAAACATCATATTCGCCAAACGACTCAGGTTGGGATCATGAGGATCCAACGCTTCAAAGCTGCTGGTGCTGGTTGACAATGTTGTCCCTCGTTTTGGCGATTCACACCTCAAATTCTCATCCATCTCATCAAAATTGCTAGTATCTTGGGACGATGGTTCGGGCAATGTTGTATCTTCTTTTTTTGGCTGATTTTTGATCGACGTCATAATGTCTGTTTCTTTTACTCTGACAAGTGTCAAAATTCACAGAGCAAGCACACCTGTCACTCGACTAGGACTCATTCAAACAACGTACATATGCATGCTCATTTTGAATATCAATGCGTCACACTTAAGAATTTTCGAATCGAATCGATGTGCTTTTTCATCAATGCGTTAGTAAACTATTCATATATTCACAAAATCATATAACGATTGTTGGTTATGCACGTTACGTACCGTTGTGATAAATGTCCATCGGGCGGAGGTGCTGCCTTTGGTTGTCGTTGTGATGAACCAGTTTTGCCGTAAAGTGCGCGACGATTGAATTTCCCCAATCAGATCTTAACTTTCGCAATTCAAAAATTTGTCGTATTCAATTTGAAGGATGGGTAGATAGCAAACCGGACAGGTGTACACTATTTATAATATATTATAGTCACATGTAGGAAGAGCTACAAACAAAATTAAAAAGCACTTGAGTAACGGTAACAATCAATGTTCATTGCAAGTTCTGTGTGACAGCGTTGACTGAGGATTTCCTCAGTTAACGGTGACAGGGTTGGGTATCCACAAGATTTTCATGTGCACACACACAAATTTTAGTACAATTAATCACAATAGTAGTTGCGTGTTTTTGCCTCAATTGAGAGTGATAAATTATAATTGTCAGCAACTGTAGATTGTGAATAGTAACGTTATGCACAATACAGTGGTTCGTTTATTGCTATCACTGACTAAAATTCTTTACCCACCATTGCTCAATTTTCATTCGTGCAAATTATCTACACATGCCTCAACACTGTCACTATGGTATGATAATTGCAATAAAATGTTTGCACATGTTTGATAGATTATAATTTCGTAAAATTATTGGCATGTCAGCAATATAATAAGACAATCATAGTACCAGCTTTTGCAGCCATAATTTCAGTTTCACTGGACGATGTAGAATTGAGTAGAGATAATCTCTCAAGTACCGAATTATAACTGCAAAAACTGAAATATCATTTAGCTACCCATATTTACTGCCAAATATATAAATATAATATTTAAATAGGTGCTCATATTTTTGGCAGCATGAAGCGACAACTAAAGTTCAGAATCAAGTCTAAACTCAGAAATGCCCTTCGCAATCCACTAAATGAGAATAAGAATTAAAATTGATAATAATAAGCAGAACCTAACATGTGTCGAAATCTCTAGTAAATTTATGGATTTAGCGATATGAAATTTTGAAATTCGATGCAGGCTTCATTGACGAGCGAAAAAAGCTACAGAAATCATGATCAGGTAAGTACAGCATAAATTATTCTTCTTATTTAGCGGTATTATATTGCGATATACGAAGCCTATTATTTTATTGCACAAAATACAACCCACGTGGAGGCTTTTTATTGCACCTATTGGGTTTTAAATACATTTCAAAATAAAATAGGATGACAAACAATGCAGAAGAACCGTCAACATAATACTTCTAATCTACACGCGATATGCAGAGGATCATGGTTTTCACTTATTGTTAAAAATAATAATGTAATGAACAAACTTAAGAAATAAGCTATGTAATAATATGTATACATGAAATTGTATAATATAATTGGATCACGTGGCCTTAAAAACCGATTAAATCGATGTATGTATTCAAATAAAATGTATGATCAGCGTAATCTTAAATTGCACATTCCTGTGATTATTAGCAAGGATGATACGTCAGAGTATCAGAATTTAAACTAATTTTTTTTTAATTTACAAAAAGTTATTTGGATAGAAATTGACGAAGTGACGTGTACAGAAACATGAGCTATGTCGATAACTCTCTCGCGGTGCACATTCTATATTCCTTAACGACTGGGGGTTCGAGATGCCAGTTCGTACTAATTGGTTCAAACCTCATGCGAATCAACATCTGTTATTTATTTTACGCGTCCTCTGAGCTAGAGAGTATATTATATCCACATTTTACAGATTCAATTAAATGTCTACGGTGTGAGTCAATCTCTGATTATTCATGTTGAGCATTCCACCGTGATCAAAAATTTGACACACGTGATAATCAAGTACATGATTTACTCACGTAATCATGAAGCTTCAATTGGTTACCGCCTCTCACAGCCAATGAAAATATCTCGATGTATGTATTCAATCCGACATAGTTGTAGGCAACCGAACTGTTCCCAAATGAATGGCCTAGTCGCTACATAAAACGTATCAATGAAATATATTATGTATACGTAAAAAATAAGATTGTCTATACTTTTCAGAACCCTTGCGACACAGTCTTTTAAGACACCGCTGTCTTGTTGCGCGTACCTACATATAGTATGTATAGGATATAATTTATATGTATATATTAGAATTGTAGTGTATAATGTAAAATAGAATATGATAGAATAAAATAAAATAAAATAAAACAAAATTGCGTAAGATGAAATAGTTCGTTGCACGCTACTCTGTGGTTTCATTAGCCAGCACTTAGCAGTAGTAGTAGTACTAGTAGTAGTAGCAATAGTACATATATGGTATATGTAGATAACAATATATAATCAACAACTTAACGTAATAAGTTAACAATTTGAAATATTAGATATAAAGAGAAATTATTGGAAGACTTTTGTAATATTTGCTGCTTTCTCGATTATAATAAGTACATTATACTTTTCTCTGTTTTATACTCTCATGGTGCATCATACATATTGTATAGTCATGATATGTATACAATTATGCAATTACCGGTTCACTTGATGAATAAATACATTTTCTGTTTAATATTCAACGAGCGGTATAGCCTAAAATTTTTCATCTTCGTAACATCGTGTACCATATGGAAACACAATCTAAAATATCGATATAATATGCATATAGTAACGAATATATTAATTTTTTTTTTTTTTTTTTTTTTTATATTTAAATTAACGACGAGTGCATTGAAATATTTACCGAAATTTTCTTTCGCTCTATAAACAATAACAAAAGTAACTAAAATAATATAATAGGTACATATAATATAATTATTCTATAGGTACATACATAGTATATCATCTATCAGGTCGATCATCTGTGGCCTTTTTGCTCCAGTACAATCAAACTTTGCAGCTTTGATTTCGTCTTTGCGGTACAGCGCACGATCCAAGGAAAAAACCAATTTTTCTTCGATCATCGATCATGTTTAATATATCTATGTTAATGCGTGTATTATGGGAATTAACCGATGAATCTGTACCAACGCATACAGCTGTAGATTATTGCGGTAAAATTACAATTTTCTAATAAAATTTGACGAATACAGTTCTGTAGACGTTTTCATCCGATAACATAATCATGACGGGACTTGCTAAATGTGAGCCATGATCGATCCCATCTACACAATATAGATATCGTAATTATATCACTTACACAGGTATACGTATGATATACACTCTCCTATGTATACCTATAGTTTATCTGTTGGGCGAGGCAAGGCGTTGACTTGATTATTCCTTAGGTCCGAGGGAGCAACCCCCATCAAACCATGAACAATTCTATGTACTGACTACGTGGAGCTTGCAGTGGTGGAAGTGGAATACGTTTATCCACATCGGGTCTTGGTAGATGGATATCCTGTACTCTAGGCTCCGGAGGACCCAGATGAAGGCATTCCGGCGAGGTCAGCTGCAAGGGCGAAAAAAATGTAGATCTCATACTTCGTCTGAATTAGAATGTGAAAAGTGTTGGAAAAAAAAAAACTCACAAGAGCAGCTTGCTGAGGAATCGGCGCTATACCACCAACGCCTCCCGGATTATAATAGCTGGTAGGACTGACGGGTGGCGATGGATATGGCCAGTAGAAGATCGGTGGATACGCGGGTGCGAATTGAGGCGGTCCTCGAGGCAACATTGCTGCTTGGGCGGGAAATATTGCCCCCGGTCCATAGGGGGGTGGCATCATAGTGCCTCCTAAGGGAAAAGATTAACACCATGGATGAGTTTTTAATGAGAATGATCAACCGCGAATATAACGGCAGTAAACAGATTTCACTTTTGATGTTATGGACAAGTTTTTTTTTTTTTAATACTGGATAAAAGAGATGATCATTTGGTAACGGAATAAGTTTTATTCACGATAACATTGGATATCGCGTATAGGCAAAAAGATCGTTCGGTATGTGATACGGGTATCGACTATAGTGTATCATTTGAGGTGCCAGAATTTCCGAACGAAAGATATACACATCGTATGGACTGTATCGAACAATGATCATTAAAGTTTTGAAGGTGTGATATCTACTAGGCAAAGCTTTTCCACATTATTTTTTAATAACAAAGCCTATAACTATATTATTCATTTTTACAAAGATCAATTCTATGAGACATTGATGTATAATAGACAGATTTTTATAGCGATATAATAATTCGTTATGTATAATAAAAAAAAAAAAAGCTACCGAACGAGTACCAACGAACCCATGATTCTATTTACACCGAAAGTCTACCAAAAGCCATATATACATATATATACATTATATATATGTATAAATATATATATATATACGTAATTTGTAGTTATATAAGTATAATAGCGTCAATTTATGGTTTTGTGCATTCAGAATATACGAACTTTTTCTGATAATTACCTTTCGAATTTTCAGTTAGACATACATATCTGTTTAGCAAATTCAAAATGCACACGAATCCCATTACATGGACGGTGGAATGCAGTCGAGTTACAATCAGAAGCAGGATAACGAGTCATTGTTAGATATTGTTGAGTGAACCGGGAATTGTGAGTCATGAAAATCACCGAGTGAATTGATCGAAGCTGTGAAAAAGCTCGGACGAAAAAAGATGTTGATGTTAAAAAGATCGCAAGCCACGCGCAACAAGGCTTATTGTAAAAGATAAAAGAGTAAACTTGGTCCCGCTTCTCTCTTTGGTGTCGACTGTAAACCACCGGCAGCTTTGTTTCCTCGGATGGAAGGTATAATGATTGGAATATTTGTCCTACCTGAAGCACAGGAGTTAGTACGTACTGAAGTCCCGTTACCATACCGCCTGCATCGACACTGCACCACGCAACATACGTGTACGTCGCACTGCCCATTTGTAAGATTCTGCTCCTATCTCACCCTTGCCCACCCTCCGCCATCCAAACCCCACACTTTCTATCCAATGTATGTTCAATCTTCCACAGGCCACAATAAGCTTTGTTTCGTTTCTTTGTTTCAATTCTTTATTCCGCTCCCCCCCCTATAAATGTTCCTTACCAAACCAACAATAATCTTCGTCGTTTAAACGGTCGTACACTCCTATATCACTGCTATCTACATCCCGTGATTGAGTTTTTTAAGTCAGAATCTGGCTTTTCGATGCCCTCGTTCAACGTTTGGAATCATAGCAGGGATATAGAAGAGAACACCGAGTCGGGGGGTCGGCAAGATGTGTAGCAATTAATGGTCCATCCACCAGGCAGAGCTCCGGACACACCATAAAATACCATAGGACCATCGACATAATTTTTGCTAGGAGTCATTAACATCTTGAAAATAAAATTTTGTGACTTGGATAAAGGTACCCTGGCTGCGCATGCCTAACAACCAACGTTATATTCAGAAACTAACGGTCTTCCGTATAATTAAGTACAGATATATAAATTTCATTTTTGCTTGAAGGTCATTTGGAAGAAAAAATTTGACGGAATCTGTTACGGCAAAGTTTACTGGGTTCAACGATCGGAGATTAAAATTTGCATTTGCCAGAATGTATCACAGATCTGAAAGAAGTGATAAATTGCTCTACCGCAGTTGCCATGAGCCACAGTTTTTTTTCAAAATTTCATCACAAATCGAAAGGAGTCGAACATGTTGATTTTGCGGTTGATCGTTGGTTTCTGAAATGTTTCGAATAATTAATCAATATTGTCACCAAATACATAATGTAATTGCAGTCCTATATAAGAAAGTGAAATTTTCATCAAGCGCGCAGGCAACAAGATACTTCACAATTGGTTCGCATGAGAGAAGATTCGTGTATTAATTTGATTGACGGTTCAGGAGACGATAAACTTCTCGAACCTGCGAATATTTGTCACCTACAGACCCAGTGAAATATTGCGAATAATGGAACAGGAGTGGTGATGATCGTACTTTTCGTAAAATACCATTTATGCACGAGTTAGAAGTTAGACGTTGCTGTTCGCTAATGATATAATAAAAAAAAAACGAGTGTAAAGATGGTTTCTACGGAGGATTGATAAATGTATAATAGAAATGGTATAGGGAAATTGCTGTATGAATATATGCATCGTGAGAACATAGATTGAACGAAAAGTACGAGCAGCGAATAAGGTATCGAGGTAAAAGTCCACCAACCCAACAAGCGTATATATCCACGAGACACGAGTACATTTATTAATAACATGATTATTAATATTAATATAATGATCGACATACAGAGAGTATACAGCGATAAATAGTCCTACGTCCCAGTATTGCTAGAATTCGTGTAATATGTTGCATTGTGGAATTTGATAAAAAAAAAAAAAAATCATTTTCTTTTTTTTATCTTTTACGCCAATTGCATGACCATTTTAGTTAGCTTTCGCTAGTTCAAAAAAAGGCAGAAGCTTGCAAATAAATTTCTGGATTAAGAAAAAAATAAAAATAAAAAATCATAAATAAATATCAAAAAAAAATTTCTACCGTTGAAATTGTTCAGTTAAACACACATTTTGAAAGATAGTAAAATGAATAGATGAAAAGGTAGTTGAAGAAAAATGAAAGGTATAAAAGAGAAAGAAGAAATTAGAAAAAGGCACGGAGATGGTGTGGATAATTGACACAAAAAAAATTTATCGCCGACTCTAACTGATGTGTTTGTACAATCGAATTGAATGGATTCGAAAATCATGGAATGATTAACTCTCTGAATGAAGAAAAAAAATATTCGAAACGGGAATAATATTAACTAATAAAATAAAGAGAAAAAGCTTTTCTTGACCGCTCCAGGGATTGAAACGAAATCGTACAGAAGTTTTACGTTTGCTCGTGATCTGAAAATTCCAATTGTTTTTAAAAACCAATGTAACTAAGGGAAAGTATGCGGAGAACTGGATTGGGAAACGGAGCGAGATGTAGAAGAAAAAAGAAAAAAATTCAGAAGAAAACCCTCCAAAATATGTCCTCGACTGCCCAATCCCAGAGCGATTTTTACCGCACCGCATTCGTAACATCAGGTACCATATCGATAATAATTAATGTAGGTAACTATAATAATTAACGATACACATAACTATCAGTCACCAGGTTAGCCATCCAGAACACCAAACAACACATCCAGCACAAGTCACGGTCAAATATATAGCTATGTAATATGTATATAGCATCGGTTAGTACAGGGATAATAGAAAATAACTGTCTCTGCCCATATGATTGTTTGTGAATCCAGCGAAAGCCAACATTATATGTATACCTATAATAGTATAATGCAATGTAGTGCACACGTAGTTGTTCTAGGTAAAGCGTCTCTCCTCAAAAGTCTGACATCGCAAATCATTGATCGATCAATAGAATCAACCGTGCGAATTTTCAAATCGAATCAAACAAGTAACACTTCATACTATTGCAGAATTTTCGAGAGACCCTCCTAGACAATTCAAGATAGAACCACCGAGTAATAAATATATAATTTAAATGTACAGCACATTTTGGGTACACATCTTTTTCGTAACCCCGGTCTATTAGTGTGGCTAATAGCAGTGAAAATGAATCCAATCAATATCATTCTCTATGTATTTTTCTACGTTCTATCTTGTATTGCAGGCAACATCGTAATAATTAGATACACTATAACGTCGTCTATATTCTATAGCCGAATCACCCGTTAGAAGAATTTCGATCCCAACCGTGTCGAACGATTTAATTATTTTTTTTTTTTTTATGTCTTATGGAAGCTCTGGAATATTTTAAACGAAGTCATTTCTCGTCTTTGACTATTTTCACACAGATCGATATACTTCTTACGAAAGATATTTCGGCAAGATATATAAGACAGTCTCAAAACTACCTACTTAACGTAATATAAAAACTACCATGATTCCAAGGGATTTGTGGAAATAAATAAAAATTTCATATAAAATTATACAATCCACATATCATCTGGTATAGAATTTAAAAATTTCACAACGTTATACCACGTCCAACCTTATTCGGAAACAAGAAATAGCAAGTAAAAAGAAAAAATGAAAAATTTCAATTTACAACAAACTATAATACCCGCGTTCTCACAGACCCATTGTTAAAAAAAAAATTCAAAGTAACAACCCGAGATATTGAACCGATGCAGAACAAACATATGTTACACCTTCGGTCTGACAACAGTAATGGGGGGTATATTCTTTTTGTTTTCTAAGTTTTGAAGAAAAAAAGAAGAAAAAAGACATCTTTTACCAATCAAAATTGCCAGGCATTGCAAGATCAGTATTTCAAAAAATAATGACAATTTCGAATGCTCATTAGGTTGATAATATTGACGCCGAATTTTTTTGTTTTTTCAATGTTATAAATCATGATAAATTATCAATCTTCGAGGAACCTGAAAAAATATGATTTCCCAACACCGGGTTAAGTACAAGATCACGGTGGAAGTAAGTGTGCCAGATTATTAAGTGCTATACTTATGAAAACGTTGATTTATGGTTGACTTTTCATTTTCATTTTTTGTTTTTTTTTTGTTTTAATCATAAATATTCGTTCGAAAGCAGTTTGCAATTCAGTCTACCCTAATTAGGAGGTTGGCGGGTACGTAAAATAGGAAGATTCGTGTGTGGATTTGTATGTATGGTGTAATAGACTTGATTTTTGGAAGATATCCCATAATCGACGTACGGGGAATGGGTCATTTTGAACACGCGCCTCGTGGTGAATTATCAAAGTTATTCATTACACTAGGATAAAAAATATTAATAATATTATAATATATTGGATGGAATAGCCATTTCGAACATTTTTTTTCTTTCGTTTCAACTTTCTTTTCCCTTCATATTTTTAATTGTAATATTCAGCATATAGGTATACTTGGAAAAATATATTCAGACAACTCTAGGCCCTATCCTATTATTGTTCGTTAAATCTATTTTCTATACATAATAATATGTGTATGCGTAGATTATAGAGACGAATGGTACATTACACGCAAATATTTCCAACGATAATTCGGTTTTTGAAAGGCACTTGCGGAACAAGTCTTGATTGAATTTCCAAAAGCTAATCCGATAATAGAAATATGAGGGTATCGACCGATTAAGAAGGCAACCCTGCCACGAATTTACCGCACTCCTCCGTTACCCCTATTCGTCTATGTATGTATAATAATTAAACTCTACCTATATACATATTACAAGGAGCTACTGCAGTGAATTCGGATCGACCCAAAGGTCCATGCTTAAACTTTTATATAATTACTATACCTATCGCTATTGTACTACCACTTTCTACTACCTGCCTATATTTATTCTCTTCCAAGGTACGAATATACTAATCATTAACAACAATGGTCCGATTGGTTCTAACAATTGTATAAGTACTTTCTATCACCTGTAAAGGCACTTAAGGTGCTGGCAAAAATATAATACAAAAAAAAGTAGCAAAATTTGCTAAGAAAAAAAAAAAAAAAAAAAAAACAAACAAATAGCAATAATAATAATTTTTCAATCGGAATGTGGCTGATAATTTTTGTTTGGTGTCGTTTTTTTTTCTTCATTTACACCGTTAATTAACTTTCACGTTTTTTCAACAATGATAAATATTAATTATCTACAATTGTAAATCTTCCTTATCTTCGTTATTTATTAATTTTTTTCTTCTTGCATATATCGATATTCTTCTACGGGCGGCTTATGAACAATTAATATATGTAAATAAGTAATATCTAGTTACATCGCGCGCGGTAACGAATATTTATTGTCATTCAAATTGCCCGGTTTTGAGTACGAACATGTTATGTATGTCATTAGTAGCGCGTTTTTAAATTTATTTATACAGGAATGATAGTTGTTCTGCATTTATATTTAGTTATGCATTGGTCCCCATATAAATATACACATATATGTATGTATATTATATCCACTGAGCGTCATTTCGAGTTAATCCCAAAAGGGTATACGAGTTATAAAAAAGAAACGCCGAAGGTTGGCTTATACTTCGAATGGAATATATTATATCACCTTTTAATATCGAGTCAAAATATAGTATAGACGACGGACGAAAGGATCCCTTGCTTGTGCGTACGTATTTTGCAAGTTCATTAAATTTGCAACTGTACGAAAAAAAAAAAATAAAAAAAAAAATTGATCGTTCAAAGTACATCCCAAAAAGTAATCATATTCTTGGAATGTTTGTGCAAAATTACCGTGGCGCTACGGAAATGCTATAAAAAATGCGTACCTGTTGCAGGTATGCAAAAGTGCGATCGCGGTTCACGCCCTCCCTATATCTGAGCTGCCTTGTGTTATAAAATGTGAAATGTTCTATATTTGTGGATAGAATTGAGCGGGGTAGGCAAGTCCGGAAGCGGCAGCCGCTTGTTGCGGGTTTTGAAAGGTAGCCGGTGATTGCCACGCTCGTTTAGCTGCACTGCCAGCACTTTCAGCGGGGAAAGCACTTTCCCACGAACGTTTCAGGCCCATTAAAGCTGCTGGATTTAACTGGCTAGTGTGAACCAATGGAGGTAACAGTCCGTGAGGTGGGGCCCGTAATATCGGATATCGGGGCTGCATGTTAAACAGCAGGAAGGGGGCAGGGGGTGGTTGAGCGTGGAGCGTTGGCGGCGCCATACCGTAAGCGGAAATTTGGGATTGCGGCGGAGGCGGAAGTGCCAACGCTTTACTCGCTACCGCGGAATTCGGGGACGTGGGGGTCGCCGATGAATTGGGGGGAGGATTAGAGGCGAGCGCCATCAACCACAGATGATCTTGATTTCGAATCGCATGGGCCTGTGCCTGAGCATGAGCTTGAGCTTGAGCTTGTGCTTGAGCCTGAGCCGCTTGCGCTTGGGCTTGGGCCTGAGCTTGCACCAATGCGTGTATGTCCCAGAGAGGAGGTTGTTGTTGTGGTTGTTGCTGTTGTTGTTGTTGTTGTTGTTGTTGGTGGTGGTTGATGTGGTGGTGGTGGTGATTCGGGAGTGCCACCGTCGAGGGTGGGGGAGGGTGAGCGAGAGTTGTAGGATTATGTGTCGTTAACCTACCGGGAGATAGCAGAGCTTTCGCTGGCGGTGGTGCTACGGCGCCTGTCAATACCAGATTCATGTCTTCGCCGCTGCACTGAAATACTTCGATGTAACGTTGCTTCTTTCCGAATATCATGTAACGATGATGACGTTGCGACGCGCAAGCGTAGGCCGAACTTTCCCCGTCCATCTGAATGAAAGCCTCGCCCGACGGCTGACCCTGTGGATCAGGGAACGAACAACGTCCGGTAATCATTCATAGATCCATACCCAAACACCAGCTTATGCATCCAGAGAGGCTCTCGGGAAAGCGAGCATGAATACTCGCAATACCTAAGTTACGCGATATCCAAACGCGCAATATAGCGTGCGCGATCCCACCCCATGCATTCACCCGCTTTTAGTTTCTCGTTAAATCGGACGCATTCATTCCTCGAACGCCTTCGTTTTCGAACACTTGGATCCGCGCATAGTATGCATATCTGAGGAGTATCTTTCTTACCTGAGCGTTGTAGACCATGTGAACTCCTTGAAGTACAATATTTTTAGCGTGCTCCCCCAAGAAATCTAGTATATGTTCGACTTGAGCTTCGTAGGGTAGTCCGCGGAGACGTACGCAATCTTTGCGTGTACCGGAAGTTATTATGTGTTGCGGGAGTAGAGGAACCTGCTGAATTGTTGTGAGCAGTGGCGCTGGTGCCTCGTACGTCTTTGGGTCCATTGATCTATTCAATACCTGAAATTACAATGACATCACGATTAGTAGAGTCTAAAGTCAACAGAAGTTCAAAGATGTGGTTTATGATATAAAGATACATACCTGTTGCACCTCAGCAGTTGTACTCCTAAAGAGTTCGATATATCGACTACCGATCAGATCCCTGTGCTTGCTAAGGGCCTTAGAGGCGTCTTCTTCTTTGGCAAAAAGTACAAATGCATCGCCAGTTGCTCGCCCATCAGGTTTTTTCACAAAAAGTACACCCTCTTCGCCATCCAATACTAGACACGGACTTTCTCCGGCCAGGAAGAACTCCAACTAAACATAAACAAAACCAGATGAGGATCCGGAATGGAGAATTCATTCGCAATAGATAGGAGCATGGACTACTTACAACTTGTTTGGCGGTGCAGTCATAAGGCAGCCCTCTCATTCTAACGATGACTTGAGCCCCGCGGGAAAGGAAGGCATGCGCTTCACCACTAGCACCTCCTGCAACTCCAACAAAGTCTTCGCCAGAAGCTTTGTACACTTCGATGTATCTGGCTCCGATATGATGCTTGTGCCTCTTCAGCGCCATGTCTCTGTGCTCTTTGCTAACCAGACGTACCAATGCCTCTCCGTTACGCCTACCCTGTGCGCTCAAACACAGAGCAACACCACCTCTGCAATGTCAAATCGATCGTAGATTGTTACCATGTTATTTCAATGGTAAAGACTCTGAGATATAAAATATATATCATGTTCTTTAATACACCAAATTTCTAGTGGGGGGCAATCAAGAAGGCTGTCCATTTAGTGGTTCAAAATTGACAGTTCGAGCTGGGTGGTGGATGTGTCTCAATTGGACACAGAAGCATGATCTGTGACCCGAGATAACTGCTATCAGGCAATGCGGGGTACACAGACCTACTGAGGCCGACATATGTTTACTGGATTGAATTTATTCTAACACAGCTGACTTTCAAGCTTTACTAAAGTATACAGATCTTTACTCTAAGGTGGGTTGTTTATCAAAAATCTATAATGAATGTAATAATGCACAAGTAGACACAGTATAATGGAAATGATATCTTAGTAAAGGTCTTCAAAAGGAAGCAATCATAGTTACCTTTACTTGAAATCCAAGATGCTTGAATACAAACAATTTAATAGATTACTTCAACGAGAATTATCATTAAAAAAATTCCGTGATTGCAAATATTAATTAATAGATAACGTTTGAAATAGACATGTACTCACTTGGCAACATTAAGTCCCCGGAAGAACTTAGCAATGTCCTGATCCGATGATTGCCAAGGTAAACCTCGTGCCCTTACGACGCAGTTATTGTCTACCTCTTCGTCCTTCGAACTTGAAAGACAAAGGATTAATTTCACCAGCTTTCAAATGAGCAGTACACGATAACAGTTGACAGGATACTGATTGAGGACATAAAACTTACCATATGCCAGGTTCCAGGACTAAATTGACGACTTCAGGGTTCAGAAATGTATGACCTGAAAAAATAATGTCCTGTTATTAATTGCACTTTCAGAAGAGTAAAAATTGTTGACCGCTCCCTGGTCCAACCTGACTTGACCTAACCTCGAATATACAGACGCACTCAACGTAATAAACACAACCACGATGAGTAAAATCAGGCCCCAGAGTTCACAGTTCACAATCCAATGGGTCTCGAAATAATATTCGATTTTCGTGAGGAAATGAACAACGGAATGTAAGGGGGTAAGTTCGACGAGATATTTGAATGGAAGTGAATTTCTGACGGATTTTGTCTCGCTGGTAGTGACGGCTACTACCTACGGAACTCAGGTCCGGACACCCGACACCTGTTGATGCGTATAGCCACGTACAGCGTACGTATGCATAGGGTGCATACGGCAGAAACAGCTGAATAAGCCAACGAGAATAACGAAAAGTCGATTACATGCATTGGAATATAACATAATAAACATTATAAATAGCTGTCAGTTGCAATTATGATAGAATAATGGACATTAATTCGCTATTACTTAATTTGTGGAAATTCTCAAAACATATCATGCATCATACTCTAAGACGTGAAAGACGAAGTTCGCTCGCACTGCAGACTTTTTTCACAAGGCATGCGCGATGTACGTTTGGTTTCTGTTAGGGGATGAACGAGCCGATCAACTTTCCAGTTTATATCCGAAATGTCTACTTGCAATGAGAAGATTTGCAGAGCTTATCTAATTTCTCCGTCAGAACTCTTACCATCCTTTATCATCCTCTGTATGACCGTCACCATGTCCTGAACCTCCTTCACATGGTAATCATTTTCCGTGTCTGGCGCCAAACCAAAGTCTGAGATTCAAATTATTAAGGAAATATTTCTTTGTATTCTACAGCAAATTTATAGCGTATAAATGGCGATCCAATGTTGAATCTTTCGATACGGAGTCGTATGAGTTGTACCACGTAAAGGCTTCAGCTCCAATAATAATTAAAACAATAATAACAATAGTCATAACAATACCGTAGTACTGTACCCTCGGACTCTGCATTTATTGCATGCTGCTGCGCGCAAACAGTGTACCTAGTATGCACCTAACACTGTAAATACTCTATATGCCTCGAGATTTCGTTTGGCTAAAAAAATTACATCGCCGATTTAACAAAAGCTTACAACAAACGAAATTGTTATTTTTGTGGCAGAAAAACTTTTCGTTATTCTTTTGCGTATTCGGTTTTGCATTTTCGGTTTTTTTTTAAAGAAAAAAAAATGTCCGAGTGACATGATTCAATCATATTTCTTAAGGAGTATACCGTCATAACGATTATTCCGCTGTTGCCTCGTACAATTTAATCGGTATATCTGCCAATTCGCCAATTTCTATCGCATGATAGAACAATGTACGTACAGATCTAAAATGAGTCCTGATTATGCGGAGGCCTTTCAAGTGCAGTTTTTCGACTAAAAATACACACGAATTACTCGCTCTTACATAAGAGTACATGTAAGTAGCCTGGGGGGTAATTTTCCCAACTTTGGGGAGACATAGAGCGTCCGCATCGCTGATCATGAGAGATAATTAGGCAATCTATTCATTCTTTTCCTTCATTAACAGTCACGTCCCAACATTTCGTTCGAGGATATATGGGATGTGTACAGAGGCAAAATTCGCACACCTTCATAGCTAGGCAGGTAATAATATCGCCGGTTGAAAAGCCATCAGAATCGGTGAGGCTCGGCTTGGTTCGTCTACCTTGCAATCCACCGGTACGCTTAATATACCTACACTATAAAGTACGCACCGCGAGCGTCGCGACGTTATACCTATATACCCATATGTATTATACATACCGTTGTTTCATACCTTATATACTTCATACCTATAGGTATGTTAATCTATTATACAAGTGTATATTCTGCTTTAGCTGCACGAAACGAACGCGAATGCAAACGGTAGCCGTACCCGCAATACAATGATATCAGTGAATTATGTATAGATGTATAGAGCAGTCGAGGAAATACCTATATTTCTACGTATACCCACACTAAATCCTATACAGACGTAGGCATACGGTAATTGGAAGCGTTCAACAAGGTTGCTGTACGAATGTGTGCGCGCGTATACTGGAAATGTGTGGACAATGCAATACGTTAGTTTCCACGAGGTATATCGCGAATAACTAGTCTAGTCTCTTGCTAAACAGATACAGAAGACCGGAAAGCGACGTGCACGAATGAAGAATTTGCTGGCGTTTCAAAAAGATTGAAATCCGAAGCCTCCTGCAGCGGCGCGAAATGAGCAGGATTTTGTCGTGACCGCTTCACGGATCCGGATGCAGCCGATATAAGCGTCTATATATTTATGAAAACTATATGCATATTATTCTTGACATGCAGGAGCAAGAGATATACGAAACTCGGAGGGCGACTGCACTGGAGTTTTCAGGGGATGCAATTTACTCGCGCCAGGCTATCGTTGGTATGGGTAATATACTGATGTGAAACATGGGTACATTTACACCTACATTCTACCCACGTAAGTATCGCGTAAGGATGCGAGGCAAAGGCTCCTCGGCGTGTCGCCATGTATGTGTTATTATTTTTAAATTTGACGTCCGCTCCAAAAGTCAGACTATAGATGTAAGAAGCCAAAAGTGGGGCGAAAGAAGTAACATTTTTTTTTTTAAAAACTTAGCAGCAGACAACTCAGACTGACAGCGTTACAGATAAGTCCTTCAGATAAGGGACGTTATAAACGAATGAAATTTCAATGCACCGGACGAGTTGTGCCGTTTCGAATATCTCTATATTTTCCGTTACTCCGAAACCGACTCGCTGAATTCGTACATGGAAACTTCGTGCGTAATTTGAAAATCTAAATCGTACACACGCTCCGAATTTTCCGCAACGCGTCGACGAGTCGCGCTTCGAACTTTAGAGTTTAGACCTTCGGTTAATATTTTTTCCGAACAACCGGCTATTGGAATAATAATACCCACACACATAGACGCAATGAAGAAAGTGTGTAGATTTATTAATTTTATCCTCTCTCATCGAGTAAAAACATCGATGATGCAGATAATGATAACAGCGGCAGTCGTTATTTAATGCTAATGGACGGTGCACTCGTCGGGCAATGAAACGCTCGCGCATAAAATATAATTAATACGCAGGTGTGAATAAAATAATGCTCACCCAACGCCCTGCGGTTATTTTTTATCTAAATCCCGCCTCGATTCAAGCTGCTGCGGTACCAAGAGAGCGCGTAATACCGTGCGTATAACTGACGGAAGGGTGCGGAAAAATGTTCGAAGATAGAAGCGAAGAATACACCTCCGACGAAGCAGACTTTTTCACCCAATATTGAAACTCGAAACCCGAAAAAAAATGCCAAATAACACAACGCGGGGAGCTGAGACGTAGCGAGCTGCACAACTGCGTATCGTCGTGCAGGCGGTCGCTAAGCCATTATACCAATATCTTCACGGGGGTGACCTTTAATCCATGAACGCTGATAACGTTAACCAATAGGCAAAGCTTTTCCAAGGGAACAGGCCACTCGGTTCGGTATGTCATTATTTTTCCCTTGTCTTTCTCGGGCCGAATTAGTTGTAAACGTTGCGTAGGTATATACGTCCATATCTTGGGCATTCTTGTACCGGTATATTAACGTTCAAGTTCAAAACAATGCTCGGATACTGTGCAAAGACGAGCCGAACGTTGAATGACTCACGTGCGCGACGAGGGAGAGATTCCAGATATTATATCGTCTATGATTTCGAGGCGCACCGTCCCTTTTCGAAATTCATATACCATAATCGTTAGATCCGAAAGATCTCAGAGTCTCGTTTGGACTCGATCCGTCGCGCAATCCCCTTTGACCCAGTCGTATAGCTGACCACCGCGGCTTCGATGACTATTGAAAGGTTCGCAATCAAAATGAAGAAATAAAATCTAATCTGCCTCGAGATAAAACGAACAATGGCGGCGGAGTAGCAGTAAATTTTGCACGACCATGTATACATGTATATATATATAAGCAATAACCTGCGGTTTCCTGCTACCAGATTTCCATAAGGCCATCGCCATCATGGGGAAAACTTATCCCATAGAGATGCGGTGGACTGACAAGTTGAATCCACGCAAGCTAATCGCTTCTTAGACTATACCTACGGTATTAATCACGCATCCGCAGGTGTGTGACAGATGTTAAAATTGAAGAATCGATGAAACAATTTTAACAGGTGGTTCGATCAAGCTGCGTTGAAAACGAACCACATCCAAAGCATGTTATATTTCATATCCTAATTACGGCGCGACCGAACGTTTTAGAACCTCGTTCCGAACCCTTTTCGGATTCACATATGGATTTACACTTGTTATACAGATCACGACGCATCAAATACAGATAACGCAGAATGCGCGTGCGCTCGTAAACTGGCGCGTACAGCTCCAAACTTTTTGTGCCTTTGCCACGTGTCTCTCCTACATAACAGGCGTTCGAATTAACGCTGCGGATTTTCCCTCCAGCAGGGGTGGTGCGTCGGCTTTTGAAAAACTTTCGTCGACTCGAAGGGATACCAAAACCGTATAGAGCAGGCCTAGAAGAAATTGCGGAAACGTGACGCCCGACGTATGTTTTCTCTCGCGTCTCGTTAGACCGAACGAAAACGTTTTTTACGTGTGGGATATTGAGAAATAAAGTGAAAACAAGATAAATAAAATTAAGTAAGATACGGAAGCGAGGTATTCGCGCTTATTTGAACATTTTTCACGTTAATTCGATTCGCCGATTATACCGCACACACGCTATAGGTGCGCTGCACAAGAGGAACTGAATATTACAGTCCAGTAGTTTCCTTCGATCGCTTGTTTTTTTCTTTTTTTTTTTTTGCCTTCTCTCTTTTACAAAGCAATAGAGGTAGAAAGAGTTTTAACTTACGGAACTCAATCGGGTGGCTGAATTACGATATTACATGCGAAGGTGAACTTCCTCCGGTCCTTGATAATTCTCCGTACTTTTCTCTCCCCCGAATTTCACCTGCGCTCAATATCTTTCTCTATCTTCCCCCGATGTGCACATCACGTACGAACTTTTCGTCTTTTACAATTGCACGGTTCGGAGAAGGGGGGCGCGCGTTTTACTTATTTTTCAACGGACAATAATCGGAAGGCGTCGCGCGAGTCAGAATGGGAGCCCGAAGCTTGGCTGGACAGATGTTGGCAATGCGGTGGTTTATACTTTAGCCAGCGCTCGAATCCCCGTAGTCGTCGTACATGCGAAGTGTGTACCGTCGTCAACTCAATGTTACTCGGGGAATCGAGGTCTCCTCGGTTTCGACTTGACTTGGATACATCGAAACGCGCATGCGCCCCCGCTAAGTTTTGTACCTACCGAAGCTATGAACTTAAACGTAACATGACCATACCATGGGGTGGTACGAGACTTTAAAAGTCGCAACTTGACCTCACCCCGCAACGAAACCAGACTCCGGTACGAGGTCCTCAATTTTTAGGGGTTCGTATCGACGAACGCGTAGCGAATAACGCCTGTGGATTTGGCGGCTTGCGGGTGTAGCGCGATAATAGAAAAAGGATACATTGCAGCATGTCTTGTATGCTGAGGGTGGCGAGGTCGTCCTGCGAGGAGTAGCAGGTGGCGAACTCTTTCCTCAGGTCGTGAAAAACGGTGTAGTGCGGGGGGAGATCGACCTCCTTGTTGCAGGCTTGGGGATGCAGACATTGTCGTAACGGCGCCTGACCATCCACGACGAAACGGGGCGAACTTCCGGTTGCCACACAAGTCAGCGACGACCACCACGACTCGAACTGCAGGGGAGAAAGTACAGAATAAACGCTATAGAAAATCGTACGATCGCCCTCATATGTGGTGGATAAAATTAACGATCGTGTGCGCGGTTATCGCAATTGTTCAGTACTCGAATATATTATCGTAGAAGATTACGATTTTACACGTGTTATAGCCTCAGGGGCCAACGAGGTAATATTGCACCCGACTCTATATGCACCTTGCTACCCGCATACACTTTTATAGATTAACGAAATGCTAAAATGTAGGTACGTACAACCGATAAGGTGAAAAAAGTGACTAAAGTTTGGTCGGGAGAAGAAAAAAAAACCAAACGAAAAACCGAAAGACTCCCTTCCAATTTTGTAACGTATGTAATTCAAGATAGTCTTAGTTTCAGAAATGTCGACTTGCGACGAGTTTTTTTTTTTTTTTTCTTTCTTTCGGTCGGAGATAGTACGAAAAGTCGGTTGTGCGTGCGATGGCGACATTTTTCAACCAGTTTCGCTTACATTTACAATTATTCCTTAACACCGATATGCTAATGATACATTTATATTCCCAGAATAAATAGGTATGTCGCAAATAATATTTTCAGTCGATAGCTCGGTATTCGTTGAAAATTTTAAGAACCCCGCCGGATACCAGTAGATCGGATCGTTTAAAAATTGAAATCGAATCCTTTTTATTGCTAATTTTTCGACGTCGACGAACAGATGTATGGGCCATAAATGATCGCCGTCTATTCCACCGTTCTATACTATACGGTCAAGTTTTGAAAACTAGACGTAATTCCGACGCAACGATATTAAAGTTACGCAAATTTATCGTTGATACATTCAACAATTTTTTGTGGAACCTCAGGTACATCGTCGTACATACTTTAATATAATGATCAACCAGAACTACCATAAAACAATATTACTTTTACATACGCATCGGTTTGGTTCACCGAGACATCCGAATCGCAATCTTCTAATTATATAGTTACAATATCTCAGTTAGGAATATTTCACGCGATTGCCCGCCGATATTTTTAATTACCAATCTCCAATATGGGAGGCTCTATTCTACACTATAATCGATCGTCGTCTCCGATGACTTAAAAAAATTTTCAACGAGCTCGCACGAATCGATGACCTCGGCACAGATGGAACGTGAACAATGGAAGTTCGCACGTGCGTTACCTTTTATTAAAAAAAAAAAAAAAAAATACATACATATTATCATCAAAACGAGATATTGATACCAGTATGATCGCCTGACGCAGTGGGATTCCATGTTCTCTGAGATAAGCTTCGGTCAAAGCCGGCGCGTGAGCCAATGCCGTTTCGCTGACGATTCTGCTACTTCCGGCTGCCTGCACTCCGCTGTCGCCGGTGGTCGCGGCTCCGACTACGTCCGTCAACACCGGTCGTACGATGTACTGTTGTCTCCCCATAACCTGGAACAAGAAATAAAAGAAATCTCCGTCATTACCGCTCTTGTACGGAACAAAACAATCGATGAAAATGCAAACGAATGAATATTAATCGCTCGATAATAACGACGAAACGCATCGACGTCGCGCGTCGTGCCGATGCCGGTGCAACGAGAGTTGCCTACGGGCAGGCGTCGCAATTCGGATAACGTACACCCGACAATTAATCACATTGTGTACCCTTACGCTACAAGTTGGGTGTTATAGATCGGTCCGATTTCGATACAGAATTTGTCCGTTTTTTCTTCAAGTCACGAGTACAAGGCGAGGGGGCGAAACGAACGATTCGCGTCGAATAAACTGCGTTCGCTGTAACGATTACGTAACGAATCTCTGCAACGGCAGGTTGTACAGCTACCGAACTTGTACCGTATAATACAGGTATACACGGGTATAGACGGTGTTTATTGATGGAAGAGATCGAATTAGCATGTTTATCCTTGCAACGGTCAAAGGTCCGAGGTCCGCAGTCCAAGGTACGAATTCTGAGAGACGTCGTAGATCTGGTACGAGGTGCAAAGCTCGAAAACGTAGACAACCGACGACCGTTGGGAATTTCTTCATCCGTGCAGTCCTTGTACGAAAAAAGAAAAAAAAAAAAAAGAAAAAAAAAAAGGAAATGCTCCGCACTAGTTTCGTGGCGGTTGTACATTCGGCGCAGTTATCGCCATATCTTCGACGGTTCAATCGAATCTACAACGGTCCGTGCGATGCAATTTTCGTCAAAGTCGATGAATTTAGAACGGATCTGCGGGACGTGATTCGACACATCTTCGATCACATGTGATTAATAATCTGGATAGCATATACTCACGATTTTCTATACGTGTATATCATAAGCTCTTCGACCGACAGCCCGCGGCTGTATATTAAACTCACATCTCGTTATTATGTTTATAATTTACCTCGCATTATTACGCTGTAAGTATATACGTGGCATTAATGTAGATTAACGTATTCGTGCATAGTCATAACCTCATTCCACAATCAAAATATAGAAACCTGATAGAAAATTACGGACTTGTTATATATGTGCGAAAATACATCAGATATCGGACCCTGAGGACCGCCGTTCCGGTATGTTATTCGTACGTTTACATATGACTGTTTTCATCTCTTTCAAATTTTTCACGCGCCAGTAACGAGCGAATAATCGAACATATAATCCATGCCCGCCGCATTATAAATATTTTTGACAGCTGAAATTTTCAGTCAATATGATTTTGATTAGGCAACCGAATATTACGGTCGTTTCCATCGTACAAAAGTGTGGGAGATTTTAATGTAGCGATGCGCGGGATACGATCGAAATATATATTCCGTCGCAATTGAAGAAAAATGGAAAATTATGGAAAATATAGAAAAAAAAAAAGCTGCAGCTGCAGTTGCAGTTGCAATCGAGGACGCGGCGTTGGTATATATCGTTAGTTTTTCACTCGTCGCACGTGTATTTCGGTATGCGGATGTTTTATAAACTTCCAAGGCACCCGGATTATATTACGATGCAAATCGTTCGAATTTCCAATCGAGGCACATACCTAACGACCATACCTACGTAGGTACAGTGTACGAGTACATATATATATAAGCGCGACCGAAGCACATGGGAAGTTTCAACATGACGAGTCAGGATAGCCTGATTATCATAGAGGTCGCAGGTGTCATGGCTCTTCGCACAAAAACTAACACACGTAATGCACGTGGTGTATAGGTGTACGGGTGTACAGGTATACACGTGTATGTATATACCTTCGTACCTATTTATGCCATAGCTGCTGCGCCGCCACATCGTCGAAGGTATATATGTCTCGGTATATATACGAAGTTGAAAAACCTACCTTCAGGTTAACCTACCGTTATATCGAATGCGTGAACTTCTCGCGACCTGCTCAGGTATATTTACCCTTGTACCTAACTATACGAATCTACATCCAGATCTACTACAGACACATGTGTATATGTATTCTATTATTTTGCTGCATTTCTGGTACCATTATATCGAACATGACATCGCAGGAAAAACAAAGGGAAAAGAAAACAATCGTATTCAGTAAAAATAAAATAATTAAGTCCATCATATTTGAACATCCGAAGTGCAGTGTGTATAATATGGCCGCGTTATATAAATGATGTAAATATCATTCAACTTTGATCGTTGTAAATCTTTTGTTAATTTTTTTTCGCCAACCTTCTTCGCCGCAGCTCACATCGTACAATAATATACAGTTATACCTATACACCTCGTTATTGAAAATTACCTGTAAATTAAAAAATATATTCTTCTTCTATATAAATAATTCATATAGTTGCGCGATTGTCTTTTTTCCCGATGAGAATTGAACTTGCACGAATAAAGGTGTAGGTACGTGCATATGTATATCTTGAATACCTATATGCCCGCTCGTTCACGCGGGTCACGGGGAGAGATCAACGCCGCATCTACAATGAGTTTTAAATTTTAGTGCGGGGTTTTTTTTCATCGTACACACATTATACACAGGTATAACTAAGGTGTACGCGATGCGGGAAGGTTCGATATTACGAGAACCTCGCCTTCCCAGCTCGCTCGTCTTTCCGGGCCAGTTATTAGGAGGCAAAACAGTGACGGTTCGAAAACGGCTACGACTTCCTTTTCAACTTCCTTCTCCCCGCTCACCTCTGGCCCTCTGCGAGCAACCTTTCCCCTTTTGTCGTTTCGCTCTCCTACCGAACCTCCGGTTGTGAACGGCCGTGTCATCGCGCATAAGAAACCGAGCGCGACCGTCGTCTCGTGATATTTTCCCGCATCGGTGCTAAAAATCCACGGAATGTAAATTTTTCGTGGAAGCTTGTATATGCCCGCGCGTATTTGAAAACGAGCTTTCACTGCCGAATATTACGCAGTTGTACGAAACTTCCCTTATTTCCATAAATTGTTATCGCACACGTCGCGAATGTATATATATATATATATATATATATATATATACACACACGTAATATAAACATGTATACGCGATTATTATAGTTTTCTAACAATTATGGCGTCCTCAGGTCGAACGCGAGAAACGAATGACGCGCGTATAAAGCGACAGGTAGGTATATGTATGAAAAATTGCACGACCGACGAGTTCCGCCATTTTTAGAGTTCCAAACCGCTATTCGCTCGAGGGGTAAGACCTGCGTTCTCCACACGATATACATGTATCGCGTACCTATAAGCGATACTACATTCACCACGACTGGAGAAAAAACTTTTCTGCATCGAACGTATCGTACGTGTGTATGAGAAATGAGTTTGCGGGCTTTCTTTTTTTTTTTTAAAGTTTTTGTTACATCGATCGAAACAAAATGACGATCTCTTCTGCCGTGCAGGCGTTGCAAAAACCGACGTTCAAAGATTACGCGCTGTAAATCGTGTTGTGCCTCCCGCGTACACGTATAGTTTTAAACGCTCTTACGTGTTATATCACATGTCAGCCTGACGCGAGAATGATGATGATGGAATGTTTTTCGTCCTGCATGTAGATTTACTTCCGAATATAGTGTAACGGGGTCGTAACGGTATATAACGTCAAGTACGACGAGAGAATAAACTTTTGCATTCTTGAAAATTACCGAGAACTTTGTATTATATGTGTATAAAAATTTTTATTCTCACGTAGCCGCGGTGAGTACAGGTGAAGAGTACGAACCGCCAGATTTGATATTCTAGCGACTGCAGTTCGAATACAAAAATTACACGCAGGTTTTTGTGTTTATACCGGATACCGTCTATATACATCGCGCGATAATTACAATGCGCGAGATATATGTAATAAATACGACGCCCCAACCGTGTCAACTTTTCATGCTACCTGCGTGAGAGCCGGCGATATTGTTTATGTTTGTTTTCAATCGGGTATAGAAATAATTTCGTTAAAAATATGTGTGAAACGTAATAGACGGTCGCAGGATGACGGGTTATCATTTCTACCCTTTTTTTTTTTTGTCATCTGCAATTGCAACAATGATGCAGAAAAGAATTTTGTTTTTATTATCTAATCGCGACGAGTGGGTATAGGATTAAGATATAAGATCCTACGTGTTGGTGTAAAAGCTTCGATATACAAATGTAGGTAGCGTATAATTATTCATATTCTTGCAGCGAGGTTTCGCGTTTATTGCGAGTGTTGATATTAATGCACCTCGCAGAAATTGGCACGTGACATTCAAGATGTGTGTGTAATGTAATTAGACGCGAATGAAAAAAAAAATATGGAAGTAGAACGCGCGAGTGACATGGCGACGACTTGGTTGTGATGTACTCGGCCGAGTGCACAGGTTTTTTGGATATCGAGGTACGTTATAAAAATATATATAAAACGTAACCAGATTCGGAAAGATTTTCCATTGACGTTGAGCGGGCCACAGCCACCTAGCTGGGAATTGAGAAATAATTTCGTCATCATCGTCATCGTGCGGAGTACATGGGAATAATAAAGTGGTTCTCATAAGGATCTGGGGTAACCATATTGCCTCGTGAGAGGCGAAAAACAGAGGGATTGAGGTATACAATATTATGATGAAAATTAACCGCAGGTCGACGAGATCGTTTAGATTTTAATGCCGAAATTGAAATACCATCGAGCTTTCTAGACTGTCCCAGTTCCATCTATAACCGAACATAATATTCGTATCTTTACTTATACTCATACCGAATCGAAAAATGTCGCACGGAGATTTTTAGAATATCGCAAGAATTTCAATCTCACGATACAGTCGCGCGGTCCGAACGCGTGATTGTAAACGAGCCCGGATAATTTATGTACCCATAGTAAAGCGCGGTATAAAGTAAATTCTGGAATGCAATTAGAATGTAAGTAATTAACGTTTTATACGCCACTGCAGTTCGATACTACTTCGCGAATCGTTCACTCGCGTTGTAAAGTACACACGTGTATATAACACGGGCAATCATTGCGGTATACACGCGGTACATAATTCTGTATACAACCGCCACTTTGCTGTTTGCCTTTGCAAAGAATAAACATATATATACTAGGTGACGATTGACGCGACTTCTTTATTTCTTTTTTTTGGTTTTTCCCACCAAATTCTGATCCTTGAAAGTACATCGATTCGCAGGTGTAAACACGTGTTCGTCAATTTTTTAAATCAGATCTCCAGCTCTGATAGATCGTTGAGGACATAAGTGTGATCCGCGACCCTCGATCTTATTTCATTTAGATTCGATTGGTTTCCTTCTCTTTTTCGATAGATATCGCGATCGGGGACTCGATTGTATGTGACATGAAGTATATGTACTACTTGTTCCATGTGATGTGAGGTGTATATAAGAAAAACCCCCACAACGTTGTATTATACCTCGGCAGATAAATGATAACGCGCCGTTAGACCGTGATAACGGGAAGATTATAGGTATGTTATACGTTCGAATATAATTCCATCACATCTTTTATCTGTTGTACGTCTGTAATGTTTGTTTGAAAAGTTAATAGGTATAATGCACTCTTCAATTTCTGCGTTACGGCGTCTATACGGCGGTAGTACGTCAGAGTTACTGCATCGACCGCGACTGTTCCCCGCACATACATACATATATCTGCCGAACAATGTCTGATTGTAAACGAAAAGACACCGCAGAAAATGACAAATTATTTATTTATTCATTTCGTTCATGCAACGCCAAAAATATAACGCTTCAGTCGCTATATATATATATTTCGCGGATTTGTCTTCTTTATCGTTGGATTTGTAAGTATGATTCTGTTTTTACGAGTATCCGAAGTCCCCCTTCCTCCTCTCATCGTCAGTCTGGAGACTCGACTTCGTCTGATTTCGGCAAAGAGTATAGAAAAACATCAAAAAAATAGATTTCACACTGCAGGTTTGCGAACGTCGGACCGAATGTGATTTCGAAGCACACAACGATCGACGTTCGCGTAATTCGATATCGTCGGATAAATCGGATTAGACGTCACAACGTAAAGAAGAAGAAGGAGCAGGAGCAGGAGGAGGCTGTGGAGGTGGAGCAGGAAGAGGAGAATCGGTCGGAGTAGAGAAGGCGGACGCTGAGAAGAGGGGCAAGCGTGGAACGAGGAGGGGGGAAAAGTTAGGGAAACAAGATGCTGGAGCACGAACGAACGAACGAATGAACGAACGAACGAACGGAGGGACGGAGGGACGAAGAGCGAAGACTGCAGACGACGCGACTGATGGATGGTGGAATAAAATGGTAGTCCGGGTCAAGGCCCAAGGGTCACAGCGAAGGAGTAACGTCGTTCTATGCAAGACACATACTATAAGCGACGCGCGTTAGCTTGTATACCTATTTGTCCTTGACACGGAGCTGCACGGAGCAACGTTGGGAATCCACGGATATAAACGTGAGAAATAACGAGAAAATCAAATCTCGACAAAACCTCGTCCGCACAGCTTCATGTGAAAATAATAACTTCGACGGTGCCAAAATTTTAAAGGAAATACAACAGCCGATTCATGACCGGAGACAGGTGCAGCAGCTCCTCGAGTTTAGGTATTGGATATCACGGGATTAGGTTGGGTCGAGTTGGGTATAAGACGGGCGAGGTGCGTTGTTGGGAATTGTAAGGTACGTACCTACGCGTTGCGGAAGCAAGGGTACAATTGACAGTCCATACCGCGTGTAGTGCGCTACGCGGTACGAGGACATTTTGGAAAGAGGATACGTGTCCGGAACGGTGAAATTCTTAACTTGGTCATAACGTCTCCGATCTCGACCCAGATATGGATATATGAAAATTTGGGTAAACGTGCGAAGTGTGTATGAAATTAGAATGAGAAAATACCGTACAGCCATCCGGTCAAGGATGGGCACTTGGATTACGGACGCCTCGATAATCCCTTGCCGAATTATCGTTGTACGTTTGTATATACCACCTGCACGCTTCGATTCTAATATACTTACATGGAAGAGAAAAAAAAAAAAAAAAAAAAACGTGAGATAAGATAATAGCCGCGCGAGGATCTCAATTATAATTCTATTCCGTAATCTCTACGGAAAATTAAAAATCGCGCGTTACCTACTGTGTACGAGAAAATTATCGTTACGAGGGATGAGACGCTGACGGTTAGAAAATATTATTGCATTACGTCGTAGTCCCATAGGTATACGAACGGAAGAAGTTGATGGCTTTCGCCGGTGGAAGAGAGAGTTAATCTAGTTTCGTCGGTTGGGACGTAGTTTTTATATCTCCTATCTCATGTAATGGTCACAGGTGTTCCGTAACATAGTAAGAATTTGAGGAGTGTATAAAAACTAAAAACTAAAAACTAAAAACTGAGATTTTGGGAGGGAGGAGGACTGTTACGTTGCGAGCTGTCGAGGCAACAGAGTAGTCACGCGACGGCGAAAAATATTCGTGACGATCGGTTGTCATTGTGGCTGGACAGTCTAATATACGAGTATTTGTCGTCGTCGTCGTCGTCGTCGTGCGTGTCATGTAAGAAGGAGTTTTTTCTGATTTTCTCTTTTTTGTTTTCAGTTTTTTCTTCCGATGATTATGCATGTATTGGAAGGTACGCAGATCGTAGCCGCGCGGTATATGTATGTATACATGTACGTATGCGCGAAGAATTATAAATTCATGTGTATGTAATTAACCGAGGGGCAGATAATATTACGTTATCTCGTACAAGGTGTATTACGTATATCATTCAACATATGATTATAAAAAAAAATGCTGGTTACCTTATTCTGTAAAGCGTCAATGAGGACGTAAACCAAGAGGGTAACTTCCTCTTCATCGGAACCCAGCGCATTTCCTTGTTGCCCAGCGGTAGCCACGTAAAGGGCAACCAGATGCGTCGGCCCTCTTCCGGCCATCATCTGCATTTCCGGTCCAATATATCAGCCCGAATAAGCAGCGGTGACAATTTTACTTATTTTTATTTTCTTCTTATTTTCAGAACACTGCGGTATGAACCACCCCCACCGTTATTATATCAAACCCAATTCCGGGTGTTGGGATTACGATTGGAAATTATTTTCTAAATCCATGGGTGCGTGTTTGTGACGGAAAAATTTTTATGTATCCAACCGATGAAATGAAAGGTGGAAAAAGGGGGGAGGGAAAAATAACGGGATGGTGATCGAAAGGTGATCAACGACAGAACTTACGTCCAAATATTTACGATCCAAAGGTACACGTCGACATAATTTTCAAATACTCGGAAGCGAGGACTTTCGGATGGAGACGATCGATTCGAAATCGATCGGATTTGAGGTTATGGTCTCCGTATCGCTCTGAGCACAGAGGCAAGGCAGGTGTGAAAAAAAAATACTCAGCGGTTACGAATGTAGGTTATGCACAGCACTTATTTCGATCGGATTTTATTTTTTGGCTTTTATATTCACTTATCAAAGTTCACTAGACGAACACTATTCCTCCACTCGTATCAATCTGCGTCGCACGTTTAAATCCTATCGATGTTACCGTGGCCCGTCGGATTAAAAGTCGCCTGGCGAATCGAGATTGTTACCTGTCTACAGGTATCCGAAGGGTACGGTTATTCAATTATTTCATAACGGCTTGAGTAAATTCACGCACAACAGGCGATATAAAGTACACTTCACTGTTCCTCCGATTTTTTCCTCGTAAACAATCGATTCGCGTATATATATATATAGTTTCTAAGATAACCGATACAATGCGGCTAAAATATAATTCGATCTCGAGAACGAAAATTTTCTCCGCACAGCTAGAAAGAACTATTCGACCGATGAAACACCAGCCACTGTCCGGTAAAACGCGCGTAATTAACAACGATACAACAACAACGTTTATTTAAGCGAAAGAATAAAACGCGGAAAGAGTATAAACGATAAAATAAAATATGATATATGTATTCGTCCGGCGTTCGTGGGGTGCGCGCGGCGACGCGATTTCGGCTCGAGCTGCTGCCGCTGTCCCACAGTGAAAATGCCAGGCAGGTAAGCGAAGGGAAAGGAAAGGTGGCCGCCTGCCTGCCCGCCTGCCTGACTGGCCCGGCCTGCCTGCCTGCTGGCGAACCTCGCTTTATCCAGGTGCGCAGATATTCAACTCCGTGTACCGATGCTCGATGAGTAACAAGGGTATATGCCTTCTACCTGCCCTGCACCTATACCTTCTCACCTAATCACGCGTCGCGCACGTCTCTCGTCGGACTCGGAAACGGCGATTTTCGCCTCTCCGTCGACGATTCGTACCATCCCAGAAGAAAGCTCCTGCCTGCCCTTATTTGTCCAGCTGTCATCAAAAAATTTTCGATATCCTCGATCGTCGTTGTGACCCATCCATCCGAACGACGTGAGCATTCGTTCGCTGTCGGGAGACTGTTAATTTCTACGATACATGCACCGAGGCGATTACGACAATAATATGGCGGCTATCGCGAACCGACTGACCGGTGACAATGATCGTCAACGTAACATGGTGATGATTTTGATGGTCGATGGTAAAATGATTGTTCAGATTGCTGGATGTTCGTACCCGCGGTTGGAAATTTTCCAGACCTGCTTTGTCGTAGCCGTGATCATTTTTCGATTGAGTCGTGCACGAGAAAGACCCGAACAGGACAGCAGGTATACAGGTATAATAATTCGACGGTACGTTACGTATACCCGTAACGTCATAGGCCGTGAGAGATGCGAATTACCGCCAAAAGGTGATTATGATCTGTAAATTTCTCGGGTTTCCCTGAAATTTGGACCTCCCTCGCATTATATCGACGCGCTCGATGATTTGGAAAAATCCATCCGAGGCGTGAAGAGAAGAAGGATTCCAACGGTCAAGGGCACGCTGGCAAATTGCGAATAATTTTCAGAACGTATACGTGTAAGGTGCGATGCAGATCACCGCATGGATGTGTTTCGTTTGTTGCAATTAAGTTATGGCCCGCCGCGTTAATAACGTGTGTACGTCGTATCCGGTGAACGTTACCGAATCCAAACTTCTCGCTCCCTTGAACGCCGTCGTTTTAATAAGGTCTTTCAAGTTCACTCAATTGCGAACGTAATATTTCTGCATCGCGTACACATTCGTATATATTATAACGGCTTCGGACAATCGTGTATAAGAGTTCTCATACACAGTCGGCGGAGCAATGGGCGCGTATACGAGTATTCCGATTGGAGGATCACCTGTTGACTGCTCGGCGTTTATTGGATGTCGTCAGAGAGCCGTAACGGTGGTCGGAGTGAGACAGGTGAAACGAAGAACGACGCAGGAAGGACAAGGAAATGAAACGGTGTGTAACACCGCGCACGGATCTGGTGGGGATTCAAGTTTAACGTCACGCTCAAGTCTCAAGTTGTACTTGCTCACGTCGCGTCTCCTTAAACCCACAGTTTTGTGCCGCCGTTCCTTCTGTATTCCTATAGAGGATAGCGCACGCATACATGATCACTTTTCCGATCCCGTATCGAAGCGTTTGATCGCTTTTTGCTGTCCTGTACTGTAGTTCGACTCCTGAGATTTCAGATCGTTCGACCGACGAGGCTCGATGTCTACAATGTAGCTACGGTTCACCTTTTTGTTTCAGCCGTTCCAAGCTCATGTTGAATTTTCGCTGAAATCCGCCCGCAAAATTCAGCGCACAACCTGCGTCTGTAGTTTACATCTTCGGAAATTGACTCTCGACTCTCCATATACCTGAGTCAGATAGTTCGTTTATTTTCTACGAGAAATCGAGGAAATTCTCGAAAAATTTCCAAGTATCGGAAGGCGTAACGATCCGATAAAAAAAACCGTATCTCGTAAGCAGATCGGATTGAACAGAATAGGCTACCGTTATACCTACGTTCATTTCACCTGGAGTCAGGTAATCAATTGTTTACCTCGTATATAAGTTCACCTGCTACAGGGAAATCAGCCAGACGCAACAATCGTCCCCCCACGAATAAGTGGGAAATGAATCTCATCGTCGCGGTGGATTTGACTGAAGAGATTTTTTGCCGCATGTCGTAACTTTTGAATGCTTTATATGAGTTTTATATTTGCCGAAAAATGGCTGACAGCGCGCACACACGATGTACGAAACGATGCATGATGTAATACATCTCAGATTTATAGAGGCGATGTTATTTTTCACGACTTGAAAAATGATTTGGAATAACTAATAAAGCCATGAAATATTGCCTGTATAATACCTTTTACCCCGAGCGCTTCAAGCAGCCCAATGCAATGTAAATGAATAAAATTACCGACGAATTTTGCGGTTCGAGTCGGAATCTCGCTTCGTTCCTATACATATATCTCATTCGTACATAGGAAGAGGCATCGCAAGGGCCGTATGCTTTTCTATACCGGTGCAGTATACACCATGGGAAAAGTGCAATGCCGAGTTCAGCAGTGGTTAATGCGCATACCTGTGCGATGCTGACAGCTGTGGCATCGAACACCTGTCGCTTAAAGTTCATATTTCTCTTTACCTACGTAGTGTACAATATACGGATAAAATCATCATTGGCAAATGCACGATAGGTTCAAGGTTAACGAATCCGAATAGAGAGCGATTTCCACGGACGATCGATATCACGGTCGATCCGAACCCGAAACGAGAATTCGCCTTCGGAATAACATGTGTGCGTTTATCGCTACACGTGTACGTGCACAAAGGATCGATGTGGTGTAAATTTAGCGTCTCGTCCTATACCTACACATATCTACCTACCTACGACTGTACCGGGTTGGACCGAGGAACGAGGAGATTACGTAACTTCGGCTACGTAGACAGAAGTCGGAGTGGGGCATTCGGAAGACTGGCCGATGGGCAGCGCTCGGTATAGCCGTCGAAGCTGGTGGGGATACCGCGGGGACGAGGTCCAACGGCGTTATGGCCACAGCGTTTCACGTTTCTCCTTTTGTTTTGACCGTCATGGCTGACCGAGTACCTGGGCGCTCGATGGCCGCCGGGTAAATGTTCCCCGTATCCAAATCCTCCGAGAATCCGAGTCTCCCTGTGGATGGACTGTAGTTACGCGAGTATCGGTGGAGAGGTATTTCCGATCGGGCTGTACAAGCCGAAGATCGAGTTTTCGGAATCTCGTCCGTAGGCAAAATATACGTTCACTTCACCCCTCCGGCCCCTCTGAAGCATTCTGACAAATATTCATGATTCGTGTCTACGTGTGTGAGGAAAAATTTGTCTCCCTATGTGAATATGAATTGCCAAGACACAATTTTTTCTCACCGCAACCTCGTTAATATCGATTCAATATAGAGTTGATCGGGATCATTTTCTCCGGGTTCATGCCGATGCCAATGAAGAGACAACCAGGTCGTTGCACCTGCAGCCTTCCAGATGTCCAGGCTCCTCCTGTTCAGGTGTATATCCAGTAAAACGTCGTATACCTATAATGTAAACATCGGCAATAAAACTCTGCAGGATCCGTATACCTAACCAGAGGGAAAAGGTCTGCAGATCGTCGACCGCCTAGACTTGATGAAATTAGTTAAATTTTGCTACAGACGCATATTACCTATGGTTCGTTTGAGGGAAAAATTTTACCCATTCCAAATGGTCCTGCGGGGTCCCGCAATAACGCAGTTTCCTGTTATTTCGAATCCGTGCACTTGAAAACAAGTTGAAAGTGCGGTCAGAATTACGCGGTTTTCCGCGAGGCCTGACTTATAACCAGAATATGGTTATTTTCTTATTATCCTACGGCGACGTTAACTCATTAATATATTATAATTATGTATATGTGCGCATGACTCTATATACCGACTTGACTTTGTGAAGGAGCCTATGAAAAAAGGAGTCCTGATTCAGCAACTTGGTCCAATATCGGTAATACCATCGTCCAACATTAGTTCCAGTCTGTTAACTAACATTACAACGTATACGTACGTACGAATCTCGCGTTTATATGTAAGTATGTATAAATAAAGTGAAATTCATGTCTGCATTATGCGGCGAGCCACGCTCACATGTAATTTTTTGTCCGCTTATATTGATTGACGTCATACGAATTAGTTAACAACGGTAATTCCTAATAGGCCCGAAAACCTGGCTTGGCGATCCTCGCATACAATGGTGGGGATTTGCTAAAACAGCCTCTGGCTGAGATATAGTATAGATATAGTCGTTCTTAGCTGAGGTTTCGCCAACGTCGCATATTATAACGTGGGGAACTATTACGATATCGCTCCCCCAATCGCTGTCCAGAATCAACTTATACCGTTGATATGTATATTTTTGAAACAATACACATACTCCATAAATGCATGAAGCACTTTTCCTTTCTCCGTCGTCGTTGTGTCGCGCGATTGCGTTACATAACTGACAACGAATAGATTTTCCTCCATTCGTTGAGTTTGTGAGGGAGCCTATGGAAAAAAAAACTCGTCACTGTAATTATTTTCTGCCGCTAAAAAGTGGGGAACATCATGCGGGCAGCAGGTGCGTAGGATATGCCGCTCGGTGTATCGTTACTACCCTCATAAATCTGCAAAGAATGACGAACGATACGTCAATTCCAGCCATTAGAGTATAAATCAATACATCTATAGGACACACTCGGTTAATTCATCATTGTACGTATATATGAAATATCCACGTATACGGTAGTTTGCGACATGGCGGCGTGACGCAGCAATGACCTCTCCAGGGTACATATCGGATCTCCATTTCGCGAAGGGACGGCCGCCGAAAGCGAAAGAAAAGTCTGCGATATCCACGTCACCGATCCTCTGGTCGAAACTTTACAGCGCTTTACGCTTCGGAATCCACATCGCGGAGTTATACATAGTTACTTATCGGCCGCGCTGTATACACACATCATGCAACGTCCTTCCCTCTTTCTCTTTCTCTTTTTGATCCGTCTTTCTCCATCCTTCGAGATCGACGGTAAATATCCGACGTCGGTCGACTCCCTTGCGTAATCGTAGGATTACCCATACCTCACCGTGGTACCACCGGTGTACGCGTAACTTCAAACCGGATATTCGAGTCTTATACGGCCCAGCAGAAGCAGGATTTGCGACGACCCCGGAGCCGAAAATACGGCTGCAGGGGGCCTGCAGTCCAGGATACGCAGCTCATCCCGCGATCTCGTTGCAATCCGTATCCAATACTCCGGCGAAATAAATAATTTACTTATTTCTGCAAATGATCACCTCCACTTATTTATGCCTGTCTTCTATCCTTCGAGTCTCTATATCAACGTATCGATCGCTTCCAATTCGATGAGGTAAATACCCCGAAAACTATGGAAATTCGACGTGGTATATACGGTAAACATTTCACCGTATATCGAACTTGGAATTTTCTAATCAATTGAAACGTCCATTTGTATGATATACCGTAACGTGCGCAACGCTGATTATTACCAGATTTTCCGAAAGCTCGGTGCACATACTATAGGAAAAAACCTATACAGTCTGCCCTTGAAATCATGGTAAAAGTGAAATTGAAATGTTCAAACGGAAAATCAAGTTCAGTCATTTGTATCCCTATAATTATTATATACCTGAATAGAAAAATACAAATTTCTTCCATTGTGCAACTTACGTGAGCCTAATTGCGAGACTTAGCTGCATCTATACTGAAATACCGCATGTATGTGGGTACGTATTCGAACATACATATCTCGCCTGTGTTACCGGTGCAGCCCGCAATGCCGTCATCGTTGGCCATCAACTCCCGTTAGGATAGGCCGAAAAAATCGACAACCAAAGGGATAGTATGGCGGCCCGTGCATCGAGGAATTATAGTTATAACCAGCCGGAGCGAGGAGGTGACCAAAAGTAACGGGTCTGATTCGCTAGTTTATACAAACTCTTCGGAAATCGTCTTCTCGTACAAAATGTATATCATTTCCGTTGTTGGCAATTTTTTGAAAAACATTTCACGCATAATTGAATCACGGAGTACCGAAGAGTAAATAAAACGTAAATGCACGAATGTAAATATCGCGGTACAATATGCTGCAGAGGTTGATGTATACATGTATATTATAATATAACGTTTGCCGTATCGCTTCCACCTTTCTCTTTGTTATACAGGTGTAACCCAATGATTATTAACTATCGCGATTATAATGAAATGCTGCACAGACACCTCGGGCATGATGAACACATTTATGCGTATAATGCCAATGGTAGAAAACAATGAGCATGCATAATCATACAATAGTTTCATTTGCTGAATTTGTTAAATGTGCGATGAAGCCAATCGATATGAACGCTTTCCGAAAATTCAATCATGCGGCGCGCGATCATATCCAACACTGGAGAAAGAGCGATTCGCTTCAATCGATGTACTCGAATCCAAATATGCAACATATTTACGTGTACATCAGTTAGTACAGTACATAGGAATTAACCACTCTCTCTCACTCCGCACGAGTTAGGTCTATCTAATAGATTTCCTTCCGACTATTCATCGCCTAGTCACTCCGACGGCGACAATAATAATACCCATTGTTTGTAAGAACAGACGCCCGTAGTGCAATAATGACAAATTGTAAATGAAAGTACTCGGTTTGGCGCCAGCTGATCCCAATAGGCGGAATATTTTCTACCCGAAGTCGGCCAGGCTATATCATTAATGGTCTATCGGGGATCCCAAGCGTAATGAATTCCGTAGAAATATGTATACCGTCGCATCGGGTGAAAATTCAACCTACATATAGGGTTTGAGGATATCCTGAACACCGAGCATTCCAGCAGGTTCTCTCAGTCGGAGGGCCGAGGGAGTTTGATTTTTTTATAGTTGAAATCAAGCATGAAGTAAATAGGTTCCATTATATTCGTAAGCGGAGTGCGCGGTACATATCCGTGGGCATATTGAAGGTACATTACGTTTACAGGTACGGTATGCAAGTACAACGTGCACCTTGAGATCGTACCGAAGCACGCTGCCGAAGCAAAGCGCGAAGCAATACCTTGAGGAGAGTGACATAGCACGAAACTTTGCTGCAGATAGCGCAGCTAGCCTGGCTATATTCCATGGGGAAAAGAGGACCGTTCGACGGCCTGTGGAAGAGATAGTGGTCGGTGACCTGGAAGGAACGTTGACTCCATGTAGTCAATCCCCTCTTTATATTATATTCCCACCTTCGCTCCACCTGAGCCAACCTCACCCGGGAGATGTTGATGCTTCGTTTATACTTCGTGCAGCATCGGCATGCGTCGTTTAACCAGAGAAGTACTTACCTGGATTTTATTCTTCCTCTGCGCAGGCTCCGCCACTCTGTACCTTTCTTTACCTCTCTTTACCACTCGGTTCCACCCCTACGTTTCTGTTCTATGTCGTATATTGTACATACGGGGCATTCCCTATCAACTCGACCAGGTTCAGACCCCTCGTCGCTATTTGTTTCTTCATGATTTGTTCCAGATGATTGCAACACCTGGAAAATTTCCGGAAGTTTGAGTTCAAGTCAATTTCGAGAAGGAGGAACATTTGCCTTCACTTTTTTGTCCGCTAGTCATCGGAATCGAATAGACTAGATTGCAAAGACGTTTTTCAGATTTGGAGAAAGGAGGACAAAAAGGGCCAGAACCGGCTCGATTTGACATGGAATGCCCGGTGTATATATAAGTTTACACATTATGAGCTATCTAGGATACCGTGCCGGCTGGTATTCTTCCCATCATCTCAGCCGGACACTATACCTCGATGAATCTAGCAGACGTGTATCTAGGGGCAAATAAAATGCAACAGCGAAAAAGTGACTACGCCATACATACCTTGCCTTGTCTATGCCTACATCTTCTTTGCAAATGTATAGCTAAATTGCCCTTACAATTAGTAACGTTTCCCTTAATTAATTTTGGTATCCAAAAACGCTTAGATATCCAATCGCCCAAATAGTTTTGTATGTAATACCTAAGATACGAATTCCTTTGTTCTAAATGACACAACGAGTTGCGACCAATTACACCTGGAGCCGCAATTTTCTCTTTCTATTTTGGATAATGCAATTTGATGCTACACCGGAAAATTGCTCAGCTCTTATCTTATAGCTTGTTCAATTATAATGTAATTAGTGTCGATGTATCTGTCGGACCATTAGAAGTAGATCAAACACGTGTTCGACATCAGAATCGGATCTATTCATTCGAAAGCGTGCACACGCAAAACATATAGTAGGCATCTTACAATTAATACATACCCAGGTCATCGTGTTATACGCGTGTTCGAAGGTATAGGGTTGTTCAACTCGAGACGTTATATTTCAAACGTTGAGGTTCACGCTTCCTTCCTGGCGTTACTTCGGTTGGAAAGATCGAAGCAGCGGACCGCGTCAAGTCATCATCGCTCTCTACCTTTTTCCACTCCTTTTACCTCCTGTCCTGCTCTCCTGATCCCGTCTACTTCTTTTAGTTCCTCCCCGCTTTTCGCTCCCCCACTAATTATTTCCGTTATTGTGGCAGCGGCGCGTTTTACCTACGTACCTTCCTCAGCAATAACTAATACCGTATACATTGGATGAAATCGGGCCCCATGACAATGGAGAATGCCCGGCATTGTGCGGCTTGCTCTGATACATGAGTTATAAATGACTATTATTCTCATATTGTTATAATCATACTACATATGCAAGTCAACTGCTGCAACGACCATTAATCTATAAGAATCTGTTCCCGTTTCTGAACCTTTGGAGCGATTTGAAAATTGTCAGTCTCATAGATTCTGAAGATTTCAGTTCACTTCAGTTCCGATCATTTCTTGTTTATTTCCGATTTGACATAAGCAACAATGCACTTTGAAAACTGCAGTTCTTTTTACCAACTGATGATGCTTCTTACCAATATGATGCACACCACTGTATCAACAGTGGCACTGACGATAAAATGATACCAACAATCGGTTCCAACCATTTACCGTCTGAAGTCGTGTGGCGTTGCGGGTTTCACGCGGGCAACTCAGCAGCTGGCTCTCGAGAAGCACTGCAAGGATCCACTTTCGTCTTCTCTTTCTTAGCAGATAAACTATCGGACCAACGAGTATTTAAGCTATTCAAGCATTGAGCCTTGCTGTAAAGAAATCAAATTTCACTACCAGAAACGAGTCCAAAGTCGTGATTTAGAGTCGATCCATCAGGGTCTGTATCGTGTATAAAGTTCGAAGCTTCTCTAATTGTACGTACGTAGGTGCAGGAGTACGATAAACATTCGGTAAAGCACAGGATGGCTGTCAAAGAGAAACAAATTGACCATACGGAGGAAATTGAGTGGAATGTTGACAATGAAATACAATTATTCTTCGCCATGAATGGGCACAAACCAGTTGGTAAGATATTGGATTAATCGGAAATGTAATGATGTGCGTTGCATAGAATGATGGTAACGCAAAGATTTTGAGGTTACTTTATGTATTCCGTTGATTGTAGGTGTCAACAAATACTTCCACATGGTTTGTATCTGGGAAAAGTTTCGTGCCGCGATACACAAAGATGTATCTTTGAAACTTATTTGGGACCACCTCGAATCTATGTATGACTTAGCTGCGCTGGTAAGTCAACTTGAGATTTCTTGGTCTCTCAACTATGATAATCGAACGTTGTTGTCTTATAGACATGTGATTTTTCAGGATGACACAGAAGACCTTCCATTTCCAAGCAACGAAACAGATTTTGTGCTTCCTGAATCTGAATTCTCTACCTTTATGAAAATGAGAAAGAAGGATGAGCCGGATACTAAGAGCAAGGATGCCCAACTGAAAGAGAAATACAAGGAATTAAGAAGAGATAAAGATACCAAAGAGATCCCAAAGAAGGACACGCCTTCTAAGGATGTAAAAAGCAACAAAGAAGTTGATAAAAAAAAAGAAGAACCTAAAAAATCTACTAGGGAATTAGATATGAAAAGAGACAAACTTCGTGACTCCAAGGACTTGAAGAAGGAACACAAATCTTTGAAGGGACGACCGAAAGGAAAGGATGAGGACGAACCAGGTTTGTCCTATATGTTCATTCACCCTTTTTCTAATATATAGTTAGTGATGCATATTTTATTGTACCTTTATTTTCCGTCTAGTTTTGACTGGAAAGAAAGAGAGGAAAGACTCAGAGTCAAGTCGCGATGGTCCAAAACGAACTGTTAAAAGACCAACTAGACAAAGCGTAGACAACACCTCAAAAGCTTCGTCAAGTCCACGAGATACTCCGCCATTGAAGCGGCGAAGAATATGAAAGCAATAACAGATACAGGGAGATACAAACACCTGGACTTATTACACTAGACAAAAATATCGCGACGTTGCTTACAAACTAAATACAATTTGCTGGAGTAGTATTTATTTAATTTTATAATTCAACGATAATATTGTAATGCACCTTGTTAAGTTGTAAGTTTTACAGTGTAAATAAATGACTTCACTTTTCTACTGAAATAATCTTTTTATACGTACCCGGGATTTTCAGTTTATCTTCCAAGTATTCATAATCTCCGCAAGATTCTGCAAACTTCATCGGAGTTCATAACACATTGCTGGTTTCCATATAACTGAGATCAAACGATTCTGCCAACAATGTCAATGCTTTTGCAGTGACAATAAACAAATCTGACATTTTCTGGATACAAGTACGAAATACAAACCAAACTAAATATTTTTTAAATTTTCAATGTTGCTGGTAGCCAATTTCCGATCGACTGCTCGACTATCATGTAGAAAAAATTGGGGGAAACTATAGTAGTGACGTACGAGTTCGAAGGAAAGCGAGGTTAGGTTTAAGGTCGATGTCGGGGTCAACTAAATCTGTGGAATTGAATTATTTTACCTTATACTTAGCGCACTCAGCTGATCAGGATGTCGATAAAACGAACACATTAAATTAGTGGTTGCCAGCGAAAGATTTATTGCATGTCGGGCTGGTTTGGTACAGCAGATAGAAGTAGCTCAGATGACGCCAACATGTTGACAATTCGATGACGATGATGGACATCGTAGAGAGTGAAGGCCGACTTGATTGAAGTATCAATGGAATATTTCTTGTTGCAGGAACCTTTTCAGTGTTTTCCAAAGTTGATTGCGAGTTCTACCGAAGTCTTCTTGCTTCACGTTCTGACTCGAGGAGGGTGAGAATGTCGCCCTCACGTACCGGCCCCTTCACGTTGCGAATGATCTGACGATTTTGCTCGCCGATGAATTCAACTTTGACTTGTGTACATTGTCCTTGGGATCCAGTACGTCCCAGTACCTTGATAACACGGGCGAGTACCACAGGTTTATCCATGTTTATAACGTTTTCTTTATTTTGTGCTTAGCACGTGGCTTTAATGAGACAGCACAACGGAGCTCGCCGGAAGCGAAAGAAAGCCGATCTAAAAGGTCGGCGATGGCGCTACGAGTCAAAGCACGAGGCGAGTCAAATATATTCACAATTTGTCAATTTGACTTCCCGTGCGATTCTACGCGCGGCAAAATATTAAAAAAAAGGGTGGCGAGATCGACCCGTATCGACCCCACCGAATCAAAAGATTTTCATCGTTGAGATTAACATGTATATTTTAATCTTTTGTGAACACCAATTCGTATAGTATCATATACACAATATTTAATACCCACACGCATTTCACACACACATACGCGTATTCTTCAGCAGTCAACGATACGCTCTTTACAGGAATTTGCATAATTTTGGAGCGAATATTCGTCGACGTTCCAAATTAGATATATTCTGAATTGCTTAAAAATATATACCTGTATGGTATTATTGTATTACAGAATAGGTCTACGCTTCAGGATATAGCCAGAAGAATTTTGCTACCTATTTATACAATAAACGCTTATTTCCAAAAATTAAATTCTAATTGATTCAACATCATATGAATTTTCACATTCCTAAACATATTCGCTATATCGTTACGTTCGTGTGTGTATGTGTGGTGTAAAACACTTATTATACTTGATACTATAAACAATAATTTACTACTTGAAATATAAAAATGGTGTCACGTTAAAACATACGATCCCAACATATTCAGAATACCTGTAGCAATAATTTGGTGTACATAATTTATTTATAATTATAATGATATTGAACACTAGGCTATAATATGATTGCGTAACAATTTTAATCTAATATAACATTTAGCCTATCTCTCGTCGTTTATTAATTTGATAAAGATTCGAATAACAATTCAGAGATTTGAAAAAATATTTATGGACGTGTGTTCAAATCGAAATTCTATGAAGAAGAATGAGTTATTGACGCGAATAACAGAGTGTCAAATTTATTCTAAGCAAAGAAAAATTTCTTTGTTGTATCGATAGATTCTACTGTAATATTTTTATTTCTCCATGAACTATTGATCAACTACTTCAGGAATTGAATCGGTAAAAAAGTTGATCGGTTTTATGAAAATATGAAACTGGTAATGATATTTGAGAGCACTCGTTTGAGGCTGGAACGGTAGAGTTTCAACCTTAATAATTTTCTACTTGGTATTTCACTAAAAATAAAATTAAATCTAAACCATCCAGCCAGACTTATTACATTTCGCTCCTTCAAGTCACAAATCACCACACGAGCATTATCTTCAAAAGTTTTTATCAATACCACATACCATTTGTTTCCTTGCATTTGATCGTTAATTTTTTCCTGCTTGATAATGTGATGAAGTAATCCGCCATTGATTTATGATATAATACATACGTGTATATCGTTAAGTATAAAAAGCTATCGTATAATCGATGTGGTCAGTGTCCGGATTTTTTTCCAATATTGTCGACTACTGGTACGTTTATGTGGGTGCCCCGAAAACAGCTATACAATTCATACACATACGAGTAAATTACGAAATGTAAATTCATCAACCATCGACGAAAGAAATTAAACAAGATCGCAGGACTGTTTTTTTTTTTTTTATATTTTATTGTTAGATAATAAGTGAATGAATTATGCTCAATGGAGACATGGAGGACGGTCTTTTATATGTGTATGTATCCATACTGCGGCCACCCCGAACTTGTAGAGCCGTAAAGATTGCCTTGGATACCCTTTTGGCGTTAAAAATAAGTTGTAACACCAAGAAAAAGTGTAGGAGATCACAAATGTGAGAGAAATTATTGTCTATAACATAGTATCGTTAGATTTTTTTTTTTCACCATTATTGGTGTATACTTATATCGATAAGGTCCAAATACGAGATGACAATAAGTAAGTATCGGTGATTTTCGCTTTGCATCACAATCTCATTCAGCGTCACGTTTCCGATTTGAATCGTTTCCAAATAATTCAATAGTTACTGGACTCTGTATGCATACTTCATTCTCAGATATTTTGTTGCAGCAAAACCAAGTGCTCCACTTTAGTATGACTCACAAAATATCCTATTATAGAGGTTGTGATAGCCAGCTCGGTAAGTCGTTTTACATGCAAGTAATAAGCCCTTGATTAGATTTTGTTCCTATTAATACTTATTTATATTTACAATTGAGAGCACCAGGCGATGAAAGTACACCGCTGTTACTCGCCAATGCCCAATGGGCGAGCGTTGACCGATTAATCACACAGATTATGTATGAAGTGAAATACCTACATGATAAAATAGGTACATATGAGAGCCATGGTTAAATGTTCAAGGTGTTAAGTAGAGTGCAGTGCTCCTCGAACGGTGATTACTCCGCAATGAATAGTCAATGCGAATTTCACACTCCTTTCAGACTTTGGCACTCTTGTTCCTATTTGTAATGCTCCAGCCAGTCTTAATGTGAAATTAGTTGTATTGTTGTAAATTATTATTTCATTTTCTTGTTCATTGATTCCCCTTTTGGACCTCCAGGGAGACCATCCTAATATTATTATTTACTCTAATATATCTATTTTATCCCAAAGTCTGCGGTACCTGGTCGCGGATTGGGCGGTGGGTTTTGCACTGTTAGCAATTCGAATTTAGACTGAAAATTTCTTGCAGTCGGGCGCAGTTTACTATTAGTAAAGAATTGTCTGCAGCTATTTCTCTCAAAGCATGTAAAAATCACTAAGCACCGGGTATTTAACATAAACCAAATGTGAAAATAAAAGTTCGCTAACAGTACCTATTCCAGGGCTTTTCGCATTCGCATTTTGGCCAAAAACGGCATTTCTTACGATCACATGCATTGAGGATCATATGGACCAAAGTAGAAAGAGAAAAAAAACAAGTCGAATATCCATACACCGTCGCTATCGAAATCGATTTACGGGATGTAAGAGGGTCTATTCTATCTTTGAATGTATAATGCACGTTTGTTTTCCTCGCCCTAGTACAACAAATTTTTCGGTTGTTCCGTTGAAAGATAATAGTTTATTTATGTGTATTCTATTATTATGTTTGGTCTGGTGATGGTCATGTGGTAAACCTTTGTTAGGCTCATTTTTCAACGCCGTAGAATATATCGGTGTGGCGGTGTTTTCAACCTCAGTATCGGCGGCGTACGCGGATTTTAAGTGCGGTATAACATAAGCAACGATAACGATGAAAATAGGCCCTACCAACGTTAGCGTACAACATTGATCTAACGAACAGACCTGCAACTATATCCTCATGGCGAAATTTGTTACTGCCATAAGTTGTTCGACAGAGTTTGCCCAGGTAAAGTCGTAGCAGCTGTTTTTCCGGACGGGGAAGGGGACGGAAAACCGGATGCTCCCAGCGTCATTTGAGTCATCCGTTGTGGTAGCTGTAAAAAATTTTTTTCTTATTGTTTGACGAATTCAGAATCCAGCCGTCGCGTAATCGTGAAATGTACATTGATTCGCGAAGATAGCTAAGGTGTTATCTAGTTTGGACTCGATATGATATCCCCATTGACGTTCCGTAGATTAAACGTAGAATTATTTGTGTTAATGTGACAATGATTCTGATTACGATTTACCTGATTAGTAAACGCTGTGCTCTGCTGCTGCTGATTGGGTAAATTGAAGAAAGGATTACTGCCTGGCGCTGGTTGTAGATTCTGATTGGCCAACATCCCACTCCATCCATTAATTGAACTATTTTGACCCATTTGCATCTGTGAAGAAATTTTTTATTTCAACAGACCGTCGCATCATGTGTTTAGTGTAAAAAAAAACGTGGGGGAGAAATTCGTTGAATTGGCTAACTAATGATACCTACCACTCCCCCCATCTGATTTCCCATTAATCCCATTGCAGGATTTTGTACGCCATTCATTTGAGTCATCTGACCCATGTGCATACTATTTCCAGTAACATGACTCCCCGAAACTGCGGCTAATTGAGCTCCCAGCTGATTAGTAGGTGGGCCACCCATCTGGCCTTGCATCGCGAGCTGTCCTTGGACGGCGTTCATTGGTCCCATTGCCTGGCTTTGAAAATTAGCCTGCTGATGAAATCCTTGTACTCCTTGCATCTGTGGTGGAAATTGTTGCGCCGTAGTTTGCTGAGCGTACATACCACCTGCTAACGGTTGAATTTGTACAATTCAGAACGAATGAAAATCATCACCTAACTTTCATTGATAATAAGCTCACCAAGACCTCCAAACATAGACTGTTGTTGATTAGGTGTAGCGTAGAGTGCCAGGATACTATCCTTTGTCATTTTGCTTTTCTCTTGAGGTGTGGGTGCTGGTTGATTGAAGAAGCTTTCTTCTTCCGTTTTTTCGGCGGTAGCAGTCGCCTCAGCGCCGCCATTTGCCGCACCATTAGATGATTGCGAAGCTGGCGCGGGCGGTGCTGACAAGAATGAAGAAAAGATATCTTCCCCAGAAGTTGAACCATTCGCGTTGCTTTGATTTGATGGAGCATCTACAGAAAAAAGAATTTTACATATCGTACCAATTCATCATTTTATTCATAGCTCATGTATTCACCAAGTCCCAACAAATCCAGAGTTGCAGAAGGGTGAGCTCTGCCCGTCTTAGGGCTGACGGAACAGCGAGGCTTTGGGAGCTGTGGAACTGTTTCAGGTTTTTTAACCGGTGGCAAAGGTGTCTGTGCTCCGCTATTCTTTGAACCTTCCTTTTTACGTCTGCGTTGTCTTTCTGCTTCTAAGTCAAGTTCTTTGTCCCAGTTAATCTGATTCAGTGGTTCAAGTATCAACCCAGTGAGTGATTATGAAATTGTTCTAATTTATTGTGACTAATAAATGATGTAGACCTTTGGCAAGGGCGGTGGTACCCATTCCTTTGCGATGTGTTTCTTATGTTCATATTTAGCTCGAATGAAACATTCCAAGCCAGAATCTGTCTGGGGTCTTCGGAAACTATCAGGAAGATTCGCCTCATATACTGCTCTAGCACGCGAATTGCCCATCTGTTGAAGGCTCTGGAATACGTAGAGGTGAAATTGATCACAGGCCGTTTGTTGCGATAAAATGAGCGATAAAATTCGATTCAACATATGAATGTGGATGAAAGATTGCATATTACTATGTGCTTGGTATCGTTTCACTTCTCAATGAGAACAATGAATAGTTTTCGAGGTAATTATGCAGAAGTGGGGCTCCCAGGGGGGCTCCACCTATAATCGGCCTGTATTTTTTTTTTTTTTTTCGTGAATAGGAAACATGCCAACAAACAATATTATAATGGTGCATGACCATATTTACCAAAAAAAAATTCGAAACCAAATTTACATTCCACAACCAAAATATTTAAAACTATGTGAAACGTTTGAACGAATGTCAACATTCGTACACTAGAATATACACCAGTGCATAAATCAGTGTTTCGAATGTAAGAACTAATTTATCAGAATTTTATCAGAATATTTTTTTTCTTGTGTCTTTTTTTGTCTTTTAATGTCAGCTTAGTGAAGTCACGATGTCTAGTCATTCATTTGACAATTTCAGAGGGATGATTTCATTTTTGCAGAAAGAAATTATAGCACTGCATGCAATATTACCACAACTTGTTCTGGTGTCCATGTATCCAAATTCACGGATTTGACCTTGCTTATGTGGACTCCTAAATTTCTATGTATCCCAGCACAACGAATGCATAGGAATATTCCAAGATTCCAGCTGGCCCATCGAGGTCCTGAAACGAATATTCAAGAACATCAAGTTCAATCATCTGTCCTTGCGAAATCTGCTATTGTAAAAAGTTGTGGTAAACAGCAATGGTAGAGAATGTGCTTGCGAAACAAAAGACCTGTTCTGTTTTGAACCCGTCTTCTGAAAGAAGTGATGAAATTATCATCAAAGCTGCGACGGAGAATGAAATTTGGAGTGCGAGAGAGTATTTGGGATATCTAGGTTTCTGAGTTGAATATAAGAAACGTGAATGACGTGTCTAAAAGAATCGTGACTGCTTATAGATAGAGAACAATACTGCCGCATGAACTGAGTAAAAGAGTCCGCATTACGCGATTACGATTGATCAGATGATCCGTAATTGGTTTTGTTATGATTTAATTTTGAGGGGAGTGAGCGTGCTCATGGATCCACGTAGTATTATAAATACCTTTTGCATCGCAGTCAACACAGTATTTGTTGTCTTCATCGCGTAGCATTTGGGTCAAGAGGGTTTGACATTTTTCTTGTATTTGTTTGGTTCGCTCTTTCTCCAACCGCGACGTCATTTTAACGAAATTTAGCTGACAATTCAACGATTTTACAAGTTTAGCAGATTTAGGGGAGGAAACTACAGTTTTGACACGGCGGCAGCGTCAGCCGTCAAGTGAAGAACCGTGAAGTGACACCCAGGCTATACCGCATTTGCGATATCAGCCAACTCGATTTGTTCCTTGGTTCCATTTTTTACCATCCGTGCTCCAGCCATACGGCGCTCAAAGCAGGAGATGCAACGCCGCACTTGACCTTCGCGTCTCTTTCAAGGGTACAGCTACTGGTACAGCAGAGTTCGTTGTTTTTCATCTTATCGACTATCCATATTGACCGTTTTATCGAAAAGGTTGTTATTCGTTACCATCATGGTATTACCACGCATTGAAATCCTTTCAGCGGCTTCCGATATCGAACTAAAAATCTGACAATGAGAAGCAAAAAAATATGAAATGAAAATCCTCGTCATCACACTGTGGACGGATTAAAAGAATTTTCTGTTTTCCAGTGTGACGCAACTTTATACAAGAGATGCTGAGCCGCTGAGGGATAATACTGGGATTAGCTTTTACTTTAAGGGACGTGCGCTGTGTAATCACGTGCTAAATATCCTGGCTCTCCCTGCAGAGCGTCGCGAAGAATTCCTTATTCCGTATCCCGCTATAGCATGAAATTAATTTTGAATGAGAAACGATGCTGTTACCAAAGACTTATGCCACTTGCTCCCTGACACTGAACTGCACTTATATAGGCAGTGATCTTAGCGAGCTTTTTAAGATTATAGGTATATACTCTTGAAAACTAGATACATACCTATATTTACTAAAGCAATGTGCGCTATGATATACATAGTGGTGTATGTTGGACGATGTAGGTATATTCGTAAAGTTCGAGACGTGTTATCATGCCGTGTATTTCCACAATTCAACGGTACTTCCTGTCCGTGAAAAGGAGGGAAAAACCGGAAATGTAGGAACAAAATGAAAAGGAAGGGAATTGAGGAAATAGGATTTGGTCCAGAAATACGCCCTTGACGGTGGTCGGGCGTTCCAATTGCAGAAGATTTTTTTGAAAAAAAAGCTCGGCGAAACGAAAATCGAAGGATTGCTCTTGTGGGTATATAGACCTATTATTCATAATACACGTTGAAACATCCTTGGAAGGAGTTTCGAAGAACCGGAATGCCTATAACTGCAGAACGAGCTAGAATTATAAGTTATACCACGTTAACTAGTGAATACCTCTCCATACACAGGTGAAACTTTGGACCATCCATTACTAGCGCTTTCAAAGGTTTTAGTACCGAGGAAAAACGTTCCGGAACTTTCTAGGGCTTACTCTTGTGCTCCAGAGTTGCAGGGAAAGGGAGGACCGAGGGATGTTCTTCTCAGACTTAGTAGATGATGGTAGATGTATTTCGGTAACCACGTGATATACCTATACGGTTGCAGTATACATGACTCGACGCACCCTCGCAAACTACATATATAAAAAATGTACGAACAAACGCACGAAAACTCGTTTAGCAATAGGGCTACATTCGGCCGTTGAATGATGAGAAAAATTACTCAAGTCGTCGAAGGGTACCGGATGTGAGATAGGTACCAAATATTGTATGTTTACTACGTATAAATATTGCATCACGAGGAAATTACACGATAATATTATTCAATCTGCGTAGCTTCCTGTTTTTTTCTTCAGCGTTTTTTTTTTTTTTTTTCTCCAACTCTCTCGTTATGAAAGAGGCTTTTATAACTTATGTCAATTATGCGGGGCCGCGGTCCATGCTTTTGTAGTACAATCAATTTCGGCCTTTGCAAACCGCGTTCAATTATAACGATGAGAAATTCAATCCCTACTGGTCTCTCCTCAGCACTTTCAATCAAAACTGCTAGCATTAGTTAGAAGTTCCACCCGATAAATTGCCCTCAGCAATCTCCTCGGGACCGAAGAAAATGAGAAATATCTCGGTTAATGGGAATGGTTGAATCTCGGCCATCGAGCGCGCTTTGCCTCCGACTCACACTTTATGGCTATCAAACTTGCATACACCTCTGGCTCCCCCTTAATATTATATTAATGACTGGCGAATACGTGATATTATCACACCGACATTCATTTTCGGCGCAATGTTATACGTAGATATTTTTGTATATTGGATTGTATGTGAGCTTGGGAGGCGTGCGAACGATACTTTAATCAAATATCGCACTAGGTCAGCCATAAACTGCACGAAACGGTACGGATGTACGAGAACGTGTCCCAATAGCTCAGGCCGGGAGGCTACCGAGGTAATGGATTTACTGATATTCTTCTACCGAGGACGAATAAAATAACCGTGATCCGTTGAATTTATTATCCAAGGTATACAGCATACATACAGGTATATACATATTAAATATACAATGATATAATAATAGACTCGGGCTTCTTTCCTCGGGCTCGATATACCCGGCGATCGTGTCTCTGCGGGGGTGAAATTCGGGGGGAAAAAGTATAGATCAAGTTGACAGAAATTACACCGTAAGTTTCACCCTTTTCACGCTGGAGTTCGTGACGTAACGCAGGTTCGTACATGAGTGTATATACTGAGGTATATACAATATACATAAAATACTAAGTCGAACATGTCACCATACGATCACGTCCGCGTGGGAATTGAAAGACACACGGATCAACCGGGCATACAGTATATCACTAACACAATATATTGATACCTATTATAGACATGAAACACAGCTATGGTTTTGATTTTTCCCTTCCTCGCACTTGCCGGGGGAATTCAATCTCTTTATCGTATACACACTTATACAAATACGAAGTGGTTAAGCCATGAAATTTTTTTCCATAGGCGATACAGTGTAAAAGATTTATGTACAATTATACAAATTTAGTATGGAGAGTGAGTGGGTCAGTGTAGAGCCATGGACTCAGGAAAGCACGAGATATAACGTAATTAAAAATAATTAACTGAGATCTTGTCGCGTACGTATACGAAATGGAAATTAATTATACTAGATGTATATTGAAATTCGATCCTCTGTTGGCAAAGCTACATTCGTTAAATCTATAGATTTGTTTAATTCCTTACGCCCCCAACTTTTTTCTACGTTTTCAGAGTCTTCTCGTCGAAGGATACTCTTTGGCAGTTCATCGTTGGCAGGGACCGTTGAGGGCCATCCGTTTGAGACGGTGGTCCACCTGTACCGTTGGGCATCGGATGGTTAGAGTGGGTCGGTGGTTGATTCCCGATGGACAACAGGGATCTCTGTGTACCTCTGTACACCACTCTCGTGTAAGTTAGGCTCTGGAAGATGAAAGAGGCGAGACAAATTAGGAGAAACATATATATCTCAGAATCCATTATACCTTACATCAATTCAGATCCCCAAGGAGTAAACCGAGAAAAAAAATCTTCTACAGGGTGGAACAACGTCAGAGCGTTGGATGGAAAAAAAAAAAATGAGGTTGCTGTTAAAAAATGTACAAATCGAAGGTGTAGCAAGACAAATGCCAACGAGTGAAAAGTTCATTTCGCAGAATCAAGGTGCGAAGGGATCTCCTTGTATTTTATCGGTATTCGATGGCTATTTTGGTATCTCAATTAAACCTTCCTCGTTAATTAGATACGAAGTCAATTATTATTCTTTGCTTTATCAATTTATATTTGTTGGGTATCGTGAACACGTTGCAATTTCCAACTTCTTTCAACTTTGATCCTCTACAATCTATGTGAAATTGAATAACTGAAGTGCGCGCATGAAGCGAATGGTTATATTTAAGAATTGCTCTTGCCTTGATTATAGTCCGAGATGGATATTATTTCCACGCCTTTTTACCTCACCGCATCGGTCGTAGTCGCGACAGTCGTCCTCGTCTTAGTTGTCCCGGTTGTAGTCGTAGTCGTAGTGGTAGTCGTAGTCGTAGTCACAGTGGTAGTCTTAGGCGTAGTGGTAGTGGTAGCGGTGGTAGTTTCATCTTCGTTTAAATATTTTCCCGTGCCGAGTCGCAGTGCAGCAGAGTGCAGTGTAAATTCCGTTGAACGGTGCACCGGTTCTCCTCCCGATCTGCATTCTCGATTTTTTGCCTCCGCCCGTGGGACTCCCCTTGTCGCCGGGGATCGGAGTGCGAGGGCTTCTGCAGCATCATGTAGCACCGCCGGTGCGGACTGTGTCTGCTGTAGGAGCTGTCGTATCCGCTGCTTGTCGTTGTCGCTCGAACCGTACCCTGCACGCTGACTTTTGACGGAGTTTGAGTCGATGACTGCAGGGGTAACTGGGGGTTTCTCTGCCCCGGCTGCAGGATTCCCGGTGTAACGCCGTAGCCGCTGCATCCGATGCAGACCCCCGCAGCGGACCCCGTGGTCTGGAACCACAAGATACCCACTCCAACAGCACCAAAAGCACCAAAACCACTCATTCTCATTCTCATTCTCATTCTCCTCGTCACCGTCCATTGTCAACTCTGTCGTTGTCGATTGTCCTTCGGGTCGTGCATCGTGTGCATATTATATAAGCTTACTATCATCGCTATCGATCCCTCGGTTAATTCTTCTTCGAGCTAATCGTAATCGCGCACTGCCTAATTTCTCAGTTGGTCACGGTAATGTTGAGTAATTTGTCCCAAAAAAAGGTCGAAGGTGCGGCGTACCTATTTACCCCAGTCTTACACAAACAACGTCAATATGTACACACCTTACGGACGCACCTCGTGTTTCGTTAAATCGCGTAAAGGTTCTTCGCGACGAATTCTCGCACGAAAGGAACAAATATCCTTATTTATTTTCATCACGCCCGATGTAACGGTCGGGCTCATTAATCCATTAACCGTTAGAGCCCGGAGGCTCACCTATGCCAAATATATGCAGCCGTTCGTTCGACTTTTCCCCGAAAGTTTCTCGCCTTCCAGTAGGTACACAACACGCGGTTTCTCTATCCCAATATTTCGAGGGATGCACTTCAAAACACACACCGCAGCGTATCGCGAAGCGAGTTGGTTTTGTTCGTCTCTTTGTCCGATGCACCGCGTGCTTGTGACGAGTTCCGTTCTTGTACAATAGGAGCTATTTTTTTTGCGGTGTAACTCCCGTCCGTAACAGTTACCTACGGTATTTTGTGGCTTTAGAATTGACGCGAGTAATTTCGCAGCGAAATTAAAGTCTCGCGTATTAATGGTAGGAAATTATTTCGGTCGGAGGGATATATCGACCCGCGAAAAAATTTTCACACCCTTCAACATCGTCGTTCTTTTTTTCTATTTTATTTCCTTCCTGTCCTTTTTACTCCAGGGGACTAAATCCCATTAGTCGGTTGTCGAAGGGCCGTGCATTGGTGACCCATCGCACGGCTCTCCTTCGTCCTTTCGTCGAATAAATCAGCCGAAACACAATACCCGCCCTTCGCGCATTTTTGGAAAATGTATCAGCCGCTATTAATCAATTCAAGAATCGATAAGTGAAAAAAACATCTCGATACCACGACGATTCGATGAACCGAACATCGAGTATTCTTCGGGACAAATACATAATAGGTACTTAATTTCTGACTGAAGATTGACGAGGTTCGACAGTCCTTTTTTTATCGCAACGATCACTTTCGCCGAAGCATCGTTTCTTCTTCTCTTCAATTTTTTGCTTTCAACAATCGAGAATTTATGTGGGTAACAGAGGTACAGTTATAGAGGAACAAAGAATCGAAGTCGTGGCGAGTGATGAACTTCCATTTTATCGCAAGTTAAAATCCGTCGACAGTTTCACTTGCGGCGCGAAGCAACGCCAGACTATGTATATATAGTCGCGAATTACCGACGATCGTTCTATTCGATAGAGAGAAAAAAAAAAGTTGGATATCAATTCCTCTGGACTGACCCGATTTCGGATAACTATACGGCGTCTGTTGTTGCGATCTTTACCATCTATTTGGCGAATTTTACAGCACCTCAAAATTTATGATCCTATTGTACGCCCGCACGTTTATTCTCCTGGATTTGACGATCCCCCGATTTAACTCCGTTCCGGACTACACCATCCGGGTTGTACGCGTCCCAACCAACGTACGCCCCAGAAAACTAGCATCAAAATTCTAATCTGAAATGATTAATAGTCCGCAAGATGTTAGCAGATATTGCATGTTTCGTGTACGAAAGCTTGAAGGTAAAAGACGTGTACGTCGAGTATTTCAAGTCTCAAGTTTAAAAGTTGCACTTGCAATGAGGATTGTTGTCAGTCTTATCGAAACTATCGGTGTTCTTCTCGCGAATTGAAAAAATTCAGCCAAAATTGCGTAACGCGGATCAGGTGAAAAAAAAAAAAAAAAAGAACGGAATCACCACTTCCCCTGTAATTTGTCCAACCTTCTAGGTATATATGACAGGGTGAATTTTTTTATTTCATTCTTTTTTCTCATCGGTTCCCAGCGTCCGATCGTCCGCGGCTCCGAATCCCCTAATCGGAAAATGAGGATCTCGGGACATCGTCGTTCCTTTTGATTTAAATCCGAGTGGGTTCCTACATGGGTTGAAAAAAAATTTCTCGCCGGATGTTTGGTTAAGCCGCGAGGGTTGAAGACGGTTTTCCGAACGTAGCTTGCCGGTGATTGGCGAAGGGCAAATCTGTCCGTACCGGCTTATAACCATTCGCTCTCTGAATCCACGCCGTTGAATTTCATCTCCGAGAAGTCATTGTGCCCGATAAAAACATCCGACCGTGGAAATTGGCTTTGATTATGATTTTGCCGTTTTCATTTTATCATTATCGTGAGCGCACTGTAGCCGGAGTTTTGAACTACGCTGCGGATATCACGTGCGACTGCAGTGCAGGCGATATCAATTTAATTAATAATTCAGATAACGTAGCGGGCAAACTTAAACAGGTCGATAATATCGATATGACAGCTAAAAATTCACTCTCATAGACTTCGTACGCCTCGTCAAATAGATTATTATCGTTATTAATCGTTCGCGAACGAGTGAAATTTTTTTTTTTTCTTTTTTTTTTTTCTAACGAACAAAATAAATAAATATCATTTCGTGTATAAATTTGAACAAAATTTTTGTTTATTGGTTTTTTTCTTCTTCTCTCTTCAATATCTGTACACGACATCGAGAATCTATAGAGGGTGTAATAATGATATAATTGTATACTTGTGAAATTTTCGTAGTTTTTCATGTTTTTCCAAAATTACAGATATTGTGGAAAATTTTCGTGGCAAAAATTTGTGCACACGATGAATTTGACATTAATCTATCTTTACCCTGTTTTATTTATTTATTTCTTTTTTTTTTTTTTTTTTTTTTTTTCAACTAGAGTCGACACTTACTTTACGGTGAGGTTTGCGTCTGGCCAGAGCGTGACGACTTCGGAATAATATTTCCGACACACTGCGACGGAAATTACGAGTCATGAAACAGTAGACGATTGGATTGAGAGCGCTGTTCGCGTGACCAAGGAATAAACAGTAGGATAACACGTCCGAAATGGCCCTTCCATCACCTGAAAATACAGACAACGAACATTCGATGGGTAGAAAGTTGATCGAAAAGTGCAGCTGCCATCAATTAGCTAATAGAACGACGACGACGGTTCCTCGCTGCTCGATCGATTTTCGTTCGTCGTTCGTTCGTTTCTTTTTTTTCAAATCCAAACGAAATCGTGCGAGAGAAAGCGAATCGAAAAGAAAACGACGAAGTTTCGCGAAACGAAAACGACTCGATACAGTGAAATAAAACCCTCGAACGCGCGCGTAAGCCACCTACATCTATTTAGAGCTGCAAAGAAATGTGCGAGTAATTGAGATAATGCTCGACGAAGTGGCCCGCGGCGTTTGCATTTCTTTGATAAACATTCGCCGCCTCGTATAAATAAGTCGCGCGATGGTATTTTCGTTGGCAAATAAATGCTTTCAAAATAAAAATGACCTCGTTCAAATGAGAGCTCCGGGGCTGGAGCTTTGGACAAACGAGCTCGGTTGTACGTACGTATAGTATATAGTATAGAGTATAGAGTAGTACACGTACACCTCTGTACAGTGTAGGAAGATTTGAGTCGTGTTTTCGGGATGAATTTAGGGCCCCGTACCTCCATTCATCCGACGCACAATAAGTGTCCTCCCCCGGATCCAGAATGTGGAATTATTGCGCGCGGATCGCAGTGGCTAGGAATACTCACAATCGCAGCTGATGAAATGTGCGGTATTATGTATCGGCTGGCTGCAGAGACATGCGGCATTGTCTGTCTAACACGCCGCGTGTACGTATTTTATGGCTAACGAGTTAACGACATAAGGATATAATGCAGGGCTATGTGGATAGCGATGCATACCCTATAACGTCGTATCATGTAGACCCTATAACACCTATATTACGTCAAAGCTCCCTAAGGTGCAAGTGATAAATTTTAGCTACTCACCCAGAACCCCGAGGTCAATAAGTAGTCTCAGCACGTTGTACGGCAGCCAACATAAAGCGAAGAGAACCGCCAAGAGTAGAAGGATCCAGGCGACGCGACGTCGCTCACGTACCAAACGAAATCCCTAAGGAGTATGAGAATTCTTTGATTTTTACATTTTTACATTCTTTCAGCTTTTTTTTTTTTTGTTTTTTTATTTCTCTTCATTTTCTTTCTTCTTTACGAAGGGCGGCCTCGCGATTCGCCCTGCAGGATTCAAAGGTACGTGTATACGCGGTGTACCCTCCCCCGCTGCACGTTCTCCGTAACGAGGGATATCGGTATTATTCGTTATTATTAATATTATGATGCTTTTAATTTTTAACTTTTTTTTTCTCTCTCTCTCTCTTTTTTTGTTCACTTTTCCTGTTAAACTTCGCAAAAATGAAACTGGGCAGTATAGAATTACAGAGGGCATGGGCGGCCTGTCTAAAAAAATTCTCATCATTTTTCGAACGATATGTATAAAGTAAAATGTAAACGTGAAATTCTAATACGGGTATCGCGTTTCGCAATAACGGTCGTGATAAAAGGGCGGAAAAAAAATCAAGAGAGAGAAAAAAAAATGCTCGCGTTTGATTTTTCGAAATAATTGAACGGAGAAAGAAGCGATCGTACGTACGTCGGACGGTGCGAGATCGTTGAAAAGTAGGTGTAATAGGTGAACCGGTAATTACTCGGTAAAATTGTTATACCTCGGCGCAACAATGAATAATTCATCGATCATTGTTGGATCCAAGCGGGGTTTCGCGGACGTCGAATTATCGCGATATCGGGAACCTGATCTCCCTAGGGACGTGTAATAATGCAGGTGATATCGAATAACACGTAGTACACGTCGGTTTCTGCGCGGGCACATATCGTCGTCGTACCCAATATTATTCCCCGGCGTGCTGGGCGCGAGTCAAAGACGGTCTACCGCAGCGGCGTCCGCGGTTATTGCAATACTATATACAGTACATTATAAGGTTGTTGTATATTTGTCATTTGGCGATGCGCGAGTTAATACGAATAGGTTTTGTGCAGTCATCCGTGCGTTACACCCACTTCTTTTCTCCTTGATTCCCCGCAACACATGTCTAGTCATTTCACGTAGGTAGGTAGGTATAGACGTCGATACCAAACCCCGCATCGGCACCCCGGACGGGGCTTCCGAGGATATAGTAGAGTAAGGTGATTCATACAACGTCTGCATAATTTGAAACGTGCAACAGCGCAGCAAGAAGAAATCGTGTTGCGGTATCCGTTTGACCCGGTTATCGAGGATCTCCATATTACTTTGTATACCGGTGTACCATCCGTATACCCCTACCTAAATCCTTAGGTGTTCCGTCGTCTGATCGATATAATGCCCATATATGTATATTTATATGTACGTACGTACGTACGAACGGTACATAAGGGCTCTCGCGGAGGCACATGCCCAGAGGATATACATACCACGGTCGAATATCTTTCACATAGAAGTTCATAAGTGCGGAGGGATGATAATTAACTCGAACAATCTTTACAGAGAGTTACCGATCCTTGTTCAATTTAATTGAATTGCAAAACAAACCGAAACGATGGAAAATTTTCGGGGCACTTGTGCCGTTTTTGAATTAACGACGATATACTTTATTCATTTTGTATAGGAGGTAATCGCGGTCGAAGAGACCTCGGAATCGTCAGATCAATTTTAGCATTAATTCAACTATTATAGCGGCTCGATCCGAGCCCGTGATATACGGATGAATTTTCCTCCGGATTACCGGGGGAAAAAAGTAAATATTTTTTATTTGACGAGGATCCGCACTCAGTCGCGATATTAGTACACCCACCTCACGGTATACCTGTACGTCCATTTATATTTTATGCTCACTTTGCCCGCCGCGTTACACATTCGTCAGAATTTTATCGCTCCACAGCCGCTTTTTTTCATATATATTTTCATTCGAATTTTCTTATTCTTTTTTATTTCGTTTTTTCGTTTTATTTTCTTAACGATGGCCGGAGGCATTCGTATACATATACATATAGTTGCGGGGGTGTCTTTGACGGCGCGTCGCGACCCAACGGAGCTTGCGAAGTGCTTAGATTATGCCCTTTGTCGCTTACCTGCTGGGAGCTAGCGCTACCCTCGATACTGTCGCAATCGAAGGGTGGTTTTCTGGCGCAGAGGGTACGGCCCATCATCGAGTACGCCAGAATTACTATGAAACCTGCAATCGTACGATGATGAAAGAGGAGTTGTATAATATAATACGTAGATCGTCGATGAATTTTTAAAAAAAAAAAAATATGAAGTAAACATATTTTACGATCATCTATAAATATTTGATCTCGTACGAGATAACAAACTATTCGATATTAGGCGTATAGTTTTCCTCCTTATCTCGGTGAAGCTCACCGGGAATAGCGTAAACAAGGGCGAAACAGGCGGCACCGAAAATATGCGCGTGAATACCGAGCGGTTTGAAATCTTCCGTGCACACGTAGAACGTCGGATGTTCGATCCGTTGACCCGCGAGGGTTATGTTGTCCAATTCGATCATCGGACTCAACGTCACCTGTCACGGGAAAACAAATAGCAATAACGATACGCGAACAGCTCTTCGTATCGGACGATAAAAATTTCTAGCACAGGTTCGGCGTGCATATTCTTCGCCGGCCTTACCGCCCTCAAAACCGGCGCAAAAATACTGAGGGCCACAGCCCACAGTGCGGCGATAACGAGTATCGTACTTCGCCTGTTGAAAACCCTTCGGAATGCGATCGGACTCCTTATCGCGAGATACCGATCGATGCTCATCGCTGTGATGGTGAAAACCGAAGCGGCCACTGCGACCCCTGAAACAAATTTTTAGGGGCATCACATCGGAGCCAAGGTGTGAAAATTTAGGGGGGGGGTCGTGCCCCTAATTTTAATCGCCCTTCGCACGTTCGAAGTTTCGCTCGTAATTCCGATCGTTCGAACTTTGCCGGTCTTCGGGATCAAAGGGGATGAACGAGACTCGCTGCGTTTCTAGTAGGTGGTTGAAAATTTTCAACGCTCCGTAGAAGCCCAACGGCGATTCGCGTACTCTACGTACCCCCCAGGCGTCGTTTCGCGGCGTCGGGTTTTGAAACAGAATTTTAAAACCGCCCCGCTAAAGTGATCCGCGTCGAGGCCGCGAGAAATAATAACCGGAAAATTGTAAGCCGCATATACTTTGCACGCGGATCAAACTTTCTCATCTAGATTTTTCATCGGCAGCTTCACCGTTAAGAATCGAGCGAACTTCTGTAGTATCTCGTCGTGAACTATAACGTAATTTCTCCGTACTCAACTTTCTCCTCTCTTTTCGCATTAATCTTTTCAATTTCCTTTCGTTCATTCAATGGCTCATCACTTTTCTCAGCCAGCTGCCACTGCAGATTCTTAACAGCTTTGCTAATTGAATCCATCATGTTCAAGACTTGGAATCTTTGATGTAAAAAAAAAATGGAAAAGAAAAGAAAAGAAAAAAAAAATAATAATAAACTTTCACCAACGATCGCGATGGTTAGAATATTCCCACTGCCGTTAATACTGCGTCGACCTCCGTTTTCTCTCTATTCTCTTGAATTTTCCGTCGTGGGACAAAAGGTGACTCGCCTCCTATCCGCGAAGCTATTCGATCCCCGGCTATATTGTACCGACATTTTTCGAAAATTAAACGAATCCTGAACAGATTATCCCGGTTTATTCCCGAGCGTACAGTCCTGTCATGTTACTTTTATGACGAGTCATTTATTGTAACAATAGCCGGGCGGTAAAAGTTGGCTTGGCGGAAGAGGTGTAAGGGTTCGTACACGTCGGGATATACACACCGGCTACAGGGTACACACGTAACGGGTGAAAATAAGGTTGAAGGTAAAATAAGCTTTGGGAAGCCCCGGTGAATTAAATTTCGTCACCCTACCTTCGGCCTCGGTTAAAATTGCGTTGCATTCACCTGGCGAGGCTCGGGGGGTAGCTCCGAGGTTAACGAATCACTTGCTTTGAGTTTCGCCGAATATCGGCTTAACCTGTTTACGGGTAATTATAACTGACTCTGCGATCCGCACTTCGGTACGGTGCGAGCTTAGGTGTGACGACGGCTTTGGAATTTTCATCCGTCGAATTGATAATAATTATTCCTAATAACCGGCGTGTGAGAGAATCACGCACCGGGTGGTCGCGAAATAACCCACTAAACTTCGACGGGTATACGGGCAGCGCGTAACGTTCGGAGGTCTGGAATTGTAAACAAAAATTATTAGAGACGTTCGTTTGAGCAAGAACAGTTCTCCGCTTCGATAAATCTGCTCTGATATTGTAAACTCCCCGCTCGGTTTCAAGTAGGCAGTAACTGCTGACGGCTACAATATGGCAATCCGAGTTATTCACGCATTTTATTATCGTTAGGTATGAAAACGAGGGCGAAACGTGGCGGAGAATGCGAATACAGAAAATCGGACGAAAGTTACAAGATTTCACGAACTCTTCGTCTTCCGACGGAATGTAATTATTTTTCGCTTCTTCGCACCAAGTTCGGAAGCTTCTTTTGGGGTTTTTTTTTTGTCAAAGTTTCAGAAGCCGCCGAGTATCCAACGACCAGGTCAACTTTTCGAATTCGTTTACCACCTTCGCGAATCTCCCTCAATCGTTCGAATCAGCTGTGTCTATACAGTTTCGGTATCGGGATTCGCACCCCCTCCCCCCCTACCGAGTTACGGAAAATTCCCTTTTTTTTTTTTTTTTGACAACGAATTGTATCCAGAGGCTGATATGAAAAATGATGGGCGGACTCACCTTGGAGGTAGAAGAACAACTTGCACATTATTTCACCGTAGACCCATATCATCGTGACAGCCTGACTGACCGCCATGGGCATGCAGATCGTGGTGACCAGTAGATCGGCGACGGACAGATTGACCAGAAAATAATTGGTCACGCTGGAACAGCAAAACGCGAATAATAAAATCGAGTCCACGATTTGTCAACGATGGATTTTCCGGGCGTCGTGTACGTCGCGGATGTAACATTTGATATTTTCCTTCCTCGGCAAACATCGCCATTGACACGAGGACACCGGATTTCGTTGGTTTTGGGGAAAGGAGGCCGCTCCTTGGATCGTCGACTTTGCCTTATTGAGGGAACAAAGTAAACAATCGTCGGTGACTTTAAGTAGGTTGAGTGCTCGGGGCGAAAATGGTCGGTTGGCGCGGTGGTAAATTGGTAATCCTTGTAATTAAGTGCCGGTCGCGAACCGGGCGATGATATTGGATTTGCGGCGCGTTAACCCAAAATTTTCTCTTTTTTTTTTTTTTTTTTTGCCTCCCCCCCCCCCCCCCCCCATTCTACAAGGTCGTCGTCGCAACTCTTTCCCGCAAACGAGTACGCGAGTCGGTCCGCCGAAATTTTTTGAGGCCCGCCAATTATTCATTCCACGCATTTTCGGATCAAACGAAATTGAATTTCGAGTGGAAAAATTTTTTCAGCCACTTAATCCCTGCAGGGATGTATTCGTTGGGCTGGGAACCGGGCAGCTGATGCGAGGGCTGGTCAAAGGGAAGTATGACCTACTGACCAAGCGACGTGCGAATTAAAAATAAACTACGTAATTTACGGTATGTAACGTAACACCCCGATCTTGCTTGATCGAAGGTAAGATTGGCACGAGTGGGAGCGTACAAGTTCGATGATATATCTGTGGTAGAAAACAGGAAACTGAGAGTTTATTCAATGGATACCTGTACGATACTCGTAAATTATCGAAGATCGATCGGTTCGGCCGAACGCGTTGGAAACAGGAAGTCCGAAGAAAAACACATCTGGTATTTTCCATTGACCGAAGAGTTTCGTTCGTTGCATCGCATTTTCCGTTCAATTATATCCTAGAAATTCAAGAGGAACCTCGACCGTTCGATTCTTGGGCAATGTTTCTTATCACCCAGGCCGGTCTAATAGACTTTTGAGTATCACGGATCGCCCGTCGCTCTCGATATTTATAGGGTGGGCGAAATGTTATCAAAACCAGAGCAATAACTTGCCTAGTGAAAACAAACCTAACCACGCTACGGTTTTTCTGTGCGTTTATTTGAACTGTCGCAAATCGAAAGCAAACACATTTCGTTAAGACTTGATTTATTTATCATCGTGAAAACAAATAATATTATTTTATGCGTTCGTTAACTTTTTACCGATTAATGTACCACCGCGAGATCGAAAAGGTCGACGATATGAGACAAACGTCCAACGGACGTGCTACCCCAGACGGATGATTGGAAAATAGAGTGGCCGATTGTTAGAAAAAAGGCTAAAACTTCGTTGTATCAAAAGTAAGCAAAATATCGACCGTCAAGTCGCCCGGGCAATGAAAAATGACGCTTCGACAAATCGGAACGAATGATGCTCCCGGTTATTCAAACAAACGGACCACTTCCATCTCCTTCGCAATCAAACCCCGTTACATCGTCGACTGACGTGCGTCAATCGACGTCGATGGGAAATTGTGAAATTGTGAAATTTCAACCGTTAAACCGAACGTCGATCTACCGAGTCCGTCGAACGACGACCCGGTCATCAAAGCGGCATGGTTCGATCGAACTCGATCCGAAGATATCCATCCGGCCATCGGAGCCAGAGAAAGTCCAATCACTCGACGGCGTGGTAACGAGTGTACCTGAAAATGACGATTGAATAAAAATTACAAAACTATTGTGCTCGCCGCGGGGCACCGGATCCCGACTATATTCGCCCTAGACGGCTGACGAGAGAAAAAAATTCGGTACATATAATCCGTATCTCTTACGCGCGCGCTGAGGGTCCGGTCGACGAACGCGACGAGTCGCGTCGAAACGTCGGAATTTTTTTTTGACGAGCAATTATCGCCTCTGACGATATAACACGGTCAGTTTTTTTTTTTTTACCCCGTAGGATACACGTACCACCTACGCAGCTGCTGGCACTCGATATCGACTACGCTGACAGCCTAAGCCATCGCGCAGTCAATTGAATCGACGGAGCATATATTATATTATACCAACTTTCGTACGTACGACAGAGACACACACACGCACACACACGCTCGCGCACACACCTATCCGTAATATGACAATGGCTTTCGCGTCACGTAATCCCGAATCACCGGAATTAATCGTTTCCCGTGTCCTGCCCACCCCACCCCACCCCACCCCTCCGTCCGTTGCACCGTATTCATACTCCATCAGCGCTTCTTCGCCCGGCTCTACCCCTTTATCCATTAGTTCGCTTTTCTCTCAGCATCTAGCACCGGATGTACGGGGAAAGCGAAAGATTCGATTCCGCCGAAAGTTCAGACGGCGGAGAATCAGACGTTGTATGGCTCTCGCGCGCCGTATTGTACTATTCTCAAAGGTCGAAATACGATGAAAATAAAGCGCACGGTGGTTCTCGGAGGAAAATATATAAGAGGGCGAAATATCTATCGTTCAAAACGCGAGACCGTTTCCTTTATTCTTCTTTTCTTTTTTTTTTTTTCCTTTTTATTTTACTCTCGCACTGATTCGGCGACAACGATATACACGTCGTGTACACTTCCTCCGAGACACGGAATGCGAAAACTGCTCCCCGTCACCGTCGCGTACGACCCGTCTGCAGTTTTTCTCGTTCGTCCCCAACTTCGGAAAATGACATTCGATTTTCGAAGTAAATCTGGCAAAAGTTGGTAAGATCCGCGACTCGCCGGGAAGAGAGGTACACGCGTAACTTCGAGACGGTTTGACATAATTCAGCGAACTGTCGAGAGTCGGCTGTCGAGAACGCAGAAGTACAACGTTAAAAAAAAGTTCCCGCGACCGTCGACGCCGTCTCATTTCGAGGATTCTATTTATTTATCGCCCGACGCGCGGTCAGTTCGGTATCGTTCGCGCTACGCGGGCATAGCGTTACACTTGTATTCGACGTCGTTCCGAATCTATGGGAGAAACGTGCCGGCTGTACCGGCAGATTATTAAGAACGTTACAAACATTGGGGTACACGTGCACCTCGAATGACCCGTTCGAATATTCGTCCGCGCGGTAGCTATAGCATTTATAATTTATAGTCAATTCGTTGCCGTCGAGCTTTTTACGTGGGTAACACCCGCGTGTTCGACGATTACCGCCGCCTGCAGCTGGTTCCCTTACAATTTTCGCCCACGGTGGACTCTGGGGCTAATAACCGTTGACCATTTTTTTGCCGTAACGAACCGCGGAGTGATTGGAAATTAGCGAAAAACGGGAAAATTCAGCGTGATTTCTTCGTTGAAATCGGTGAGCGCGATGTATCGTCGGAGGTCTCACGGCTCCCGCGCGTCGTGTATCGCGGCAGTTGGTGACGGTGAGCCGGCGATCGCTACGTCGATTTTGATGTTGCATAATTATTCAAAATCAGCGGTACATGAATAGTGATGGGATAGACGCCCCTCTCGATGTACTCCGACGTGCGTAATACGCCCGGTGTTGTACACTTTAATGTGGTTTGTCAGGTGCAGGTATTGAAATTTCGGCTCATCGACGAAGAGTAATTTGCCAACAAGGTCCCTCGTCTGCCCCGAAACCGCGTGAAAAATTTCATTATTATACGAAGTCTCGCGATCGCGGGACAGCGACGGAGGGGGGGGGTGGTGGTGTGGTGTACGCTCGGTAAAATAATTGAGGCGAAAGTTGGCTCGTCTTTTTTCAGTTTTTGAAAAAAAAAAGAAAAAAATGAACTCCGTAGCTACGGCGAACTGGTCCCGCGAGGGTTTTTTCGTCGTCAAAATTCCAACCTTTTGGACGAGTCTCGTCGGGGCGAAACTATTTAAAATTGCGAACCGTCGCGTTCGCGTACACCGATCCGGTACACCTGTGTATCGACGTGCATTTCCTCCGTCGCGTCCTGTTTAACCCCACGCGTTCGTTTGACGCGGAGGCGTTCGACAAACGGACGAGTTTCTCCAGCGAATTCCAGGATCGGCGACGTCGTCTCCTCTTCGTCAGTTGCGCCAGACGAAACGGGCTTTAGCTAATACGTAATTCCGAGCGCGTTCACCACCGCCTTTGAGCCAATTTCGCGTTGAGATTCGTCCGCGGAAGCTCGAATATTACCATATGAGTGTCGATACCGAAGCCCCCCCCCCCCCCCCCCCCCCCCCGGTCCTCCGCACTGCACTCCGGAAAGTCCAACTTTACATATAGAATAGCTAAATGAGGCAATGCGGAGAACTTAAATTTCCCTCGGGATAGCCGCAAGGATTCGAAAGATATGTTGTAAAAAAAAAAAACAAAAAAAAAGAAAAAAAAAACAAAAAAAAAGTAATTATCGTACATCGCGAAGGGAATCGGGGAAAAATATGAAGAACGGTCGATCCGGATTCCTCCGTGATATTATTCCAGGGACGCGTCGATATAACTGTTGCTGCGTTATACATTTTCCCCTCCCTATTTTATTCCGAGATTATTCCTCGAAGCGCCCATTGTGAAAGGTCGAAGGGACAGACGGCGGGGACACTTGGTGTCAACACCCGGAAACTCCGACGGCGATCCGCCCCGCTGTTTATTATTATTGGGCAGTTCCACGGGGATAAAATCAATCTTTCCCACTCGACTGTCCGCCTCGTATATAAGATCGAAGGGGGAGATTGTTTCGTTCAATATATTACGACGTACGAAACTCATATTTCGCGACACCGATCTTCCTCTCTGAGGACACTGGCAACGGTAGCCAGGGGGGTCCTTCAGCAGCGAAAGATACGCGAAAATTCAACGAAATGTGCTTCGAAGATTTTGCCGAATTTGCCGCATGAATTTCTTGCAAATCGTTAGGAATCGAAATATGAAAATCCTGCGAAGCGTCGAATTTCAAAAACAGGTTCAACCGGTTAATTTCCACATTTTTCAGATTTTTCTACACTTCCAAACATTTCCCCAATTTTTTGGGGGTTGCGTCCTTCTGGTTCTTCCTATTAGCCGTCAATATTCGTGGAAAGTGGACGCTCCGCGGCGCCTGATTACCGGCAAACCAAACGACGGGGACGGGACACGTGAAATCGTGAGGCGGTGTGCGACGATTCGGGTTGCGGTCGATCAGGCGCCGCGGGGGTTATCCGTTATCCGCGAATATTCGCGGTGTCCGTGTACCCCGTGGTTAAACGTGGCGACCCGGTTGGCGGAAAACAGGGTGATTAATCACGCGGAGAAAGTTTACGCGTGCAAGGACGGACGGTAACTTTGCGCATCACGCGTGGAAGGTAAATCACGATTAGGTATATTGAACGACGGCTAATTCGGAGCGGGGTGAAGGCAAATCAAAGGAATCCCCGGGCTGCAAGACTCGATCTTATCCGTCGCACCTCGTGACGCCGCCGGCTCACCGCACGGGGTAAAGAGAAAAACTGCGGGGAATCAAACTCAACAAGTTCTAAGCCCATGATATCGATGGGTGATACCGCCGATATCGGAGATGCGATTTTTTTCCCACATTCGTTCCGCTCAGACGCGAATAAGAAATGAAACGGCTTTCAGACGAAGAAGAACACACATCGGAGAATCCATCATCGCACTCACCTGTCGCACGTTCCATATTTTCACGTCCGTGAAATGTAACATAGTCGATACGGTCGTATTTCGAAGTGGAAAATATCTTCTCTTCGCGAGTCGTAACCATATTTATGCGATCTCGGGAGTGAAAATTAAGTGAAACAGTCCACTGGAAATTCGTTCGTACTTCCAGGTGGAGCGCAGTAGACGCCAGGAGCGGGTAATTCGCCGATGTAAATCCCATCGGAGTCGTATGAAAGATTCGTTACCTCGTAAACGTTGGACAAGTTTGTTTTTTTTTTTTTTTCAGCGAATGTACACCACGTAGGTGAGCAGCTGATAGTAAAAGGTGTCGTTACGGTTTAAATTTCAGGTGATACAGGTATGATTGGCAAGTCGAACTCCGCGATCCGTAACAAAGAAATCTTTGGAACGTCACGGCGCGATTGTTATTTTTCACTTTTCACGGGGAGTCGGTCGGTGGTACATCGTACGAGAGCCCGGACAACAGCCGTTTCTCCCGAGATTAGTTTCACCTTTTTCCCCGATCGCGAGTTAAACGAATAAAAAGTCCCTCTCGGAAGTCGTTCCGTTATTATCGCGATGCAGTGATCCGGTGTGCTCGCGTAACATATATCCCATATATAGGATCGAAATCGGTTTTCTCGATTCTCCAATTTCACCGGCGTAACGATTTTTTTCTCCATCGATCCGTTTCGCCGCGGTCATATCGTCCCGACACCGAATTCGCACCGCTTTAACCCGGTCTACGTGTACGCGTGGCGCGGGGCGGTTGGCCCCACGGGGGATAACGATAATTAATTTTTCCTTAGAAATCGCGCGGACGCGCGGGCGTAAAGAGTTCTCGTCAGCTGCGGGGAACTTTCACGTTTGTCGAACATATGGAACGAACACGGCTTCGGAGCTTCGCCGATTTTTTTTTTTTTCTTCTACTTCTATCGTTTTCGCAAACCTTCCGAGAACGTTGACGACGTCGCGCGAACGCGCCGCTTCGGCGAAAATTCACCGTCTACACGGTCCGCACGTAGGATACTTTATTTATCGCTTCGATAATTTATTTCCGTAGCCACGTGTGTGTGTATACCTATGTCGAAACGACGCCGGCTTTCGGTTTATTATCCTAAAGGGAAACGGCGAGGCGGCGCATCGCGAGCGCTCTCTTCTCCTGTACGGTTTTATGATTAACGACGGTCGAGATCGACTGCGGAAAATCGGACGCGTTCGATTTCCACCTTTTTTTCACCCCGTACCGCTCCGAAGTGGACCCGAACGATTCGCGATATTCCTTCACCTCGGGAATCGCGAGCCCACCCGATTAATAAACGCGTCATGGTCGGGATTATCGCGCTGCTCAAACTGAATAAGAAACGAATAGTTTCGACATACGCGCGTACGGGTGTTCGCTTACGGTGTAAATAAATGAGAAGAGTATACGCGGGCGTTATTAAAGGCGAACCGCGAGAAGGAACTCCCCTCCAAGAATATCGTCGCCTCGTTGTTTTTCCCCTCGCGAGACGGTACAAGGCGAGGACGAGGAAGGCGGGGAGGGTAATACCTGCGAAGGACGTAGGGTATCATCGGTGAAAAACATTCGCGGGATTCTAAATGAAATTCTCCCAGCTGTCGTCGTTTTACTTTAACTCCGATGCTCCGAGGTTTTCATTCCTCCATTTTTCTACTCGTTCTTCTCGTCGGACTAGCGATTTCTCGGTAAAACACGTAGCGCGCACTCTCGACCGTCGTGATCTCCTGTACACAGGTGTATCGTATGTATTGTATACGATGTACGAAACGGCGGGACAAACAAAGTCGATGAGTTTATTTGAATGAATCCAAATGAAATACGACGGACCGTACGCTACTTCCATATCGAGCGGGCAACGAGGCGTAAAAATTTGAAAACGATTCTCTACTTCCACGTCGCAGGTCGCAAAATAATATCATCCGACGTACGACCCGCATCGGATATTTCTGTTACCGGTAATCCGCTCAACTTTGAACGACTTTAAACTCAGCAGTCGGATACGGATGTATACCGTGTATATATCCGAGATCGCGGCGTTCGTTTATCCGAAAGATTATAATCGATCCCTATCCTCAGGACTGTAGCGGTGAATATGGATATCGTGTAGCGATAGCGTTATTCCTTTCTATTCTCGAATCCGATATATGTAACGCTTTTCAGTTTATTTGAATACATGTGCGGATAATCGCCATGTTTTTTTCGTGGGACCTGATTATACCGCGTCGATCTCGTGTTCTTCGAAGTCTCTTTTAATCTGACAAGCAGAAACGCGAGATCTGAAGAACGACAGACTCTTTTTCGCCCCCTCGAGTCGACGGGGGGTGCGAGCATAATATTCGCTCGAGAAATAAAGTCAATTTATTACATGTACCTTTTCTTGAAATCCGATCGTCGCGTCACCTTCCAAAAAAAAAAAAAAGACAAGAAAAAAAAAATCATCGACCTTTGTTAATATGAGAAGCTTATGAACGGGGTGAGGTCCCGATGACACACGTTGAATTTTGTCGATGTCAACCAGTTCCGGTATCGGGTACGAAATTTTTCCACCGAAATGTTACCCAATTATTTTTTTTTTTTCAAACATCGAGCGAACCGTTACCGGATAGACCGAACTTCAATTTTTCTCCTCTTTCGAAATCTCGCGGAATACAGTCCGCATATACGACCTTGGCGAGTCTCTCGTTTGCTTCGTCTATTTTTTCGTCGATTTTTTTTTTTTTTTCCTCCGAGTTTTTTCGGATCGCCGAATTCCCGAACACCCTTTTCAAAATGTCTGCGCTAAGCTAAGAGCGGAGGATTCTTTGTTTAATCCTTCTCTTCATCGGTAATATAAAACACGCCTCGTCCCCTCCGCCCCCCGCCCCCGCAATCGATACGGGCGAGTACCTTGACTGATCATTTTTCAATCAGGGTAAGGTGTAAGATGGACGGGTTTAATTATTATTCCCCAATTTCTTCGTCAGCGGCCCTTCGAGCGGAACTAATTTATTCGAAATTTATCTCGTCGGGTGTAGCCGCTCGTTGCCCGCTTAAAAAACGTGCTAAGAATATCCAGCGGATATACATGTATATCGATGATGGAAATTTATTTTCACCCCTTTTTTGTTGCGTCCTTTTAATCATTTCTCGCGCTCCTCGCGGGAAGGTCCGAGCGTTTCGTGTAGCTACATCGCGTCCACGTGCCAAGGGTCGAATTACAAAATTTCCGTACAGAATTCAGACGTGAATTTTGTCGCAAAAAAAGAGAAGGAAGGAAAATTAAAATATCAACACACCGTTGCCATAATCAGAAAACTCGGACACCCAAGTCGATTCAAATATATAAAATTGATTATAAGAAGGACGATCGAAGAGATGTAAGAAAAATATGGGAAAGAAACTCACCTTCGCATGTAGTGGTATTTCAGAACGACGACGATGACGAGAATGTTCGCGGTGACGGCGAGTACGATGACGGGAACGTAAAGGGTTATCAGAAGGTAGTTGGTCTCGCTGTTTAGGTCATCGTAAAATCCGCTCAAAATTTCCGTCATCTCGTCCATCTCGAGGGTGTTATTGGAAATTGTTTCGTTGCCGCTGTAAATCTGCGAACCGTAGGGAGCCGCCATATTTCCCGAATAATTATCTTCCTCCATCTCCTGCATCGCCGACATTACGTATACGACGTACGATTGCCGATCGGTATATTGTCGTTATTATTATCGATTATTATTATTATTATTATTATTATTGTATTAATTATATATTTCCACTTGAACGACCGACGCACTATGTCGTGAATATCGACACCTACTGCTGACGTCCAATCGCAGCACTATAATTTCGCATTTCGTACCACTTCTGACGTAGGTATGATAATTATCGATCGTTTGATCATATTATTGATTCGTGTGTACTTTTAGGATTTATTAATCGTGATTATTTATTGATTGGAAAATTTTCCGGCGATTCTCGATTTTCAATCGGTGATTCGCTCCGGGGATGAAAAATTCCGCGGGTTCTAAGATTCTCCCGATCGCCGATGGTACGTGTCCCGGTTCTCAAGGGGAAATGGACGTCGTCCAATAATTAAGATCCCTCGATTCGACTCCCACTGTATTTGGCGCATTATCTGAAACTGCAGCGAACACGTACGTTAGAATATGGGGGAAATTTAACGCGGTATACATCCGAATCACACGACGATACGAAGAAAATGGATAAAAAAAAGAGAGCAAAAAAAAAACGTCCAGATTTCAGTCGGCACAGTCTAATGATATTATACGTATATTTATTCGTAGATGTGATACGCACATATACACACGCGTTGCCTGTGTATATAACGTGAGTAATGAGACGAAAGGAATGAGGGCGAATTATATCCTAAATGTAATTTGTAGCCGACGTAATTTGAGTGATTGAGAAGAGTAACGGGGGGGGGGGGGGGGGGGAGGGAGGTAGGAGCGAGAGAGTAAAATAAAAGAAAAAAGACAAAGGAAGATCGTTACGTTGCGGTATAAACGGTGCAATCCAACCGATAATTTATACCTGTAAAATCCGTCCGCAGGTAGAGAGAGCAGCGGCGGTTGTTACGAGCGGAGATTGAAAGGGCGGACGGTGTTTTGTTGAAAAATTGATGACGAGATGTGTGCGGCAGTTTAGCGTAAATACGTATAATTTAATCAGAATTATTTCTGATGTTACCGGGGGGGGGGGGGGGAATATACATTAGGATATAGTGATGCGGAACGCTCGGATTTCATTGAACGGGACAACGAGTGGCTCAAACATCATTAATCAGACTCCTCTCCCCGGTCGCTCTTGGCTCCTTCGTTTACGCCGCTTAAACTGAACGCGTATTTTCAGTTATCCTCACACCACCACGCTTCAATCCCATCCAGACGTGTTTTATCGACACACGTGAACCACCCATTATACATTCGTACAATGGCGATTGTTTGCTCTCGCATATAATCCTCGAAACGACGATGTGTGTGTGGAAGGCATCTAAAGCCACCAATTTTCAACCGACTCGCAAGGCTGCTAATTATCTCGTCATTCGTACACCGATGTACGTACGTACGTACGTACGCGCGTACGAATGTGCCAATCAACCCCGAAGACTTGATATTATAACGTTATCATGCCAATTAACATTTGGCGACGGCTTTTTTTTTCTTCCATCCCGCGTTGGGATTAACAACGAAGAAGGAATTTCTTTTTTTCATTAGATCGTTCGACGAGTAAACAATTCGTAATAAAAAGAAACGTCTGAATATCATCATCAAAGACGTGAACCGTCAAAATTTTTGGTGAAAGACAGAAGAAAAAAAAACATTCTCTATTTCGTAGTTTCGGTAACGTTGAATGTTTCGTTCGCTGTCACGTTGAATGTTGTTATAAATATACGCATACGTTTCGTTGATATCGGATGAAAGAAGGATCGGAAAACGAGGAAAAATTCAAACGGAATTATCGCGAGTTCAGTTTCCGAAAATTGTTCGACTCCGTCGCAGTTCACAGGTGGACGACTCGAACATATTAAAAACTCGAAAAATACCGTGGGGTGGGACCGGAAATTTGAAACGGGGGGGGGGGTCGCGACGTTTCCACATACCGTGACTGTAGTCTTCTTCTTTCGAGTCATTGGAAATATCGGTGAGAATAAAGAGAGGCGGAAAAAAGAATTCGATAGATGGAAAAATAAATGATGATATTGCGAAATAGCAGGATTCCGGAAGCGAGGTGTACATATACGGGAGCGAGATTCGCGATGTGGAAAAATTGTTCTCAACGTCGATAACGCCTCGATGCAAAAATACTTTGAAATTTCATCTCCACGTACCGCGATGCAGCAGCCTTCCCCACCGGGATAACTGAGAAAACGCGTGTTACGCGCGGTATAACGAAAGCAGCTCGGATCGGCTTAACCCTAACGCCAGTCAGGTGACACAGGATGATTGATCGCGGCGCACAACTTTCCACCATAAATGTTGTTAGTCAACATTTAATCAGTCTGGCAAATACAACGTGAACCGCTCGAATCAAAGCGTCGGTATACATGTATGTATATACGCGCAACCTGTACACATGTACAACGATTATTGACCTATACAGGTATACCTAGCCGAACCGCACGTACGCCGGAGATCAAACAAATTACCAAGCATAAATGTATATCGATTCCAGAGGCGATTTACCCGTTATTCGTACGTTGTTTTCAGATATGTTATTGCGGCTGATTGGCATCGCCGCGGCTGCGAATTCGGAATTCGTTCCGCCTCCCGTGCCGACGGATACGACGCCCGTTCGCCTTCGGGCAAAGGTCATTTCTGTGTATACGTATCGTCTTGCGGTATATTTTCCACGCGTATATATATACGGATAGCGAAGATATACACCGATGGCGTGTTGCCATGTTGGTACAGCGGATGGGCGACTCGGATGGCTGGAGTTTCCTTTTACCGCTCCCCCCCCTCCCCCCGCGAACCCCTCGAGCTTTTAACGCGGAAAGATGCCGGGCTTCCGGTTGCGTTATGTACTACCCCGCGGTTCCCGCCCGAGCCAACTTTTCAGCCGGTCTACCTATGTAAATAAACGGTTCCTTCTATTCCCTCATTTTCTTCGAATTTGAAAAGAGGAACTGGTCTCCCAATCGGACTACCGATTTCCCGAAAAACGCAAATCGCGCTGGACGTATCACGGTGTATCAAGTTTCAGAAGCGGTCGGGGTCCCGCCGACGTGGCGATATTTTTTGAAAAATTTTTCATCCGACCGTTCTCCGGGAAGGATATCCGATAGCTCGGCTCCGAGGTTCGCAAATTCACGCGGAACGTATTCGCTACGTACGTTGCGCGGAATTTAATATTTAATAAGGTTAATTAATACGCGAGGTAGAAATTCTAATAAAGTGAAATTCATTCCGTCCGCTGCAATCCGTCTATACGGTTTCACCCTGCGCCAAGCGGAGCCGCATCTATTCACAGTCTTCGCGATATAACATCGAGCACAGCTTCGTGTTCCTGCACTCCTCGATTACCGGATACGGAATGAGGCATCTTTTCTTCTATTTTTTTTTTTCTATAAGCTTCGCGCTAGCTCAAAAGCATTTGGAATTCCCAGTCCTCGAATATGGATGAAGTTGTACCGGAATGTAGTAAGGGTCGCGTGTACGCGCGGCGTTACGTTTCGCGGTAAATAACGCCGACGAAGATTCGGTAAATATTTTCCCGTAAGTGGATAAATTTTCAGGGGAGAACGAGAAACTATACGAAGACAAACCATACGGAATCCGCTATTACTCTGTTGTAGTTGAAGCGTGAAAAAGCACCGCGGAGGGATGTTAAAGAAACACAACATGGCGACTTTAATCTCCGAGCTCGCTCTCTGAGGTAAAGCCATACGAAGTGACGAGAATTTCAAAAGCGATTGCAATTTTTCTTCTCCCTTTTTTCCTAAGCGTAGGTCGGTGTGAGAATTTCCACCTGGACTCCATTCATTCCGGTAAATATATGTTGTGTAGGCATAGAAGGTCAGAAAAATACTCGTTATAATAACGCAAACGAGGTTATACCGTAATAAAAAAAAAAAAAAAATGCGGTGCATGTATACACTGCGGAAAGAAATAAAACACAAAAATTTCCGCAAATAAAAAGAAATTACATATTTTTCTGCGAATAAAGCCTTTCGTACGTTTTGCAAGTACGTTCAGGTTGTACGACGTAACTCGAGCATGACCCGAGAAAGTGATAGAAAAATTAAAAAAAAAAGAAGAATCTTCTAATTAAAAAACAAATACAGAAATGGTAATTGTTTGGAAGTGGGGTCCACCCTATGATCGGTCATAAAAAATCGAAAAATGAACATTTTTTGAATCCTTTTTTTAAATCGTTAATTTTCACAAAATTTCTAGAATTTGGGAAAAATTAGATGTTTGAAATAGTTTTTGTAACTTTTAAATAATGAAAAATCGTGTTTTTGATATGTTATTGACCGAAATTTTGATGTTCTCACTTTTGGAAAGTTCGAAAGTATTTGTCATCGTAAAGTACATGAAAAATGGAGTAATTTGAGAGAAACAAATTAAAATTTTTCAATTTCTTATGACTGAAAATGCGGTGGACCCTCTTGCGAAACAATTACCCAAAAAACCAACGAGCATTGGCTAAAAAATTCGACTACAGACGATACGTGGAGGGTCAAGGCGGAATGTTAAATGTATCACGAGTTTACCGCGTAGGTAAATATTTCAAGAAAGTCCAAACTTTTCGAATTGATGTACGGTGTGCATTATACCTACCGGTCCGATGTCGTACACGTCATGACGTTGGGTTTCGCCACAGAGTTATAAAAAGATGAGAGCGAAAAGAAAAAAGTTCACCCCATCGATATTACTTTGCCCCCTGGCTTCCAATCTCACCGCATTGAAATATACCTGATTGTACGAGTCAAATTTTTCATATCGAACGTGCGAAAGAAAAAAAAAATAAAAAAAAAGAAAATAAATATAAAAATTCAGGGTCTGTATCACCCTTGACAAAAAAATTTCATATCTACCACAATGATCCTGCAAGCGGTCAATTTTATTCAAAAATATCGTCTCCCCGGGGGATTAGATGAAGAAAATTGCAGCTCGGGGTACGGACGCGACGCTCGATCTTTGTTTGCCGGCCCTCTGCAAGTATTGTGTACGATAAAAAGAAAGAGCTGGGCTTGTTTGTTTTTTTTCCATTCACTCGATTTTTTTTCTCCAATTTTTAATACCCGATCCTTCCCTTGTTCTCATTGTTTTTTTTTTTCTACTCCCCGAATCCGAATCAGAAACAAACGATCATCTCGGGCGTTACGGGTTCGGATTTTACTCTCAGGTAATTAATGCTAAAGGTTCATCCGTGTCGAAGACCGATGTCTTTCAAGGTATACCCGAAATTATGGACGTATAGTTATATACCCGAGGCGAAACTTTTGTTCATTACAAATATCAAAGATGAAAAGTTAGATTCACGGTATAAACATAATTTTCCAGATGTTTACGTATCGCCGCACATCGGGCGAAAATTCTCAAAGGAATTAGCCAAGCACGATGCGGGAGGAGTTTAACTTATGGAACCGCAGATATAAGTTGGCGCGAATTTTCCATCCCCCGCGTTATCGAAACTATGGATTCGAAAAAATCGTGAATAAAAAGTTGACGACGAAATTAGACGCGATACGTCTCGAACGTCGAGGCTTCGGTCTTATGGAACACGTTCGGTCGTCGGTCATATCTTACAAAAGTGGGAAAAAAATTTTTTATATCCGATAATACGCGACGCAATGAAAAATAACGCCGGCGTACCGCGTCTAGTTTTTTCGCATCGGCCACGTTAGCGGGTGAACATGTGTCGCTAAAAAAATATTAATACATATTTCGCGATGCGACGAATTTTGTCGCGAAACTTTATCGCGCCAAATTTCAGGATCACCCACCGCTTACGTCGCGTTACGTGTGTCGTTTGGTTGAAGGAGTGCGAAATTCGCAAAGCACTCTCATCGATCAAAAGTGTCGCACAGTTGAACTTGCGGGCTTCTCATCCACGACCGACGACAATGACTGATAACAACAGTGGATTGACCGCGTTCTACAACAATGCCAATGACTGACGAATCGCGATCCGGTCCACGTTTAAATATCGTCCTCCCCCTACCCCACGTACGCGCACGATTTGTCGTACATTTGTAACACGCGTATCGTTGTACATCTGTGCGAGAGCGTTGACCGTCATTTTTGTCGAACGCCGATGAAATTTAAATTTTACACGTACGGGTTTGCTCGACGTTGGGGTTTACCTTTTGAGAAGTAATATTACGCTCGCCTCTTCATTTTTCCCGTAGTGCAGCCGTCAGGAATCCGAGAGTCGTATCTTCGGTCGTTTTATATTTTTCTCTTTTCTTTTTCCTTCCCTCGAAAACCGCACGAGAATATTTTACGTCCGAATTCAACTCGGTTAAAAATCGAAGAATTTGAAAAGCGGGGGACAAACTTTCGTCGACATATGCGTGCGGGGTGGATCGGGACCCCGAAGGGTTGGGAATGCGACGAAATCGACGCCTCGACGAATCGAATTTTACGGACTCGACGATAATTCAGACTTATCTGGACTCGTCGGAAGCTGTACGACGACGATGATAATTTTCGTGGGACACTGTGGTGGTTTCGAACGACTGACTACTGATTCGGTCAGCTAGATTCGCGCCTTTGACTCCGAGATTCCCGCGGCTGTCTTTCGGAGGGTAAAAAGCGCAAGCGCAAGCGCTCGCGTATATCCCGATTATTATTACGTACGTACGTACGTACAGGGATATACGCGCTATACATTTTTCGCGACCACGATCATCAATGAAACTCCGTTGCGTATACGTATTGTATACGTATACAATGTAAATTCCTTGTAACTGCGGCACACCCCGATCCGCGGATGGGGGAACGTGTTGAAAAAAAAAAAAAAATCGCAGATCATCCCAATAATAATTATTATTTTCAAACGCTAGAAGGATTTCTCACATCTAGTGTCCGTTGATATTTATAAACGTTATATTTCGTGCGATGAAACCGATACGGGGAATTAATGCGCCGAGTTATCGGTAGGAATAGAAAAGGAGAAGCGTGTGCGTTAAAAACACAAGTACGTACATACGTGTACGTGATAAAAATTGCACGGTGTATGTATCGAGGCGAAACTCTAGAAAACCTTTAACTTGCACGCTGAGCGAAAAGTTTTTCGGTTCTATTCCAGTCGAATCCAAACAAACGAAGCTCACTTGATCGACGCAGGGTTTACTCGAGGAAAATCACAACTTTTCGCAAAGTAGTATTTGACTCACCCTATACTTAACGGATCGCATGGCGCGCGTACATGTACGTAACGTTACACGTTTCCACGGGGCGCACAAGTTGTATACATACATGCCATTTCTCACAAGTCATACGTAGAGCAGGGTATGTAGGTACGACTCCCACGCGCCCGCTGTTACTTTGTTCAAACTATTATTTATACACATCGTGTACACATTAGAAGTTTGGACTGCGAAATTAATTTCGTAACGTAAGAACCGGAAGGGCGGCACCGACGCCCTGGATAATTCGGATTCCTCGAAATCGGAGAAATTTTCGAAGGGCGCAGACGATCCAAAAACACCCCCCATCGCTGTCGCTCGCCCGCTTCCGGTCCTCAGCCTCGTTCTGATGGAATAAAAAAACTAAATCAAAGTTCGATCTCCCCCCCCCCCCCCCCGTCAATATTTTCCCCTGTAAGTTACGGATGAACCGAAAAGTTGACTTTGCGCGGAGTCACGTGACCCATTTTCGCACGTCTATCGCCGGACCACATGCATGCACCTACTACTCTGTACGTACATCGCCCATGTACAATGTCTATTATAAACCATGTATCATATACATGAAAATGTATGTACCTCTAACAATACGGCGCGATGCGTTCCCATGTGTTCCACGTTATACGTAGGTGTAAGGTGTACACGTTGAAACTCCGGGCTGCTGCAGGCGCGTATCGGGTCTCGTGAAGATTTAAAGCGCGACGCTCTCGACTTTACACGAGGAAAATATGGACACTGGATCTCGAAGGGTGCGGGAACGATCTGGCCCTTTCGGAAAGTACACGATATAAGTATAGGTAGAACGCGTGTCTCGAGTTGGATGAATTAACGGGGTACAGCGATGATAAATTCGTGAGGAAACCGCGTCACGTCACGAGCGTTGACGAAAGATATTTTCGACGAGAAGCGAAACTCCTCGATAATGCTAATCCAACGGATTTCGAAACGCCGAACCGCCTCCGACTCCTCCTTGAATATTATACGCACCTTGATTGATGCAATCTCTGATATTGTATCGCAGGTATACGCCAGATATTGTGAATACGTAAACCCAAATATATTAGGATCGTGGGAACTCACCGTTTGCTAGGCTCCGATTCGCGTACAATACATCGATCTGACTACCGATATTCTCAACCCCCTTTTACCTCGAATTACCCATTACCCGCGGACGTCCTGCGAATGAAAAAAAAAAAAACAAAAAACGAACAGGAACGGTAAGAAAGTCGTCGTTGGTCGGATCTGGCCGCCCCGATTAACCCCTTGTTGTACAATCAGCGATTACCATATCAATTTATAGTCCATTTCTTTGTCGAATTCCCGACTCGCTGCGCGGCTACCAACGATATGCTGTTCCATGTAGCCATAAAGATCTTTGTAGCAGCAGATGCTACGATATGGATTTGGTACACGATACGGCAACGGGGCTCCGAAGAGGCTTCGGGTTTCGTAGTCACTCGTAGATCACGTCAACTGTGTAAACTCAACCCTAAATTAAGCCCATCTCGACTCTGTACATGTTGCTTCATAATATCGAGGGCTGAAAACGGGCGGAGCCTGACTCGCGAAAGTGCAGAGAAATTGAAGAAAAGAAAAAAGAAAGAAAACTCGAATTTGGAAAAAAATTATACGCTTTTTCGAGGCGACGTAATTATCCCGGTTTCTTCCCCCCATTACGACCTTCTGGTTCTCAGCTTTTGGTACAATCACTCAATATGTTAATTAGAAGGCTACCTATTCAGGGATCATCCCCCGGGCGTTGTTGGTATTTAAAAGACGAGTATCGAGAATCCTATCAAATTCGTTTACCAACTTCATCCCCTTTCTTCATTGCTCGAAATTGTTATCGCGTCCTTAAGCCTTATTCATCCAATTTTAACCGCGCCCAGAGACGATGATCTTGTACCGTTTCGAGTCCGACGGCACGTGCAGCTACGATTCCAGGTAGACATCGATCTTTACCGAGCCAAAATTCACGCTAATTCTTACCACAAGAATGTGAAATAATCATATCGTTTTGTCAGCGTACCAAAAGTATGAGCGAACAAGATATAATTTCACGGCTGGATATTCCCGTCCCCGTAATTACCCTCGATGACTCAATCGGTCATCTTAATTAGCTACGAAGTTATTCGACATTCTATCTGGCAGGGTTACGAAGGATAATTGCATTTTAACTACGGGAAAATTGACCGTCAAGTTTGACCAAACTGCTTCATTTTACCACCACCCTATTACACCGTATATTCCCATCGCGTTATAGAGGAAATTCTTGGCTATCCATAGCTCTGAAAATAAATTGAGCACAACGAGGTCAGCTTTGTTTGACAACGTGATTTGTTTCCCCGCTCGTAATTAAGAGATCACGCGTGACCTGGGTTGATTTTTTTCTCATCTCTTTCCTTTTTTTTTTTTTCTTCTTTTTTTTCCACCCTTCACAAGACGTCAGTTTGTTGTGTCGATAAAAAAGTTAATTAAATATTACATGATTCTCGGAACTTTTTATGTGTCGATTCCTTTCATAAGTATCAACGCCGATATCTCTGATAAATTATCGCCTACATACCTTTGATAATCCATAAAAAAAATTATATGAATTTTTTCATCCCTCTAACACGCTTCGCTCGATCTCGTCGTCAACGATCCCCGCTGCATCTCTCTTATATACAGTCGACCTCACGGCAATTCAATTAATACCGTTACGAGTGTATAGTACAAACACAGATATAATATATCTGTGGTATAAATTTGAATTCCCTCATTCGATTGTGGAATCTTAATTCTCCCATCCGTCAGTTGCAGTGCATGTAATTATCTGATATTTCATCAAGACCTCATGCACCAGAATTCCATTTGCGACGTTCATAAATGTACTCGCTAGTTGGCCTGGTTTTACACCATCGTGCAGGTATATAGTACGTATACGTACGTACGTACAGCGAGCTACAGCCGGAGGCCCGAGGCGAGACTTTTTCCAAAAAGGGGGGAAAAATAGGGGCTCCGGCGATGCAGGCTTCAGACTCTTGACGTTTTGAGTGGAATCACCGTTAGCACTCGCTTCGCCTCAGCATCTATGGATTGGCGGGTATCTATGTTACAGCGTGGGCGCCACCCCGTCCCCCCATCCACGCCCTTTCTCGTACCTATTATACCCTCTCGGCGTTCTCCTTTGCCGTCACCCCGTGGGCCCCCGCGGGTCTTTGATGCTCCAATTTTGTGATAATCTGTTGTTGAGCTGTATTACCTGTGTACCGGTTCCATCTTCACATCCCGTATCCCATTAGCTCTTAGACAAAAATTGAGTAAATATTCACCGGTATGTATGTGTATAACAAGTAACGCGAATGAATTCCAATCTCGCGATATAATTGCACTAATTGCGATTCGTTTCTTTTTACCATCTCAGCGGTACGTCAAAGGAGTCCGCGTACCGCGGGCATGTACCGTGAATCATTTTCACGGTTTTTGGAACAACAATCGCCGAGGCGCCCCCCTAATTGTAAATAATATATGCGCAGGGATGCGAAAAGATAATTAATCAAATTTCTCACTCACGTATTTGTTTTGTACCGGGCAGTAGCTGTTTTATAGGGGCCACAAATTAACTTTCGGTACGGTGAATTCGTGGACCGGGTTGCGTGAAAAATAAATACGTTTCAACCTATGGTATATTAATGTGTATAACATTTATTATCAAACGGTCGCGAAAGGACTAAATATAATGGACGGACAAGTTCATGCACCAATGAATGGTTAAACAGTACGTTATACACATATCGGCAGAGTACATGCGCTCATTTTCATGTATTCAATACCATGTACAATATTTAAGTGTGATTCATTATCAGGTATTTATACTAACGTCGTTATTCGATTGTATAAAAAAAAATTAGGACAAATAAAACAGAAATAATAATGAAATGAAAATTAATAATTTTACAAAATATCTGTTTAAATTATGTAAATCTATAGCTGCTCAATAATAATTACTTTTAAAATTAGGACACATTAATAACGTATGAACGTAGATATATTGAACGTATGAATGATTATGGAAATATATATATATATCTATGCTATTATCATTATTATACTCGTTTGAAATCGTTACGAGTTTACAGGTATGTATTGTATATCACAACTTCGAAAAAGAACGATAAATTTCAACTACTACCTAACTACATATCTTACAGAATAAACGCGTCGAGGCATTTGGCAGTGTGTATTATCATTATAGTAGTGAGGAATTATTACTTAAATTCAACACGATACTTAAATAACTATAGACGAAACGCATTTTTTATAACTCTAGAAATTCTAAACTTAAAAATTACAGTTGTAGTTGCCTTACGTCTAGTTTATCATGCATTCATGATATCGGTAAGTATTTCATCCCGAGCGCTCGGTATGCGTACTAATTTATTATGCATTTGCTTTCGGCCAATCGTGTATCGTAGATATCGACATGCATCATATAAAAATGGAAAGATTCGTCGCGGTCAATCGAAGGCATCGAGATAAAGGCACCGTGCCACTGATTTGTACTATTCTATATTTACCTATATTAATGTCCTACGAGGAACGTCTGTGTTCGATTTTAATCTCATGGGAAAATTTCATCGGTGATGCGGTGATCCGAGTACCGAACATACTCGACGTAGCGAACTCTGGCCTGCGCTATTATAGTACCGCAGAATTTTTCAGAAGTGCGAATACGTTATTCGGCGCAACGATAGCTTTTTGTGAAACCTCGTCGATGGTAGACAAGACGTTGTGACGTTTTTAGCACTAATTATTATTTACCTGTATTTATGTACCTATGAATACCGTTCGGTACCGTTCAATTGAGTAGAAAAGCACTCAAGCTCTGAATTGCACTCGAAACATACCACCCCACCGCTGGTACCAGCGTACAACTATTACACATTTACATCTCGCGCATTACCTATACCCGTACCTCCTCGGTACGTGGAGCGTGCATAATCGACAACTCGGAGGTGAAACAATTTAGGAATTCGTTATGAAATTTGGACGGAAAATGAGAGAAAGCAAGCGTTCCCTCCAACGATAGACGTCAACTCCTCTATTGCGTCTACGAGCGGATGGAAAACGGCTGCCGTAACTTTGCCATCGCGATCCTATGCGCGAGGGCGAATCATTCCTATGAAATCGATCGGATCAACAAATCCATAACTATTATAATTTCAAAGTACCGTTAAAGTTATAAATAGCCGCGAGAACGGAATGAGTTCGATCGTTCGATAAAAATGATTGAAACACGCGCACAACGTATCGATAGATGTGATTGGTTCTTTTATTGTCAGATCTATGCAGTTATGCCCGTGAGATGTACGCGCGAGGGTACGGATATAGGTGTGACGCGTGCATGCATACCTAATATGTACAATGACCGAATACGTCGACGCGACGTATGGACGTGGTGTTGTACGCTAATTATAATACGATTGATTTACATAGCCGTTTCGAGTGGCTGGCTTTTGCTGCGAGACGCTAACGAGAGTTGGGTCAATTCCGTCGGTTCTGTAGGCGTGAATACGTCAAAGTTAGTTTCGAGTAAAGCCTCGCTTTTAGAACGTAACGGTTTATCCTCTGCTTGATCTAGATTAGCGTCAAGAAGAGCTTCGCTCCTAGGCCTCTCCTCGTTATAATAATAGGGGTGCGGGGGTGGGGGGGTAAAATATTCCGGCACCGGTTCGGAACCAGGAGTCAACGGTTCGATATCGTAGGCCATACCCGAGGGGTAGTCGACCGTGGGACTGTACGCGGACGTTACCTCCAGCTCGCGTTTCATATCGGTTATGGAATCGGTGGTCGTCAAGCTCGAATTCAACGGCAAGGTGGAGGTATTGTTCAGGTAAGAGAGCTCGTTCATCGGTTCCGTAGGACTTTCAGCGGGCGTACCTGTTGCGGCACCGACGTTACCCTCCGACGGCCATCCGTTGTTATCGTCCCTCGCAGCAAAGGTCGAGTGATTCCTGAAACCTTCGTTTCTGTAGGAAAGGTCGAAACCGGGATCGATCGGACGCCCGGTTTGATTATACTTTTTCAAACTGCTCCCTTTGAAGTCAACGCCGGTTCTTGCGCCCGGTGAGTAGCGGGGATTGTGAGCTTCGTAAACGTCGTAACTCTGATTGTCTTCCATCGACGAGTTCAGCTGCGACTTGTCCATGGAATCTATGCTGCCGCTGTTCATCATTTTCTTGTAATCCAGGGACCTGGAGTTCAGCGTATCGGTGGATTGCTTCGTCTGAAATTAAACGGCATCGAATACAAGGACGAGTTTCTATATTTGGAACAAAACATGAGCGCGATCGCATCGCTCGTATTCTATTGCAGGTCTAATGATTATCACAGCTTTACACAGACGCATTAATTAGTGAGCGGGCTTGCTTATACAGGAATGACGATAAAATCATAAAGGTGTACTATTCCATCTATCTAATTATACAAATGTAATTGTGTGTTTAAATAGACGTGAATTAGCGTTATTGATATCGATCACACTGCACAAAGCTGATGCGAGATATAAGAATAATAAACGATTGAACAAAAACACCACAAAATGACGGCAACTATATTTTCATAAAGACAAAACGACATTGATGATATAACACAGGAGAATAAGGGTGCTCTCAAATTTTTTTCATCTAACCTGATGCATGGGTGGTACCAGAACCACTCTTTTCTCCCGCTTTGGCCGCTTCGAAAATTCATCGAAACATTAGTGAATTTAGGAATATCTGTTTTTCTTTCGCTGTTGAGTTTTTTTTTTTTCTCATGAGGATGGAAAAAATGCCTTTTTAACACAACGTGAAAACTCTCGGATTTTGAATGATTATCGGTACTCACGGAAATTGGTTTCCTTCTATAACCGAGCTCGGCAAAACCCGACGTAGATCCCACAGATCGAAGAGAATGTAACGATTGCCTGATAGAGTTGCGCCTTTCCAGACGTTCGACTCGTCTTCTCTTTGATTTCGACACCCACAACGCAACAGCGGCTGCTAGGAGTCCCAACGCTATTCCGGCAGCACTCAATACCCCGATAGCGACTATGTCTTTTCTCCAAGACAACGGGTCGATGTACACTCTCGGATCTATCGTGAAACGATCGTTATAGCTACATTATCCGAGAAGCTCTGTTATTTTTTTTTTTTTTCTTAATATTTACAACTCACCAATTTCGCAAATAAAAGTGTTCGGCTGCATACAGTTATCGATTTCAATCGTCTGGTACGTGAACATCGTGCACTGGTCAACTTTCTCCAACTGCTGCACCCACACACGTTCGGAATAATCGAAACGTGTCTGTTGTTTTCTAAGGAATTTCCACAGCTCGATATATTCGCCCATTATGAACGGCATCGACGCGTTCGCCAGCTGAAATTTTAATCATTCAAGATCTGTAAATACTCGTTCCTAGATTTATCGTCGAAAATCGTCACGTGTACAGCAATGATACACACCCTGCAGAAGTCCCTTGCCGAATAAAAGTCCATGGGAGCACCTATGTATATGTAACACGTATCCCCTACCAGTTCCCAGGCAGGTGGACACTTGCCCGTTAAAACGCTCTTGTTGGACATGTGAAACGGTTGATAATCGACCTGAAGAAGATCCGGCGAATCTTCGCGATCCTTTATCCTACCACCTACGGCTAGGGTTTCGTTGTAACCCCACCAGTTGTGTCTCGCATCCACGTGCGATGTCCACATTTCCAATTGGCTGTGCGAAAACAGTAATGTATGAAAAATCGAAAAATGAAAACGGCGTCACATACAAGATCAAGAGTAAGCAGGCGAAAAAAAACAGAGATTTTGAGAACGTTTGAAGCTCTGATTCATCTGCGGTATGCAAGCATTCAATTGAACTCATTGGCGCACCAGCGTACCTGCACCGAAAGTAATTTGCGAAAGGGTACGATAAAAATTATACGACGCACACACAAACACAGAATCACATCGAACGCACATAGTGAGAAAATAACTTACTTTTGATACCATTCCTCGTCGATTAGTCTGTTTATATTCATGCACATGCGTGTGTCATCCGATTACAGGTATATATACAAATAAAAGTAAATACAGTACAGTAGAAATATGGGGAAGAAATTATGATACTCGGATAACTACTTTTCTAATTTTAATTCAAACCCAAAGTTATAGCGGGATTAATGACTTACCGCGATCTGTTCATCGTCGACATTTCGTAATCGTTGTCGGGATTGAAGAAGGCATTGTCTACGTATTGTTGCCCAGGTGTGCCTGCGATAATCGTGCTCCTACTCTCCCTGTCCACGGCAAGATTTCTGTTGAGATATACACATATTGTTATGCGGTAGACTGTGATCGTTTGCGTATAAAAAATATCCAGGGATATTTCAATGTCTGCCACTCACTTGTAGAATCCGTTGTGCGCAGTACTTTGATATATTGGCAGTCGAACTTTTTCGAATCCGGAAATCTCGAGTAAATGCATTCCAAGATTTCCGTGCAAGTAATTCAGGGTCATATTACTGACTACCTGCTTTAAGACGATATTATTTTCGTACGGTACTATGTTTCTTGTGAAATAATTTCGGAATATCGTCACTTCCTGATAAGGACTGCTCTGTCGTCCTTCGACGTATCTGGAAACGTGGTATAGGTGAGCATATGACATGTAAAATTGTTAAAACTATCGAGCTATTTATAGTTGGAAATACTAACAATGTAGGTTTGTTAACATTGTCCGTAAACAAATTGTTATGGACCCATCCTTTGAGAGATGTAGCGAATCCGTGGGATGCCGCTCGGATCAACACCCCACCTTGATTACCTCGCACTAGATTATTCTGGAATATCGAAAGAATTAAAAAACTTTTAATGAATTTCAAGTCTGGCAAAAACCGTTTGGATAAAAATGTATACTTACGCGAAAATAAATGGACTGTGTATTACGGACGTCCAATGTAACAGCTGCTTTACATGTCGTTATATTGCCGTAGAGCTTTGCACAGTTGTTTATAATTTGATTTCGCTCCAACGTCATTATTGCATTCACTTCTCCGGCACTTGCATATCTAACAGCCTCCTCGCGACAATTTGATATCATCGAATACGATATATTGTGTTGAACATCACGATCTACATGAAACGAAATCGATATTAATTGAAACATTGTATGAACCTGTTAATAAAGCTCAATTATAGTGACCAATTTGGCCTAAGAAAGGAAAAAATCCAAAGGGGTACCCTTTGGAATTCTGTCGATTTTGGGTTGAAGAAAAATATTTTATTTTACACGCTTTTCTTATGTATTTTGACCCCAGGAATCCAAATCCGAAAGCCAAATTGGTCTATCTGTAAAATTGAACGAGTTATCACCAATTTGTCGCTGTTGGGAGCAGAAAAATTATAAGACATATCGATTGGTTTTAGTCGTGGACCCACTTTGATTCGTCGCAATTCATGCATGGGTCGAAATATTCGAATTTCTCGGTCTACGAGGGAGCTCGAGCTTTGCTGGAGTCAGGTAGCCAGCAGCGTAGCGCTTTGTTGTGAGTCGTCACCTTCAGGGCTGAGCAGAGGTGACGCCCCACAACAAACCGCGCGCCCCTGGCTACCTGACTCCAGCAAAGCTCGGGCTCCCTCGTAGACCGAGAAATTCGAATATTTCGACGCATGCATGGATTGCGATGAATCAAAGCGAGTCTACGACTGAAACCACTCGATATGTCTTATAATTTTTCTGCTCCCAACAGTGAATAATCGATGATTACTCGATCGATTGCACGAGTAAATGATTTTGCCTTCCAGATTTGGATTTCTGAGCTGATTATATGTCACATTACCCTCAAAAAGCCGATAAAAAATCGATTTCTGGGTCAAAACTAAAGTAGTTTGGAAATTGTTTGTATTACACTTTTCTGACGTATTTTGACCTCAGGAATCTAAATCTGAGAGAAAAATTGATCTATATCTAAAATTGACCGAGTTATCGCAAATTTTCAGCTTTTTGGGGTCAAAAATAAAAAATTGATTTTTTTGTCTATGTTAATGTAATTTGAGCTCAGGAATCCGAATCCGGAAGAAAAATTACTCTATCTGCAAAAATGAACGAGTTATCCTCATTTTTTCGCATTTTTTGGCATAAATTTGAGGATATCTCGAAGGGAAAAAATCGTAGCTCAATTTGGACAACGGATTCGTGTTCCTGAGGTCAAAATACATAAGAAAAGTGCCATACGATCAATTTTAAAAAATAAAAAATTTTGGCCAAAATTTGAAAAAATCGTAAGGGGTACCCCTTGGAAAAATCTCAAATTTTGACCAAAAATTTTTATTTTTTAAAATCGATCGTATGGCACTTTTCTTACGTATTTCGACCTCAGGAACACGAATCCGTTGTCCAAATTGAGCTACGATTTTTTCCCTTCGAGATATCCTCAAATTTGTACTAAAAAATGCGAAAAAATGGGGATAACTCGGTCATTTTTGAAGATAGATCAATTTTTCTTCCGGATTCGGATTCCTGAACTCAAATTACATTTAGATAGACTAAAAAATCAATTTTTTATTTTTGACCCCAAAAAGCTGAAAATTTGCGATAACTCGGTTAATTTCATAGATAGCACAATTTTTCTTTCAGATTTAGATTCCTGAGGTCAAAATACGTAAGAAAAGTGCCATACGGTCGATTTTAAAAATACTTTATTTTTAGCCCAAAAATGGAACATCTCTTTTTGAGTATAGGATCCAAATTTTGAAACTCACTGAATCCTATTGCAGATATGGGCAACGTTACGATCTCTGCTATAAACCCGTGAACACCGCTGGCACCATTGGCGAACAGTCTGACGCTAAGACTCGGGCCTGTTGTTCGGAACAATTGCTTTTCGTGTACGGTATCGACTTCCAGATGCCCGATTTCCCGAGCTGTCACGTTATAAATGTCTCCATCGTACAACGTAATTCCATCGGCGCGACCAGGTTTCCCGGTCGAATTGAACAGATTGAATTGCAAAAATCTGTAGAAAATTCAGACGTAATTATTCCTCTTTTCACACGTGCGTATCTACGCCAATTTGTAGCGTATGAATGTAAAATTGAATTTTACCTGAATCCGAACGGTTTCGCTCTGTAAGCACTCCTAAATATTTTCACGCAATTGACGGGATTGTTGTCGTACTTGTAATAAACGAGCACTCGTTCCTCTATAGTTATTTCTTTCGTGGTATCACAGATATCGATCATGCTGAACAAATGATAAGGTATGTTCAACGCTTTTATCGGTGCAAATGAACTCTCGTCGCCCTCCCGACCTTCTCCGGTCAACGACAGAACGTTCACACCGTTGCCCAAGACGTTATCGATCCCGTTAAACAAAAGTTCAATCTGAAAATAGTACGTAGACATCAGTTGGAAAACACAGCTTTGCGAAATTGACGTAGTTTTCCTATAATCGAATGCTCACCGTGTGCGTGGGGGAAATAACGTTGATTCCATGATAAGCGCTCTGACCGATGCTGACGTGAGTAACTTCCGGGGATTTCATGATCGATTGAATAGCCGCCGATTTTTCGTTGTGCAAAATACCGGCGCCAGTGATGTTGACGTACTTGAGTACGGATTCAATTCTCCGTACAGTACCGTGCGTCACAACGTCGTGGATGCGATGCTCGTACAAATGGTGTTCGAATTCTCCGTTAGCTATCCGAATACCGCCCCAATAATCGCGTGAGATGTCCAGGTTTCTTTCACCGCAGTTGACGAAGACGAAATGGCCGTCCCACGGGCACTCGTAACGGTGCCCGAATAATTGCCCGTTCAATCGAATTTGGCAGTCTTCGATACGCTCCTCGTTGCCAGCGCACTGTAATTAGGCATCGTTTAAAAATTAGTCCTCTTCCCGATCGACGTATTTTTCAGGGATATGGGCGATCTGTTCACCTGCAAGGGCTCCGGCCACGACCAGATTCGAGTTAGCGAGCCTTGATGAAGCTCATATCTGCGATCGCTGGTTACAAAAACGTTCAGCGGATCATAGCCCAATTGGCGACATGCAACTTGCGCGTTACGTTCGGTAAAACGTGAGTCGCATATGGGGATCCATTGCAACGTTGTGTGGTTGAAGTATTCCAAAAAACCTGTTTATAAAAATCGATAGCTGATCGAATATCGCACGATAACGTCGGAAAAATAGTCAAAGGTGAAATATATGTACATACCTTCGTGGGTTGCAGATGTGCAGTTGCCTTCTTTGCACAATCGTATGTTGTCCAAGGGTGGTATGTTGCGCAAACTTCGCTTTGCCGAGGCCTCGGGATTCGGGTTTTCCGTACTCAGGGGTCTCATGATGATTTCATGGCCCCTGGATCCAACAGCTTTCAACGTTCCGAGAGCAAGGATTCCAATGTTCGGTGCAAACTCCATCACGACATCGGGGTAAATGTTCAAAGTAGCATCGGGCATTATGGTGATATCTGTTCGGATGACGTAGGGCTTTTCGCGCGGATAAAGTGAAAGAGTTTCGGTCAATCGTCCGCCCAGATTATCCAAGTCAATTGATATCGGTTGTTCCCACGATACCGAAATCGAAGAGTCTACCGTATCTTCGGTCAGGTAGGGCCTGAAATTCGCCACCGCATGATCGTTCCAATCGTCAAAGTCGAAGATCCTTTGCCTGTAACACAGTGAACGATCGTTACAACGGTGATCCTCATTTTTCCAAAATCGTTTAAACATATGCGTACCTTATTTGGCCAAAATCTGCAGTGCCCCACCAATTCTCTCTTACATCCACTTCGTTATTTATCTTAGCTGTTTTGATGCCAGCCAATAGCTCGTAGTCCAACGTGTTATCTCCGAATAGATTTCTGAAGACTCGCACCTTTTGAATACCGTGAAAACCGACCACGTAGGTCGGCGTATTGTACATCTGGTGAAAACCTCTGGTCATGCTCTCGTAGTGATTCCGCTTGACTTCGTTGAGGAAAAATCTCGCGTGCACCTCGCCCAATATTTCCGACTGACTGTCAGCCTTGAATTCTACCATGTAGGTGCCACTGTTTCTTTCGATTCTGTTGTTGTCAATTTCTATGCGTTTTTCCATTCCACGTATGGACATCAGCCCTGTCTTGCAACGATTGTTATCGAACACGTTCTGCGTCATATTCAAATTGGCAAAATGACCGTCTACGATGAAACCGAATTGTTCGTTATCGCGCCATGTATTATTACCAAAGTATAACGAGTGCGTAAAGTTTTCGTTGTATTTCCAGACGTACGGTAGCGTAACATCGAATCCACCGGCACGGTTCCTCTCGATGGTGTTGTCCTGTAGGAGCCAGTGGAACAGGTTGTTCGAATGCCTCAAATCACGGCTGAATTGCAATATCCCTTTCCCATTGTCGGTGATCAGTGTATTATTCACGTGGAACGAAATCTCCGATACGTTTGACTCGAATACGTTCCAATGAGGCGCCACTACGTAGATCGCCTGTTCCCTGTTGTGGGATATCTCGCAATTGATCAATTTTATCGTTTCATTTGCTTTTCGCAAAAAATGATCGCCGATCTCATCCAGGTAACGGTTGTAATAGGACGCCATGATACCCTGATTGTTGCCTTTGATTTTTGTGTTCGCAACGAGCAGCGTTGGGATGGGCCCCTGAACGATTCGATTACGAATATCCTGCAACACGATATCGAATGAAAAATATACCTTGATTTCACTGGAGAAAATTATCTCCTAGTGTCAACGTACCTGAATGGGAGCTATGAGTGCTGTGAGTACAATGACCGTGCCACCGAGGGAATTACGGCCACTCTTATATTGCATGATAACTTTGAACGAACTTGAGGTAACCGGAAAGACGGTGAGATCCCTCTCGACGTGCCAAATGTTGCCTTGATGGTCCAAATGCTGAGAGTCGTGGAGGATTATCTGCTCCGAGCTACGATTGTGGATGGGATTCAACAGCTGGATACCGATTACGTAGCCCGGTGTACACTGAATGTTTATCAAACGTTCGAGATTCTCCCCGCCTCCCTTGGCGGTGACGACGTACTTCGTTTCACCATTGGCCAATTCTATGTCACCACTGTCTTGGGGTATGACGATGGGATTGTAAGGGGTGTCGACGGTCATGTCTGGCGAGCGATCGAACCACCCAGCGAATTCTCTTTGCTGTACCGCGGATAGGGCAGGGTTGTGCCTGATACCTGCTATTCTGTTGTTTTCTAATCTGGAATTTGAAACTTTCAAACCGAGCTGTTTGAAACTGATTCCGCTGCCGCGATTATTCGAGAAATCGCTGTTCCTGACGGTATTCACTGCGTCAGCAGAATAAATGTCGGAGTACAAAATCCCAAGTCCGTCCTGCAGATTTTCCACAACCTTTATGCCATCCATCGAATGTCTGGCAAAATCAATTTGCAGCGCTAAAATGACCAATCGGAATTTGCATTCACATTCGAATTCGTACGGGTTTGAAAGAATTTTATGGAACTGAACTCACCGGGTTTCAACGCGTTGGTAGTAAAATCGAGTAAACCAGCTCGTTCTATGGTTATGTACTGGAGGTCGCTTCTCTGGGCCAAAGGGCTGAACCTGAGACCAGCCCAGGCAGCCTCCGAGCAAATGACACCGACGTCATTTTCATGAGTGCAGGAATTTTCGAATTCGTTCGCCGTCTCCGCCCGACATTGAGTAATGTCGATATCGTCTTCCGTGCATCGAACGTTGCTCAGAATTATATCCTCGTTGGTACCGGCACCGGGGATCTCCGATCGTTCCATGTTCCAATTGTCCGGATCCAACGCCAAGCCCAACTGGTGACAAACCAACGCGGCATCCCGGATCGTCCATCCGTAATTACACACCGTCCCCCACCGCTCTCCTATGCGGACCTACGCGTGAATATTCATTAAAAATCGTAGTCAATATTAGCGATACTTTCACTTTCGACAATTACCTGCAATCTGCCTTCAAGATTTGTCCGGCCCCCGAGGAGTCTGACGGGCGGGCCCGTGTCAATCGGGTCCAGCATCACCATTTCGGTGAGATTCTCGATGTCGGTTTCATTGTCGACCTCGTTAACGATTTCCTCTTTCAGGGTGAACAGGATATCGCTCGGACCCTTGCCCCTCGCGTCCAGCTTTCCGGCTACCATCATTCCAACAGCGGGTGGAAATCGAAGCGTAACTCCTGGCCGTAGAGTCAGTTTACCACCGGGTCTGACGTTTATATCTCGCACGACTACGTACTCTCCGGCGCTCAAACTCTCCTGACCATCCACCTCACCGCCGACCAAATTTGTACCCGGAGTGTGAAATTGAGGAACAAAGGTGGGATTCGATATTATCGTGTTCGCACCTGGGTTACTGCTGTGAAGTAGGTATGGCAGGTACTCAATTTTTGCCAAATTGTACCTGTCCTTCCTGCAATTACGAAATGACGATGAAACAATCAGAACGACAAAATCGAGAGACGTACGAATGGTAAATCAAACGACCAAATCTCTTTACCTGTGAAATAATCGTTCGACTATTTTCTGCTCTTCGGCAAATCCAAGCCAATTGTACGTACAGTTGATAACTTTGCTCTGGTCGCCCAATTGAGAGCCAATCTCGTAAAGTGATTCGGGATTGTGAAGAATATTCCTGAACACATCAACGTTCCCAGACGAAACGACTACGGCGGCCGCTACTTTCGACCTCGGTATCAATCTCATTCCCTGTGTATCCCCGTTATCGAGCGGTTCGCGAATTCGATTATCTCTCACGAAATTCCTCGTGAATACCAGCCTCTGGACATCGCTGTAGGGCGAAAGTCCGATACTGACTACAAATACACCGCGATTGTTGTAAAATTCGTTGTACTGAATAGCCAGTGTCGCGGGTAGCGTGTCGAACTCCTCGTAAAGTGGATTTCGCACAAGTATACCGCCGTACGAATGTTCTCGAAAATGATTGTACTCTATACACCCATCGATGTTCAGAGCTGGGCTCAGTCTTATGCCGAGCTTGGAATTTTGCACGAACACGTTATGGCCGATTTGTAGCTTGAGTAGATTTCCGTCGTGCCTCCAGCTCGACTCAACCTGAACCGCCACCTCCAAGCTACCGTTGAACCAGTTCCCCGTTATATTGACGTACGAATCGCCCGTTGAATTTCCCACCAATACGCCTACGTCCCTGTTTTTGAACACCTCGGAGTACTCCACTACGGTGGTTTGGTTGAAAGAAATGTACTCCGAGTGCGAGCTGTCGTTGAGCCAGACGGCGAAGCCGTACCCTCGGTTAGAAGAGATGCTCGTTCGGGAAATGTTCCTGTTACCACCGTAAACGGTGACGTTCACCCCGTCCCCGTTGTTGAACGATATGCGGCTGTCCGTTACGTTTATGTCAGCCGCTGCCCCGACGACGTGGACCCCCGCCACGTGATTGTTGTTCGACACCGAAGTATCGTGGATATGCAGACCCGAGCGAATCTTCTCCACCCCGATCCCACGCCCGTTGTTGTCAGCTATCGTGCTCCCGGTTACGTTCAAATCGTAGGTTTTTTCTGAAAACGGATAGCGAAACGCGCTCTTGAAGGGGGCTGATTCGAGAACTACGTAAAGTATAACGACAACGCTAGCTTACTGTAGCCGGACGAAAGTCTGACGAAGGCGATCATCGGCGAACGCGCCTCCGCGGTAAATTTGATGTACAGATTGTGACGAGTCGTCGTGACGCTCTGAGGCAACGTTCCGTTTCTAACGTTCACACTTGCCAGGAGTCTTTCCCCGCCGCTGGATCCGTCGTAGATCTCGATGGTTGCTGTGTCGTTCCGTTCCGCCGCCATTTGCAGAAAGTGAATGGTCAGTACGTGACCGGGTCTCGTGTAAATATGCTGGACAGAGTGAAACGAATCTTTTCTCAGTATGACAGAAATCTGATCGACGTAGGGATGATTTTAAGAAAGAAATACAATCGTCAGGAAACGGATCGCACGCGAACGCTTCTCGGTATCACTCACTTTGGTACAGACTTCCGAATTCAATTTGAACCGTCGTTGTTCCATGAAAATAATTATGGGAAAGGTTTGACTGGTAGTTCCGGGGAGTTGACATAGATCGTGATTGTCCGTTCTGTCCAACTTCTCCGTGGGTTTCTCGTCGTGGTGGACGTACTTTATCCCGTCGGCGCCGTTGTCGAGTACCACGGAGTTCTCCACGAGGGCGAGACCGCTGGAGCTGTTCACGTAAATCCCGTATCCTGAAACACGACGAGCGATTAACAGCGTTTCGCGAACGAAACTCGTCCGCACTCGGCGCTCGTTCGATCGAGTCTCACCCTTGTTGTTTCGCACGGTGCAATTGGTCATGACGATCGGCGCGTTTGGCGAGGTGACGTTCACTCCGTTGAACGCCGAATGAAGAACCGACACCGACTCCATACGCGGCGGAACACCTTCGACGTGAATCGCGGACGTTGTGTTGTATTCTCGCCCCGTACCAGCGTATCTGTACAGAGGTAAGGAGTTAATAACGAAGACGCGCCGTCGTTGATATTCGAAGTGCACGCGGAGCGGAGGAATAGCCGCCGGGGACGACGTGCACTCACTTGACGTCGACGTGTCGAAGGATGGATTTCGATCTGTAGATGTACATGGTGTTTTCTTGGATAAGCGGCGTGTCGTAAAGACTGCCCTCGAATCTGAGACCGCGCCAATGTTTGACGGCTTGGGTGCCACCGTCGTGACGTGGAAGGCAGGAAATCGCGAGATCCGGATGATAGTCTGAAACGGAGTGGGACGCGCGACGTATTGAGATACGGTTATTCGATTCGATTCGATGATTGATCGACGACTGATGAACCTACCGCATACCCCGGCACCGAGCTGCCTGTAAGACCACAGGTCGCAACTTTGCAGGGATGACTCGGTGCCGCGGCATCCCGGCTGCTCGTACAGAAGACGAGGTCTCGCCGGCCACTGTCTGTCCAACCAGCCACGCCATCGACCTCCTTGCAATCCCAATTCTCTGCAAGCTGTTTCCAGATCCGCTCGAGTCCAGCTAAAAATTGAAACGATTGCGTTTTCAGCGATGCAAGGGACGGAGACCTCGTGCCGTTACAGGGGGAGGGGGTCGAACGCCGAACTTACTTTCGAGAATTCGTGCAGACGGAACGCCATTCGCCCTGATGGAGAAGCTGCAGTCGTCCCTCGAGAGGGCTCGGCCCGTCCACCAGTCGAATCGACCTGGGTTCGGGCCGAGAGGACGGCTCCTCTGCGGTCGTCAACACGATCGGGTGTTCGGGGGCGCCCTGAAATCAAATTTCACGTTAGAGTTGTACAGCGAATGATTGTTTTTAAGGGTGGAAGTAAAAATCGAAACGATGTGGGCAAAAAGGTAGTTTTTGAAGCGAGGAACGCATAATTCCATTCACGTTCGATTGCTCGAACAATAGAGGAAGAAAGAAAGGGAAGAACTTATTCAACTATTGACTTGTTTTCGTGATACAAATAAATGATAATTGAAAAATCTGGTGAAACAATTATCGCGTTTAACGGTGAAATCTGATCACCTGCGGTGAAGCACTTACCAATTCGCTGGTCAAGGGGAGAATGGCGGAGAATTATACGTGCGGACTAAGCGAGGGATTTGCTACAGGACTCGCAGGTTGTAAATAAGGGATTACCTATTGTACCCGCCCTTTTCTTTTCTATCGGGTATCGGTGACAATAGATCGCCTATCCTAGACACTTACACGTCTCCCTATTTTTTTTTTTACACATGTAACCGAAAATTTTCAAGTACACAACACGAAACATTCATGGTATTTATTTCTGGTGCTAATCCGGTCGCTCGATACAAAAAATACCTCAGATTCCGAAGACGTACAAACGATATATTTATTATAATAATAAAATCGACGATGATATTCGTACGACCGAATGTTGTTTAAAATTGAAGCCCTATTTCGTTCGATGAAAACTATCCCACATAAATGAAAAACCTTATCTTTTATCTCTGAACCGATAGCGACGAAGGCTCTATAGTAAAACGACCAGCGGAATAGCCGCAAAACGATATTATATTTTTTGCTCCTCTGCAGCTCATCATTCTGATATTAAAAATATTTCAATTACGGCACGTCGTATGCACCGGTACTTCCACTTCCGTATACGCTGTAGGTTTGGCGGGTATTATGAAATTGAACGAGCGTAACCCTGAAAACAATCATGCAATTAGACACCGGGTAATAACACCGTCAACGTTTCTACGGCAAAAAGTCAAATGAATTAGTTGACCCTTGCAGTCTCACGAATCAACTCTCCGGTCAGCAGTCGGCGGTAATCGAGTGCAAGCCGAAGACCATCCTCGGGTCACTCCTCGTTGACCCGTCGCGTGGCCTTCTTGACTCACTCAGATCTGCAGCACTTTCCTCGTGTCATACATGTAAGAAGCGTACGGACGGTACGGTAATTGGCTACCTCGCTCGTAGTGCGAGTGCTCTTCAGAGTTCTGGAGTCAACATCGGGGAGGACCCGGCCGCGCTACGTCCAATTACAAAATTAAGAGAACAGAGCGTTTATTCTTCGCCGGAAGTCGGCTCCCCTCCTATACATATGTGTACATTTTCGAACAGCGTGCGAGTCTCTCGACCTCTGAGTGGGGCGGAAAATGTGAATGATTCGGTACAACGCGGCTATTATTGCAGGCCGCATTGTACGTAATCTCATTCGAAACATGTGAAATTCTTTGATTTTTGAATGACATCGAGGTTTGTCAGGTTCGAAGGATACGTGCATTTCGTGGGATCCCAGGGACTCTAGCATCGATATTTTTACGAGTTTGTCAACACCCGCCGGCCCGTGCGACGACCACTTGAAATAATTGGGATTAATTGTTGAAAGCTCTGCCCACGATTTCGTGCGGTTACTACAATAATCAGAGTATATTAAACCCATACCATCAGCGGTGTAGAATAGAAAAACGTGAAAATTCTTGGTACAGAACGATTCGTATTTTTTCGCGGTCTCCCGCCGTGGAGGAAAAAATAATTCAACAAAAAGACGAACGGAGTTAGAACGATAAACCGTAGGGATCACTGGCCCGAAACCTGCGAAGCCATCCTCGAGCGCGGAACGTGGAACGACGTGCACCGGAAATAGCGTAGACGCTCGCTGCTACAAACACCGGATTCTACATTATGTAGTAAACAACGAACAGAGGAATGCGTGTAATAAAATCATCCGCATCATCAAGGGATGCGATGCATCGGCACTTTTCGTTCCTGAAAATGAAATCCTACGGTGTCAGAAAATCGGACAGGCCGTATGTGATTTCTGTACCAATACGACGTACCGGGTGTCACGTCTTTCGAATTCCCTACGTGAAAAATATCATATGAAGGATAATTTGTTGATTCCGCTACGCCGTCCTGAATTCAACCTGTTACAATATTGTATACATTATGGTCTTTCCGCCTGTTTCCTCCGCGCTTCGGACGGTAGACAGACGCGCTTGACATACGACCAATCGCGAGCCGCATATCCCGGATTTTGTAAAAATCATAGATTCTCCTGTGCCGGTGGATAATTCCCTCGATATCCCCATTGCATTACCCTTGAAAGAGAACGACCCTCGCCTCATTCCCGTTCAAATGTAATTCCTAATCCCAGCAGCCGCAGAGTCCTGCTGGCGATTCTCTGACGACACATCCTACCGCAGATAATCGTTATTGTTAACTGTATATCCATCGTACGTACAGTTCGCCCGAGGTATAAGCTTGCACAGGTTATTTCGAAATCTGAAACCATTTCGGTCTGTAATACGATCGTAGATTATAAGAAGACAACTTCGAGTGTTGGAGCGCACGTTAAAACTCTAGGTAAAACTATACCGTGATCCGAATGTAATTGTACAGCGTACGGGAGCTATGAACCTTGGAGTATGTAATCGCCCGCGTCTCAGATGACAATAAAATGAAAACCGTACATCGTATCTACGACTGTTACGAATGACACGACTGGATGTGACAGAGAGAGTAAAAAAGAGATAAGTGCGCGCCTCCCGTTGCACCGTATGTACGTTTACCGTTAATTAGCACGTATACTATCTGCACCAGACGTTCGATTCCGGAAAAAAGTCAAACCACGTGCGCGATAATTCACTTTCAATGATTCATCGTGTCATTGATGATTTCATCGACATATACTTGTCGCGTGTCTACCTATACACGATGAAATTAGATCCATTATTCTGTGAATTCCGAAGCTGGTGCACTCTCGCGATTAACACGGTCACACGAGAGCGATATTTGATATATTTTTTTTTCTTTAGTTTTTATTCGCTACAATTGCTTTTCGTTTTACGTTGCGGAGTTCAAGCTACGATTATAAACGGTTTTGTCACGCGTCAGCTCATTCAAGTGCTGGCGGTGCAACGTATCTGGTGAACCATTAACGAGGTGACGTATATAATATATATATATACATGTATATAATTACGAATGTACACGCGTCATTTTCCGAGACAACTATGAGGAAGTTTCGGATAACGTTGCATTTCTTTCAGGGTTGGTGTGAAGCGCCAGCTTAATACGGTAACCGGTATAAGCCCCAAAAAATATACCTACTACGCTTTCCTGTAGTAGGTGCAGGAAGCATTTCAAATGACCTATGTATATTTTTGGGTATTTCCGATTCTCTCCGCATGCGAGAGGTTTCGTTGCGGTGAATTACAGGTGACCGATCGATCATCCCTAATCTTATACGAGGCTACCCATTACGGAACGGCGGAGTGGACGTAGAAAAATTGTCAGCGATATGAAAATAAATAATTAGGGTAATTATTTCACGAGATACATATTTCGCAATGATGACTACGGGATCGCATGGCTACAGGAAAGCTCGCGAACGAACCGCAGTAGCTTCCACGAATGATTCATTCGCATTCTATCGAAATAATCAGGTTGTGCGTAGAGGGATGTATACGTAAACAGAGATCAGGTGAATCACAAACTACAGATAACCTCGGTAAATAAAAGAGTAGACGTACATCGCAATCACACGGGTTTGTACCTGATGCTTGAAAAATGATACTCCGTTTTCTCGTATACTCGTAACAGATAACGGAAGCATTATTAGGTTCAACGAAAACGACAGTGAGCTCGTGCCACGTGATAACGTGGTACAGCGATACGCGATAAGATAAAATATTCCTCTGCCAATGATCCCTTGCCGCGAAATCGTCGATTCTACTTTCCTTACTTCGAATGAAAAATATCGATATCATTTCCAGAGAATTTACGGCTCATTCTTAACGATAATCGCAAGCGAATGAAGACGATTCATTGATTCGATTCGAATTCGACACACTGTATGTAAAATACATGCGTGCGTACGGGTCGGTATGTGCACCCGAGAATTTCTGAACAGGAAAGGGTGGCGGGTACATACATATGTATAGTGTTTTCCAGGACAGGTTGCGTCGTCAGTCCGCAGTTATTCCATCATACGATCGTAACAAAGAAGATCCAACTGTCGCTCTTTCCTCGGATAGGCACTCGGAATAAAAATCCCTTTTACGAGTCGTTTAGTTGTAGTATAGCTTCTTCCGGAGGAGAACAATCGCCATGAGACGGCTGTTGTGAGCAATTTTTTTGTCCCTGGTCTATCCGTACAAGGCAGAAGAAGGTCGTCTGATATGGAAGATGGAGAAAGGTGAAGGTTGGAGAACACGGAAGAAGGAGAAAGGGGTTGTTGAGATTTTTGTTTTAATAGCGGTATCGTCTCACCTGAGCATTTATGACTCCACGGACGGTAATCCCTATCATGGGTGCGAACCGGATCTCGACTCCAGCTTCAATAACGAGCGATCCATCTCGTTCGACGAAGAGATCTTCACGAACGATGTAAGGACTCCGTGATTTCTCCAGCAACCTTTCACCCCTGGTAATACGACCCCCGGGTAATTCGGTGAATCCCGATATTCCATAATCGGCGGTCACCCTGTTATTATCGTTGTTCTGCGGCTCCGTGTAATATATCGTGGGATCCGTGGAGTCGGAAAATTGTTGGGCCCTCAAATTCCGGGCGGAACACAAACAGGCGAAGATTACCAAAACGTGTGAAACGAACATCGTGACTTCGATATAAAATTGTCCTTTGCCTCTTCGGTTATAGCCAAAAAAAGAGAACTTGAGATCACTTGGATTATTTAAATTATTACACTAGAATGCTGTTACTTTCCAACTCGGTAAGTGGAATGCATGAATTTTATTCAAATACGTTTCTAGGATTTTACCGATCGGCGTAGATTGTAGAAAAACCTAATTACTTATACCGCAATAATTGTACTGAGTTAAAGGACGGATATAAATTACTTTTAAGTAACTGCACAGATTTTATATAATAATTTGAAAATAAAACTCGTTGATCTACGCAACAAGTGCGAATAGTACGTCTTCTTTTTTTAAAAATAAATTTCTCTTTATGCAGGAAGATAAACTTTTATCAATTGTCCTCATGATTGCAATAAAAAGATCCTTGATCATAGTCGTCCGTAATTATTAGAACGTTCCATCCCCAGGATGGGATATAGCTATACAAATATCGTTCTGATCCAGCGAGCTTGATCTTTACTCCGATCTCTTCGTCTACTGCGATACTTGGAATTTTTTGAAACGACGATGAATCACGCACCGTGAATGAGACGGTCGAAGTTACGTTACGTTGTCAATCATCAAAATCCAAGCTATAATGATCACGAACACTTTTTATAGATCCTCTGATTTATCAATCTATGGGTATGAGGAAGACGACGGGACACCATGGAAGTTGAACGCGCCATGGCGACGCAAATACATGCAAATAATATTCTTATTCCCGCACAACAATTACCGTTATACGATTGAAATAAATGAAGCTGCGTATCGAAATCCAGGTATAAAAACTATCCGATGCATCCAATTAATGATCGAATATTGTTTACTGTTTACACCACACATACACTGTATCGGGAGCGAACCACTCACGCGCGACTGAGGATGGCGTGGATAAGTTTTTGATCTAAAACAGGTAAGGAAAAACGATCACTTTCGTTATAAACTCGTGCTATACATGAGCGTTCTAACTGAACGTCTTTGTTGTATCGCGGATGACTCGACGTTAAATCGAACGAAGAGAACCGCAGCCCGAATGTTCAAATTTGTTATTCGGAAATCACGTTTGCTCACCGTTTTCACACGATATTCCTGATGATGCTTTCGCCCGCTGCCTCCTGCTGTTTCATTGGGCGCGGTTTGACTGCTGGCTGGCACACTCAGTGATCGTTGGAGTGGAAGTGTATTCGAAAAGAGAATAACGGGTCACGTGACACGGCTACGTTACGCAGGTTGTGAAACAGGTGAACCCTCCTTCCCCCTGCCAACCCGCGACGCCATTTACGATGCGCCTATCACCTCTCCCCCTGAATTCCCTGAGCAACCGACGGCCCTGTTTATATTTTATCACCTGGGAATCAGTTGCGTAGCGTAACGCACTACCGTAGTAACTACTGTCAACTGTCAGTACTCACTTTGCCTGGGGCTACATGTGCTACGATCACTGGATACGATCATTAGCATTCCGATTTCAACTACCCCACCACGCTCCAATTGCGGGTGGTGAATGCCGTCCGCGACGCCGTGCAACTCCTTTTCTTCGACGACCTGTTTTGCCTTCCCCCTGATTCCAGTACTCGCGACGTTTTCAAATTAGGCGCTATTACTTGACAGCTCGGTACACGCAGTTTGGTACCGCGAACTCGCTGGCGCGGCGCATCTTCCATTCCTTGCATTTCGCTCGCGCATGCATATTCGCAATGTTTCAGATGAGATCTGAACTTGCGTACATACAGGTTGTTCGAGAGTTTCAGGCGAGAAAAGCGGCAAGATACTGGTCTCCGATATATCAACGACTACGTTCATTTCCATTCGCCCCTCGAAGCCTGGCACGTGGTTTTTGGTGTTGGTCTGTAGTTGGATTTTCTTCGTTTTCCCGGCACGCGAAATTAGTGAAAAGAAAGAAGCTTAATTGAATTTGATCCGTAAAATGGCGTAAGTATCATTATAATGATTCGTTGTAATATTCATGAATCTGTAAAATGCGCTGCTAAATGGCGGAAGGGTCTTATTTCTATCCCAATTCACAGTGATCTTGACGAATGGAATAGCGACGAAGACACTTCGAATAATTATCAAGAAATACAGACTCAGAATTATGTTCGTGGTGGTCGTGGATCCAGGTCAGGATATGGTGACCGAGGACAGTCTGATCACAGATCTGGTAAGAACAAGCTATGAGTTCAGCTTGAGTTTGCTCTGAAAATTAAATCTTATATTCCTGGTTAATAGCCACGAATAAAATGTTAATCACTCTTTATTGTTGAACCGTGATCTTAATACAGCTAATGGAAATTGGAGAAGTAATGGTGAATCTCAAAGAGGAAGAGGAAACGGAGGGAGGGATCGTGGCCAGCGTTCGGAGAGGAATAATAGAAACGACTCCTCGTCTAATGGGCTGGAAATATTAATAGATTCAAGCAAGGTTGGCAAGCTTATCGGCAGAGGAGGCTGCAAAATTAAAGAGTTGCAGGAGCAAAGTGGTGCTAGAATTAACGTAAGTGTCCATATTATTTCAAATGCGCAATTTTCTTTGATGTTTTCATCGATCACCTCTCCTTTGAATTAATAACAGGTTGGTAAGCCCGAAGATAGTATGAGTACGACGGTAACTTTGGTTGGTTCTGAAGAAGCGCAGCAAAAGGCCAAGGAATTGATCGATGAACTATTAACAGAAAAACCGCCACCGCCACCACCACAACAGAAAGAAAATGTTGATGCTGAACCAGAAATGGACTTTACAAACTTTGACTGGACTAAAGCCAATGAGGAATATGTATGTAGATTTGACCAAATAATTACCTGTAACAGTACATGAATCACTTCAACGCACAAAAAACTTATATTGACCGAAACTGTTGAGTTCAGCGTTGGTCATAATGGGATTGGAGTTCTAATTGTCGTTCTTGCCTAGTGATGGGTCCGACCAAACCATCACGTTTCTCTGATTATCGAGTCTCTTGTTTTGTACTATTAGGCGAAATGTCAGCTGGAAAGATGGGCAAAATGTCCCAAGCTTATCAAGAACTTTTACCATGAAGATCCAGTTGTGGCTAACATGCCAAAAGATCAAGTAGCTCAGTTCAGAAAGAAAAACAACGACATTATGGTTTGCATTTTTGAAGAGGCAGCAGAAAATGATGAAAAATTCAGTAATCCAGAGATACCAAATCCTGTTCAAACTTTCGATCAAGCATTCAAGGTTGGTATTAGCTTTCATAGATGACATCAATTAAACAGAAATGCAAAATTTGCCGAATTAGAATGTGGGTTCTTTCCAAATATTTTCATATTTCATTTATACTTTCCGCTGGAATAAAAAATTTCAACAATTGGCAATCTTTTAGGACTACCCTGAAATTATGGAAGAAATCCTAAAGCAGGGATTTGCTACTCCCAGTCCCATTCAGTGCCAAGCCTGGCCCATCCTCCTTTCCGGCAAGGACCTCATTGGGATAGCACAGACTGGAACAGGTAAATTTTCTCATGTCTAAATTGTTAACACGTTCATTTCTTACTCATATACATGCCATGAGTATGTTGAATTTTGTATTTGTTCGTAGGAAAAACCCTGGCATTTCTCTTGCCTGCTTTAATACATATAGAAGGTCAACCCATTCCGCGATCTGAGCGCGGTGGACCAAACGTACTCGTTATGGCACCAACAAGAGAGTTGGCTCTTCAGATTGAACAGGAAGTTGCAAAGTACTCTTATCGCGGAATCAAAGCGTGAGTATTGATTTTCTAACGATGCAACTTGAAATCTATTCATTACTAGATTATTCATTATTAGATTAATTCGATTCACCTCTCTTGAATCTCCACCTCAATTAGTTTGGTCAATTTCAAGTAAACGATTACCGTATTATCTAATTACAGGGTGTGCTTGTACGGAGGTGGTAGCCGCAAAGAACAAGTCGACATAGTTTCCCGCGGAGTTGAGATAGTAATTGCTACGCCTGGAAGGTTGAACGACCTTGTCCAAGCCGGTATTGTGGATGTCACAACTATCACTTATCTTGTCCTTGATGAGGCAGATCGCATGCTGGATATGGGTTTCGAACCACAAATCAGAAAAACTCTATTAGATATCAGGCCTGATCGCCAAACTGTTATGACGAGGTAATGCCATCGCCATATTTTTTATTACAATTATTAGCGCTAAAGCGCGTTAATTACATTGTATTCATATCTGTGACAGTGCAACTTGGCCACCTGGGGTTCGGCGCTTGGCACAATCGTACATGAAAGACCCTCTACAAGTTTACGTAGGCTCCTTAGATTTGGCTGCTGTACATTCCGTAATGCAGACAATTCTCGTTGTAGATGACTCTGAAAAAAACGAAATGGTGAGTAGATAACGGTACTTAAAACAAAACACATGAATTTCAATTTCTTAATTTTGCAATAGTTATTTGAGTTCTTCAACAACATGGGTCCCGACGACAAAGTTATAGTGTTTGTTGGCAAAAAGTCACGAGTGGATGATTTGGCCAGTGACTTGGCGCTAAAGGGCATCAGCTGTCAAAGTATTCATGGTGGACGGGAGCAGTGCGATAGAGAACAAGCACTCGAAGACATAAAATCAGGTGAAGTTCGGATTCTCATCGCCACAGACGTTGCCAGCAGAGGAATAGACATCGAAGATATTACGTGAGACATACGAATTTATAGCCCTTTCTCCCTAGATAGTTCCTAAGGACAAAGCTAGGGCCTTGATTCACGAATGTATAACATACTTCGTAATTTTGTAGGCACGTGTATAACTACGATTTTCCGCGGGATATTGAAGAATACGTGCATAGAGTCGGCCGAACGGGACGTGCTGGTCGATCAGGAGAGAGTATCAGTTTAATGACTAGAAGTGACTGGTCCCATGCCAAAGAGCTAATCCGGATACTCGAAGAAGCTAATCAGGTAATAAAGAAATTTGCGCTTTTCCCCATTCCGAATAAGTCGAACATACGCCCAAATACTTGAAACTAGGATATTTCAACAACGAAATGATAGATATAAGTTGGTATCCGAATCCTTGAAGGCTCATACTCTTAGAACTGTTCGCATGTATAGTAAAGAGAATCAGTTCTTTTCTAATATAACTCCACTTCATTTAACTATACAGGCCGTGCCCGAAGAAGTGCATCGAATGGCTGAGCGATACTCCGCATGGAAGCAAAGAAAGGTGCAGGATAAAGAACGAGAACGCCTAGACGCAGGTGGTGGTGGCGGCGGTTATCGTGGTGGAGACAGAGATGGGGGCGGTCGTAGATATGGCGGCGGCGGTGGCAGTAGCTACGGTGGAAGCGGCTATGGTGGAAGCTATGGAGGTGGCGGTGGCCGACGTGGCAGAGGTCGCTCAGGTGGTTGGTAGAGATATCATGTCCCCATTTTATTGGTGGCCGATATACCAAAGACTGATGCATCCACAATAGTATTGATATAAATTAAGAGCGTGAATATATGGTTAGAAAGACGTACATATGTAACGTAAGAATTTTTTATTTTTTTCATTTCAATAGGTGGATAAGATATCTCGATAAAGAAAAAATGTTCCTTAGAAACAGTATTAGCACGTAAGTTTCTTACTGCCTATTTTTCTAACCGTTGTTGAATCAGGGTAGTATAAGAATATATATTAGTTACGTTATCAGGGTTTTATTCATTTTAGTTTTATTCATTGATCGTTTTTCATCTCATGGCCTTATTGGAGAGCCGCGGGGTCTAGGTATAATAGCTAGGCATAGTTCTATCCTCAGTTGACTTTGTATACGAAAATATTTTATTGTTAACTAAAACATAAGTACTGAATGAAAGTGCTGTGATGAATGCAAGGTATTAAATCTCCAGATTGTCAGTTTATATTCATAAACGTATTAGTGAGGATCCTCGTGTTCTAATGAAAAGTGTATTTGGCGTAACATATTGAGTACCTGTACACCAGTCAGAAATGACAAATACTGTTAAAAATCTAAAAACATATAATAAGATTAGTCAAGCGGCATTTGACCAAGTATACAAGTTAATTTGTACGTTTAATCAGTAATAAATATGCCTCGAACAACGTAAATTTTTTTCTTCAAAATTTTCCTAATTTCACCTGAAAAAATATTGTATTCTTGGGTTACACACAAATATTCGAATCAGTCTTTCAATAATGAACTTTATTGTTTCAGGCGCATCCAGCTGATTACAGAATTTAAAGTAACACAGGGTTAATGCGCCAGGACAGACATTCGAATAATTTAAGCTCTGGTTCTGTGATGTAAATACACGCGTAAACATAAAGATACAATGTACATTGGTATATAAAAAATAACGCCGAGGATTTAATTGTACACTTTGTAACTCCGTGTTTTGGTGTACTTTTCGGCAAAAGCTTTACCTTCGGGTGTTGGTATTGAGAAAGCAATGTCATCAATAGATAGTATGTATCCTAAGTAAAAGTTCCCTCTGCAAAAGAATGAACAGTGTAAGATTACAAATCGAAGAAAATGAAACCAGCTACCAACACCAGTTGATGTGACAATTATCAGCAAACAAACCTTAAAGTGTCCATCAATTTTGTGGCGATACCCTGTTTACGGTATGTCATGCTTGTCCACAGAACTTTGACGCCACATTTAACGGCAGAACTTTCTGAACTACAGCAATCAATATCTGATAGGTCTGGTATCATGCTGTATGCAGCTGTGATATATTCTGCGGCTAGTACACCGATAACTTCTCTATTCCGGATGTAAAGGTAGATCTACAAAAACAAAGTGATGAATTGCATACGTTGGAAGTGATTATCATCTTTGTATGTTACCTTGTCTTTTTGATAGTCTGACAGTTTCGTCTCTGCAAGTCCCAAATCTCTGTCGACGAATGCCAGAATTTCCGAAACTTTTTTCCAGTAATTTTTGGAATCTCCAGATTCGACCAAGATTATTCTGCTGGATGTATATGGATCTGTGCTCACAACACGTTCGCGTTTCCACCCCTAAAATGGTTGAGTGTATTAATGTTTTCAGCTGTGGGTAACGTCTAGCTTTTTTGTACTGTGCGAAGAGACACAAACTTCTGTTAAAACTCACGGGAAATTTCAGAATCTTCCAATTATCATGATAATTGCGATGAGAGCTCTCGTCGTCTGGATCTCCCAGCTGGTAAACGACTCCACACTGAGGACATTGAGTGGCGCCGAACCGTTTTTGACCCACATCCAGTTGGTATTGTTTATCATCTTTATAAGCAGTTTTTGCTGCTAATTGCCAACCCATAGTTCTCTTTCTGCCGTGATTAATCTTTTTTGGGCTATCCCTGGATTGGAGAAAATTGAAAAAATTAAATTGAAGCGGACATGATTAATGAGGTGCCTGTTTCACTTAATGTAAGTTTATCCACTCACCTGATTGCTCCACTTCCAGCAAAGTCCTTACTGAACAAAGGATAGAATCTGGTCTCTTTGTTTTGATTGGCATTGTTGGCAACACTCTGAGCTTCAAAATTGGGAGCAATACCATCCTTTATATTCATTACCGATGTCATATTAATGAGCTCGCTAGCAGGAGACATGGTAATATCATTTTGAATCATTGATGGTTTCAATGGCGATAGTGGTTGTCTGTGTTCAACTGTTAATGATTCCATCGAGTCATATTCATCGTCTGCCCAATCATTTTCTAATATTTTTAGAATATCAGTTACACTTTTCTCATTTGTAGGAACTACAAATTTAGGATCATCAACCGTTAAATCACTAGCATCAAGTACTATATTGACATCTTTGGATTTGGCAAGGATATTTTTGCACGCCGTTGATTGACGAGGTTTCAGCTTGAGTTTCCCATGTGAAACCTGCAATTTTATCATATTGTTAACAGTTACAGTGGCCAGAGAATTATTGACCAATGTCCTGTTAGTTTTGAAGAACTTTCTTCTTGGATCAACATATGGAGATGTAGCCTGCTCTATTGCCGGAGCAAGAATATCAGCATTTTTTTCAAGCTCAGGCTGGTGAATAGTTGAAAAGATATTTGCAAGACCTGCATCAATAGTGTCGTCTTGCATCTCAACTAAGGTTGGGCTAGAGTTGTTGATCTTATTTCTTTTTTTCGAGGCTTCTACTCTTGATACATGTTTTTTAGGTCTTGGCTTTCTAATGCAATGCCCAATTCCAGCATTGATTTCACCATATCTGTGCCTCTTGGAGGATCGTCCATGATTGCTCTTGGCAGGTAAGCTACGTCTCTTTTGTCCACGGCGTACCTCATTCCTGTCAATGCTCACAGAGGATCCTCTCACAGGGAGATTTGTTGGTGGTGAGCTATAGAACGATTTGGTGCTTAGCTTAAACTCTTCCTTTTTCTCTTGAAATAAGGCTGCTCTTGCCCTAGGCACAGAACTGCACTCATCTGATTTGAATAGCTTCACAGAAGCTGGAGCAATGTCGTCGCTTGCTATTCTCTTAGATCTATTCTCTTTGTCATCTATTGGTGAAGAATTTCCATCAGCCACAATACTGTTTGAAAATTTTCTGTGATGTAAACGAGGAAGTGCAGCTTCTTTAGTAACAGAACCTAATGGGGTTATCAGCTTCTTCACAGGACTATCTTCCTTCTGTGGCGTTTCTGCTTTAATTTCAGAATTAAAAGCTGGTTCATTCTGAACTTCTCTACCAAAACTCCTTTTTGGTGTGTCAGTTATACCCGATTTCCAATGCACACTTTCGTCCAATGGTATTGTTTTTTCTCCAGAGGCTACAGGTAGCACCGGTGTTGAAATTGGAACAACTGGGGCGGCCTGACATGCTCTTCGGCGCTGAGAATAAATCGCAGATCTAGTCGACATTTTCAGAACAGTGAATGGTGCAGTTGGCACCACATTCAAATTTTCCTCGAGATCGTGGTGTGAGATTCTTTCATAAACATTTGAATCTGACAAGCCACTTACCGAAAGTGCCTCAGGGACAAAGGCAGCCAACGGCGAGTCAAATGTGCGACGTGGTGAGTTTGTAGAGCTGCTAGGAGTTGCATCGCTTAATGCTAATGGCGACATCGGCCCTAGATCCGATTCATCTCCAGACACTCCCCCAGCTGGACTAGACCTCCGGTCATCGCGAAATAAATTTCGCTTGCTCGATGAATGAGCCGCAACAAAAAGACGTTTTTGGGCTCGTCGTGGAGTGCTGAATGCTTCTGCAGTCACAGATGAGGGACCGCCACCCGTTAACATATTGCCAAATCAGGATTTTAATAAAACTCCTGTAGTTCAGAAGATTATTTGTTGTGATTCAGGTTTGAGCGCCAAACTAACGCTCTAACCAACGAATTCAGAATTCGTTGATTCTAACGTAACCAATCTTCAAGCCTCGGATTTCCTTGCACACTCCACGCGACCAGCGCCAAGTCTAATTTGGCAGGATCTGAATCTCCCGTAGAATTTTTACAGGTACGTGTTTTAAATGATAAACAACAGGTAAAAGAACTCTCGTAATCGGGCGAGGACGCAATATAACGGCCGTTCACGGCGATATCAAACACCAGCACGCAAATACGCAAATGACAACGGATTCGCGCCTAAAGGTGCGATTTCAACGACAAAACTGCCCCCTGGATAAAATGCGGCGACAAATGTAAGCGTCAACTCATCTCGTGGGATTTTCGAAACCTGGCCTGCTCTATTGCTACGGAGGTAGCTTATACATCTTTCTTTGGTTATTTTGGCATTGAGTTACTATACTTTTCGCAACGTTTCTACAATGATTTCTACTTAATGTGAGTGAGCAATTTTTTTATCATTTAGCAGCCATCAATAAAAATTCCCAAGCAAAAATTGTTTTAATCATTCCTTAATTAAGGAAATTCCGTCTAACCTCCGCATCGATCCATCAATCACGACTATCAAACGATTGAAAAAGAAATTATTGTAATCTGGATGAATAAGTGGCTATTATATGCTCTAAGGGCTAAGTAGACCTACAAATGGAGGTTATTTCCTGGCTTTCATTCATATCTAGAGATTCGTGCGAATAAATTTTAGAGCCTCTGTTGGTTTTTTTTTTGAAACGTACCGTCGTTCTGATACAAATTTATTATGAAAAGTAATCATCAATGAACGCAATCAATCGTAAATTTTTCATTTGGGCATAATTTGAGCATCCAAAATCTTGATAAGCACATGTTGTATGATTATGAGGAAACACTAGAAAATTCCTTGACTGAATCTAAGAACGGATTAACAATAAGTCATATCATTAGCAGTACGATGAATGCAGCATCTATTATAATTCAATATGTATTTATTCGACTATCATTTCGAGCAATGGGTTTGTCTTGTAACGTTCAAAAGTCCTCCGATTCGTGGAAAACTCGACCGTATTACGTAGTTAAACAAGTTCAAACCGCACAAACAAACTCCGTCTATCGCGCCCCTACGCGACCCCTATTGGCTACATTATATATATACCGAGCGTTGGCGCCCTTATAGCGGCGCCATTAACTCTTCGAACTTCGGTTCGTCCACTTCGTCTTCAAGAAACTCGTTGCTCATTCAACGATGAGTTGTACCATAGGATTCTAAAACTTGTGAGAATAATTAATAGATAATACCTCATCTATGGATAACGCTGATTGATTGAACGAATCAAACATAGCGAAATATTGAATCAGTTAGTGGAATCGTTGGGGAAAGCCCCGAACCAGCGCGTACCCCACGCGGCCTCTGATTGGCCCGGCATCATCCGATGTATGTACTACTTGGTCATATTAACAAACGTTTGCGCAGCAGCGCCATTATCTCGTCGAGCTTCGAATCCTCTACTTCGTCTCCAAGTAAGTTATTGCTCATTTAACCATCCCTGTTTCCCCGTTATAATGTCGAATTCTAGAATTTGCAAAAATTAATCAAAGAATCGTATCCGATCTCGGTTTAACGCGGCTTGATTTAACAAATTAAATGTGGTTATACAACAAATCAGTTCGTGGAAACGTTGGAGCTAGCCTCGAACCAGCGCGCATCCCTACGCGGCCTCTGATTGGCCCGATATCATCCGACTTATATACTTAGAGCTAAGCGGAGCCATTGCGCAGCGACGCCATTACAATACCTCGTTGTACTTCGAATCTTCTACCTCGCTCAAAGAAACTCAATTCTCATTTGATCATTTGGTTACACATTATAATATCAGATTTGAGGACTCGCGATAATCGTTGCATACATATCGGATCTCCGCTTTTCCTACTACATACGATGGTGAGCTGTGATTTTATCAACTTTTTTGTATTTTTCCACACCGGAACTTCGAGCTGCATGGCGCTCCAGGGTGCCTTCGATTCGACTCGTTTATTGGATCCCGCGTTCGAACCGCTCCATAGGAAGTGAATTATAGCGTCTTAATATTTTGATTCGGGATAGACATTCTTTTGTTTCTGACCGTTGGTTTTCTCATTTGTTAGCGTCTCTGATACAATTATTCACCTTCATTCTGGGTTTAGTGCGTATTAGTGATCAAGTAAGGGCGAAACTTTTATTATTTGAGCACTTGCTCAGCAATTAGGATGCCGAGGTGTGATTTTGTCATAAATACGATCTCGTTACAGTACGATTGATGTACTGATTTCTATTTGATTTAGAGGTGCAATACTTATTCTTGTATTATTACGCATTACAGAGCTCAGGTCCTCCAACACTGCGATTGCGTATACGAATCCGAGCAACCAATGCTTTTCGAATGTACAATATCAGCAAATATATCCCAAAACTACTCCCTGTTCACCAGGCTCAGGAAAGATCCATCCTGTTCACATCCGGGTAACATCCAAGACCTGGGAACTAGAATCAGGAAAGAAATTGGTGAGTCCAGAATTTCAGTGTCTTCCGGCTTATTATCTCTGAATCCCTCGATTGATATCATCTGTATATTTGGAATCTGCTATATTAACAATGTTAAAATTCTCTGTTACAGATGGTATTCCTGCATACAATGCAGTCTCCTCGCCCGTTTGATCATCGACTATCGATACGAAGTGCAACATCTCTGTAATTATAATTTTTCACCACCATTCATTTCATTCAATTCACAAATCTTTACTTCTCGTTCTTCATGATTTTGTCCTTGAATTCTTACAGCATCATTCTTCGTGGGAGTATTCCATCGAATTCTCATCGCACCACACTTACTACATTCAACCTACAGCGGTTCAACCAACTACACAGCTGTAGCCATCAGGGAGGCAGAGACGTCCGGGTAAAATCCAAGACCCCCGAGACCTGGGAACCGGCTCGGGTCCGGTGTTGGTACTGGCAACGATGGTGAGCGCAGTCAAAGTTCCTCGACTTCTTTGCCAGCTCACGCGATGGTGAACGCTGGCATCAGGTCGTTGTATTCTTTTATTTCCCAAGTTCCATCCCTTTTTGTTACATGGCGTGGCGGTACCCTGAATTTCAATATTATTAGGTCAGGTAATTGTAGGGTTGGTTGTTGTTGAGCATAGCGCACCTGCACCCTGTAACGTCAAATATAAAAAAACTCTTCCTTAGAATCAATCAGTGAAAAAATCAATGAATGATTCAGTCAGTCCGTCAGTCAGTTAGTTTATTAATCAATCAATCAGTTATTCGAGCAATCAGTCAATCATTAGTTCAAGTCTGAACTATTCAAATGAATCACAATCACATCTTTGATAAATTTAAGTGCAAGAGTGTGCAGCTCATAGGCAACGGTCAAGACCGTCGTTCAATCGACTCACGCGTTTTCCGATTTTTATATAATTTTCGGTGATCGATTTCGTTTGCGTCGATCACTGATCGGTCATAAAAATTTTGTCGTACGAATGATGGTCCTTGCCCATAGGTTCAGCTTTTTCAGGTACATCAGGAATTGAATTGGATAGCTTTCGCGAAAAGTTAAAAGTCATGTAGTCTCAATTTAATGGTCAGCCATCAGCTGAACCAATTTCGAATTTGATTTCTATATCTTTTACCTATTTGCTTGCTTGAGATTTCGAATCATTTAACTCATTTTGAAAAAAATTGCAACCCGTCTTTAGGTACCGATAAGTAAATTCACTAGAACTATAACAGGATGTCTAATCAAATTTTCTTCCCTTACACACAATTTTGAGCCCTTAACTTTTTCTTGCTTAATGATATTTTTCAATCAATTTTATCGAATTCGTCAATATATCGAATAATTTCAGTTGTCAAGAGTAAATTTACTAAATTCATTCAAAGATCATCAATGTTTTTCTAAGTTTCGGCGTGATAACAAACACACCTTTTCACAAAATTTAAATAAATTACGGCTTCGGCCGGGGCCTGGGCAGCCTTTAGATTCCCATACACACAACAGGTTCACAGTAAGTTCTTGAACGAGATACCACGGCAATGAATGTGAGATATGAGTGAGATGGAATGTTTTTGGTACACTTTGAAAATGATTTTTTAAATATTTTTTTTCTCCAGAGTAATTTGCCAAAAATGGCAAAACGAATGTGAAGCGAATGTCTGGGTGCGCCGGCGCAAGTACGAATCGGGGTTTTCGTCAGTAAAATCATTTCTTGGATAAATATAGGTGAAAGGCAGGTATAGGTAAATTCATGTACCGCGAAGGGTTTTCATTTCGCATGATGTGGAGTGTGTGTGTGCGAGTGTGCAAGGCATTATAGTTTTAACCGTTGGGTGGGATGTGGGCTCAACAAAATGGGTAGGCAAGAAATCGGAAGTGCAACTTTTCTTTCCACAGCAATTCCAAGTGATCAATTGAGTAGAGATTATCAAATTGCGTTATCTAATTCTCTTCAATCTTTTGCTCGATATTTTTCTAATAATTCTGTGCATATGGTCTTTTAGATCTTTTTGCTGAGATCTGATAGATCATTCTTATTTCAATACTTCACAAACCCAATCACACAAATTGAATTAATTGTTTCTGCTTCCCTGTAATATTTGTGGTCACTTGGAATGGGCAAAATACGTCCGCCCTGCTCTCCGTACCAGCCGTGGTGCATGGAAGTGAGGTGGACGTTGAGCTCGAAGACTTCGCGTCGAAGAGGATCGCCGACCGCCACGCCACAAATCCTTTGTAAACCTCTCTCCTCTCCTTCCCTTCTGCAAATTTGAATAGAAGAGTGCGATTAAAAATTGCATTTCTTCGATTCTTATAAGCAGAAATACTCCAAGTCTGACGCTGCTCGCGCGGGTATACAGCGCGCGGACAAGGAATCCCATGTTATTTGTTATTTTTAAAACAATAACGAGCGTGACTTGCCATCTTGCAAGGCGCTCTAAAAACTTGTCTTTGGAGATTTTCTTTCAGGAATTTAGAGTGAAATAAAAACCCGAGTTCCGTCGCCGCTGCTCGTATGCGCGCGGACTTGGCGCTTAAAACATGCATTGCAACGCTTCATGCGTTTTAAACTCAAAAACCGAAACATTGTAAGGAACCAAGTACTATCGCACCTTTTTGTGCGTGGTACTTGACTTCCACGGGATTATTTGTACAAAAACTAATCCAAATTTTACCTTTCAGATTAATATTTCCCTACTGTTAATACTAATAAACTTTCTTGCAGGTCCTAATCATTAGTTTTTATTTTCAGCATTAATGCTCATTTGAATTTTCTTACAGATGATAGGGTTTAATCTTTAGTTTTATCGCTAATCAGATGTTGTTCACAGGCTGTCCCTGGCTACTAATATGCAGTTTGGTTTCTGATTTCAGGTATTCAAACTCCCGAACAACTCTCAGGATTCTTGCGGATTCTCTTCAGTCTCGTTACTAATCAGATGTTGTTCACAGGCTGTCCCTGGCTACTAATATGCAGTTTGCTTTTTGATTTCAGGAATTCAAACTCCCGAACAACTCTCAGGATTCTTGCGGATTCTCTCCAGTCTTGTTACTAATCAATTGTTGTTCACAGGCTGTCCCTGGCTACTAATATGCAGTTTGTTTTCTGATTTCAGAAATTCAAACTCCCGAACATCTCTCCAGACTCTTGTGGATTCTCCTTAGTTTTGTTACTCATCAGATATTATTCACAGGCTGTCTCTGGCTACTAACACAATTCATTTTATGTTCTAGCTATTAGCACGCTGCATATCTTGTATATTAATGTTCAAATTTTGAAATTTCAGATTGGTCCTCACTTCATCGAAATGTTGATCTTATAACCCCAGTAAAAACTTGAGTAACATGCAAAATTTCTTTTCTAGGAACGGAAAAAATACGTCTTTAACCGCAGATCATGATCTGTACATTTTGGCAACCAAAATCATTTTTGTTAACATTGCTTGTTTTTTTTCTTTGCAGAAATCCAATCTGATTCATCAATGATGTGTTTATCACTTTTTTATATGTTTCAAGATTCATGTTTTGTGAATTTATCGACAATTGTGGTTCTTATTTGCAGAAATTCCATGTAATTCAATAATGATAGGTTGATCACATGTTCCTATGTTCCAGTTTTCTAGTTTTATTATATAATTGACGTACGCTTCTTCTCTTTCCAGAAGCCATATCATCAAAACCAAAAATTTTCAATTACTCAATTGCGTTTTGTATCTTTGATCATGATGTTTAGTAATAAGATGACTGATAATAACGAATTTTATTTATTTGTGTGTCCATATTTCATGTTTCATGTTTGATGTGGTACCATGTCTTGTGGATGTTTGTGTTTTATGTTTTCATGTTTGTGTTTTATGTGTCCTGTACAAGTTTCAATGTCCATTTACACCATGTACGTTACTTTTCATCTGTGCCAAACACATAATTTATTCCTGTGTGATTTAAGATGCAATTTCTGTGTCTATAATGAATATTTTACTGTCTCAAAAAATATCTGTTTCTTTCTTTTATCTATCACTCATGTTTCTACAGGTTCCATTCCACCAGACCGGCCCATGAGGGGGGCCCAACAACAGTGGTTTGAATAGGGCTTAACGGCGATCGTTCCACTTAAAAAAAAATCCCGAAACGAGCCGAGGACGCTACCTCATATAAGGTGGTTTGGAAACGCGTCATTTCAGGTTTCTTACCTCGAATACTGTGGCTCTGCAAATTGCATATCAATGTAGAAACTGAATTTTCATTTATTTGTAACTAAACAATATACATTTCAGAATTATCATTTAGGTTTATTGAACGTAAAGCGGAAAGTGAAAAATTTATTGATACAACTTCGACTCAGATTTTACGAGGATGGTTGCGGAGGATTATGGTCCGGTCTTGTGTTCATAAGATCTTAGCTGTAACATGATTCACCTATGGATGTAAAACTATTTTACTTGTGATTCAACATATTTCAAATAGTATCATAAAAAGTAAATCAGACCGAATCTGAATGGCACTTGAGCTTAAACTTTTCAAACAAATGAGACAACCTCGTTACTCGAAATTTTTTTCTAGATAATTTTTGGTAAGGATGTCAGTTTGAAGATGATCTGGTGATATCCAGTGTTTATTTGCACACCCAGCAACTGGACACCTGTTGAAAAAGGAAATGTTGTAAATCCAAGTTTTAAAATTGATTCCAGAATGATCTGACAGAGTTAGCTTACTTGGTACGACTGTTGTTCTTCAATAACGCTTGAATACTTGTCCTTTCATAAACATGACCACAAATAGTATTTGTGACTGGATCGACCATCCGTTTTTTTGTTATAGGATCAATGACATTAATTTCTTTTTGAGTCACAACCAGATCGTCATCTTCGATAGAAGCATTGCTTTTCGGTTGGGCTGCTGTTTTGGAAATATACATATGTATAAGTTAATTGGGAACAATTAGTTAAATGGTGTTCTATTTGCATTACCGTCCAGGAAGACACCAAGTTGATGTTTGAAGTCCAGAAATCTTTTATGCTTTGAAACACTTGTGTTAATGCCAGCTATTTCGTTTTTGAATTTCTGCAACCATTAGAAATACATATTTAGATTGTTTGTAGCAAATTTGAAATAATGGACTTGAAACCATGTACTATCATACTTGCAAAGTTTCTTCACAATCAAGTATTTCTGCCTCCTCACCAGGGTCATTTTGTTGAGCGGAGTAACTATCTAATATTTCACATGATCGTTGCAGTTTTGTATCCAACATACAACTTCTTTTAACCATGTCGGTTAGGTTATTTAATACCTTTTTCTGTTGCTCGTCATCTGCAATCAATCACACTTATTATACAATCTATATCGTAATTTCTATACATGCAATTTTTATAAGATAATGGAATACGAGTTGTTTTTACTCGTATATTCATAAATATTGAATGTCTCAAACATATTTTTCATAACTCAAATAGTGTACAAAACTCACCAACATAGCTGATGATATTAGCGGCTGTTTGTAAATACATATTGTACACCTCTTTAGATAATACATTCATACTCTCCATGTTAGGTTGTTAGTTTTAATCTGCTTAGATAAAGTTATTGTAGGACTTGTGTTCAATGGGGTGCGTGTGATGAATCGAAGACTGATTTTTTCATTCAGTATACCGCCAAAATCAAAAACTTTTGACAGCTCGTGCTACCGCTATCACGTGTGTCACGGAATCGAAGTACATACGTTGTACGTACATACCTTGTTATTGTGGTACCGTGGTGAAAACCCTAACCACTAACACAGGGAGCCATGCAGTGTTCCTTGCATGCTTGCTCGTGTATCAAAGTCGTGTATTTACCTCGGTTTGAATAGACATATGAAAAAGAACATTTCTATCGTTATAACTCTTTCGATGTGAATGATGATATTCATTGTGGGATATGAGGTGAGATCATCAGTTCATATTTGATCATTCCCAAATGAGAGGAGCAGAGTTTGATTCTCGGTTATTTAAATTTTCTTTATCAAACAATACGCATAACTGATAGGTTAGAAATGTCCGACTCTGAGGGCGGTAATTTATCCGAAGATGAAAATGAAATATTGGTATATGTTGAATTTGAAGGATACGTTGACAGTAGCACTTTCAAAAATGACAAACTCAAGCTTGACATTGCTGGTATCGACTCAGATTGTCCAATTATGCAGATCAACGGAAGGGTATGTGTAACTTCGATTACTGCTGTTTGCTATATCCTAGTATCGACTCTTTCCATTACCCTTTTGTGCAACTATTCAGTATCATCGAATTACTTGATCACTTTCCACTGGTTGATCTGATTCTTGTAAGTGGATGATTTTCATTTAATACAGTTCTACGAAGGCACCTATCATGATGCTGTCGGAACTTACATGTTTTTTGAGAAGGATGAATCACCAACTGTAGATGATCCAGTATTTGATACACCTCCAACGCTAAAATATTTTGCAAAAACAAGAAAGCTGCTCAAAATGGAAAGGGTGTTTGCTATGCAAAGAACTGAAGTCTTGGGAGATTCTGATCACAATTATTGCATCCCCAACATGGATACCATCCGAGAAGCAGGTGTACCACCGAAGTATCAAAATGATGGTAATAACTGTATCTATTTTGGCTGGAGTTTCTTCCTAATTAAAAAAACAGTTCAGTTCTAAGGAAGAACAATAAAGTCAGTACACAATATTGAAGCTATTTGAAGAATTGTAGTATTCAATAACAGGTAATTATTCCATAATCTAACACACTTGCATATTTTAGCTCTGCAGTTCTGGGAAAAAATGCGTAATGATAGGATGCAAGCATTAACTACATATTTAGAAAAGCAGCAGATTCGGGAAGAAAAGCGATTGCAGGGTATTGAGCTTGATTCTGAATCTGATGACGACAATCCATTTGCTATGTATAAACCAAAGAAGAGTAAAGACATGCAAACTACAGCCCAAAATGCGGAGTGGCAGTCAACCAAGTCAGATAGATTAGAAGACACTACCGAATCAGAAGATACAGACGTCACAAATATATTAAACAAGATAATGGAACTAGACCCACATCTAGGAGAGACTGAAAATTGCTCAAATAAACCTTTCCAGAAGTTGACAGTCATAGATCCTGGCCCGTCAACTTCCAAGCTTATTGATTCTGATAAGCCCTTGTTGGCTGTTAAAAAAAAAAAGAAAACATATAAAGTTACATCTAGAACACATCAAACAGACGTATTTAAAAAGCCAAATAAAAGAGCTCCAAGATCAAAGAAATCTGTGAATGTTTCTATATCAAGTCAAAATACAGATAAAAGTGGCCAACTTTATTCTCCACAATCCGAGGTAGAGTTGCTTGATACTGGAGACCAACAATCTCCACAAATGCTATCAAACACAAATGAGAGTGAAAAAGATCGTATACCGCCCCATGTAACGGGTACCAATATGAAGAACGTGTGTCTTGTATCGCGAAGATTGGAAAAACAAGCAAAACGTGAAGCTAAAATGAAAGAAATTTCAGAAAGGCTTAAAACACATAAAGAAGAATTATTAAAAATGAAGAATTCCAATAGATCGCTTCCAAATTCAGAGGCTAAAGATTTATAGCTTTGTAATTTCAAAGTTCAAAAATGAAATTGTGAAGCCCGAGTTGGTTGTATTATGTATTTCGGAAATTAAATTTGCTCTCTGTACTGATACTCTTGAAGGTATACGTTGAATAATTGATATCAATAATATGGCTTGCACTGTTGTTACCGGTTGGTGGAGAGACTTCTCGAATGAAGCTCAGTATCAAACAACCGGCTCCTCTGAAAATATGTCAACATTAACGTCACACCCTGCGCGCATCATATTAGGAAGAATAACGATTGAACCAATTTGTTCTCAAACCAGTTAGTAATATTAACAATGGTGAACCCATATATTTTTTTGTTTTCTGTAGTATGCGAGATATAAAGTACAAATTACATCATGTAAAAACACAAATTGTATAAAAGTATATCTAGGAATAATGATAATATTATTAAATTAATAAACAAATGTATGTTACATCAAAATCGCCTGTTTGCTAGGTTCATAGCATAAGGTTCGAAAAGATAACAGTACATTCATTTGGATCGAATGATGCACTGCCTTACATACACTAATTCGCTAAAAATGTACTTCATTGAGTTCACCTGGTCTACACTTTGTATGATATGTGTGCCTCGGGGTTACATGTGATATTATATTTGATCGTGCCATTGGGTCTATTTTTGCACAAAACAAGCATCAATCAGCAGTTTAACAAAGTTTTTAAGACACAGCATGATTGTACAGAAAAAAGGTACATCTAGGGTTAACGATGGTAGAATTATCAGTTACTCGAAAAACATAAGAACAAATATGTAACTAAATTTTGTAGTTTACCAATCCAAGTCACCCGCCAACTCATCGGGATATTCTCCGGTTAGGCATGCTGTGCAATGTCCAATATAATTGCAATCTCTATTGTCCATGCCGTGTCTCACTGCTTGAACTAGCCCCTTGACTGATAGATAAGTTAAGCTGTCAGCACCGACAGCTTTAGCTAGCTTCAAGTTGTCCAATTTATTCGCAACTAACTCTTCACGTGTTGGAATATTTATTCCCATATAACAGGGGTATTTGAGCGGCGGTGAAGCAATTCTTATATGCACCTTAAAATAGTTTTCGAATTATTGAAATCGATACAGGATTAAAATTTTGACATTTCGTCTGATGAAAATCGTATACCTCTTTAACACCAGCATCACGCAAGAGTTTGATGATAGGACCAATCGTGTTACCTCTGACAATTGAGTCATCGATTAATATAAGACGTTTTCCTTTAACATTCTCTGACAATGCACCAAACTTTTTAGCAACTCCTAGCTGTCTCAATCTTGTGCTCGGCTGAATAAAGGTTCTACCGACATATCTATTTTTGCACAGTACCTCAGCAAATGGTATCATTGACTGAAATTATTAAAGAGAATGTCTGTAAAAGTGTATAATAAACCCAAAACGATGACTTGAAAATTGCTGTTCACCTGTCTAGCATATCCATGAGCTGCTGCTGTTCCAGACTCAGGAACTGAACTTACAATATCACCCTCTACAGGAGATTCGATGGCTAATACTTTTCCACACTCCATTCTGACAGAGTACACCATCTGACCTGCAATGAACGAGTTTCAAAAGATCATAACAAATTTTATACAGTTCAAAATTTACATAAATTGCCTCGTCAAGGTGGTGATCTACCTACCTTCAAAAATACTGTCACTACGTGCAAAGTACACATATTCAAATATACAAAATGCTTGTGGCTTTTTGTCTGGTCTTTCAACAATATCAATGGTTTTAATTCCTTCCCGGGTGAGTTCGACGATTTCACCTGGGAAAACTTCTCGAACGTATCTAGCACCGATACTTAAAAAGCCACACGACTCGGAGGAGATCACCCAACCATCAGCCTCATCGTCATCATCTGATTCGTTGGCTGTGAAACAAGGCAGACATTTATTTTCATATTTATCAAGTTTGTGCAACCTACAACAAACACTGGAGATCAATTCATTCTACATGAGATATGCTAGTCATGGTTATTGAATTGTCATGGAATCAACCTATTGAGAATCTAGCTCAAACCACATGCATTTGCCACCACCACCCACCAAGGTTACCGATGGGAACAATTTTTCCTAGACAGAGAGGTCGGTTTCCATATGGATCTCGGACTCCATAAATTCTGTCTCGATGCATAATGACCAGAGAATAGGACAATGGAGCCAGTTGCATCAGATGTTTGATTCGTGCTGGCCAATCGGGTCCGCTAATTTCACCTTCTGGAGGATTGAGACATAAAGCTTGTGTGATGAGTTCTGAATCAGAATGCGTTGATAATCCAACTCCTCGACTGAGTACCTGTGATGAAAGCAATAAAAGGGTAAGAGACTGAATTGAGAGATAATCACAAAGATATTAATTTGCAGATCTGGCATTAGTTAGGATTTATATAGGAAAAAAACTATTGCCAACCATCTTCCTGAGAGATTCCGTGTTAACCAACTCCCCGTTGTGTGCCACAGCAAGTGCTCCGTGAGCTGTGTGAACGACAAATGGCTGACAATTAACTTCTTCGCTTGCAGCGCTTGTACTGTACCTCGTATGGCCTATTCCTAAATTTCCCCTCAATCTTCTAATATTTTCGTCATTGAAAATATTGCTAATCATTCCCATTCCCTTGTGAACGTGGAATGATTTTGCGCAAACACCTTTACTTGTCACAATTCCTGCACTCTCTTGACCTCGATGCTGCAGAGCTACGAGCCCTGCATATAAATTAATACTTGGTTAATATATTACAGATCAAATGTCACAATCATGGCAAGGACAGTTCCAAAAATGTCTTCTTCACATACATTTCACTCTACTCCGTCTATACTTGGAATTTTATGCTGGGTTTACCTAAACAAATGACTTGTGCAACATCGACCTGCGACGGCCAGTCACCAGCAGCAATGCATCCAAAAACACCACACTCATGTGTTAATCCAGATGACTTTTGTCCACGAGTTTCACCCTTACTACGAGGTCGCCTCGGTTTGATGGTTTGCACAGTTAGTCGAGACAGTGCTTCGTTGCAATCATCTTCCTGCTTATCACAGGACATGTTTGCTGATCCTGTAACACAAAAGGTGAACTATGACAATCCATAATCAAAATTTATTTTCTGAACCATTACCTGAGTTTAAATTTTGTAGTTTGTAGTAATTCATGGAAGTAATATTAATTATGATTATTCAATTTCATGATATCCAAAGAAACGCGCGGCTATAAATTGATTTCATAAAAATTTGATATTACAATCTTAACGATGTATTGCGTAATTTGTAATACGTGTTATAATTTTCACAGAGTAAACAGATATCGGGGCAAAGTCACAGGGAGATAAATAAAGCTTCAACTGCCTCTAACATGTTGAACAGCTTTGCATTAAAAAAAAAAAAAAAAAAAAAAAACGGCGAACGTTAGATCAACCATTTGGATATTAGATGTAGAATAGTATCCTCCGAATGATTAATATTCTAACAACTATTTCATTTTTTATTTTCCGATCAAAGTAGATGATTTTTAAGTTCGTCAAAAGATTTCCAGACCATTTTACGAATTTACGTACACAATCTTGTTGTTACAAAAAACATACTCCCAGTCTAATGTTGCAACAAATGTAGAATGGAATCTTATATTCTTGTTTACTCTTATCGATCTTTACATGAACAAAAAACAATGATACATGCCTCGGTGTAATCAATAAATAATAAACAGAATATTGCTAATACGAATAGAAGTGGAATTCGATTGCAAAATATGAGACAAGTATAACGCGTATTATGGTACATTCCATTTTGATAAGAAGACCCCCTGGCGATCACAAGTTAACCCGGCCTATTATCACGCGACTTCATAAACTTTTGACCCCCGCGAATATATCTTTATTGCGTTTTTCTTTTTTCAAATAAACTTGAAATTTTTTTCTAAATGTTGTAATTTCGCAGCGTCTTTCGTCATTTTACAAAATGTAAGAAGTGTCCAGATTATTTGCGATATAAATTCAAACACGATATATAATTAGCAAAAAAAAATAAAACTTGCACGGAAGACTGTAAGGTATATGAAATGTGGCTTTGCTTTAGTTGGATGCACATTTGATTGGTCATTGGAATACCTTGAGGCCAAACTATTTTTGCTACAATTATACATAGAGATCATTAAGCATGCAACATTTAATTGATAGGGCATAGGATCTTGTCTTCAAATTATCGTTCCAAACAGATTAGATCAAGATGCTGTTATAAGTGAGCGTAACAATAGTCAATTATCATTGGTAAAAGAGGTATTACGCCTATTTGTACTATCTAGATATGTACTAGATATTTACACATGCGACATCCACGTGGTGTGAAATTGTAAGTTCAAGGGCGATCACGCGCAAATCTCTTTAAATATAACTACAGCAAAAAATCCTTAAGACGTTCTGATTTAAGTGTTGTGTGTATGTCAATTGAAAATCAAATAGGATTGACGAATACGGATCCACAATATAATGCGTAGGGTATCATACTTGAAATTTTATGAATAAAATGCTACGCGCATAGATTAGTTAGCTGCTCGAATGACATGGTATGTGGTAAAAAGAAATGAATATACGAATAATTTTGCCCTTATTTAAAATGCAGATTTATCGCGATCCACATAAATACTTTCTGACAAGACGGTACAGCGTTATAATGGACACCTGTTGCCGAAACGCATGAGCATTGTACATTGTGACGTAAAATTTATGTTGGAGATGAATTTTTTTCATAATTTTGAATGTTGGTTCGTCAGAACCGCTTTCGAATGCTAGCCAAACTTTGGTTTATAATGTTGGATTAAACATAGCATAATACATGGATAATTCTAATTCATGTACTCACAATATTCCTTTGGTGAAACGTGTTGCAGATTACCAAAGCGCCAAACCAACGTGCTTACGAGTCGGTCGCGTGGGTTAGAATGATCCGTGAAGACCAATGAGAAATAGTTTTTCGAGTGGAGGGGCCTCCCAACTCTGAACACTCGACCAGCTTCTTCGAGTTCGTATTATTTTATCTCTTTAATATTATACCCTGCTCTTGTACATGTACCAAAGCGATTTCATATGCGAAACAACAACGTATTGGGCCCCCTCCCCTTGCAAGAATCAAAAAACATATTTCAACAAGTACAATTTCTAATGACGCACATTTGCCCGCCCGTTCAATATAAATAGGTATCTACACAGATTAAATTTGCTTTCAGGAATCGTAAACATTGATAAGATTATGCGATCTTAATTCATCTGAAATTCCGACCCTTATAATTGCAACGTAAAGTTTCATCTTCATAGACCTAATTGCCACTCTATTTTGTTTTTCGCTAGAGTAATTTTCCGACATGACTTATGAATTGACATCGATTTCATCTGTAGTGGTATTGTTAATTGATCATCATTCATTGCATTTTCTCCTAGTACGTACTGGCGATAATTTTTATAATTGACCATTATTGTTGTCATCAATTACATTAACGGACTACTGCTCGTGTACAGATGCCAAGAGCTGACCGTTAATGAAGTGTGTGCTCTGTACGCATACATATATTCTTATATCAAATATAATTATCAATTGTTAAGCAATGTGGTCGAATGACGCATTAGATCTCCGAGGGAGTTTGGTATTCTGCATATTCTCCTTGTTTAAAATATTCAGGAATTTGAGCAAGCTCTGCCAGCCAACAATTGGCTTATTTTCAAGATCGGTATCTTGTAAAAAACAAAATATTTCGACCAGTGAACCGGCCGGCCGATACTCCCTTTTTTATTTTTTCCTCCTGCAAAATTCCGACTTTTCGACTCCCTTTGCAGACTTTCAGACATTGTTTGTTCGTATATCGACGTTTTACTACAGTATGAAGAATGTTTCAGAGAATCTTTCCAAATTTCAGTAGCTGAATTGAACAATCGATTAGACCATGCTGTGTAGGCTCTTTTCAGCTTACGAGATAACTATTAGAATTTTTCAAATAGAACAAAATCAATTATCGAATTGTCCAGACAGTTCCAGGTCCTCTAACGTCCTCTAGATAATCATGCCACAATTCTAATCCGTGTCGATGTAGGATTAAACATTTTCTTATCTCAAGATATAATAAATTAAATTAAAGAAAAAGTCAATGTTTCCCAGGGGTATCATATTATTACATAGATATGTATTGCGTGAATGATAACATAAAATTTTAACCAATCGGCAGTTTGAACACTTGGTGGGGACATTGAAACCGATCCGTCGTCTTTGGAGCTCGTCTTGCAAACGTTGCAGTAGTCGGCACATCTGTAAGAGCGAATCATGTCTCATAGTAAGTCACATATTGCATTCACTGTATACGTATTTACAATTCCCCTAATCATGCTTTACTAGCCCAAAGAATCAGGGCAATTAAAAATTAGATAAAGATGCATTAGGAAAACGAGATGATTATACTCCACAAGCACGTGGTATGTGATTTTTCACTCGACTGTACATATAATCGGTTCGACCTTGTGACAATACGGGCATCTCGACGTAGGGCCAGTTCCAAAAATCTTAACTGATTCAATGAATTATCGAAAAATAAAGAGTTACGTGAAATTATTTAATGGACCCGCACATTGTGTTTATGAAGTCCCTGATATTATTGACCCTAGTTTTCATTATAATGTATAAGCAGAAATTTTGTACTGACAATGAGCAAAACTTTGCAAACATTTTAAATTATATCTATTTGTTATGTAGAATACAAGCTCGGTAAGCTCATCATCGAAGGAAAGACCAAACAGGTCTTCGAATTAGCGGACAATCCTGAATTATGTTTGCTGCAAAACAAGGATCGCATTACCGCAGGAGACGGCGTGAAAGCCCATGATTTGGAAGGAAAAGCAGCTATTAGTAATGCCACAAACAATAAAGTCTTCGAATTATTGAATCAGGCAGGCATTAAAACAGCTTATGTTCAAATTGCGGATGAAACTTCTTCCATATCAAAGAAATGTGAAATGATCCCGATAGAATGGGTCACCAGAAGATTAGCTACTGGAAGTTTCATCAAAAGGCGTACAGGTACCTAACAAAATCTATTAAAACCATTCATTACTTTTCTTAATATAATAAGCTCTTAACTCTTGACTCAGGGGTGCCAGAAGGATATAGATTCAATCCACCGCTCCAAGAAACATTCTTTAAAGATGACGCTAATCATGATCCACAGTGGACCGAAGAGCAAATTATCTCTGCCAATTTCAAAGTGAACAATGTTCTAATCGGTCGAGATGAAGTCGACATTATGAGGCGTACGACTATTGCTGTTTTTGAAGTACTTGAAAGAGCTTGGGCTACGAGAGACTGTGCTCTTATAGACATGAAGATTGAATTTGGCGTTGATAGCAATGGCGATATCTTAGTGGCTGATGTTATTGACAGCGATTCCTGGAGACTCTGGCCCTCCGGTGACAAGAGATTAATGAAAGATAAGCAGGTGATGGCTTGAGAGCATATCTATCATTTAGGAAAATTTAATGCACATGATCACACGAGTCATGTTTCATAAATTACCTGAGATTTGTTTTACTGATTTCAACATGATTATGTTATCCACAGGTGTACAGAAATTTGACATCTGTCACACAAGCTGATTTGGATACTGTTAAGCGCAATTTTAAGTGGGTTGTGGATCAGCTTGAACATCTTGTTCCACCACCAAGTTCATTGGTAGTGATCCTTATGGGTTCACCATCTGATGAAGAACATTGCAGAAAAATTGCGAAGCATGCTCAAGCCTTAGGGTTGAGAGCTGAACTCAGAGTTAGCAGTGCCCATAAAGCAACTGAAGAAACGCTCCGAATTCTTGCCGAATATGAAGGAAGTGGTGAAAAGGTACCAGTAGACTGACGGAGGTCATCATTTTCACATTGATCTTTCTGAATGACATTTACGAATTAACTTGAATTTTAAATCTTTCAACATTGTAAGAATTATTTCCGACAAAAAGTCTCACTTGAGACAACAGCAAGCTGCTTCAGAGATAGTGTAATCTACATTGGCAGTTAACAATTATTATCAAACATTGTTTGTGCATACTTTATCTGAATCATTTGTTTTGTCTAGGTGGTGCTGATTGCTGTGGCGGGGAGAAGTAATGGATTGGGTCCTGTTCTCTCTGGCAATACTCCCTTCCCTGTCATCAATTGTCCTCCGGTGAAGCCTGACAACGTTGCTCAAGACATTTGGTCATCTCTTAACGTACCTTCAGGTAAGTTTTTTTATCGTTCATTTATCGAAATCTTAATCTAAGGATAACACCACATTTCGACTATTAAACCATCTGAGTCGAATACCTAAAGTTTCCAACGTGTTTTGTACATGTTATATCAAAATTAGAATTTTGTAAGTGATCTAACCAACGTTCGATATGTTTTGGAATCGCAGGACTCGGTTGCACAACGGTTTTGTATCCTGAAAGTGCAGCATTGGCAGCAGCACAAATTCATGCACTGCATGATCATCTCGTATGGTCACGTTTACGAGTGAAGCAATTAACGAACTTTGTTACTCTGAAGTATGCTGACAAGAAACTTAGAAGCCTGAAGCTTTAAACTTGTGACAGCTGCCTTCTTTTGGATATTTTTTACTTTTGTTGTACCCTTAAAATATACTGAATTACTTGGGAAATATCCTGCATCAATTGCAAGTTATTGAAGAAAATTCACAGTGCATCTGTGTGACTATTATTGATCTATATAAGATATAAGTTTAATTTTTTTCATACCATTTACATTGTAGAACAAAAAAATGTTGATAAATTTCTATTTCTGCTATTGTAATGAAAAATAATTTCTAGGACGCTTAAATTTTTCGACTTTGAACTCTATGATAATTACGATTTCAGAAACTCATCCCGAATCTCAATCTCCCTATTTTGATTGTGTTATTTTTCACGTCAGAATTCTGAAGTCAGGTCTTTGCTGTAGGTTTGGATTGTGTAAGTTGCAACACATCACATCGTAAATGTTTATGGTAGCTGTACTCGTGTATGCAATACTGTTGTTTTTACTAGTAGCGCTCTATTGGATGCAAGTTTATAACACTACAATGTCTCCCTTGAAACAAGTTTTCGAGTAAATTTATTCCACTCGAAGTTTTTATAATAAGTTTGTATGCTAAAGATTCAAATAAAATTACCATTAGAAAACTTTTGAATATTGTTCTCTCAAGTTGTGGACTTGAAAAGGAGAACTGAACTATTCTCCAATAGGCACCGCTAACTCAAGGTGGAGTAAAAAAAAGATATCCATTAGATTTCCATTTATTTTTTTTAGTAACTCAACAGAGTTGTTCACTTTATTGTAGTCAACTGCTGTTCCATCCCTTTATAAATCCGTAAAATGTAAAAACATATCAAGGAAGTCCTCACTATCATTGGTTACTCTTGGCTAAAGCCTCGATTTCATGAACTTCCTTAGGACAATTTTTGGTCAAAACGACTGGGCCATCTGCAGTTATCAAAATATCATCTTCGATTCGTATTCCAAGTCCATGAAATTCGGGAGGAGCTAATTTATTTCTAGCATTCACGTAAATACCTGCAAAAGTAATTGGAGCATCATGAATAATTCAGTACCAAATTATTATCAATTACCACTCATTTACGACTGACCTGGTTCAACGGTAACGATCATCCCAGGTCGTACTTTTATCGATCGAGATATTTTTCCAGTATCATGTACATCCATACCTAAGTAATGGCTAGCATGATGGGGACAATAAGAAAATGCAGCAGCCAATAGTTTATCGTGGCCAACACTCTTAGGTATTAATCCCACATCTTGCAATCTTTTTCCCATGAGTAAACACATTTCATGGAATATGGAATCTAGTGTAGGCATATTTCTAAGTTTTTCAATCAGTTCCTTTTGAATATCGAGTACAACCTCATACAAGATTCTTTGCTGAGGGGTAAAGGTACCGTTTATTGGCCATGTCCTTGTTATATCTGATGAGTAACCGTGATACTCACAACCTGTATTTGGAATGATAGGTAAAATGAGTAATCAGAAACTGGCAAAGTGAGCAAAAGATGATCAATTCAGTATTGATTATGTGAAAAGCTATAAGTTTGATTAATGTAATTACCAACCAGCATCCATCAGAACCATATCTCCATCTGCTACAACTTGATTGTTTGTGATATAATGTATTACATTAGCATTATTTCCACTTGCTACCACAGGTGGGTATGCCAAATATTCAGCGCCATTCATTCTGCATTCATAATCGACAGTAGCAAATATCTGATGCTCGGTCATTCCAGGTTTTGAGATTGCAATTGTTTTGGCAATAGCTGCAGAAGCGATATCACAACTTTCATGCATGAGTTTAATCTCAGCTGCAGTCTTGATCAGTCTAATATCGTGTATGAATGTTTTCAGTGAATCAAATACCTGTTTTGCAGATTGACTTAGAAAGTTGGATAATTTTTTCTCAAGTTCTGGCTGTACTACTTCTGTATGATCGTACCAAACAATTGTGTTTTTGTTCTCTCGAAGAAAGGACTTGATGTAATTCTCAAATTCTGATGTAGGCAGTGCTTGATCAACCCCAAACATGTAGGTAGCAGCATCGACTCCTGTTCTCGGGCCATCCCATAACTCAGATTGTGAGTCCTTTTGTCGTACAAATAACGTTGATGAACAATTATCATTGTTCACAGTCATGACCAAAACACTGTCAGGTTCTTGACAACCGGTGAAGTAGAGAAAATCCGTATTTTGTCTGAACACATAAGGGATTTTTTCTGACATATAAACTTTGCTAGCTGAAGGAATAATCAGAAGATGGGTTCGATCTGGCATCTGTGATAGAGATGAATCTTTCTGGATATTTTCTATTAGCTTAGATCTGCGATGTTTGAAATCCTCTAACAAGATACCAGGTAACAATTCACCTCTTCTGATGAGATGTGGATGGGTAGCTGCCGTTGGTTGACCATAGCTTCGTTGTAGAAAATTTATATTCCGGTTTTGTAATGTGACATTTTTCGATATTTCTACATTTGTTGAATATTTGAGCCTTATTCGGTGTCCTAGTGCTGCAAAATTTGAATCACAAAATTAATTATGAACAAATGGTTCAATAAACTTGTATTTGAGGACGATAGCTATTGCTTGTCAACTCTAATTCATGTTTCATCTTAATTTAAATTCCATTTGAACCAAATTACACTAAACCCAATGAATGTGACATAACCCATCATTTACAATAACGTGTAGTTTCATGATATGGATTTTTAATATACCTACCAAGCTTATTTGAACATAGTTTCACTAGTTTATTGACGAGGTACATTTTCATGCTGTTGTTATGTGGTTAAATTTACATAAACAGAAATGTTTCATTTTGCCCAGCAGACCACAACTAAAATTTAAAGGTCTCGACCAAGTGCTTGTGAATGCTGTGCCATTGTCAAATTCTTGATGCTCATTGGTTAATACAAAAAGTAATCTGCTAGTGGAACGGTATGTTTACGTTCAGCGTTGACTGAAGATATAGGATCTTCAGACGAGTTCAGTAATCAATACACGAACTTAAATAGTGTTTATTCTCAATTAAAGATGTTTGGTAAAATGCTAGACAATTAGTAATTCAAATAAAAGTGAAACAGCGAAATTTGACGAGGGCCGTTAATTATGGCCAGGCTTAACTTTGCCAAGTACAATTCATCTCTGTGACATCAGTAATAAGTAGAGAACTGTCAGTCTATTTAAAAAATAAAAAAAAATAAGAAGAGGATGAGTAGATATTGAACGAGCAAGAATAGGGTAAGATTAAGCTGAGTTGGATAAAAAAGTTTCAAAGCGTAAACCGCTTGGAACAATGGTATCAAGTAAGCACAGCTTGAAAGTCATATCCCTTGTATATCATAACCTTTTGAATCCTGTTAAGTTCATTCGTATATTGCCTGCCTCTACTGTAAATTTGGATAGAATTTATTACTGCCTGAGATTTGATAAAACAACGACTGTACCTTCAATAGACATTCTTTTATGCCACATTATATTATGTATTTAATCATCGTTCGTTAGTTTTCTAAGAACAGCAATGTTCATCAAGAACTTATTTAACATTTAATGCACCTCATATTTGGAGCTAGGTTGATATAAATTCTCTACTTTCCATGTACTTACTTCAATGATAAAAATGTCGCTATTTATAGCTCTTTCAGAGCCGATCTCTCACATGCCGACCAGGGCTATTGGGAGCTTAACTTAGGATTCTTGAATAAATAATAAAGTAGAATCAGGCTATAGAAAAACGCTTCAAGAGCTATGGCTGGACATTTCAACATAGCAGTCAGACCTGAGATTCGCTTAGACAGCAAGTGGCTCAAAACAGATCTTCAACGTGCCCTGTGCCAAGATGGGCTAGCTGATGTATGGAACGGAATGGTTCGAGATGGAGAAATTATTGGATCGTTTAGCGATGGTTTGATTAATTCAGCAGGAGTCACAGCAAGAAAAGGTTTGACACTCAGACTATTAGCCAAAGATTATTTACATAAAGGTCAAAGAAAAGATTTAGTTGCACTCGAAATCTCATTCGCATTTTTCTTGTTCCTTGTAGTCATTGTGCTTGGTTGATGTATTTTAGGGGACAGCGGACATTACTACTGCAATTTAAGAGTATTATCATGTCTCTGTTGTGATGGAATCTGTGGCCCACAAAGCGGATGCAATTGTGGGCCTTGCCAAAAGATAGATGCTGAGGAGGCAGCGCTCACAGCAGCTTTGTCAGAAAATCGTATTCCGGCACAAAGTGTTATGGATTCATGGCTGTGGGGCCCCCAGCCTTGTAAGTTAACAAAAAAAAAAAAAAATATATCAATGATGAGCCAGAGTTAGTTTATAATTCAAATCCATCATCATTGGGCGGTAAATTTTCCATTGAAGCATTTGTGAAAAAAGTATTTAATATTTTAGCAGTAGCCGACTTAACAACTTGCATCGAATCTCTCATTAGTGAACAAAGAACTCGTTGCTATGAAGTAGCTAACAGTACATTATTTGCTACAAGATTGAAGCAACGTTTAGTGGTTGCTCGAAGATACTTCTCAGCTTTATCACGCCATAAACCACATGAAACCAAAGAAATTTCTTCTTCCAAAACACCAGTAAAGACCCAAAAAATGTAACTTCATTATTTTTTACTCATCTGATGTGAAATTCATGTATCGAAATATATTATAAATTGTATTATTTTAGTGTCAAAACATGTGAAACGGCCACAGTTGGTCTAGCTAGAGTTGGTTCACGAGCAGCTTTGAATTTTTCATTTGCATTTTTACGACGTGCATGGCGTTTGGGAGAAGATGCCGATTTATGCAGTGAACTGTTGAATGAATCATTGGAGGCTCTGCAATGTTTACCAGAAGCAACTCTTTTTGATGAATCGAATGTGTCAAGAGTGTGGCTAGAAGTTGTTGAAAGATCTGCAAAATTCTTACGTCAAGTAGTAACTGGGTAAGATGACTAAATAATGAAATATGTTTGAAATCGAATACCTATTTGTTGGATAAATTATTACCCTGAAGAAATTGGTGTTTTGTAGGGATGTTGTCACTGGAAAATCATGGTGTCCAGTCCCTGTATCGGATCAACATACTGCTCTCTGTCTATTACTAGAACTTGCGACGCAAAGAGGCACATTGTCTAGTCTATTGGATTCTGTTATTTTGCTGCTACATCTCAGTGGAAAAACAAAGCATCAAGATAATCGTGTGATGCTTTCTGGTACTTCAGCACCACTAATTCCTCTACTTAGACGGTTAGAAGCTATACCGCAGTCAAGACACACCGTGCATGAGAATAATACCCCTGGACCTTGTGAAGTCTTGTTAAAATATTTGAGATTACCAGACGATGATACTGTTGCTGTAGATTTGCGTAAAGCTGCCGTGATTATCATGTGTCATCTGAGCCGCCTAGCTAGTCCGTTGCTTCCGCCTTCTATGTCTGGGGGATTCTCTAAAAATCAAGCTCAGATGTATCAAGAGGTACTAGCATGGGGCGGAGTCAAACTTGGCAGTGGTACATCGCCATATTATTGCGACAGTATTGCGGAACTAGGAGTTAAACAACTATGCTGTACTGAAAGAGCATTGATGACTTTGTCATCTAATGGAAAAGTTTATATGATGCATTATGGTTCTGATACGCAATACCCTCAAAGGGTTTACGGATTCTCTGAAGCACCCGTTATAATGATTGCCTCACATGCAGATGGTAAACATTATCTGGCTCTCACTCAAGACAACTTAGTATACTCATGGGGCAATGGAGATGGCGGTAGACTTGGACATGGTGACAATGCTTCTTATGACGAGCCGAAAATTATCGAAGCACTTATCGATAAAAAAATAACGACAGTTGTTTGTGGTAGTACGTATTCTGCTGCACTTTCCGCCAATGGAGATTTATATACCTGGGGACGGGGAAATTATGGAAGATTGGGGCACGGGAATTCTGATGACATCTCGGTTCCAACGTTGGTAGCTGCTCTAAGTGGCCACAAAGTTGTAAATGTTGCATGTGGCAGTGGTGATTCACAGACCTTATGCGTCACTGATTCAGGAATCGTATTTTCATGGGGTGACGGAGACTATGGCAAACTCGGTAGAGGTGGTTCTGATGGAATAAAGACACCTAAAATTGTCGACAAACTTTCAGACGTAAACGTTGTCAAAGTATTTTGTGGAGGTCAGTTTTCTGCGGCTTTAACAGCCTATGGAGAAGTTTATACCTGGGGAAAAGGCGATGCATACCGTTTGGGGCATGGTAACGAGGAACATGTTAGATTCCCAAAATTAGTCGAAGGGTTAAAAGGTAAAAAGGTCAAGGATTTAGCTGTTGGAAATGTACACGTGTTGGCATTGATCGAAGATCAATTGGTATATGGATGGGGCAGAAACGATTATGGGCAGATTGCTCCCACTTCTGGCTCTACGGTACCAGAGCCCACTTTGTGCCCAGCATTGACCGGAAAAAGCGTGATAGGCTTGGTCTGTGGACCAACTCAAAGCTTTGCTTGGTCAATGAGATCTACATGGTCAGTAGCAAGCAAAGTTGCCTTTGTGGTGGATGTTCAAGAAGACACATTTAAACTGTTGGATACCTTATTGGCTAAATCTTGTGAGGGCTTACCTGGAACTCGACCACCGACACAAGACCGTGAATGTCTAGCTGTAGCTGCTTTAAATTTATTGAGGCTACAACTCCACGCAATGATCATACATAACATTGACAACAAATCCGTTGGTCTTGGGTGCACCCAGTTATTAAATTCATTAAAACAACGATGTGTCAATCTCGCTAGTGGAGCTGGAATACTAGCAACAATACAGGAGGCAGCTCAGGCAGTACTACAAACAGGGTGGAGTGTCCTTTTACCCACAGCCAATGAACGGGCTAAAACGCTGTCTGGACTTTTACCAAATGCAAATGGCCTGGAGCAATTAAATACAAACAAAGGTCAACAGTTTATGGCAGATTTGCTAGTTTCAAGTTTGATGGCTGACGGCGGATTAGAATTTGCTTTGAAAGCAGCTATAAAGGCAGAGGTAATAGATGTTTCTGATGAAAGTGAATATCCCATAGTTTCAAATGCAGCTAAGACTGGGGAGAGTAAACAAGCCAAAGAATTTAATTCAGAGAAGCATGTTACAATACCATTGCTTCAGCTTGTGAAACAGTTGATCAAAAATGGATCTTGTATCTCACAAACTAAATTTCAAACATTACACCAATCTTCGCGGAACGAAAATGCCCCAAAACTTGACAATTCACCCAGCCTTAATTTATTACTCAGATTTCAACGCTTGTTAATAGCTCAAATGTACCAATGCATATGCAAAAATAACTCTGATAGCTCCCAAGATCAGGAGATGCTAGGTGCTGAATCTCTTTTGAAAAAATACATTTGCCAAGTTTGCAATCATGTAATAGAAACATTACCATTTGCAACTGAAGCTGCTGGTACAAGTACCAAACATTTTACTCAGGTAGCCTCAATAATAAAAGGAGACATCATACATATTTTGCTCCCAGAGTTGATCATCTGTTTGATTTTACTTCAAGTCGATTATCCGATGCTATTACGCAATATGAACTGGATGGAGATTCTGTCTCCTATTCTGGATATTTTAGATAAATTTAACAGACTGGCGCCAACATTTGAAAAAGATGATGCAGATGACTTGTCATGGCCAGGTATCATCGCACCTCAGCATGGAACTAAAATACCTATTCAAGATGAACCTTCTCTAATCAGATGGGCAGATCTGGAAAATCACAATCGCGATGGCGGCCTGTGGATAGTCATACACAACAAGGTCTATGACGTTCAAGATTTCAGGTACGAAGGTGCTTGTACGCCAGAAATGCTCCAAAGATTTGCTGGTAGAGATGCAACTGCGACATTTTTGAGCACTCCTCATTCCCATGTAGCGCATAATATGATGGACTCATATTTTGTCGGCCATTACTGTCAAGCTGAAACTAATGACACCCAGTTCACCATCGAGGAAATGAATGTTTGTTCTTGCCTTCTCGACACTGAGAGATCTCTCAGCCTTCTGCTAGGACTGCATGCTCACAGAATGCGCCAAAGCTTATCCATACAACCTGCAGAAGAAGAAGCTGGCGCATGGGTTAATGCTAACTTTCTTCGGGGAGGCCTACAAATCCTACAACCACCGAATCCATATGAAGAAGAAAAAGGTGAAGCGAGAAGTAATAATTCAACGGCGGCTAATTCACCTACTGAACCGCCGCTACCGATTTGTACCAAAGACGAACCCCAAAAATTAACCGCTGATAGAGTAGCTGCGTTTATTCAAGCTCTTGCAGAAGCACATAAAACCGATACATTCGTTCAAACCTTTTTGTCCATAGTTGAGAGGTACAGTAAAGCAAACAATTTGCTATCACACGTCGATTTTTGCGGTGATCACCCGGTTGAAGAAATAGGAAGACTTCTGATGGCGGTCATGATAAAACATCTCGCCCTAGGATATCAAGTGATTGCATTAGTTGACCAAGAATTGACGGATGGAAATGCTAAGTTAACAAAACCCATAATAGATGTGATAAAAAATATTCATCAAACAAAGTGGAATTTGATTAGATCCAGGCAGTTGCAAAATAGAAGCTACAAAGAAGTTTGTGCACCAGCGCAAGAAAAGTGCAGGTTTTTATTATATGAAGTTAGACCTGCCACGAGCTATGAAGTTAAAGCTTTACAGGACTTGAAACTTTTGTATACAGTTCCGAAATTTAAGAAAACTGTGAAATCATTATTGTTGGACCTACGTAAAAACAAAGACTCATTAGCCAAACCAGAAGATATCGTCAATACTTCCATTCAGAATGCGGAAGCTAAAAACAAATCTGACGAAGATTTATCTCCAAAAACTGGAGCATCCATTGCAATAATTCCACCTAAATCACAAGATACTTCAGTTTCAACTAAACTAATCATGCAGTCAATCGATAAAGTTAAGTCTAGACCATTAGTCATTGACTCAAGTGAGTTAATGACAAGTATCATCAACTTTACAGTAACTGAAGAAGGTGGTGATGTCGAAACACTGCGAAGAGCAATGTATTGTCAGGTTCAGCGAGTTAAAATGCGAGAGAGGGGCATACTGATGATACAAGAGCTATTGAAGAAGGATTATCTAATTACATCTGTGAAATACCCTTTACTTAATGGTTGGCTTGGACTGATCCACGATGACAAGAATCGTGTCCCAGAAGTCACCCATTGCTTAAGTAACATTCAGCTTGTAACTCCTTATCAAAAATCAAAGGTGATATTGGCAGAGTCAGAGGTGACCAGTTGGGCAATTCGAACATTGAGAGAACACATTGTGCAAACTGAGTTAAAATACAAATCTAAAGCTGATGGCAAAAGTAGCTTGAATCAGGGGACTTACACCTGGCTCAGGAAGTTACCACGGGCGAGATTCCTGCTCACAATTTTGGGCATGGTCACTGGTTATCAACACGCTAATGAAATCGGTTTATTAGTGAACTCTGGGTTATTGTCCAGCATTCTTACATTGCTTAGACAAATTGGGCCTTCATTGCAAAATCAGATGCTGAAACCTAAGGATTTAATTGCCATCTATGAAGACTCTATTCAAAAGACCAAAACTCCTGCAGTGACATTAAGTGGACCAGAATTAGCTGTTCTAATGGAAATTGGGACAAGAGTTGTGCGTGGCATAGATTGGAAGTGGGGTGATCAGGATGGCCCTCCACCTGGTGAAGGCAGAGTTGTTGGGGAATTGGGCGAGGATGGTTGGATTCGAGTTCAGTGGGACAATGGGAATACTAACTCTTACCGGATGGGCAAGGAGGGTAAATATGACTTGAAATTAGCTGAGCCACCCACACCACCTGACAGCGATACGGACAGCGAATCTCCTTTGGATACAAACAAAACTGACCGAGATGGCATCGGTGATCTACATCCAACAATGTACCTTAAATCTGCATCGGTTAGTTTACTTCAAATAATATTACTTTCTTGTGGAATAGAGGCGAGCCGAGTTCAGCCATCCGCAATCAAGCTTTTTTCGTCGGGAATCCGGGAAATTATAGCAGCTACTAATAAATCAGATTCTAGCACTCGGACTTTATTGGCAAAAGATCACCATGAAAATTGGGCAAGCCTGGGTTTACTAAGAGCTGTAGCGAACTCGCCAATTTTGTGCAGAGCATTGAGTACTCCTCCGTGGATTGATTTGTTTTTGAGTATGATTGAAGAAAAAAATAACACTGCATTGCAGAAGCAAATCATGATAGTGAGGTTGTTGAAGGTTTTGTTACCTGCGTGGCCTGTGGACAGCACAGAGATGATACCATTTTTGGAGAAAGTATTCAAGTTATTGGGACAAATCGCTCTAATGACTGAAATACGACCAAATTCCGAACTTCGCATAAATAAATGTCGTGTTTCTCTGACTGCTACACATAATTCAACGATAGCTGAAGAACTGATCTCACTTATACGTAGCTTACATTCTCTACCAGGATGGAATGCTGCTCTAAATACTCTACTTACAGCAAAACTTGCTTTGGCTTCTGATCTTCTGAACGATGGACCCTTATTCCACATTCAGATGAATGAAAATGATGGTGAAAATAGCCTCGCGATACAACAAACTGTCATAGCATCTCTCTCAGTTATCGGTGGATTGGATAACAAGCCAAGGATTGGGGGACTGGTAGACATAGAAGGACAAATAGGAACAATCTGTAAAATCACACAACATTCAAAGTTATTAGTACAAATACATGAGAGTGGACAACAGAAGAAAGTTATGTTGTCAGCCATAAAGAGTATCAATGAACAATTCCATTTGGACCGAATGATCATGACGGAATCCTTACTGATGACTTGGGCTAATTTGCTTTTAGGTCATTGCGCAATAGACAGACGACCCGGTGCGAGCCCAGTCATAGCCGGTGTCATCAATGCATCGGTACTCCGTACCCAGCAACAACAATTAGCAGCTCTCAATGCTGGAAAAGCTTTACTTACACATCAAAGTCTATTAAGGCGCGTTTTAAAATGTGCTATTGCTGAAAATGAGGATGATCAAACCGTTCTTCTACAAGAGATGCTAATACGAGCCACTAAACCGCAACCTTTAAAACCAATATTTTCCCGCGAGGAACTAGAGGCAGCTGCCTTAGCAGTTTCCCAATACTTAGCATCTGAATTAAAACATTCGCCCATTCTGCTTACTGGACTGGCATCAGACCCTACTACACCAACATCCGAATGTTCCCTAGCATCTCTAACATCGAGTCAACAGAAGCACTGTAAAGGTGGTGGAAAAAAGAATTACCCTTGTCCCAGCCCTTTAGTGACTCAACTAGTTGAAATGGGATTTCATAAGAAAAGTGCTGAATTGGCCATTAAAAGCTTAAGTATTGCCGAAGCAAATATTACCCCAGAAACTGTTGTAGGCTGGCTACTGGAAAATCCTGATACTACTTGTAGTGATACGGAAACCGTATCAAGCGCCGATGTCTTATCAGATTCTGATGGCTCTACAAGTGAAGAAGTGGAGGATACTACCTCAGCACATGAAACAGGTGCAGTTCCTCCACAAGCTTATATGCAGCGTGCTGATTTTTTGTCAGTAGATGAATACGCTATCTACATTCGTGATAACGTCACAGCTGGTATGTTTGTGCGGTGCTGCAAGCGTTATGAAGAAGTGGCTTACGGAGATGTTGGGCAAGTAGTCAAAATTGACCCAGAAGGATTGCATGATCTAAATGTGCAAGTAGCATGGCAACGAAAGGGTAGCACTTATTGGGTCAGATTCATACATATTGAATTATTAGGACATCCGCCTAGCTTACCTGGACTACCAGCATTAAAAGTTGGCGATAAAGTACGAGTTAAACCAGCTGTTGCCATACCCAAATACAAATGGGGCTCCGTTAATCATCACTGCATTGGTGTAGTGACCGGAATTATCAACAATGGAAATGATGTAACTGTTGACTTTCCACAACAAAGTAGCTGGACTGGTTGTGCTGCAGAAATGGAGAGAGTTCCATCGTACCATCATGCTGTCTCTTGCGATTCTTGTCATCTATCTCCAATTTCTGGACCAAGGTTCAAATGTAAACCGTGCGAAAATTATAACTTGTGCGAGAATTGCTTCTATACAAAACGATCACATAGGCATGGGTTTAATAGAATCGCTGAACCAGGTTCTGCTGCTGTTTATGCTGGAAAACCAGGGCGATATCACAGACAAGACTTGACCGAACCATCATTGATAGAAAACTGGTCTAGATGTATCAGTACTCTGAGTGTATCTTCTCGAGAAACATGGGCTAATAGACTGGTGGATGGTTCTGGAAAATATTGGCAGAGTTGTGGATCTAAAGGAAAACACTGGATTCGATTAGAAATGCTTCCTGGAATTTTAATTCATTCTTTAAAAATAACTGTAAACCCAGAAGACAGTAGTTACATGCCATCTGTTATATTAGTTAGCGCAGGAGATTCGTTTTCGAGTCTACTAGAGCTTACTACAATCACTGTGCGTAATGCTGATACAGTTGTTACTTTGATTCAGGATTTGAGAGAATACTATGCCTGTATTGAAATATCGATAAAACAATGTCGAAATGGAGGCATAGATTGCAAGATACATGCTTTGCATATTGTGGGACGGAAGAAAATATTTGAAAATCAACTAGCAACATCAGTTTCATTTTTGGCATCTGACTGGGAAGCTGTACAAGAACAACCAACAACTCAACGCACAGGAGATGTACGTCAACATTCAGCTGTTTATGTCTGGGGGCTGAATGATAAAGATCAGCTTGGCGGATTGAAAGGATCCAAGGTCAAACTCCCAGTGTACAGTGAGGTATTATCACAATTGAAGCCGATTCATGTTGCCGGTGGTAGCAAAACATTATTTATTGTTAGTCAAGAAGGAAAACTGTATGCCTGTGGCGAAGGTACGAACGGCAGACTTGGATTGGGAGATGATAATAATGTCAATGAACCAAGACCCATACCGTTTTTGAGTCAGTATGTGATCAAAAAAGTTGCGGTACATTCAGGAAGTAAACATGCATTGGCATTGACAATGGGCGGAAAAGTATTTTCATGGGGCGAAGGTGAAGATGGAAAATTGGGGCATGGTAATCATTTATCTCTACACAAACCAAGACTCATCGAAGCTCTGAAATCTAAGAGGATCAGAGATGTAGCGTGTGGATCAGGACACTCAGCTGCAATAGCAAGTAATGGAGAATTGTATACTTGGGGCCTGGGGGAATACGGAAGATTGGGTCATGGTGACACAAATTCTCAACTTAGGCCTAAATTAGTTGAAGCACTGGTAGGACGAAGGGTCATTCAAGTTGCTTGTGGAAGCAGAGATGCGCAAACAATGGCACTAACTGAAGACGGCTCTGTTTATTCCTGGGGTGATGGAGATTTTGGGAAACTAGGACGCGGAGGAAGTGATGAATGTTACACACCTTTGCTTGTTGACAGACTGAATGGCTTGGGAGTTGTACAAATTGAATGTGGTGCACAGTTCTCATTGGCTTTAACTAAATATGGTGAAGTCTGGACATGGGGCAAAGGAGACTACTTCCGTTTGGGGCATGGAAATGATCATCACATTAGAAAACCGACTATTGTCGAAGGCCTTCGTGGTAAAATAGTCGTTCACGTAGCCGTAGGCGCCTTGCATTGTTTGGCTGTAACAGACACTGGACAAGTTTATGCGTGGGGAGATAATGATCATGGGCAGCAAGGCAATGGCACAACAGTCGTCAACCGGAAACCTTCTTTGGTACATGGCTTAGAAGATGCTAAGGTCAATAGAGTTGCCTGTGGTTCTAGTCACAGCATTGCATGGGTGCTTACTGATCAACCTGCTACTAGTAATCAAGAACCAGTGACATTTACAACCGACAAAGATCCTCTGGGTCAGGCTACTTTAGGTTTCCTCGATCTGGTTGAGTCAAATACCAATGCCATTTCAAAAGCTTCCAGGCCGTCTTTGTCACATATTATACTCTCGTTGGAAAGCAATGTTGCCAAACAGCAAGCACTCCAACATGTTATAAACGCCCTCAACATTATGCAAGCAAGATCTGCTGTTGTTATTGCTTTGCACAGTCATAGTACTCTGGCATCATGTGGACCAATGTCAAGTCCAGACACTCCTCCGGAGGCAACAATGAGCTCCAGCATAGGACATACACACACAGTGTATCAAAATGTTGGTGAAATAGCCCAGGGTGGGGGCGAGGCACCGGCAAATGTTGCAGAAGTGGCAAATATTGTTACAAGTACCAGAGCTACACCCGAATCTGAAGAATGTCCTTTAGCTGCATTTCCTTCTATGTCTAGTTCAGCAAGTTTATCATCCAAAGCTTCAAAAATGTCGACAAGTGCAATGAGTGTTATTGCTGCAACATTAACATCAAACGCCCAAGTCGTAGGTGATGGAAATACAACTGAACCAGGCTTAGACGAGTTCACGTCAACATTAACGGAAGATGATGCAAGGATGTTGGTCGATCTGTTGAAATTAGCGGTGGCAAACAGAATTTGCGATGCCGCTAAAGAAACCATTTCATCAGTCTTAGTGGCATTGGGTAATGCCAATCATCAAATAGCCAATATGCTGCTGGAACTGTGTGTGACAGAATTGGAGGACATTGCTGCTAATTCCAACTCACTAAATATGACACCACAAATTGTTATGCAAGAAACACCACATCCTTATATCGATGATACAACATTGGGGGGCCATGTAAAAATCCCTGGAGCCGAAGCACTAAGAGTAGAATTTGACCGGCAATGCTCAACAGAGAGAAGACATGATCCATTGACCATCATGGATTCTACAGGCCGGGTACTGGCGATTAAATCTGGTCGGGAGTGGAGCGAGTGGGCGACCGAAGTTCGAGTTCAAGGTGACGAGCTGCGATGGAGATTTTCATCGGATGGCTCGGTCAATGGATGGGGTTGGCGGTTCACTGTACACCCTGTTTTGGCCACATTGGCACCTCATGAACTGGGCTCAGACCGAGCTGTACTATCTCAACCTTCAATAGCTTTGGCTGAGTGTTTACTTGGCAATAGTTTAATAAGCACCGATAGGCACATCGTTACAAGGCTAGCTGCTACATTAGCACAATGCAGCCAACTAAGTATTTTAACAGCCCCACAGAGAATGTGGGCATTGAAAAAGTTGCAGGTCGTATATTTAAGTGGACCTGGTATTCGACCGGAAGATACTTTATCAACATTATTGGATTCCTTGCCTCAAGCTTTGTTAAGACAGTATGAATATGAGGATCCTGCGGTAAGAGGTGGCAAACAATTGATGCACAGTGACTTCTTCAAAGTACTCATAGCTTTGGCTTGCGACTTGGAATTAGATGCGATGCAATGTTGTTCGGAAGTGCATAAGTGGTCGTGGTTCAGAAGATACTGTCTTGCAGCCAGAGTAGCCAAGGCACTGATACGCAGAACACCATTGCCTAAGCCATTTTGTCTTGAAGTGACTAAAAGAATCAATGAAATGACTACTGAAGGAGATGGAACTGCAAGAGACCATGAAAATCATGATTTTTTCAAACAAGAACATGATGAACAACTCCTCTTATGGCTCAACAGAAGGCCTGAAGATTGGGCTTTATCATGGGATGGATCTGCGGCTATTTATGGCTGGGGTCATAATCATAGAGGGCAATTAGGAAGTTTGGAAGGTGCTAAGATCAAACTCCCATCTCCGTGTGAAAGCTTATCTGCATTACGTCCTGTACAACTGGCTGGAGGTGAACAAACGCTGATGGCAGTAACAGCAGATGGCAAAGTTTATGCAACTGGTGAGTACACGTAATTTTATCCAGGCAATAAAACATATCAATATATTTGTATCTGAGATGTGGTAATGATGATAATATCAATATGCCACTGCAGATGTACCTAACAAATAATGAGAATTGATATTTCAGGATTTGGTGCTGTTGGAAGATTAGGAATTGGTGGTACAGACTCAGTGCAGATACCAACATTATTAGAATCCATTCAACATATATTTGTTAAAAAAGTTGCTGTGAATTCTGGAGGTAAACATAGCTTAGCTCTAAGTTCAGAGGGTCATGTTTATTCATGGGGGGAAGGTGATGATGGAAAATTAGGACATGGCAATAGAGTATCTTACGACAGACCAAAATTAATTGAGTCATTACTTGGCGTGGAAATTGTTGATATCGCTTGTGGGGGACATCATAGTGCAGCTATTACCAATGCTGGCTGGCTATATACTTGGGGAAAAGGTAAAATAACATTTTCGTAATCACGTTTGCCTACGTTCATACGTATTTCTTACATTCCTTGTTTTTTCTTTAGGAAGATATGGTCGCCTGGGCCATGGTGACAGCGATGATCAACTCAAACCAAAATTAGTATCAGCATTGCAGGGTTACAAAGTAGTTGATGTGGCATGTGGTAGCGGTGATGCCCAAACTCTCTGCGTTACTGACGATGATACTGTTTGGAGTTGGGGCGACGGTGACTATGGTAAACTGGGCAGAGGTGGAAGTGAAGGCTGCAAAGTGCCAATGAAAATTGAATCTCTAGCTGGCTTGGGCGTTATAAAAGTTGAATGCGGCAGTCAATTTTCAGTCGCATTGACAAGATCTGGATCGGTATACACGTGGTGAGTAAAATACTAGCCGATTATCAATTGAGACCTTCATCAAGCATAATTATGATTCAAACATAATGGAATCATTCATAATATTTATGAAGGGGTAAAGGTGACTATCATCGCTTAGGTCATGGTACAGGTGACCATGTACGCAGTCCACGTAAAGTCGCAGCTTTACAAGGAAAGAAAATTATCTCAATCGATACTGGCTCCCTCCATTGTGTGGCATGCTCTGATAAAGGAGAAGTTTTCACCTGGGGTGACAACGATGAAGGACAGCTGGGTGATGGGACAACAAATGCTCTACAGAGACCCCGGCTTGTCCATGCTTTACAAGGGAAAAAAATAACCCGCGTAGCATGTGGAAGTGCTCACACCTTAGCGTGGAGTACAACTAAAGCTACCCAGAGCCGACTGCCAGCTACAACTCCCATGGAATATGATGTTGTACAAGACTTACCATTCTCTGCATTACACAATCGATTAGTATTGTTACATCATTTTGCTGAATTGCTGTGTCCGTCTTTAGCTATGTTCCAAACAACGGGACCAACTGGATTAAATAAGTTGGCCCCAATGCTAGTCTATAGTATTAAAGAAGCTACATTCCGAAAAGTTGTCCAAGCTACAATGGTCAGAGACAGACCCCATGGACCGGTCATTGAATTAAATCGAATTCAGGTGAAAAGAGCTAGAAGAAAAGGAGGTCTTGCTGGACCGGATGGAATAAAATCCGTGTTTGGGCAAATGGTTTCTAAGATGCCGTTACTAACACAGGATGTTCTGTTCCTGCCACACAGAGTCTGGAAAGTCAAATTCGTCGGTGAGTATGTAAATAATAAGTATCCCATCTGATTGAATATTCTATTATATCATAGAACGACTTCAAGTATTTCCTTTGTATGGATAGGTGAAAGTGTCGACGACTGCGGGGGAGGATACAGTGAAAGTATAGCAGAAATGTGCGATGAGCTACAAAATGGATCATTGCCTCTACTTATTCCCACTCCTAATGGTCGAGAGGATAATGGAACTAACAGGGATTGTTTTTTGCTCAATCCCACGGCTACTAGCGATCTACATATCAATATGTTCCAGTTTTTGGGTAATTTCACCGTGTTTCATTATGGAGTATTTCATATGTGTATGATGCTGTGAATTTCGTGCTCCATAATCTATTTTGTCAATCACCTAATTTTTAGGAATTTTGATCGGAATTGCCATCAGAACAGGAAGTCCTCTGAGTTTAAATCTAGCGGAACCTGTTTGGAAACAGCTAGCTGGAATTAGCCTAACGCCTGCTGACCTCACCGAGGTGGATCGAGATTACGTTCCTGGACTACTGTGTATTCGGGATATGGATCCAGACGAGAAAGTCTTTCAAACCTTAGAAATGCCATTTTCAACACCATCGGCAGTTGGCATCGACGTTCCATTATCAAATAGGTAACTGTTGCATAAGAATATTCGAGGGAACACCAAGTGTGGACCTGTGAGAATATCTTTCTGAACATTCTACAGTTTCTCTACTACTCTACTACTACTACTACTGTATTGGAGATTACCCAGACCTCTGAACTGACGATTCTTCTCATCTGTGAAGCAATCACGATCGCCTCAGCCCTGATATTCAAAGTAGAAATTATCCTTTGCTTACAGATATCGGAAAATAACTCCTGAAAACAGACACGAGTACGTCAGATTAGCCTTGAATTACAGGCTTCATGAATTTGACACACAAGTAGCTGCAGTAAGAGAAGGCATGTCGAAAGTGGTGCCTGTGCCTCTTCTGGCATTATTTAGTGGAGCGGAATTAGAAACAATGGTCTGTGGAAGTCCAGACATCCCACTGAGTTTGCTGAAATCAGTTGCAACTTATAAGGGTGAAACAAAATTCTGTCTAGTTTTAATCTAATTGTAATTTATCCACCTTCGAGCAGATGTATTCTGTATCCTGAAATTTATATGTAATTATATCTCATACTATAATTGTTAAATCACAGGTGTAGATGGATCAGCACCTCTGATTCAGTGGTTCTGGGAAGTTATGGAAGAATTTTCGAATCAAGAAAGATCGCTCTTTCTAAGGTTCGTTTGGGGCAGAACCAGGTTGCCACGCACAATTGCAGATTTTAGAGGCAGAGATTTTGTGTTACAGGTACGAACTGTCTCTAATTCAAGAAGAAAAAGATTTTCCTCAAATTGATATAAATTTTTATCGCTGATGAATTGAATGAAAGAATTATTATTCGAATTTTTTGTTTTTTTTAGGTGCTTGACAAATACAGTCCTCCTGATCATTTCCTCCCAGAGAGTCACACGTGTTTCTTCTTATTGAAAATGCCAAGATATTCTTGCAAGCCAGTATTACGCCAAAAATTGAAGTATGCCATACATTTTTGTAAAAGTATAGACACAGATGAATATGCACGAGTTCAGGCAGCTACAAATTCAGACATAGAAGATACGGACAGTATTGCCAGCGAAGAGCATACATCTTAATAATATATCGATGCTGGAAATTGTAATTTACCTGACATAAACATAATATGAAAAAAGCTTAAGCAAAGCTGGAAATTGTTACATAGCAATTTTCGAAGTAAATTATTCGTTCTATTTGTTTTATGATATTTCGGGTTATAGAAATTGTTTGTGATGTGTTAAATAAAATTAATTGTGATATATGTGTATGAATGTACGTGAATATGAGGAGATTCTCATGAATTTGAATCTATAATCCACATGGTCAAAACTTCTGACAGCTGCTGCCAAGAAAATTACCTGCGGTATTGTTGCTCAGATTCATGAGTGTCTTATATATAAAATACGTAAAGGAAGATCAGAAGTTACTGCTTCTGATGAAACAAGACTATGAATGCTAGTATACACACACATATGCTAGTACATAATATTATTGTTGATACTTGGTTTATTGACTTGTTTATGATTATCCCTGTCGTTAGAGTATTTTATTATGGTTGATATCATATGATTGCTGATTTCTGCATAGTAAGAAAATATAGTTTATATTGCACATTCTTTAGAAAATGCCGATACTGAACAAAATTCTTTGATCACCAATATCTAATATACTTCATACTTGAATAGATCTACCATACTGATATACTCAAATAACAGCAGTGATAGATGTGGATTCTTTAGGCGATTATAAATACTTGCAATCTTTTGATCCGCCCTAAGGTCTTATGATTCGGACAAAATATCGAAATATTGTTCATAATTTGTTTATCATTGTAACGTCTACTTTTTATTACGAAAAAAAAAATAAATAAAAAACTAATATCTACACTACACAAAAATATCTTTACTACGTGGCATGATACTAGTTCAATAACATTATTATTTTGAATCTTTGGAACTCTGATAAATCAAGAAACCGTGATTGGCACAAAAGTTACATTACTGGTGACGCCTATCTCGATAATTGACATTACGTAACTCAAATTTAAGACGAAAAAAGGTTGTTTGCCAAGTGAAAAGCATTTGCATCATTACACTCTCCAACTAACGTAAGAGACTTTGATCTTTGCTATCGACGTAATATGAATGACAACATTTTCTTTGGCAACACTAGAAACTTGATTTTTTCGTTATGAATAAATACGTGGCAAGCGGAATTTTTATCGGCTTAATATTTTTTCCTCTGTGAGTTTTAAAAAAGCGCTCATGAAATTGAGAATCGGCTTCGAAGGTATACCCTTCAGGATTTTCAAAGATTTTTTTTCGCAGTATAAGGTCGATCCATGTCTATTTTGACCCTAGGAATACGAATTCGTCGGTCAAATTGAGCTACGAATTTTTGTCATCCAGATATCTCAATTTTTCTGCTTCGAAAAGTCAAAAATTGGTGATAACTCGTTCAATTTTATAGATCGGCCAATTTGGCTTCCGGGTTCGGATTCCTGAGGTCAAATTACATAAGAACAGCATATAAAACTCAATTAAAAAAAATGTCGATTTTTGGCCCCAAAATTGAAAAAAATCCAAGGGGTACCCCTTTGGATTTTTTCGATTTTTGGGCCAAAAATGAAGTATTTTCAAAATCGATTGCAGGACACTTTTTTAATGTATTTTGACCCCAGGAACACGAATCCGTTGACTGAATTGAGCTACGAATTTTTCCCATCGAGATATCTCAATTTTTCTGCTCCAAAAAGTGAAAAATTCGCAATAACTCGATTAATTTCATAAATAGGTCAATTTAACTTCCAGATTCGGATTCCTGAGGCCAAATCACATTGGAATAGCGTATAAAAGAGAATATTATTTTTTGACCCAAAATCGACAAAAATTCAAGGGGTACCCCTTTGGATTTTTTCGATTTTTGGGCCAAAAATGAAGTATTATTAAAACTGATTGCAGGACACTTTTCTAACGTAGTTTGACCTTAGGAACACGAATTCGTCTGTCAAATTGAGTTACGAATCTTTCCCATCGAGATATCTCAATTTTTCTGATCCAAAAAGCGAAAAATTGATGATAACTCGATCATTCTGATAGATAAATGAATTCAATTAGCAGATTCGTATTCTTGAACTAAAATTACGTGAGTACACACCCAAAAAAAAAATATGTTCTTCGACTCCAAAATAGCAAAAGTCAAAGGCAATGCAATACGTCTTTCGTTTTTAGATTTAAAGTTTTGCAGGTTTCTCTTCTCAAAAGATTTATAGTATACCTATAATACCGAGTTCAGCGTCTAGGCAATATCTATGGAACTATTCATAAGTGCACTGCAGTACGTGTAAAATGAATAACATCCACGAGAAGGATAACAATATCATTCCATGTAGATGATTCAATATAAAGTTCGGGCAAAGTTTATTACGAAAAATGTAAGACAAGGTCAAGATACGATGCATTTTGGCTTGACTAACATTGCTGGTTGTTTTCGTGAATTATTGATGACATCTCGGATCAATGACCCCGCCACGATACCGGTAAAAGGCGATATTAGCACGTACCAATAGTGTAATCTACGAATTTTTCGAGTCTCGTAGCATACGTTCTACATACATATACCTAAATGCATATACATAAAATCACTTCTCTCTTCTCAAGGTCGCCTGCTAAGTTTTTATGGTAACCCAACACACAGTGTCTGTGCTACGATCCGGTGCAATAGATTTCCCGATTCTCCATAATTCTCACACATGTTTGATGGACCAAACATACAGTGTAAAATATTTGAAAAGAATGGTAAGAAATATGCGTATGTATATGTCGTTGCTGTAATTGATCATTGTACTCTCACATAAAATTCAATCTTTGAGTAGGTGTACGATTGTAGAATATGTCGACTATAAGTCGTTCTGATGAAACATTGAAATACTGATATTATTGAATCGAACGTTGAGCGATTGTTAGAGAAATAAATAGCCGTTATATAGTATAATTGGAGGCAATTGTCGTAGATTTACTTCCATATCTATTGAGAGAATATTTAACGGGGAGAGATTACATACGTGACTCTCCTCACATACCATTAGATACATACACTTGCATTCCACCCAACACTATGGCTGTGACTGCAGCCCGCACGATATTCAGTACCAGATGAAGGTTCTACATGCTCTCCAGCTTGTAAGTTATCTTCATTTGTGCGGCTACACAAAATCGGTTTCAAGTCATTGAATTGATTCATTAAAATAGGGAGCTTGTTATACCTGTGATGTAATACCGATTGCGACTCCCACTTCTCGATCGTTTTCATATGTGAGCAGATTTGAATTTCTTATTTCATCGGGCTGCTGGTTATCGTACCGCGAAGAAGTATACATAATCTTCAGTTATAAAAATATAAGAGAATTATCATCGATACCTATTGTGCAGACGAATTACGGTCCAATTAGAAGAATTAATTGCTGGGAACTAGGTTCAATGTGCGCCCCGTTTTAACATCCGCGCGTTTGTAAAATATAAATGTGCGCGCGGCTCTCAAATTATTGAAAATGTTATCTCGTCAATCGAAAGATCCTACGAATGGCGAAAAATATTCCTCTTTCACCGAACATGATCTAGATCAAAAAACTGTAAATTTCGTTTCGCCCGAACTTTCGTATAATCCACTTTCGCTTTCTATAGTCAGTTGATTGATGATTATGTAGGAATATTTTTATCATTCGTTTTTCACCGTGACAAACACAGAGGTCTGCGATAAGAAAGAGATACGAGATTCAAAATAATAACAGCTAAGCACGCTAGTGTTTTCCTCATTATTCAAATTTATTTGCGTCTTTAACACGCTTATGCATAAATTTACGAACGTAGAAATCGTTAAGCAGATCATGAATATAATTAGATCGTAGTCGAGGCCAGTACAAAAAAATGATGATGCACAAATGTCTTTGTTCTACGTTGTTCAATCTTTTCTCTATCAATACGGTGTTAAACTGATTGAAAAATCTATACTAGCTCATATTTCGACTTCCCAAAGGGGAATATTATTTGACAATATGTTGAGCCTGCAATTAAACTTGATGAATAAGGTAAACATCTGAAAAGTAGTATGAATTGATGCATTGCAGTGATCGGTTTTTAAAGAGGTCATGTTATCAGCAATAATCACTTTTTCTAAAAACGGGATAATTTTGTCATAACAAGTGCTTTTATTTTTTAGTGTGACGTATTCGGTGTAGAAATACAGATATTCATGGAGTCTGGTTTGTGATAAGATTTGCGAAAAGAAGCGCTCTTTATGGCTCGTCTCAAAGCAGTTTGTTCGAAAGCTTTTGGTCAGTCACGCGCTAGCTTTAGAACGTTAATTACACGAACAGAGAATATGTTTCGCCTAGCTGCACGAAAGGTAAATAGATTATACTTACTACCTAATTTTGCAAATAGTCAGTGCCCTTGTATGTTAGTAACCGATATCGAGTTCTGCATGAATTATAGATCTTTGGAAGTTCTTATCTAAGAACAACCCGTCATTTTGTCAAGCATTTATGCCTCAATCACTATGTGCGTTACCGCATCATTCGTTTCGCACATCATCTATAATGGATCAGCTTAATCATAACTGCAATTACAGTTTGATCACTTATATTTTTTAGCTAGGTAACTCGAAAACGAATATTGACAAAAGAAGGTTGTTAACAAAGCCTGTAGAAGAAGGTACAACTTCCAGCCAAACGATAAATGTTCCTGAATCCGCTGACGTAGTAGTGATAGGTATGTTTAATTCACATTGTGCAAAAAAATTAGCCATAGTCGAAAGAGCTCAAGACTGAATTATTTTCCAGGCGGTGGAAGTGCAGGGTGTAATGCTCTTTATCATCTGGCAAAATATGGAGTTAATGCAGTTCTTTTGGACCAAGCCAAGTTGACAGCGGGAACAACATGGCACACCGCAGGATTAATTTGGAGATTGAGAGCAAATGACGTTGAAATGCAACTGCTACACACTACCAGGGAATTACTTTTGCGTTTGGAAAAAGAGACCGGAATAGATCCTGGGTGGATTAATAACGGGGGGCTGTACATTGCTCATTCTGATGTTGGTAATCGTAGATTTTTTAAATGATAATCAACTGCATTATTCGCCAAGAATGAAATGTTCGAAAATGTAGTCTGTCGAAACTATTTGAATGTAAGTTCGAATTGATGACGAAAACTTGATGTAATCGGTAGATACGAATGGACGAGTACAAAAGGTTGGCCACGATAGGTAAAGCCTTCAACATAGAATCTCATCTAGTGTCACCTCGAGAAACAAAAAAAATATTTCCACTCATCAACGAGGATGCATTTCACGGGGCATTGTACACCCCAGGGGATGGTGTGGTTGATCCTGCTATGCTGTGCAATGCGCTAACGAAGTATGCGAAAAATCATGGGGCCAAGGTTGAAATTTTTTTCAAATCAATTTATGACCAGCAATGGCAACTGATGATACCTAATTATTAAACACGTATATGTGCCTGGTAAAATAATCTTTTCTCGCCATTTTAGGTTTTCGAAGACTGTCCAGTTACCAAAATTTTGACCAAAAAGACACAGTTAGGGTCGTTGCAAGTTGCAGGCGTAGAAACACCACATGGAACGATAAAAACTAATTGTGTCTTAAATGCTGCCGGAGTTTGGTCGCGAAGTATATCCAAAATGGTAGGAATTCAGATACCTCTGATTCCAATGAAGCATGCCTACGTTGTCAGTGAACCTGTTGAAGGTGCAAAAGGCCTACCGAATATAAGAGACCACGATAAAAGCATGTACTTCAGAATTCAAGGATCATCATTGTGTATGGGGGGATACGAACCAAACCCAATTATTTTACAATCCGTGAGTCATATTAGGGCCTGTGCAATTCATACATCCAAAAAGTGTGTGCGAATTTATCTTTCTATAACAACTTCATACATCCTTCTAGGTTCCAAAAGATTTTAACTTTGGACTTTATGAATTAGACTGGAATGTATTTAGCACACATATTGAGGCAGCTATTGAAATGGTTCCACAATTTTCGACAGCAGGCATAAAAACAACAGTATGCGGACCTGAGAGTTTTACCCCAGATCACAAACCGATCATGGGTATGTTTCCTGTCGGTTTCCGATATGATGATCTTTTTTGGCAAATGTATCGCTAAATTTCAGTCGTGCATTTCAGGCGAAGATCCGAGATGTATGGGATTTTTTCATAGCTGCGGTTACAATAGTGCCGGGATGATGCTCGGTGGGGGTTGCGGGGAGCAAATTGCAAAGTGGATAATTAATGAGCGACCAGATAAGCACATGTACAGCTATGATATTAGAAGGTGTGCGATATGATGACTATATACAAAAATGCAGGTGTAGTATTTGTGATTTTATTACATCACTCTTGGCTTCAGGTTTACTCCGGAACAAACCAGTGATTCCATATGGGCAAACGAAAGATCTCACGAGGCTTATGCGAAGAACTACAGTATTGTTTTTCCTCATGACGAATCTCTCAGTGGTAGAAACGTGACCAAAGATCCGTTCCACGATGTGAGCAAAATCGTTCAAATACGGTCTAAAAAATGATCCATAGAATAAATTGTCAAATTAATCAATTACAATTATTCACACTGTAGATACTTTTGGCAGAAGGTGCAGTTATGGAAGAACGCCAAGGATGGGAGAGACCAGGATGGTTTCTCCCTGAGGGAACGGTCAAAATTCCTCCATATGATTACTATGGAAGTTATGGCTCACCAAAAAATGAAGACACTAAGTACAGTGAGATACTTCAAAAAGATTACACCTTTGATTTTCCGGAACACAACGAAGTGGTGCGTTTCTTACGTCCCCTTAATGATAGAACATTTAAATTTTATTAGCAGAAACGCCAAGAGAAAATATTATAATTCTTCGATCTTGTGAATCCACTCCTTGGCCATCTAACTTGGAAGAATACACTATAGCATTAACTTGAATCTTGCAGATAAAAAATGAGGTACTAGCATGCAGAAATAAGGCTGCATTGTTCAATCTTTCATACTTTGGAAAATTCTTTTTGTGCGGACGACAAGCACAAGAGGCGGCAGATTATTTATTTACCTCCAATATGCACCGTGAAAACAATAAGACTGTGTACACGTGTATGCTCAACCAACAGGCTGGCGTTGAAGCAGACTGTACTGTTACAAGTATTGAAGGTGGCACTGGAACAGTAGTGGATCCGATTTTCAAGGGAAAAGGATTTCTTATCGGTATGTTTGAAATTATTTCATCGTTCGTCCGAGAACCATTTGTTGTGTGATTAATATTCTGGAGAACTTATAAATTAAGAATAATTAGATGCCATCGATTTGTTAGAAAGTTGAGAGATAAAGTCAAATATGTAACTTCGTTATAGTGGCTGGTGGTATGTCGGGATATCAGACATGGGTGCACATGAATCAAGTGGTGAAAAAAAAAGGATTTCACGTTACCCTACACGATGCTACAAAACAAATCGGCGTCCTTTCTGTGCAAGGACGTTTCAGGTGAATTTATGTTTATGAATTTCTCTAGTTTAATACAACTAAATCAGTTTATTTGCTGTATTGGGATGCTCGTTGTAATCAACAATCCAAAAATTAAATACATTAAATGATATTTCAATTTCAGTCGTAATATACTGGAGAGCGTTGTGGATGAAGATATATCGAACTCGGCTTTTCCATTCTCGACATCAAAATTGCTAACAATTCAAGGGACTTTAGTGCGTGTGATAAGACTTAGTTTTGTCGGAGAACTGGGTTTTGAAATACAGATTCCATCACAGTCATGTGAACAAGTTTACCACGCGATCAGGCAAGCTGGCAAAGCCTATGATATGAAATTGGCTGGATATAGAGCACTCTACAGTCTCAGTAGTGAAAAAGGTGTGATTATTTTTGATAAATTATCTTATTATCCCAGATGTAAAACACATTTAGTAAACGCAACTAGTAATACAATCTCTTTATACATCTAGGCTATCATTTGTGGCACTCAGACCTGAGGATAGATGATAATCCAATCGAAGCAGGTCTTGGCTTTGTGTGTCGGAAAACGGGAGAATATCTTGGCAAAAATAAAATTGATAACATCAGGAAACATGGCACAAAAAGAAAAATGGCCTATTTCCACATAGCAGAGTAATTATCACTACTTTATTTTATGGCTTAGAAAAATTTGCACATAATTAAGCATTGTGTGCTGAAATTATAATACATTAGAATTGTAAGAGCGGAATATCATAGCAACAGATCTAACTTGCAATTAGAGCAACCGAATATTGTCTTTGATTTTTTATACCGACGAAAATAAATCTAAACATTATGATTTACAGTCAGGTACCAGTGTGGGGGTTGGAAACAATATACAGGGATGGTGAAGTCGTTGGATATTTAAGAAGAGGAGAATATGGTTATGCGCTTGAACACAGTATTGGGCAAGGGTGAGTGCTTATAATCAATTCTTGAATATAAATAAATTTCAAGGTAAGATTAGCCTGAATGTAAATAAAAGTGAGACAAATAACTGAGAAATATGTATATTTATTTTTTTACCAGGTATGTGACACACCCAGAAGGTGAGAACGTTACAAAACATTATTTGGAATCTGGAAGTTATGAAATTGAAATCATGGGTAAAAAATACCCAGCCAAGCTATACTTGCATAGTCCCTTCGACCCAGAAAATAAGAGGCTACATGGGGTGTATGATTAAAGTTAAGTAATTTTTATGCTTGTCCAATAGTGTGTTTTTAAAAAACCATGACATGAGAATTATCATAGATAATTGACTAAGTTTCATTTTTATACCAAAATTTTATAAAAATATTTATAAGTATGTAGTATTAGATATTTTTTACATTATAAGTCAAGTCAACAAGCCGTTTTCAGAAATGGCATTACTATCGAAACTCTCTTCCTGAGAAAGCTCAGCTAAATATGCTTATGTTTTGAAAGAGTGGAGGTAAGAAACAGTAAATGAGAGAATGTGATATTATTTGATTTATTACTATTGCAATTATTTTTTAGAATTACTGTAGTAACATCAAACCTAATTCGATGTCACAAAATATCAGGTACCTTTTATTACAATGATTCCGATTGGAAATGCGTTATTCACTTAATTTCATCTAATCATCCTGCAAGAGGGTTTGCATGAATTGTTACTGTATTAATTCTTGTCTCTGTAAGTGGTTTAAAGTTCTTTGGATTTGTTGGTAGCTTTTCCAACTCCTCAAGGGTATCAAGCCCATCGATTACTCTGAAAGTTATGTGAAATAAATTTCATGTAATTTCTGATATGGGTATACACGATGTATGCTCATCGCATTTTTGTGACAATTTAATTAATTCTTAGATAATTTATACTCACTTGCCAAATAAAGTGTATTTCAAGTCCAGATGTGGCTGTGGTGCGTACGATATAAAAAACTGACTTCCATTTGAGTTGGGGCCATTATTTGCCATTGATACAAGACCTCTAGCATTGTGTTTTAATTCTTCTTTGAATTCATCCTCAAATTTACGATTCCAAATGGAAGTACCACCCTTTCCAGTATGTGTTGGATCACCGGTTTGAATAATGAAACCTTTGATATTCCGATGGAATAAACAACCATTGTAATAGTCGCTTGCACACAGGGCCAAAAAATTCTAATTGTAAGAAAGAGGAAACATCAGATGATTATTAATGAGGCAGAGTGACTTCTAATTTGGTATATAGCAAAATTATTTGTGGTAAAAACGTTTTATCTTACGAATAAGTCTTGGAATAACGGAACATGTAAGAGGTTAGTAAATGAAATTTGACCGATAATTACCTCGCATGTTTTTGGACAAAGTTCGCAAAATACTTCAATTTTGATGTCACCTACGTCGGTATGTAACGTCACACTCTGAAAAACGATAACACCACATTAGATATACGCTAAACTGAATAGAATCTAAAAAAATGTTGGGTACAAAATTAAACATGAATAAAATTTTCTGCGAGGCTCACCATTTTGGCATAATTGAAATAATGATCGTTGATAAACAAAGTTGATGAAGCTTATTATCCGAACCTCAACATTTTATCTAAAACTACCGGTAGAATTCGTTGACAGTGACAACTAGAGTGACAACAGTAAACCTACGGCATCTACTGATGACTGGAAGCACCGATAGTGAATGACGGTACGGAGGGTGGCGACTTCTGTCTTGTTTTTTCTACGGCCGACCCGTTCGTTTACGCCAGGTTCACGGTTTCCCGAAAAACGTGATTGAAATTATAAAATTTGTGTTTGAAAACTATGGTCGTCGTGAGTTGACGGTATTATTTGTTGCGGCCATTTGAGATAACTTGACTTGACGCTCCGGCATCGCTTCACTTTGCCCTCCTTTGTGAAAATTTTTGTGGACCCGCCTGGACCCACCATAGCATGCAAACTCAAGACACAGAGGGGACTGATGGTAATTTTCTCGCCCTATTTCACAAAAATCTCTTCATTTTATCAACAGCATCACAAACTTTAATAAGAAAAACCATTCCTCAATTTAATTTCTGACAGTTTTGTATGAATATCAACCTCCTGTACAGATTTTGTTTTTCATTTCCTTCTAACCTAATTTCGACGTACAAACCGCCAAGTGGACGTGGGACAAACAACATTCTAATAAACATGTGAATCTATGGCTTTATAAATCATGCTGTTATTCAGTACATCGTAATAAATTGTCTCGAAAAATTACCAGCAAATCAAAATCCTTCATATTTCTTGTAACAAAAGCATATTTTAGCTTCATATCTATCTGCTCAATCTCTCGAACATCCCTATACATTTTTAAGCATCAGAGTCATTGCAAATTTTATGATGACGATGTATTTGTATCGAGCATAGACAAATGTTTTAAATAAACAAAGTTTCTCGAGCATTCGGTAATCTTAAATTATACTACTTTTTAATTATTCTAGGATCTCCATGGAACAATTCAAGTGGATGCGAAGAAGATCGAAAGGGAAATCCAAAGGAGAAAAAATCTAATGTATTACCATTATGGGGAAACGAGAGGTCAATGAACTTGAATCCTTTAATATTAACAAACATACAATCTTCGCACTACTTCAAGGTCAACTTATATGAACTTAAAACATACCACGAGGTTATTGATGAAATTTATTACAAAGTTTTGCACTTGGAACCATGGGAAAAAGGCAGTCGGAAGACAGCGGGCCAAACTGGAATGTGTGGAGGCGTGAGTATGTTTTTAGGGCTTATTGTGATGATGTTTCATTTTGTTTAATTATTTTTAGTTTCAATTATTCAAAGTCATGCCACTGGTAAATTATCTAGCACAAGTTTAATTTACAATTTTATGTACCAATTTCCAGTGTCTAAACTTTCTCGATCATAGCTGTAAAATACGAACTTGTAAACTGTATCCCAAATTAAAACTCTAAAAATGAGAACCGTCAAGTTGAACATGTTATTAGCGAAGCTTGGTAATTAAATTATTTTGAAGGCGCGCAATTTACTAATTTATGCAGGTACGAGGTGTCGGAGCAGGAGGAATAGTTTCAACAGCTTACTGCCTCTTGTACAAACTATTCACCCTACGTTTGACGAGGAAACAACTAAATGGCCTCATAAATCATCCTGACTCTCCATACATTCGCGCCCTCGGCTTCATGTACATTAGGTATAATTTTTAGTCCAAATTATTCAAGCCTTGTGAGTCTAGTGGACCGAACACAAAAAGTTAGAATCATCCTCCTATAATGTAGAAGTGGCTGAAATCATTTTGTTTTTTGCCCCACTAGATACACCCAGCCACCAGCTGATTTATTCAGCTGGTATGACGAATACTTGGAAGATGCAGAGGAATTGGATGTCAAGGCAGGGGGTGGTCAGGTAATGAAAATGGGCGATATATTGAAACAGTTCCTGACAAAGCTTGAATGGTTTTCTACACTCTTTCCCCGGATACCTGTTCCAATACAAAAAGACTTGGAGCAAAAACTTGGAGAGAGATTTCCACAGCAGACTATGAATGCGCGCAACGCCAAGCCACCGATAACATTAAATAATCATGGAAAGTATAATAGTAATAACACTACTAAAAGAGATAACAACAGAAGTGGGTGCACAACAGTGCGACCCCAGCAGCCCAGGCACATACCAGACAGTGAAGCACAGTGGGGAGAAGCCGAGAGAGCGAGCCATTGGCGAGCCAGGTGCGTCTACGTGGTATGACTACAATCACGTTATTAATTATTATAATTATTCACGATATATTGTTGAATTGAGTGCCATTGTTGTTATGTGTAGTATTCAAGTAGCTTGAAACATATAGATTGATCGGTGATTTCTACAAAATCAGTATTAAAATCCACTGACGTTTTGATTTTCTAACTTGACAAAGACGTTGTTATATACAGTGGAAAATTATTTTTAGTGTAAAACATATTGACTGTGGAAGTTATTTAGAAATGAAAGTGATTTGACATAATAAGAAATAATTATTTTCTGTGTCTCAATGTCATAAACGCAAACGGTTTAAACAGTGAGAAAATGGTTTGAGCTGTCATCAACAATCTGTCATTGCAGTGATGAATATTTATAAGATTGCAAAATTTGACACTCGTTCATTTTACAAGCTCATTTATCTGCGGTTACTTCCTCGATGGAATTGCTGTTTCAGATCTGATGAAGAGCGTAGAGAAGATCGCAAAGATAGGTACAGGGATAAAGAAAGAGACAGAGGGGAGCGTGAACGGGAACGGCCCAGAGAACGTGAAAAAGAAAGAGACCGCGAGAGGCACAGCAGGCGATCTACAAGCAGAGAACGATCTTTCAGAAGACAAAAGGACCACAGAAGTCGGAGCAGAGATCGATCGCACAGAGAACGGAGTCGTGATCGTCATAGGCACAGGGATAGGTAGGTAATAAATATTTCAATTCGTATTCTAGTTATTATGGCCCAACATTGAACATGATATAGCGCTACCTTTTGATGTGTCTTTTTCAACTCAATCCTGATGTCTTATGAAAAGGCATTCACTTTGATCATACTAGCTGTAACGACTTGTCTTTGCATTTCAGGCGGGGTTCTCCTTACGATTATGCGAGTGAGCTTGCCCGAGAGAAGTAAAGACAACGCAGAGAATAACGTTAGCCACGTTTATTGAATTTAATAATATAAATTTGTTTGTATGAATGCAGTGAAAAATGAGAGTTAGAACCGAGCCATTCAATTGCTACTCTATTCACATTACCGCGAGGAGCGGTGTTAGCCTAATGCTAGTTATAATGCATATATCCAGGATGTAATTCAACTTGTTTTTTATGAAATAAAATTTAAATACTACCGAATACCCCCCTCAATTCGGATGAGTTCATTCATACGATGCCCAACCCTTTATCTTGGACTTCAAAATTTTCGTGATAAAAATGGCGGCTGGACGATGCCGTCGTGGTCTTCAGACATGTGGTCGTGCACTGAAACCATGTTATTGAGCAACATTCGTGGGAAATGACATGACACGTATCTTCAGATGACGGTAGATTCTTGACCAATTGTTTTAAGGTAATCGCACTAGATTATTCCCTGTAACATCAGGAATTTTTCTCTGACATGACTCTGATGGAAGTCTTTATGGTTATGTACCCAAATAGGTAGAGTAATGGACAGATGCATAAGCTCAAAAGCGATTTTTGTGGAAACAGAATATTGAAAGAAAGTCTATTATATTTGATATACTAGTACAATGGGACAAGTCTTATTTTCAGATGATTGGTCAACGGTGTGCTCTGACTACACTTGGTGGGTTCTTGCTGCTTGTTTTGACAGTAAACATATACTTTGTGAGGATGATCATTGAGGACTCACCGCAAAAGTATAACACCAAAAAATTAGAAAACTCTGAACTCAGAGTGATTGACAGACGAGGTATCGCAGACACTAAGATAAAGGTTAATCAAGTCTCAAACACTGCCACCTCATCACATCGAGCAGAAGAGAGGATAAGAGCAGAGATGAAAATATTACCAACAAACTATTTGAAACAGAATTCCAGCCACGTCTTACTTCTTGATCGATTGTTAGCAGAGCTACAAATTATACCACATGGACAGGAGGATATTTGGAGTATTTCTTATAGTAATGTTAGTACTTTTAATCTAAGATTACAATTAGTAAATAATCTTAGTAAATAATATGTATTATGTTAATGATTTAAAAATCGCACCATAATGATTTCTACCAAGTTGGACCATGTAGAATTGTATAATGGCGACTACGAAGATGGTGCACCTAGATCAGTTTGATAATCATCATTATTTCTCATCCCTTAGTTATTGCTGAAGTCAGTTATGGTCTGCTGAACATGTTATCGAAGCTTTTCATTGAAGTGCTGAAAATCAGAGAATTTCAACCTAAATGATTATTACTTCCTCAGTGGCCAGATGCTGATCAGTTGATTCCACGAGTAGCCCCAGAGCTTGGGACTATTTTAGATGTTCTAAGAAAAGCCAAAATCACAAAAGCTGACAACGCAATATTGGGAACACAACTAAAATTGATGTTGACTCTGAACAACGAGATCCAGGCACTGTTTAAGCCAATGTGGTATTCTAGAGATACAGTAATAAAAGGCCCGGTATACCATGGAAAAGATAGGCATAACGCAGAGATTGTTGCTTTCCATCTATCTTCTCTACTGTCTCTTAGGCGGGTGCCTATTTCGATTATACGAAAACGTAAAGTAACTTTATTTTTGACCTGATCATGTGGTGGTAAATAACTTTCAAGTTTTTCTCCTTAGCCAAGTAAGCAGGGAACTAATGTCTTTTGAATTTATGTCTTCTAGTAAAACTTGGAGAAGAGATAAAAAAATACGCAACGCCAGAACTATTGAAGACTTTGTACCAGGAAGGAAATGACACATGCTTATATGGAGTTTGTCACTATTGTTCGCCTGCTGATCCAATTTGTGGTATTGGAGATGTATTAGAAGGTGTACTGATTCTTTGGCTGCCAAAAAACTTGCATCTTTTCAAACATCGTCATCCTTGGCAGCGAACTTACAAACGAAACAAAGTTGCCTTGTGGGAAACCGATGACAACTATTGTGATAAAGTAAGTAATCCATTCAAGTATTGCAAGCGCCAATGTTAAATATACATCCATTGACCAATAATTTTATTAAATTCTTTATATTAAGGTAAAGGAAACGAAGTTCTACTCAACATACAGATCCAGCAGACTGCTGGATTTGGTAGATACAGCAATATTCGACTTTCTCATGGATAATGGAGACCGTCATCACTATGAACTACTTCAAGCGAATTTTCACAATCCAGCAGTTTTGCTTATCGACAATGGGAAGAGTTTAGGAGATCCAGATGTGGACCATTTTGACATATTAGCACCCCTTTACCAATGCTGCATGTGAGTGCCTTATTAAAAAAAAAAAAAAAAAACCAGTTAGAATTAAAATAAAACTACTGTACAGACGCACTCACACTTATCTTCATTACAGCATTCACAAGACGACATGGGACAGACTCAAATTGTTAAGTGGTGGAACCTTGAGCAAATCTTTAGCGCAGCTCTTAGATTATGAAGCAAGATTGGCTGGTGTATCCCCTCTGATAACAGAAGCACATTTGAAAGCTATGGATAGGAGGCTTTTGGCCGTATTTGCAGCAGTAGAGGTTTGTCTCAAGGAAAATAAACATTCTACAGATGTGATCTTAGATCACAGGTAACTGCTAGCTCATAATTAGACCAATGTGTGTCATCGATGTTGCGTTACTGTCACGCAGTAAAATTCAAGACAGGTGAGGCCTACATTATGTATTGCAATAATTGAAAACGACCCAACTTACTATATTATCCCACACGTCGAAAAACTTTCATGATGTTCATCATCTGACATTTCTGGGTGTCCTATGTTTCGTTTGCGGTCTTCGGTTTTCATTGTACCTCAAGCGGTAACGAAGTTAATATCTTAGCTAAGTTGGTGTGCTATAATTGCGAAAATAAAAAAATAATAATGGTCATATTTTTCGCATCGTTGTTAGGTGGGATATGTGTGCAGATTTATAGGTGAATGAATAATTAAATTCTTGCTTATCCAATAGTCTTTCATGTACGTACTTACGTGATTAGCAATTTCTGTGGAAGTCAAAATGAAGAGGTAATAATATTGCTAAACACGCTAGTAAGGACATATCGTGATTTATACCTTTTCCCTTCTTGTAAAAACATAACTACTGAATTGGTAAAAGTCGCTGAATCAACCTTTGATATATTATCCTCATTTCCATTTTGTATTCCTAATAATCGTGCTGAATTCACTCCAGTTGCTGAATATGTTATTATCATTTATTTATGTATGGCCTGTACAATATTTCTAAATACATGGGGTAATACATGGAGTGTAAATGGCAGTGTGGAAATACTAATACAGAATCATGACAAACATTTTTACTATGTATAATTTACCTATTCAATATTTATGTGTTACTTACAGACTAATTTGCACCTCTTATAACTTAAGTAACAATGCGGGGAGAACGTATGTACAAATTATTATAAACATCAATTATTTACTCTTACAGAGCAGAATAGATACACATACTTTGAGATAATTTAAGTACATGTATAAGCTTTTAAATACATTGAGTATTTGTAACATCCTAATAATTTGTATCTGATACAGAATGATTCTAAACTTGATTTGCCCAATTTCAGGTCTTGTATCTGTCAAGTATCAGAAGAGCAGTTCATACTACAAATTTTCATCGCGTTTACATAGGTATACACTCATAACATTTCATGTCCGTGTGCCAAATTAATGGTCCACAATTAAAAGCAGTACCGATTTAATCAGCTTCAACTTATATATTAACCACAGCTTTTATTTATTTTTTTTTTGAGGTTTAGTTTTATTATTCTATTTCAATGATTGCAATTAAGTTATCGATGATTTGATTCTATATATGAGGTCTATGACTTTGATTCAATTCAGAGAACGTAGGTTTTAGTGAACAGAAATTACTCAAGTAATGGATTTTGAAGTAACGTTAAAACACACGTCTGTTGCTATTTATTGTTTCACCTAGCCCATAATCAGCTCTCAGAGCTCTAATAAATATCATGCTATATGTTACCCATGAGTGGCTCTTTCTGGTAGTCATTTTGTTTAGTAATTATTTGAACTAGATATGATTGCCTAAAACGTGGAATGTTGTAGACAAGCTCCCTTACAGAATGCATAAATCTGCCCGATATAACTCTGATTATTATTATAAGCATACATGCTATACGTTAAGTTCTGTAACAAATACGCTCACCTATATTCATGCGCAACTGATTAGAGATTCATAAATTTGTTCCATGTGATTTTCATTATTTGAAACACACTGGACCCACCGCAAATCCGAAGGCTTGGTGCGGTAACCCGTAATCGACAGGATAGAAGTCAACAAGAGGAAGTTGTTGCAATTTCTTAGTCGTCACTACAAATACAGTTTCACTCTTACTTTTCCGAGTTTTACAACCATCCGCAATGACGTTGGGTCTGATTCCAGTATACGAAAATTGGTCCTCATTTTCACCAAGCAATTTCAATGCCAAATCATGATTGTACCCTGTAACGCTATACCATGCTGCGCTGTTGATGCAAGTATACGTGAAATTTTGATGCGCCTCTTCGCTTAATATTCGTAGGAAATTCATTTGTACAACCCCAATGCTTTCGTAAGTTATCTGAAAGAAATGATGCATTTGAATTATCGCAATAAGGTTGTTACGTAGAGATTATGCTAAATTTTAGTTCAATAGCATTGACCAAAAAGAAGAATTTGTCACTTTTAACATGCCATTGTATTTTTAACAAAGAGGTATCTAACTTTATGTCTCACCCTGAAACCACCGCGAAGGTTTGAGTACCAGTCACTCTTGTCACCTTCTTTCCTCCATGGAATATTGGGCATTAGACTACTGTGAGTATCAGGGAACACACAAGTTTCACCCGAGGCTGATATGTTACAGAATACGTATACCGCATCATCTGGCATTCCAAGATTTGGATCAATCCAGTACCAACCTGTCAGGGATTAACATCTCTCAATATTCATATTCAATTGAACCAGTAAATTATAACTAAAGGCACGTTTAATGCTACGCAGCTACTTCAACATTTGTATAATGTATTGTTAGCAATACCATCTGTGAAATGAGGATGTCCATAAAATAGATCCTTGCACGTTCTGATCGGGTTCTCTCTGGTTCCCAAGGGCTTACGTATTCGGTCCAATTCCTGTCTCATCGTGTATATAGAACTATAAATATCAATAAATTTGGGTCCGACTTCTTCCTCACCCTGATTTTTTATAGTCTCCGTCGTTTGATCTTCATTTTCTCTGAAGGCAAAATGAAATGATTATTTTAGATTTCTGTTTCAAGTTGAAACCAGATCTGAGATTACCATTTCGACAGACTACAAGAATTTAATAATGATCAAATGGAGACTAACACTTCGTCAACGTCTCTTCTTCTTCTCTGGGTGGTGAATTCGTCTCTACTTAGAAACAGCTCAGGTGGAATCATCAGTTGTTCTGCCGGTGGGCCTGGTGGTCCCGGTGGTCCCGGTGGACCCACATCTCCTTTCATACCATCACCGCCCGTTGTACCTTTCAATCCTATCGGCCCTTCTAATCCAGGTAAGCCCTGAGGACCGTCGTTACCCTTTGGTCCCAACATACCTTGTGGGCCTTGGTTACCTTTCGCTCCTTCTGGCCCTATTGGTCCTCTTGGGCCTCTTTCCCCCTTTTCACCTTGATCACCTTTGATTCCTATCTGCCCAAGTTCACCGCGATGACCCTTGGGTCCACGGCGCCCACGATCACCTTTTGGTCCCCTAGGGCCTGATGCTCCGATTTTACCTGGAAGACCAGCTGCCCCCGATGCACCAGGTGGACCATTTTCCCCAGCTGCGCCTGGCAACCCTCTCACGCCGGGTAGTCCTTGCGGCCCTGGTTCACCTTGGGGTCCAATACGCCCTTGTAATCCTGGAGCTCCGGGAGGTCCCAAGTCTCCTTTCTCACCTGGGAGTCCTGTATTACCTTGCATTCCTGCTGGCCCTTCCGGGCCCTTAAAATGTTGGATTAAATCGTATTGAATACTGGCTTCTAGATAGTGAACATGGATATCTTACCGGTTTGCCGGGAGGACCTGGCTCTCCCTCTTTTCCTGGTGATCCCATTTCACCGGCTGCACCAGCATCCCCAGGTCTACCTTCGTCACCGTCTCTACCAGGCTCACCTTTTGGACCCAATAGACCGGGCTCACCCGGTGGACCTGGAAAACCTTGCGGGCCTGCATGGCCTTTGGGACCCTCAGGTCCATTAATCCCACGAATGCCAGGACTACCAGCTGGACCGGCTTTACCCTCTTCACCTTTAGGACCGACTGCACCGCGTTCTCCCTGTAAGTAATAAGGGTACAGAATAAGCGAAACTTATTGAAATCAATTACAACTCTACAGATATAATCTACCTGTTTTCCAACAATTCCAGGAATTCCGGGGGATCCAGGATTTCCAGAATCACCTTTATCACCTTGGCGGCCCTCTGGCCCGGGAAGGCCTTGAATTCCTTCGATTCCTTTTGGACCTCTTTGGCCTTGCTCACCTGGACTTCCTGCTGGTCCGACTAGACCAGTCGGTCCGTGGTCTCCCATGTCTCCCTTTATCCCTGGGGGGCCTGGCATTCCTTGAGGCCCCAAAGGACCCGCTGGGCCTGGGACGCCCACTGGCCCTTCTTCTCCTTTACTTCCTCGCCGTCCGATTTCACCTGGTGGGCCCTTTTCGCCTGCGGCACCTGTGGGCCCGGGTTCTCCTCTCAGTCCTTGGTTTCCAGGTGGACCTGCTGGTCCCTAAATCATGAAAAAAAGTTATATTGAAGGATTATTTTTGGTTTGTCAATGAGAGAAAATTACCGCCAAATATTTCATCAAGGTAACATAATTGATAGAAATTTCAAACCAGTGAAGATTTCTGACATTGGTCTGGGTAAGTAGGTATTCTAGAACGTGATTAAGTCACACTTACGCTTTCTCCTATTGACCCTTTGAATCCTTTTTCACCAGGGGGACCGATATCTCCTTTGTCTCCGTCTTCGCCTGGGACTCCAACCGGGCCAGGTGGACCAGGTAGACCACGTAATCCAGGCATACCATCTCGACCTGTCGGTCCAGCTAGGCCACGTTCTCCCTATAAACAAATAAAGGCATCAGATGATGTCAATGATATGCATTATTTACTTGCTCATAGTTTTAGAGTTAAAATTCGCACTGAAGATGTGAAAGTGTTGTAAGTTGTGATCGAAAAAATTTAGTATACGCGAATTGCCTACCGTTTCACCCTTCAAACCAACTGGACCAGGTGGACCTCTTGGACCTTGCCTTCCTTCCACACCGGGTGGTCCGTCTTTACCAGCCTCACCTTGAGCACCTTTGTCACCAGTTGCACCAGGTGGTCCGAGCGGACCCATTTCACCTTTCAGCCCTGGCATACCCTGATAATCAAGTATAATTTCATCCACATTGAATATACATTGAGGGACTTGCGGACCAGATGAGTTGAAAACAGGTCGTTGCAATTTAATGAGTAAAACAAAAACGTTGAATCATTCGGAGAAAAAGAAAAAACAACTATTTACAGGCAAGCCATTCATTCCTCTCTCTCCGGGAAAACCAGGCAACCCACTCGGACCCGGAGGGCCTTCCTTTCCCGAAGGACCAGCCGGACCAGGGGGACCTTCTTTGCCATGTTCTCCAGGCAATCCGGACTCTCCAGGTAGACCCGGACTTCCAGGTATTCCAGGTTCTCCTGCTGGACCCGCTTCTCCAAATGGACCCGGTGGTCCAACGACACCTGGTGCGCCAGGTTGCCCAGGTGGACCAGATTCTCCAACAGATCCACGCTCTCCGGGAGATCCGGGGATACCGTCCTTTCCATTAAGTCCCTGCTGTCCTTGAGGTCCGATAAACCCACGAGGTCCCTCTATTCCTGGGGGACCAGGCTCGCCTTGAGATCCCGATGGTCCGGGTTGCCCGGTGTCTCCTTTTGGGCCAGGTAGTCCTTCTGGCCCTCGTCGTCCACGAGCTCCGCGGAATCCCTGATCGCAAAATTCACACGTTTTAAAAGTTTCGCCAATAATTTTATTGAGATTTTACATGAGTAATGTCCACGGGATAAAGATATTTTAGCACAAATTCATGATTTATAAAAAAGATTCAAACTCACTCTAGGACCCGTTTCGCCTCGTTCGCCTGAGATTCCAGTGTTGCCCTGTGAAAATACAAGTAATGTTATCTCAATCCCAAGAACGAACTGGGCCCAGAAATCGCGATATATTTGTCTAGAATTTGTGATAAATGTTTAATTTGGCTACTTACCCTTTCTCCCTTATCGCCAGTTGGACCATCTCTACCTGCTTGCCCCTTGTCTCCCTTTTCTCCTGGATTACCGGGATACCCAGCGAACCCTGGTATTCCAATTTTTCCTTTCTCACCAGGTGGACCCGTCGGTCCCGTCTCACCTCTCGGCCCTTCGAATCCTTTGGATCCTTCCAACCCTTCGAGTCCAGGGATACCCTGCGGTCCGGATTGTCCCGGTTCACCTTTCATGCCCAAATCTCCCTTCTCGCCTTCTAGACCCCTTTCGCCTTTGTCTCCGCGATCTCCGGTTGCTCCTCTTTTACCCTCATCTCCCTTTACCCCTCGAATACCTGGAAATCCTATCGGACCTTGAGGCCCTTGAGGTCCTTGCTCTCCTTTCGATCCTGGACTTCCAGGATTTCCAGGGTGACCAGAAGGTCCATCAGCTCCTGGGAGTCCTGGAATCCCGTGTTTTCCATGTGGACCCTTAAAATTTTACCGATAATCAATACTATAATTCTATTCTAGGGTTTTGAAAGTGAAGAACATCAATTGATCTCCGAATCATAAGAATGGATTGACCATTTTGAAGATCAAATTCAACAACAACAAAGCAGAATTACTTCCTCTATACTTACAACCATTCCAGTCGGACCTAGTAAGCCCTGTGGTCCTGGCGCTCCCACTGGTCCTATGGGTCCAGATTGCCCTGGTGGTCCAGGCTCGCCTGTGGGGCCGGCATTGCCCTTAGGTCCTGGGGGTCCTTCGCTTCCAGGGATCCCTGGATTTCCAGGTAGCCCAGGAAAACCCCTTGGGCCGATGAATCCTCTGGGTCCCTAAGTACGGAATGGAAAAATATCATATTTCTCTGATTCTGAGAAGCTATAAACGGAAACTTTCATCTTCCTATTCACAAGGCGGAAGTAAAACCTATGAACATTCGACCAAGTGCCGATTAAATTACCTCAATGTCATCGTAATAAGCCGATTCTTACCAATTCACCTGGCATACCCGGCAGCCCTGGAGAACCGTCTTCCCCCTGCATTCCCTCGTGTCCCGGAAGTCCTTGATCCCCCGTAGCACCAGGAAAGCCGCGCTCTCCTTTGTCACCCGGAAGTCCAGGTAAACCTTGCAAGCCTTGTTCCCCCCTTCCTCCAGGTGGACCTGTCAGACCTCTGTCTCCATCTCTTCCAGGGCGACCGCGTCGACCTTCTCTTCCCGAGGACCCAGGCATGCCTCTTTCACCTCTGGCTCCTGGCTCCCCGATATCCCCAGGCTCGCCCTTCTGCCCTTGAGGACCAGGCGGTCCCTCCGGCCCTGGGATACCAGTCAGTCCCATGGGGCCTTCGGTACCACGCATGGACATCATATGTTGCGACAGCATCTGCCGGAAGGACTCTGCCTGCGAATCAGGACCCTTCTCGTTGCCCTGCTGGTTCATCGGTATCATGAAAACGTGTCCCGGTGGCCCTGGCACACCTTGCATTCCCGCAAGACCGTCTCTCCCTGGTTCACCCTTTTTCCCTGGCGTCCCTGGTGCTCCCACCGGTCCTGGATAACCACGAGGACCGGGAGGCCCGGGAATAGTGTAATAGCCATAAAGATCCACCTTTTCGCTAGGTGAATACTGTGGGGTTTCGTAAGGCTTGATATTTTGCCCGTAACTACCATCGTAGTTTGCCTCGTTTACTTCCGTAGTCGTCTTACCAGTTTCGGTCGTTTCTTCGCTCTGCTTATAGGTACGAGAAAATGCGTTAAACGATAATTAGGTGTAAAATAATTTGCTCGAACGTTACACTCCGTTGAAAAAGTGAATTTTGCGGGGACTCACGGAGATGTCGTTCGACGGAGGTAGGGTGGTAAATTCCGGAGGTTGCCCCGAAACCCTACCGGGTTGTAACGGCGAGTAGGCCACTTCCCCTTCGGATTCTGGAACGCGTTGATCTCCGTCGGTGATTTCGGAATATTCCCCCTCCGCTATTCCGTCGTAATAGTCCTCGGTGATTCTCTGGTCGACGCTGCTGTAATTACTCCGACCCCCGGTCACTGCGGCGTGTTCAGCTCGTACCGAGTTTCCTCTTTCACGTGCCGCAGCGAGGTCAGCTCTTTGGCGCTCTAGTTGACTTTGGGAATATTCCTCACCAGTGCCACTGGTACCGGTCGAGTAACTCGACTGCTGACTGGATCCTGACGAGAAACCTCCGAAGGAAGAACTTCCGTAAAACCTAGATTCGTAGCTAGAAGAACTGCTGGAGGAACCAGCGGTGTGGCTGATGGCGGCTCCTTGTACAGCGATAGACCCGGGGTTCAAGATGCTTCGTGAAATAACCGCGCCGTGTTGACTCTGATATTGGGATTCGCAATTCGGTGCGAAAACCGTACAAATTTCATAGGCTGCATCCGGGTTCGTTGCGATCTTCAAGAGCTCGATTCCGCCCTGCGAAATTCATACGGTCAATCGCGTCACGAATCTTTCCGGATCATCTTTTTCGCTGAAAAATTCTTTACTCACCTCGTAGACTTTGTCGTCCATCAACTGTTGGCCAATTATTATTATTCCGGACGTGCTGATCAGAGTTGAAGAATTTCTGCGCAACTCTTTTGTCGCTAGAAGATTACAGTCGGAAATCAGCGTGATGGCATCGCCTTTGATGCTGATACCGATCCGGTGCCATTGCCCATCGGCAACGTCCAAGTCAAAAGAAATCGGGCGGTTACTCTCAGCTTCGGGACTTCCGTAGAGGACCGTTACGTCGGTACCTAAAGATACGACTAGCTGCTCTTCGCCAGAGTCGCTGTAAATCGTGAATATAGCGGAAGAGGGAATCCCTGCCGAGGTATATTGGGCATTAATTAAGAGCCGAAATAAAAGAATTCATTCGAATGAACGGAGCCAGGTCGGTCACGGCTGTTCACCTTGTTTGGGCTTGGCGACGATGAGAACCGAAAAATCTTCGGGGAAAACATCCGGGAATAGAATTGCGGTGTTTACGGTTAAAAGTGCCGATTTTTCAAGCTCGTACGCTGTTATGTTTGAATCGCAACGACCCGCGCACACGCTAACTCCCGCAGGTTCCTGCAGCATCCCGGTCCCATCCATCAAATCCACGGTTCCTAAGCCTGAAAAATTCATTGGAACGCTTCGATGATCGAGTTTTCTTCATTTTTTATTACGGGCTTAATGAATCCACGTTTTTATTGCATACGAGCTAAGCGTAGGCACAAAGTGTACGATGAATGGCCGGAAGAAAAGTGTGTCAAATGATAGGGAGATGAAATGAAGACAAAATTACAACATATCTGTGTCACGACTTATACTTGCGAAACGGAGAACGTATTTCGGTTAGTGGAGTACAGCGTTAATAAGGTTCAAAGGGCTTTGAGTTGGAACTGTATAATCAGAGATGCGTTGCACCGAAGACCTACAATGTTATTTGGGATATACGAGATAACATTCATTATCACAAGTCTTCCGCATATGCAATACCCGAAGTGCTTCCTGCTTTTGCCATCGCGCTCAAAAATAATCGACGGAGGACGCGACGAATATAGATGTAAATCGAGCGATATTGGACCCAACATTATGTCTGCAATTATTTCCAGTTTTTTTTGCGGACGAAAGATGAATTCATCTCTAAAAATTTTCTCGTTGAAAAATATTCCTATCATTCGTTATTGTTCTATAAATTGTTTGTTCGAAACGTGGAATAATATCTTCGAAATAACGCGTCATTGGACGATAATTCGATCGCGTAAATTTTCGTTCATCTTTAAAAATAGAATTATACTAATAGGAGTTCGATCAAAAATATTCGATGCCGATACAATCCTCCTCTTTTTAATGGACTATAAAAGAGAATAAGATCGACTCACGCATGTCCTGGAGAGTAATGTCGGCAACCACCATCTTCGAGATGGTGCTGATGACGAGGATGAGGATGGCTACCCGGGCGCAGAGAAGCGACGTCCATAGTTCTGTCAGGTGGTCGACTCGCATGCTCCTAAATAATCCACGTATCCTCAAATCATCGTCCTTCGGTACGTCAGAAGGTCCTCGTGAACGGTTATAAAAATTGGTCCTGTGCAACAACCTTGGCGGCAACGTCAATTCGCGCCGGATTGATATTTAACGTTCTTCGGACTGCTTAGAACCTACCCGAGCATGGCCTGATCGACGCTTATTTCTGCGGCATATACCATCAACTGAATTTACTCTGAACGTCTTCGGGAAAGTTGAGAGTACCGACGACCCCGCGGATGCTGCCGCATCCCCCTCCACTCGAAGATCTAGCTGGATCTCGATCTTTGTCGTCTGAGCGACGAGTTCTGGGTGGTTCTATGCGACGTTTTCAACACGTGGTTTTAATGACAATACCGCGTCTATTGCTACTGATTCAGATAACACATGGAACCGAGATTATATAGGGTGGGATTGTTCGCCTTCGGCCGTATGGAATTCCAGCCCCTTTGAATTCTTTCCCGAGGAACCGACTGCGGGAAAAAAAAAAAAATTGCAGAGGTCTCCGTAATTTTATGCCTGATCTGTTGCGAACGAGAAAAACAAATGTCCCACATACCAAAGCTCCGCTGGTCGTTACTTTGAATTACTATCGGTGGTGAGAAATTAAAAGCCAAGAATCTGGCTACGACATCATCATCGAAGGCTGCAAAATAATTTTCCAATTCGAATACTATTACGAGAGAAGCCCATGGTACAAAAGTAGGCACACCAATTGCTTTAACCCACGATCACGACTCTGCTCTATCAGCAACTCAAATCGTAAAGCAACTCGATCGCGTTCAATTGCTATGCACTAGATATTAGCCACAATTCTAAGTATGCCATAAATTATAATTGTGGATCCCGCAGTAGACATTCTTGCGCTTAATGTACACAATTTCAGGCTAGACAAAAATCGTTCAGCGTCAAAGTGCGAGAATCTCTTCAAGCAGAAATTCTCTTCTCTAGTTCATTTCTTTTCTCGTTTTTCAGGCAAAATCATTTCGTTCGCCCGGTTACCGATCTTCGGGGAATCTTAGCGACGCACGGCACCGACTGAAAGACAAAAAAAGGGACGTCGCATCCCCCTTTGATGCCGAGTTGGAAAGTGGCAGGATATCGGGGATCGAACGAAGACGCCACATTGCTGCCGAGCGGATAACGGATTAATTGCAAATGAGCTAATTGGCGATCGCGAACGATAATTAATCGTCCGCTAATTGAGTTGATTAATCGTTAGATATGCGTGTAAATATACATACGCAAATGTTATTGATGTCGTGTGAACGACCCCGCAAACGCATTATGCAAGTCGATGTTAGTCCGATGGATTTATGCGTTAGAATACGATGCGCTTGGAGATATTCTATTTTACATGACTGTACACATCATAACGAGAAACGGTCATATGATGGCGAATCGTAGTCATGAGACCTTTTCATTTGAACCTCTTAGAGCATTTTATAATACGAGTGTTGTTTTATTACAACGAAAGACACACCCCGTGAATTGAGTGAACGATGTCAGTGACCGAAGCTGGCGCGTTAGATAATGTGAACTTTGACCCTTTGTATCTCGTATTGATTAGATGATTCGACCGGTTGCCACACTCCGAATAAAATCTAAGCGGAGGGAAATCAGTGTGTGGAATTAGGGCCGTTCGGAAGTGTGATAACTATACGGAACGAACTAGGTACTCCTTACTAATTGATTAACGTGTCCGCATACTTTTCTAGTGCAAGAAGCGATCAATCTGTTCGACCAAACGCTCGTAATTTTGGTCTCATAGTAAATAGGTAGTAATACGCGATAGAAAATGGACCCTACGATGTAACTCCGCTAGAAATTTTCTGATTTACATTTCGAATCGGTTATATATCCGCGTTCGGAATATACAGGTGCGTAATGAGTTGGGACGGTGAAAATTAATGACATATATACATATTCGCATATTGTTTCCTGTATACATTAATTTTTGAATCGATTATTTTTTATACCGCCATGACCTATTGCGCCCTTTGTGGAATGGCATAAATTAACGCGGTGTATGCCGTATGAATATGCCAAAATTAACCATCCATTGCTCCGTGAAATTGGCATAACGAATGAATTGGAAATTTGAAAGGAAATTTTATTTTATTCGCGTGATCTACGCTCCTCGTGCGTATACATATGTAACCGATCGCGACTTCGAAAAGTTTGTCGAGTCAAGGACGGGTCTATGAGACTCGTAGAAAAATTTCCAAATGCTTACACGTCTCCATACATGTGTACAAGTATAAACAATGTCGATGTCATGAGACAAATTTTGGATTTTGAAAGACCCTGTATGGCTCATGTTTTTCTTTCATACGACACACGAGGGACTTCAATTACCAAACTATATGCGTTTTATCCCTGAAACAAACATCTCTACTCTCCACCGAGAGAGTTATGATGCACGTCGAACGTGCGGTGGAAGTGTTTGCTCAGGAGACCTGCACAGTGGAATGATTTATCTCGTATTCAATGTTTACTCCATTCACGCGATCAGCGAGAATTATCAAACAGCTATTATTAAGCTATTAGTGGATTGAAAAGAATCCAGCTAAAGTCATTAATATTACCCACACTCCGACGTTCGAATATCGAGAACAGTGCTCCGATCGGGTGGGGGAGGATTCGTGTGTGACCGTATATTGATAGGAACGTATCATTCTGTTTTTCAGATCCATTGTTCGTAGGCAATCGTGCCGGTATATAAGGTAGTAACAATTTGGGAAAATCCAGTCCGGCAAAATGGAATCAAAGTTCATAATCCTCGTGGTGATCGCTGTCTTGTTGCGAAACTCGTTCGCAGGCGTCGTAGGCACTACAGACCGATCGGTGGGCACCGATGACAAATCTTCGGCGAACCAGAATTCAAGAACTCGAACCAACCTCCGGGAATGCCGCGAAGCATTCCGGGCGACTGGTGAGGCGGTTTTCGACTATATCGCCGGACTCCTTCCAAACTCGAGCTATACTCCGACACGAGATCCGGAAATCAAAAAATCCATAAAGCAGAACATCTTGAAAGGTATCGCTGCATATTCCAATGAATTATTAGCCATTTCACCCGAGTCGAGCAAGGACGTGTCATCCTCCCAGCCGGACCTGATTGAACTGGTCAATTTATGGCTAAGTGCCTTGGACGCCGGAACTTCTAACGCCCTGAAAGCAAACGATCCGGATTTTCCGGCCCATATCGCGGACATGAAAGACGATATGTCTGCCGAGATCAACACTTGGTTCAGCAGTGCGAACAGCATGATTGCGATTGCTGCGAGAGCCCGCGCCGGTGGATCCATTACCTCCGTTATTCGTCAAATCGAACGAGTGCGGAACCACTCGCTGAAGGCCGCGAATAATACCGTAACTTTCAGCAATGAAATCGCTGCAGCCATAGAAATACTCCATGAGCAAGTATCCGACTCACCTGATGACCAGGACAAGTTTTATCTTGATCGTTACAACGCCATCAGAAGGAAAGAGGTGACCGCAACTGACGCTTATGTTGCAACGGCTACTAATCTCTTCGATCTTCTGAAAGTACTCGAGGACATTCCCCTGGTTCAAAGACTGCAGATCGTGGACACTCTGATCAGCCCCTAGAGATTCACTCGCCGACGTTGGGACTACGGAAATGAGGACGATTAAATTGTCAAAAATTTTCTTATAATTTGGTTCTTTTTATTCGACATGTTTTCACGTTCTGACTTAATAAATAACATGGATACACGTGTATCTGCATCCATCTTTGCTTGACTTATATTCATCTTTTTTGCCTAATCTCGAAGACATCACCAAGTCTCAGAATTGAATAAAATATTCTGAACTCGGGAGTTGGAAAATTTGAAAAGCAAAACAATCTTCAAGGTGAGTCTGAAGCAGTAGGTTATTGAACCAACGTATATTTGAATGTTGAGAAATGGTAATCAAATGGACATTGTAAATCCAATTTTTCAGCTTTGAGCGACGTAAGAATTCCGTTAACCATCGGATTATTTTCGATTTTGAAGTCGAAAATCAATATTTTGTTTTCTATACCATTCAAACGTATTTCAATCTCAGGAATGGCCAATTCTCCACTTTTTGGAGCAGAAAAGTTGAGATATCTTGATGAGAAAAATTCTTAGCTCAATTTGGTCAACGGATTCGTGTTGCTGGGGTCAAAATACATTAAAAAAGTGTCCTGCAATCGATTTTGAAAATACTTCATTTTTGGCCCAAAAATCGAAAAAATCCAAAGGGGTACCCCTTGGATTTTTTTCAATTTTGGGGCCAAAATTCGACATTTTTTTTAATTGAGTTTTATATGCTATTCTTATGTAATTTGACCTCAGGAATCCGAATTCACAAGTTAAATTAGTCTATCTATAAAATTGATCAAGTTATCGCTTTTTGAAGCAGAAAAATTGGCATATCTCGATGGGAAAAATTCGTAGCTCAATTTGACCGACGGATTCGTGTTCCTGGGGTCAAAATCCATTAAGAAAGTGTCCTGCAATCGATTTTAAAAATACTTTATTTTTTGCCCAAAAATCGAAAAAATCCTAAGGGGTACCCCTTGGATTTTTTTCAATTTTGGGGTCAAAAATCGACATTTTTTTTAATTGAGTTTTATATACTATTCTTATGTTATTTGACCTCAGGAATCCGGATCCGGAAACCAAATTGATCTATCTATTTTATTGATCGAGTTATCGCCAACTTATCGTTCTGAAATGTGAAAAATGGAGCATATCCCGTTGGGATTTATTCCCAACTTAATTTAATCGACGCCCATCTCCCCAGTTAGTGATTCTCGGCCCATTTATAAATTTATAAACGAATTCAAAGAACCACCCGCAACTCTGCATAATCTGAGCGCTGATATTAACGTGACAAATGCTATATTTTTACGAATAGATTTGTACGTGCACTGAATCAACGAGGTCTCTTTTATCGCATGGGCCTGAGTAAAAGAAAGGGTAGAGATAGGACATTCCCATGTAGAAAACAGGGATTCTATTTTATGAATTGGGAATTATAAACGCGAATATTCTGGCATTGATATATTCAAATTTATTCAATTCAGTTATTTACAATTCTTTAAATACCTATTATACAGATGAAATGATTTTCATTGCCTATACTATACATTTATTTTATAAATGACCTATAGAAATTTTGCAAATAAATATATCAAGTCTTACATATATTTTTTCTTTTCATGATTCATCGACTGATGAAATGATCTTAAAATTAAATTCTCAGATTCTTTAGTCGACTCTGCGGACAATTTACTCACGCTCAAATTTGTTCGTTCACTTGGAAGTAGCAATAAAATTCTTCGGTTACCAGAGGTACTGCTATTAAGGTCGATCGTACAACAACATTGCTAGGTCACAGCCAACAAATAGGCCGGAAATGATTTTGAAAAACTTTACTAAAAATCTATGAAATCTGTATCGACAAAATTCGTTTTGGGTTACATTCGTTTTTTAATAAGTTTTTCTAATCTTTTTATTCTCCCAGCTTCGTGCTCAGGACTATCTTGTGCGACACTGATGGTATCTCCCAATAGCTCACTACTACTACTTTGTCTGAATTGCTCCACTAATTGCATCTGTTCCGTTCTCCGCAATCCCTGGAAGTAAAATATAATTACGTTAATTTCGAAATTCGCGAAAAAAATCTATTTATTTTGAACATTATCAAATTGAACTTATCGATACCTTCATATCAAGTATTTTCTGGAATTCTGGGGTCGGTAAATCCGGAAGTAATTTTCTACATTGATCTGCAAAAGCGCTAGGTGATTCTGTTGGAGACATCACAACCTTCAGGATCATTTCAGCTTTTGTCATACCTTTCACAACGACCTAACAGAAAGAAGTAGAGAAATTTGTAAAGCGTTCATCTTTTCTCTCGTTTGGAGAATGTTTCAAACGTTTAGGACAAACCTTTGTATACGTAGCTGGTGCTTTTCTTTGAATTTGACATCCAGTTGAAGGTAAATCGAGAAGGGCTGTTTTGAGCATGTGCACATCTAGTAATAACTGTTCTGCACCAACGGCATTTAAAGGCTTGCATTTGTAGAGTTGCTGTACTAATTTCGGAATGAATGAGCTGAAAACCAAATGATATAACTTAGAAGTTTAGGAATCCCTGGAATTTGTTCTATCCGTATGATTTTTTACAGGCACATCATTTGAATTGAGTTGTGGCATAACTAGAATGATTAGAAAAAAAAAGTAGGCACGCTCAACCATCGCTCTTTAAAATATTTGAAAAAGTTCGGACTCGCTGAAAGCGATATGCCTGGGTACCTTGCAAATTTGACGCAGAGCTGCGTAAAATATTTTCTGCATGATGACAATCTCTCTCGTATAGAAGGGATGTTTTGCCTAAGATGTGACACTATCGTGCTGACGTAAGCACTCTGATCACCAACACTTTCAATGTGTACCCATTGAACCTGGAGAATCAACCGTAAATTGTTCGTAAATTAAGGTAAATGAAGTTGATTGCAAAGATAAAAAAAAAAACACACGAGCACTTACCTTACTCATTGCAGTTAATGCCGATTCACAAGCGGACTCTAGATCTTGTACCAACAGCTGAATGCAGTTGGATATAACGCTTGAAAACACAATTACCATGCGTCGTTTAAATTCAAGTTAGAAATAGCAATGAGGATTGATGAAAAATGTTTGTCTTATGTCTAGCGTGTTAGTAAAACCTGCGAAAACATACCTGTGGAATATATCCTGTTCTTGGGACAGATTAATCTTTTCGGAAAAATTTGCATCCGTCTTTTCTCTCAGTTTTTCTTCCAACTGTTGGGTTGTTTCCAAACAGTATTCTGCTGTTGTTAAAATGCTGAAAGACGATCACAGTGAACGTTATTTTCCACAGTGTCTCTTCTCATCATGAAGATGATAGCCATATCTCACGGAGCAATGATTCAGGTATAACGCAGATTTGGAAAGATATGTCATGGATTGAATCTTACCAGCATATGCGAGATTGTTCTTCCTTATTAAATCTAGTGGCTTCCCCTTCTTTGAGAAAACTTTGAAAATTTTGTATGAGTCCAGCAGTTGATAAGTCTCTAAGATCTCTCGTTATATTGCTCATGCTAGTTCCTATACTGGCACTGCCGCCGATTCTGTAATATGAATATAACGTTGAACACGCACGAGAAAAGAAACTCCAGATTGGCGAAGAAAAATTTAAGGTACATAACAGGCTGTCTCAGTTTTTTCCCAAGCAGCAAATGAACATTGACAAATGAACGGATGTTGAGCGCTTACTTTGGTAGATTATTCTGCAATAATTTCAGTGCATATTCACGAAGATACTTTTGGAACGTCGTGGTGAGACTGAGCATTATGAACCCTGTACTAAGCTGCGTGCATTGTATCATGCACTTTTTGTAGAATACAAAAAGATCAGCACATGAGGCTAGCACGCTACTTGGCCCTTCGAATCCGTCGAGTTCCTTTGCTCCAGGAGGTTGTATTTTGCAGTCATTCAAGAATTTATCCATCAAATCTGCCAAATTTCTGTCAAGACTTTCTATGTAGATGTTTAGATATGGCTCGAAGCACTTTCCAATCAATCCACTAAAAAGGGAAGCGCTGGATTTTTCTTGTTCCACTTTTTCAGCTTGAATTCCCTCAAAAGGACCGTCCGTAGTATCGTTTTCCTCGAAAGGATTAGAATTTCCAGGTTTCCTATCGATTAATACGTCGGGATTTTCCAATGTTAGTCCAGAAAATCTTTTTGCGAGTAAATTTTCAAAGCTTGTTGTCCGCTGTATTGCATAAAGTAAAAGTTTGACATCAATTTCATGTCGCCTTTTTTCCATTAGTTTACTCAGATCTTCACGGGTCATGTGACAGAAGTGGACCGCAATTCTTTCAGAAACTTCCCAGTTTTGAGGAAAAATTGAGCCAAACTTGCTTTCAAATTCTAGCAGATGTTTTTTTATCCAAGCATATCTTCTATCAATTTTATCTAGCCAGGCTGAATCCTGATTATCGTCAAACAAGTGTGAATACTCTTGTAGTTGCATAGCAATAAACCAGCTTAATAAATCCCTCCTTAACAAATAATATATTACAAAGTCAGTTTACAAGTATTTTAAAAGATTTAAAAGAAGGAATTAAAAAATAAGAATCTTGATTAACTCACTTGACTCTTGGATCTAGTACTGACATAACTAGACACCCTTCCGTGAGTTGGGAAAAATGTTTAGCATTTTGGCCAGAAAAAGCTTCACGAAAATCAGAAGTTATCTGTTCAGCTAATTCGACTTGAATTTGACGTACCTGATATTAAACAGAAAATTGACCTTAGAAATGTTTCAAATAGTAATAAAATTTCTCTTTAATTTAATATCTACAATATTTCTCACTTGGTCAGAAAGCTGTTTTATCTGAGGTATATCCATATAATTACTGAAATGTTGCATAACTTCCATTATAGCCTGAAGTGGCATCACTATTTCCCCATACTGCTTTTTTTGTGTTAAAACTCTAGAAAAAATTGCAGTCAATAATACTGGGATGAAATTACACCTTACAGGCAGTAAAAACTCTTTCATTTCAGCTTGTACTTACTTCAAACTATCAACCCCACCCACCAACATATGCAGATGGTTTAGAGCTGTGATCGAGGATGTGAGATTACGTTTTGCAAAGTCAAGCTGTTTTATATCTCGTGTAATTTCTTTTACGGTTTCTTCAGATTGTTCTGCTTTATCTTTGATGTCTTTAACGTGAACAAAAAGCTGTCTGATAACCTTATGCGCATCTTCTAATGCAACTCGACCATCCTGGCCAACATTTGTTTGCCCTCTCACAACAGATCGGATTTCTTTATCAATAGTAAAAATTTTTTGTTCCATTTTTCCAATGACATCATCGATATTCGACAACGACTGTTCCGTTGGAAATAGGGAATTTATGTAATCAACTGCATTAAAATTTGGCTGATCCAAAGGATCATTGCTGGGTAAAACCTGTAACAGATCGTATGTTTTGAAAAGATGGAATATGCAGGGACCAAGAAAGAACTTTTCTACTCTGAAATAAAAAGCTTTCAGCGAAGAGCTTTTTCAGAATCAGCGAAGGAACCGTCTGATTCTGTAGGACGAGCACTCCAGCAATTATGGTGGAAAGAAAGTAGTTTCACAAATAATCTAGTTTTCAAATGACAGTTCAATCAAATTGTTGGCCGTTTCAACGTGTCGATGTATTGTTAGAAGGACATATCCAAGAATCCTAACCTGTTCTATGACAGTTTGAACGTCAGCAGGAAATGTGTAAGTGGCGGATTGCAAGTCCTCGAGTTCTTCATCTTCGCGAGATCCCATATTTCTAGAGTAATAAATTTCCAAATAATTGCAAGCCCACTACAAGCTCTACCCAGAAGCTTTTATAAGGCATTCCCACCATGTCCGTGTGACCACGAACATTTACTGCTCTACGGCCATATTTATTGTTAAAGAATAAAATATTCTCCAATCGTTATCTAACTATCCAATAGTTAGGCGTGTCACACGAAACGAAACAACGTATGAAAATTCTCATCCCAATTCCTGTTACAAATTCATCGAAGCTCCGTTAAAGAAATTTGCATAATGGATTTGTTTACTGTAAACTGTACGGTTAACGACGTGCATCTCAGCTGGAATCCGGAGTCCTTCTCATCTCGGAAAAACAAATTTTTCGGATGTAGCGATGGGTAGGCAGCGCAACTCTGTGCACAAGATTTCACATAGATGGAGTATCGAGCAGCTTCGCCTCCACAAATTTACCACCACAAAGACAGGGTGAGTCGTCTCAGTAGTCGTGGGGTCACAAAATAAATTATGTCAAACAGATCACGGCGGCCCAGAGCCGAATGCGGACCCGTTTCTCTCGAGGGTTCCCAGAGTTGCACCGTTGCACGCGGATTGTCGGATGTTCGGTGATCTGTTGTAAAAAATATAATCGCAAGTGTCGTGTTCGTGGATGCGGTAAAGCTGTACACACCTGTCCATGCCTTTCATTAGAGTAATGCTGACGCCACAACATCAGTTGTAAGTATTGCCAGCATCTAGACATTTTTTTCAATAAATCTGATACATTTCATCTTGTGATGGGCGCGGGTTTTACGGTGGGATGAACCGGACCGCTCTGGGAATAAACCAATTCAATTTAAATCGCATGTCATACAGTCCTTGTACGGCAGGACGGCCGAATCAGGGTTCTGTATATGTCTCCGATCTCTCTGTCACGGGATTTGTTTTTATTGGTCTTTCTTCTACCTGCCGTCAAGGCAATCGCAATATTGCTAAGTATTCATTACTCAAAAAATTCGCGCTATGCTCCGAGGGAAAAATATCCTGAGCCACCTGAATCCTGGACACCTATTTCCCTGGGCAAGTATATTCAAATGATTTAGGTGCGTTAAATGTGATCCAATATTTCATGAACAGAGATGGTTCTGCTTACTGGTTCCGATTGTGAGCTTGAAGGGGACACCAAAAATGAGCCACAAAAAATTGCCGAGAAAGAACATCCTCCTACTGTTTTTTCCTAACAATCGTATAGATCACAGGGTGAAACATCGTGATATCTATTGTGGGTATTGTCCTCAAACAGGTCAATGTCAGACATTGAATAGATATACGTGTATTTCCTATTTTCAAACTAGGTGAATATCTAATTGCATTTTTATATTTATATGAAAAAATCAGTTCATTTCTCGTGCTCTTGGGCTCGAATAAATGGTCGCTTGATAGCCGTTCTCGCTGACTTTAAAATTCCTTATTAGTTGCGAGGCGAAATCAATTGAATCCAATAGAAACGTATCGCCGTTGGTTGACCACTTATACGATGCTCGAGATGCCTGCTGCAATGATGTCTTCGCCTCAAATCTCGTGAACTAATCTGCGTTGCGAAGCTGAGACTAAATTGAACGTTAAAACTCGTTCGCAGACCTTGCTAATTAGGCATTTGCAACGGAACGAAATCGTGAAAAACGAAATCAAACGAAACAACAAAGCAGTTAAAAAATCTCCGAACTGTCTCGGTTTACAACATGTTCCGTGTAAAGTATATTAGACCATTCTAATTTATCCGCTCGGGATTACGAGAGGGAATAGAAATAAATGTAATTTTCTCTACGAAACAATGATCAGCTAACGCCTCGCGATCAAAATAGGCGTGAAATTCGGCGGTCTAGTCGTAAGGTTTCCTTACTGTTAACATTAATTGCTAGAATTCTGAATGTAGGAGGCAAATCCACCGAGGTTTAAACAATACCAAACTGAGGTATTGGAGTTTGAGGTTTGCGTGTAGAGCAGCGCGACTGTTGATGAATGGATAGGGCCGAGGAAGCGAAAAAGCACGTGTTCGCGGGGGTCGAGGCCCACTTTAATCAATAACCTTACACTATAAACGACGACACCGAAGGCTTGGTTTTTATCAAAATTTAATTGGAAAAAACAACCACGTCGTATAAGGCCGGAGTATGCGGTAACGTAACGATACGAGGGAAATATTCTTCGTCAAAATATGCGGTGCACATTTATCCGCTTATTAGAAGAAAAAACGTCTGTAGTTACATACCTATACGTACCGCGTAATTTGGTATCTTTATAAGTCACGTCTAAAAAAATATAGAATTAGATCAACTTCGGATCAAAATTTTGGGCGTCTAGAGTTTGCATAATTGGGTGAAAAAAAAAAAAATGTTGGGCTTTCTAAATTGAGAAAAAGTTCATTAGGATAACGCAAAATTATGAATAACTTTGCATTTCTTTTAATGTTCACCTGTTAAGTAGAGTGTAAATGAAAATAATTTGACAGAAGTATCGCGTGATTATGATGATAATAATATTCGTTAATTACGAACGAAATAATTTCGAGCATTGTACGCACATTTTCACATTGATCTTGAGTTTGAATTACAACATCCAAAGAATATCAATCGCGTGGGTCAACTCGTATTATATTTCGATATTTTAATTGATAATCATGGGAGTGCGGGCATATCTAGGTTATTTCAATATCTCTGACTTTTTTTTCTTAACAATTACCATAATTATATTCTTCGTCAAAAGGTTTTCTTCTCTTTTTTTTTTTTGTCAGTCGCTTCTTTTTCGGGAGATAACCTCAGAACGCCATGTAATATTATTCACTTAGATACATTGAGTAACCGCGAGTTACCAAACATAAAATATCCTTCTTCAGCGATCTTATTTATTCGATGCCCCGTTTTTATTCGTATGCCGTGGCCCGTGAACCGTGAACCGTGAATCACGTCATCTGTGAATCTAATCGCTCGATTCTACGCGATGAAGAAAAAATACCTCGCAAAACGATCGATCGTTTGTATTTACGAATTGTTGCAAGAATCGCGGAGAGAACCGGCGTAAAAGAAAAAACTTTTCCTCAAATTGCGTGGGCGAAAAAAAAGGTTTCCTCGTCGGTTGTCGCCCCCCAGTTATTCCTTGTCTCACTGGCTTCGATATGTACGTACCTCATGTATAGCGCCATGCTCCTCTCTGAGCATAATTGTTGCTGCTGCTTTGAGGAGAGTTAATTCGATCGTACTAATTGTTAAATTTCTATGCAATTACGGAGATGTAGGTTGATATATACGTTGCCATCGCGGAAGTGGAGTCTGTTATTTCGTCATGTTGTTATAATAATGTGTTATGCGTTCAAGTGGAACCGGAAAGTGCCATGCATCTATTATATACGACGTGTGAATCTAGGGAGATATTTTCAAACACATCTAGGCCTGAATAAAAAAATATAGATCGACAAATCGCACCTGCCGCTTTTTTTTTTTCTTTGCTTATTAGTCTTCTTTCACCGTTTATTGGATATCAGCCGATCACAGGCGAGCACGAAATCGACATGGCTCAGAAACCGATCAATTCGAAACAGCTGTAGAGGAGGAAATTAGTGAGCCGGAGAACCGCGGGGTGGATATTTGATTTAATCTCGGATTTAGCGAGTTTCCGCGCAAGGTAAAGGATATATACAACGGAATTTATCTTCTTGTTATTAACCGGCGAAAATCAGTGCGCCCCAATCAACGCAGGATCGTCATTCACCCCCGCGGATCGTATATGTGGAGTCGTACCGCGCCGGTAAAATTCAGAAAAAAAAAAAAAAAAAGTGGAAAGATAAAGAACAACTCAACTTATCAAATATTCTCAAAGTGACGTCAGGTGATAAGAGAGGAGCGTTTCGTACACATTTACTGCACATGCTATGTACTGTTAACCCCTTTTTTCTTTCGCTTTTTTCTCCCTTTCTTTCACTCGGTGGGCGTAGCAGCAAACGCGTTACCAGGCAAAGTTGAAATATATTCCAGTTCAATTTGTCTAATAGAAACGTATAACGTTTATTTTCTCACGAATATGTTAATCCGCAGGATACGTTATCATATTGTGCCCACGTACGCGTACATACATATATAACTATATTTATACCTATATACCTGCGCATCTGTCACGTACTTTATTTGTCGTATGCCTCCCATTTAATTACCCTACCCCCTCTGCACAGTTTTGTTTGTATATGGACACATGTCGTATATAGGTATACACGTGAGTAGAATATAAGCATATACCAAGCAAATAAATTAAGTATATAGGTATTTAATTCCATTTAATGTATGGTAATGATTCAATGTCTATTCAAAAACATGGCTAACATATACTCGTTATGTATTTTTTATTGTTCAAACTATGTGTATTAAAATATTTTTTATATACACGGCTTGTCTAACGAACGATGATTATATTTAACGGACAGCACGATTCGTGCATGAATTAGGTACGCGAATGCAAATAATTAATTTCATGCCATTTACTCGATGATAGACTCAAAGTTCACATTAATCACTTTTCAACAAGTACAGTGTTATTATACCGTTATTATAACAACAATAACGAATCTTATTACGGAATGCGTCGTACGTTGGGAAAGAAGATGGTTCTACCTCCTTCCCTGGACGATATGAAACTTTTATGGAAACTTCTGTACGTACTCCTGGCTCCGTTGAAACGGTGAAAACAAAAAAAAAATAAGAAAAAGAGAAGAAAAAAAAAAATTCAAAGTACGTCAGGCAGATGTAATAACGATGCGAATATATAACACTATGGATCTCTGAAAAGAAGATAATTAAGAGTTGTTTTTAGAATCTTAGTTAGTGGGAGCTAAGTAGGGTTTGTTACACTGCATAGCGTATAAAGGAACACCGTTAGGGGTGGCTAGGATGTGGTCTCACTCGTATACCAAGGTCCTTAAATTTACGATCTAACTTAACTCCAAACTGTTTCTCGAATCTAATTCCGCACGCTTTGACTCATTACCCTCTCTCTGTGTGTTTCTCGTTTCCCTCTCTCTCTCTCTAACTCCCGGTGTTCTTGATCTTGGGGCTGTTGAGTCGAAAACTCGAAATCGAGCGAAAATTATCAAGTTCTACCGAACATATTTATTCCGCCGTTTTGTATCGCACAAACAAAGTTTTCCTCCCCCAATACCGCGAATATTCCGTACGTATAGTATACATATATACGAACGCTCTTTAGACACGAGGCAAAAGGGCGAAGCGAAATATCAATAAAAGCATAATTATTATACGAATATTTTCGTCGCCGTAGCGCATCGGCGGTCAAAGAGATGGAAAAAACGAAGGTCATCTAATGAAAATTATCTTATTGCAGATTCCACTCAATTGACCTTTTTCTTCGCATCCGTTGCACGGAGCTACCCGAAGTTATTTCACGTAAGCGAGATCTTTTTGAACGGGTATCTCGAAAAGAGGAAAGCGTACACGTAAGTCGAGACCCGTGTTTCTACGCCCTCTGAATTATTAATTGCAAATATGAATACCGCAGATGTTGTAAATCCTCGAGGATCAAAAGCGTTCGATTTTTTACCCTCTAAGGCTACTGCTGCTCTTTCGACCCGCTGGTTCACGATGTATCTATGTACAGGTATTATAGGTATACCTATACACAACGTTCTCTCCTGCGCAGCGGTAGCTGATATCGTTTTAGCGTGACACCACCCTATATACTATTACGGGGCGAAAAACCCACGCGACACTCGCACACCGCACCGTACACGCGAGAAATTGAACGGGAAATATTGCATACACGCACACATCCCGCAGGTGAACTGACGACAACACGCGATCTTATACACGGAGGCATATACATATAGGTGCGATACGCAAATACATATATATATATATTACAGGTACGTAAAAATAACGTACATATATCAGGTAGGCGTTGTTCAGTTTCTCTTCTCGAAGGACTGACCAACGGACGGTTTCACGTATACGTATACGTGTTCACACCGTCACGTATATATATACGAGCTGAGCGTTCGATAAACCTACACGAAATCAGTTTTTGTTCTCTCCTTTTTTTTCCTTGCACTTTGACATTAGTCCTCTTTACTTTGAATACGCTCGTGTGTGTGTGTTATCGGTACGTATACCATACTCCAGGCATTTCGTGTCAACTTGACCAAGTTTTTGGCTCTCACTGTTCTTTCCCTCTTTTTTTTTTTTCTAATTTTTCCAGGTGGATGGGCAGCGCCTTAATTACGCTGCACAACAAGCTCGGTGGGTTCGCCTAGGTATATAATTATTTGTTTTTCCCTTTTGACGTACCGCAGAAGCTGTGTACGACGACGTTGAAAAAAGTCCTTTTCAGATTGTCTGAAAAATAAAAAAATTAGCCAGGATCAGTACCTGCCCGAGTTGACGCGAAATGCCCTCTATATACATATATATATACACGAATTCACGTATTTTCACGTACTCCGTACACCGCGTTATACCCGTAAGATGCATGCATACGATATAAACTTATGGGTGAAACGGGGAGAGATATTTTTGTGGGCGACGGGCGAGCGCACGTTCGGATCGATTTTGAAATAAAAGTAACTACCGTAGTCCACCTATGTGTGTGCAGTTCCGCAGTCGTTTGAAGTTATAAAGCGACATATATTCATCGCGGAGCCGGTAAAACTGCCTACACACCTTACGGTCCACTACGCTATCCGCGTATCACGATAATCCGTATGGGAGTCGCAGATGACGTTGTTAAAAATGAACGGGCGACAATCGCTACTCGGTTCGACACTCGTGCGCCTGGAAAAAAAACGCATTCGAGTTCCAACCGACATTTCTATACGGTAGCTAAACGTACAGAAGTGACATCGAGTTTTTCCGGACGTAGCAACGCGGCCGGCCGGTCAACCGACCGGGATGATCACACAATGAGCACGACGAGGCGACGTCGAGTCCTCGCGGTACAGGGCTATGCGCTACGTGCGTGCATTCGTTAGAATAAATTTCCCGCAAGGCAACCACCACCTATACGCCATTGTTATTCCGACCCCACAGAGTTCTTCGTAGGTAGAAAAATTGCCGTAATATACATAAAGCCGACACTTGTAGTCGTCTCGACGGTGGACGTCGGTGGAGAGGTATGCCCGGGAGTACGTGTATATTTGCATTTGTATATCGGGTGAGAAACAGTTCTTAAAAATTCTTTCGGTTAAATCGTGTCTAGAATTATTTGATAAATCTCACGACTAACTACACGCGTCAACGTTGGGGCGAAATTTATTTTTCACCGCGCGATATCGTTACCGATGTTTCCTGGAACAACTCATTCCCCGATTATGCTCCTCTCTCGGTGCACTCTCCGTGTCACACGTGTGTGTATACATCCTGTATATATCCTGAGAGAATTGATGAATTTTATCGCGTCCAGTTCTGTTAGCTGCTGAATAACTTACCCATCAACGAATAATTTGACTCAGAGGCATCGACTGTCGCATATCTCCACACGTGTACATATATATAGCTCCTCCAATCAATACATATGTATGAGCGTCGAAAATACATGTTGTACAGATGGTTATATACATTCACGGTCGATCGAACATTAGCAATTGTTCCGTGTATAACGACGCCGGTGTACACCTACGCGTCTCTCATATAATAACTGCATAATTCTTTTCTTTCAGTTTTATCACCTTTTCATCGGCGCGTTGCGAAACGCAGACTGCGAATACCGGGGGGGGGGATATCGAGTTAGGTTGGATTTTCCGAATTGTAATTACCAATTTTGCGGGCACTTTGGATCGCGAGGTGACGACGATGCCGGTGCTCCTGCTTCGCGTAATCCGGCGGTCCTCTGTAAACTCACATATCTACAGGTGGCGGATATATACACGTTTGTATATGTAATAACGTATACATAGCATATATATACATACATATACCTCGCATACGCATGCAACGACGCTTGTTTGCTCGGGTCATTAGCTCGCGGTACTAATTGTAAGTGAAAATAATATGCGATATATATAGTTATAACTCATGTCCGATAAATAGCGATATTCGCGCGTGCATACCTCGACTTTATATCGAACCATTAAATGTATTTGCAGTGTAATTTGTACACCCATGTCTGCGTAGGTATATAACAATAATTGTCGAAAGGAATTATATCTAATGAATTTTTGAAGATGCAATTTACCTCGACGGGTATATATCCAATTTATGTGCACATAGTCCTGACGTTGCGTATACACAACCCGTCGTGTATACGCGTCCGTTTTGCTGACTAAATTTATTAAGTAGTTCTCATTTGCCGTCGCATTATTACCTGTAATACGTGCGCATGGAATGCGGCGAAATGCATACGAGGTGAAATGTTGCATATTTCTGCGTTTACGGATATCATTCGTACGGCTAATGAAACTGTGCCGTTTGACTTAATTTTTCGAGTCTCTCGGACGTTCTGAGGTGTTCGATAATTTCGTCTTATCTTCTTCGCAGCGTCGCCGACTTACCGTTCATCTTTTTCTTACGCCTGTATAAAACGTACGTATGATTATACAAGAGTAAACAAAAATACCGTTAATTTTCGCTCCGAGGAACACGTCATCGCGTTGCAATCCTACGTTACTGTATTGCAGGTTGTTATGTGTACGGTGACTGTACTATACATACGGTATAGAGAAATAGGGTGTTTTCGTGGATAATATTTCTGGCAATAATTCACCATACGTCATGCCTATAGCTACATGCCTATACCTAAAGTATGTATATCACTTCCGACTCGACTTCCTCTTTTCTTTTATTGGCGCTTTGAATGCCAGTTGACCTATTTGGTTATTTGACCATAACGATCACGGATTCGCTCGGCGCATATTATATCTAGACCTTTTCTTTTTTGTTCGTTCTTTTTTTTTTGGACGATCAAAGTACTAACGATCGAACCGTAATTGCCTCCTTTTGTCGAGGTACGCGGCACTGTTCGAAATTTCATATAAATCGTTACGCTACCTACCCCATTTTACCCGAAGACCTTGAAAACGTACGTTTTGATAAAAACGGAAGAAATTTTATAATCTTCAGGGTATCTTTAATTGGATATCGTACAAAGGAGGGTATCTTTTCTCCGACGTCATGGAAGCGTCGTTTATTGTATAATCTGTATCGATTTCAAGCTTTTTAATCTATTCGGTTGTTGTTGTTGTTGTTTCAGGAGGGAGACGATGGCGCGGAAATGGGGTTGAAACGTACTGCGTACAAGCGCTCCGAAGTAGGCGAATGGGAGTCGCAGACGCGGTGAATGGAAAAGGCAATTTCGTTCGCAGGAAAAAGAAAATAATAACAAACGAACAAATAGATGATTAAATAAAGGAAAAGGGAAGAAATAAACGAAGAAGTAGAAGAAGATTGAGTAAAAAAGGGAGATATTATCCGGAAAAAAATGATGACCACGATGGCTAGATTCCCGTGCAAACAGTCCTCGCCATCGCAACAGAGCACCGGTGTCAATAACTTTGGCACAAGGGGATACTGGGACACGCAGGTCATGCAACAACAGCAGCAGACGAGGACTACGACGCAACAGCAGCAAACCACGCAACCACCACCCCCACCGACTACACCCTACGCCAGAAGCAACCGTCAACAGGGCGACTACGCCGGTATGGATGTTCGCCATTCGGTTTGCTCCGTTTCCAGCTTTACCCTCCATCTCCCGATCAGTTTACTCTTCTTCTTCCATCCTTTCGTCGACCTGCATTTTCACCCTCTGCTTTCAATTCTCGAATTTATCTAGCTCGGGAAACCGCATTGAATCCGTAGGGACGTGACGACCTGGACTTTCTCTTCGCGTCGCGGTATCCACTCCGAAGACCCCTGAAATTACGACGACCAGCTGGTCGAAAATGAAATGCACGAACGATCGCGACGCAGTTTACGAATCGTCTATGCGTCCGCTTTATCCGTTCGGCGGTGAACCTTCGTTAAAGTTTGAAGAAACCTTGATCGCTCTAGCTACTCGCTACGACAAGTTCAGTTATAATCTCTTATCTGGTACGAAGGGCGAACGTCGTATTCCATTATCGTGTCACTTTCCTTGTAGTTAAACTCTTCTTATCTGGAGACGGCTTTATCGGTGACCCTGCAGTAGGCAAAGCGGGTTTCACCGTAGAAAAAAAAGAAAATTGAAGCAAACGCGGTCAACTACAAAGTGACGACCGATGTTTACACGTATCGGTCAGACGCTGTATACATATACCTAGATACGGTCCTAGACAAATTTACCTAAAAGATTCGAAAGTTTTCTTCACCCGTTAGAACGCGCACGAAATGATATTCCTAGCAGGGTAAGCTCTTTCCATCGAGAACTATTTTTTTTTTTTCTTTCTTTTTTTCAATATTTTTCCAAACCGTTAATTATCGTGACTAATGGATATCTCATGCGAATGTTGGCACTTCGTTAATGGCGTTCGTACTGCAAGCTGTATGATGCATCGCGTGTTTATATAGGTTCGTTGCACATACCGTCTAACGTAGGGAAGCGCAGACAGACCAACGGCACGCATAAACAACCCGTAACACCCTGTTCCGAGAAATGCTCACGTTGATACGCAGACCCCGAGGAAAAATTTGGAGAAAAAAAAAACAGAGGGAAGAGATGTTGGGACTCCTTGTTTTCCAGGCTGCGTCGAACGTTTTACCGTCAGCTGCTGTAATGCTGGATAGAGTTTGAGTCGGCGGTTTATTTAGCTTTGGAAAATACTATGGATTGACTCGAAGATCGGCGAAAATTATAATTGAAGTTTTCACGCGATCATGGAATAGCGCGTACTTTGAAAAATATGGTTTCATTTATCGGTGTATTTTCGAATGATTTAGGAAAGAGGAAAAGCGCCGTGGAACTTCTTCAGGAGTCTAAGGCGTTCTACGTCAAGAGTGAAACGGTTTTGGACAGAAAACAGGAATTGAAAAACAGCGGTCACCTCCAAGTTTCCCAGTTAACTGCCCCCGGGGCACCGCCGCGACTTTTGCGGAAGTGCAGCAACGCCGGTAGCTGTCCCATGCAGCCTACGTCCCCGCAACTTACGACCCCGCTGACGCCACCCTGCTGTTGGTCGAATTGTCACGACCAGGATAGACGTAAGTTGTACGCCTTTATAATTACTCCGATTCAATTGGTGAAAACAAAAATAGAAATAATTTATATCAGATCGAATCTCAACGTGGAAATGCCCATTAAATGACTCCCTGTGAGTCGTAAAACGTGTGCAGGGCATAAAGAATAAAGGAAAAATTTTCTACGCGATAGGATCATAAAACCGAATTGCTTCTCAACTAGTCAACTGGATTCGATGTTTGTACTGTGATCTGATACGCCAGGGTTCTCTTCCTGTATTTATATACACAAACAGCAGCTGGGGAACGACTATATAACGCAGCGTGCGGTGGCTGAGTGTAAATAAACCGATCTGGAAACCGGTAGTCTTATATACCATTAACAAAACTATGTACTCTACGCTCCCGATGTGCAGCGAGAACTAATTAGGCATGCAATTAGCGAAACGAAGACCATTGAATATTTGGCGATTTTCGATGATCCCGTATCGATCCGAAAGTCCGTGAAAAAAGATCGGTATCTCCTTCGTTACTTTGACGAACGGACGATACCAGATTTTTTTTTATTTTTCTCGGCAGATGAGAGAGATATGGTAAAATCGATGCACACGCGTGTGAAATCTTAACGATCATTATCCTCGAATGATTCTCACGATGTTCCTCGCATTCTGGCCCAACCCCGTTGTAAACTGTTTTATTTATTTTTTCTCGATTCCGCGAAGCTGACGGATTGATGAGCCCTCAGAGATCGTTGCCTCCGCCAACGTTACCGTCGAAGAGTCCGCGACTGGTTCCCGCCCCTCAGAGGAGGACGATTTCCGGTCCAGCTAGCGGAAACGGAACCGACCAGTTGCAGACGAAACTCAGAAGGCTGTTGAACACCGATAGCAAAGAGAATGTTTTTTTCCCCGATACGCCACCGCCCCCGTCGCCGTCGACCCAACAAAACGGAGCTCCGAGAGATGATAAGTTCAGATATTCGCCCGGGGGACTTTCTCCCGGTGGTTGCCGAGAAGGGGATCACAATTTGGTAATAATAATTATAACGTTATCGTTGATACATTACTCACCGACATCCGGCTGATTATAAACGAAGTAAAATAAATCCTCCGAGAAAAACTCGATACGAAGAACAACGAAGACGCGTTACGAACGATCGATTGATTCTCTCTCTCTCTCTCTCTCTCTCTCTCTACGTCCCAACACGCGACGTTCGACCTGTAGTATTAACACCGGATACGGGAAGCAGGAAGCAGGATATCGCATATGGTCCAGTCTACCGGTACTCTCATTGGGATTCTACACGTATGGATATAACCGACGTACTTGTACGTACACTGGTCCGATTCGACGTGCGTGACTTTGTTATTCACACATACGTGCACGCTATCTTATGATCGCACATCGTCGGATGAGCACGTGCCCGGCGGACGTGATGAAGTATCCGAAGTGATCGTGTCATGTCCGCGTGTCTAGTCAAATAATAATTGACCAGTTCTACAGGATATAAGATAGAGCACGAAATAAACGGGTGTCTAGGAGCGATAGGAGCCGCGCGAAGAAATACGATGGGTTAACGGACCGGCACACAAAAATTTCAGATCTGTTATTCCCCGATAGGATAGATCTAGGTATACGTTGCGTACGGAGTCCGTTTGCCGTTTGGAATTATCATTTTTATCTCGGACTTTCGACCTATTCTTGCGAAAAAGCGAGTCCATCTGGGGCGCGATATTTCATCGTTTCACTACGCGGTAAAATTGTAACGTCGTTTCGATCCTCATCCTCCAAGTTTGTTATTGTTATTTATTTATTTTTTTTTCTATTCGTTTCAGCGCGGTGCACAGCTAGACATTTGTTTCAAATTCGGTAGAAGCAACTCTCACTCTCACTCGTACGGAAGGTCTGGAAAGAAATCTAGCAATTCATCGCCCGCCGAAACTACCGTCTGCCACAAATCGCTTCCGGATCTACATTGCACCAGTACGAGACGTCGTGCATCTCTTTCGCCGCACGCCTCATCGAAATCGTCATCCAAACCGTCGACGTCCGGATATCATCAGGCGACGAATAATTGTCCCGACTGCGAAACCAGCTCAGATTATTCCGAACACAGCTTCAAAAGAGACGCCAATTGTTATCGGAGGTACGGATGAATCTTTTTTTTTCCTCAATGATAGCCGGTGACGATTTTTACATCGTTCATCCCGCCGGTTTGATCTGCGTTACGACCGTTTCTCAAACTCAGTTCCAGGAATTTTAAGCGATCATTGGGTTCGGGCGGTGGGGACGCGAGCAGTGTTTTATCATCGGGTGGCCGGACGCAAAAATCGTCGGGATCGAGTAAACTGAGTCACGGTGCAACGGCAAGGGATTCCGGAGGGTCTTCCGGGCACTGCACACACCGCAGTGAGCCACCTCCTAGAATCCAGGTGAGGTTTGGAGTAAATTGAAGATTTTGCCTGCGCTAATTCTCCGAATAACGTAACGTTTCGATCTCAAACTCGGCGTCCATATTTATTTCAGGATTGCTGGAGTCACATGCGTAGAGACAGCGGAGCCTCGACGCAACATTCTACGGATAAAGATCGTTCGAGAAAAAGCAGCTATGGAAGTGGCACACCCCAATCCGTTGTCAGGCCTTACACGCCGGATTCGGAAAGCAGCAATAGTCGGACCGAGTGCAGCCCAACGCGTAATTCGAGGTAATTGTACTTCGTGAAAAAGGTGGAGTGCGGGTCTTCGTTGGGCGGAGATTTTTTATCGCTGGAATCGTCTTCCCAGTTGTTTAATTTGGCGTATTTCTCGTTGCAGGTTCTCCGATAGTTGGAAAGAAGAAAGGGGTAGACCCATTTTGCGATCAAAGTCCGATATCAGCGACCGTTACTGGCGTCACGATAACGTTCGCGCAACAAAATCAGTTCATCCAACCCGATCGGTTGCACAGTTGGAAATATTTTTCGATCGCCTCGGCCTGGATTCGGATAATTACCATCGCATTACCGAACCAGATTCAAAGTCCTCTTCCCCAGTTTTTTTCGACAGCGTTAGCTCGGTCGATTCCGCGTTAGGCCTATATTCCTGGGCTGGAAATAACCAATCGAATCAGTGGCAAAATAACAACTGCAGCATCGGAAGAGGAAACGAGGACTGCAATCCGCGATCAAGCGATCCGCCGAGTATAGTCGAACGAAACGCCAGGATCATTAAATGGCTTTGTCAGTGTCGCAAAGTACAATTTGGCTACAGCTAAATTAGTCATTAAGTAAGGTATGTACCTAAAAGTGAGGGATCTCTGAATATTATCGAGTCTCATTTACTTTCGATTATTTGTGGAATTGACACCAAAAACAAGAGAGAAAAAAGAAAGGATATTATACTTTTGGAATTCATGTCGTTCGCAGAATTCCGAATGAAGGAGATCTGAAAATCTCGTCATCACGGTGGAAATTTCAATTTGATATATTATCATCTTATTGACGAACGACAGACCTTCGGACGTTGAGATTTTAATTGCATTGTTTATTTACCTATAATAATTGGTTATCTGTTGAGAATATTTTTAGGTGGTGTTTCAGAAACACATGTGCCATTTTCATAGTAATCTCCACGAGTCAGCAAGTATCAGCTTAGCAACAGTTTATTTGCAGCACACGGTAGATCGGGTAGTGTTTTTCGATTACTCTAATTGTAAATAATAGTTTTTATCCTATTCGGAATGTTAGTTATTCGTTGCCCGTCGAAGTCTTTATCTATCTATCAAATAGATGCGTTATTGAATCATGAATCTATATCCATTTGCTTCGGTGCATACCGTTGAAATTTTACTTTCTACGCAGCCTATGAATCTCTCTCAATTTAGCCCTGGCTGGGTCATCGAATTTCTTTCCAGTGTATCGTGACGAACAATTCAAAAATCATGCCTTCGAAATTGCTGGTATTTAAATACCACAGATACAGAACTCACTCAATTAACGTTAACGTCAAATCTGTTTTTATCATTTGATTCTATTTTTTTTTATTTTTATTGACGAAAAGTAGCGACTCAGGTAGTAAACTGGACAAAACGCAAATAATAATTAAAAACTAATCGATCGAGGCTGGAAGTCGCAAGCCTTTTAATATGAATTAAAATAAATGTGTTCAATATTTTGGGTATCATCGAATGACAGTCACATATTTTAGACCAGGTTTTTACCCTATGAAATTTTTCACATTTTTTTTCCAACACATCTCGGCCGGCGCGCAATGTGTCAAGGTGAAATAAAATTTCACCGACCTGCGTTGTGTAGTGTAATATTCGCATGCCGCGTACAAAAATACTTGATCAGAGCTTTTATCAATAAGAATGTTCAATTATTCTGGCCTTAGTTTTCCCTGGTAAAATTAATCATCAATGCATGACATTTATAACATGATGTTTAATTATCAGAAACTGATGATAGTATTATTGATGCGTAGTCGGTACGGTCTTTGGTAATTTCTTACGGAATTATGAACCAGTCGAGCGATAACACTTCATTCATATTGCTTTTCCAGTTTCCTACAATTCTGTGAAAGTTTGTACGATTGTTAATTCCTCAAAGACTTTAGTGCGGCAGCTAGATTTTTGTTGTTAATTCATCAGCAATGTCACGTGTGAGGTATAGTTACTGATTCAGGTGGGCATGAGATTGCTCTGGGTGTTATTTTAATTCGGGAAGACGAGTTTTCGGTTCGATAAACTCCGTTGCTATTTTTTACAGTATGTAACGATGATATTATTCCGTTCTTAAAAGAAGTACTTAACTTGCCTAGTTGTACGTTGATGTCATGCCAGTAAAGCAGGTATTCCTGACGCTGACGGAATCCCTCATTTAAAATCATTGTGTAGATTTTACACATTGCATTTAATTGTCCCGTGAAATATACCATGTAGACTTATCTACAAGTCAAAATAGATGTTATGCTACCATTAGTATTTACACTTAACAAGATCTTATAATCGTTTGTGGCAATCAAAACTTCATTATAGATTCAGAGGAAGATTTTAGCAACTATATTTGAAGGTAATGATTATTATTAATAATTCGATACATAAAGTTAGAAAATATTTATCGATAGTGTGTAATGGAATGCTAGTTACTGTTAAAGTTTGAAAAATTTCGTCTTTCTATTATTGAATATCTAGTGTTTCAGAAAAAATATGTAACAGAAGGCAGCCCGAGGTCGACTATGGGGAAATCATAGGTATATATGCCCAGATATATATTTATTATACAAAGAAAGTAGTGATATAGTGTTAGAAAATGTATTGTCGGCAAACGAAGGAAATAATCCTAATGTTTTAAACCTATAGTTACAATAATTCCACTAATTTTGGCTTGACGAGTAAATTTCACTACAACTTTTCTTATGCGAAAGACATTTTTCTATCTATAGACATAGATAGTAAAATGATAATTAGACATATATATATATGTATACATATATACTTCGTGTAGGGATTTGATAGCATACTTATAACTGTAATCAGAATAATCGTTGAATTCGTTAGGGTAAAAGGATTATTATAACAATAATGAAATTCAAAGTTATGTAGAATATGTTGACCAAATAACTGTTAGACAAAGTTTATGGCATTCCTTTAAAAATGTTGAAACGAAAAAAGAGAATATCTGAAATTGATAATGTTTGTAAATTCTATGAGAGGTATCTGACTCTCTAAATTTTTGTTGTTATACTTTTATTCGATGATCGAATCGATTATAAAAACGGAGAATATTAGGAAAAAACAATATGCGAAAGAACATCGTTTGAATATTAATTAGCTGCTGTGAGTAAAGTTTTCATTCAAAATATTGAATTCTGCATTTCTACAAAAGTACAACACTGCCACAGTGCGCATCACTCAAAATTATATGAGATCTTTCTACGTATAATGTATACTATTTATGACGCATAATATTTACGATTGTTATATCCATGAAGTTTCAATTGCTTTTTTATTATCTAGTCACGTATGTAGAGCACAGCGTATTAATCACTCGAATAATTATTAATTATTAATTGCCATGTGTCCACTGACATCTGATGCCGACGTTCCGTTTCTTGTATTTATGTAGTTCCGACACTCAAATATTATTGAAAATTTAAAACGGCTTGGATAAAATTTGAATATTTAAAACAGGGTAAAATTACATCTGAAATTATTAACACCATGTGTATAAATAAACCAAATAGATTGTTGAATATTATAAATTAAAGTTATCTTTTATTTCGTCTGCGATCTATTTGAAACTTGTTCAATTTGCTATTATTATATTGTCACCATAAAACCTCTAAATCACGGTATTGCGGGGTCTGATGAAATAAAATCATTAAAACGTCGAATATGGATTTTTATATAATTTTATTTTATTCAAAACTTTAATATATTTGATAACAAATGTTAAACTTGAAATACTTTATAAAAATACAAATATATAGTTTTCTATGTTTGCAGTTAAACGTCGATAATGTCACAGCAGGAACATGAAATCAGTTAAAGATTTTGATGATCAAATTATTTCGAGTTTTTAGACCCCATCGATACTTGGGGCCGATACTCAGTACGTTCACATTCACGGACTCCATGAATTGCTGTAATAAGAATGGACTTACCACCAAATATAATACATCTATTTACAAGTTTCTTAAGCCAATTCTGGCTTTTCACGTATACAACTGTAACATATGTATAGCGGTGTATAGCTGCATCGTATAGGATGAGTGTGTAAGGAAATAACTGGCTTGCGTCAATGGTTGAATGAAGTTAAAACTACATGAGAGCAAATGAAAATAAATTAAGAAGTTGTGAATGATAGCGCACATAGCGAATGATCATTAACGTCACGTGGTCAATAATTCAACGATCAGATTGTGGTAAATTGTGATGGAGGAGATGCACATTATCTTCCTAAAAAAAATATACAAATAATAAGAAATTGACTAAAATCTTGGGTCGGAAAAAAAAACAGGTTTTTGTCGTCAATCAACTCGAGAACACGAGAATACTGTAATCTAAGAAAACGATGGGAAAAGATAAGAACAAAAAATTCGAATGTTCATATTACTTTGCCTTACTTTTTACATTGTCTAAAAATTAATAATGATTTGATTTCGAATTGAAATCTGACAGCTCTAATAGTTCATCTACATTTAAGAATTCGAACAGACTAATATCAATCTAATATTTACAGCAAGCCACATTTGTAGGCTCGATTATTTACACATCTGAGACTTGAAAGTGATAAAATTTGATTTATGTGTTCACTCACTTTAGTTTCAGAACGTTATTTTATACCTTAGTTTTTCGTCCACGGATTCATCTCGTGATCTGCTCCAAGGGTCTATTTTTCTATTTTGGTGTATAACTTTTGTCCCATGAATTTGGTAGGCAACAACCTTATATTTTTCTTGTAGCATACTGATATCTGATTCGAGCTATGAATTGGTAAATGGTTACCTTGGAGGCAAATGTTTTAGGGGTCCCAAACTTAAAATAGAAGTTGCGCCAAGAGCGGCCAAATTGCACGAGCTGGAATTACGTGCACCGTCTATCGTTATTATAGGTAATCCAAAATAACCACCGGTCTGAGCACTAAGTTGTGAAAGAGGAATAAAACTTTGGATACCGAGGCTAGAAAGGCGATTCAAGACTTGATGTGACTTCAAATCGACCACTGGAAGAGCTAATTCGGCGCCACCATTCTGCAACGTTCCATCTGTTTCGTGATGATATACTTTTTTATGTTGTGCTAAAGCATTCGCCGTTGGATACTGAGCTGGGCAGAGGTGGCATCTGAAATACAAATATATTATCCATGCAGTATAATCCAGAGCAGCAGGTACTTGGATGATTTTATCGATAAGAAATGTTTTTAAACTCACTTATGAAGTAATTTACTAGGCGTACGATGCGAGGCCATGTGCTGCGACAGAATTTCTTGATTTTGGAAGACCTTATCACATACTTGACAAGTTAGCATGGCCCTGAAACAATTAATGAAACGGTGAATTTTAATTTTTATTCTAACTAACAGATCTAGAGGATTGATCAACTCCCGGTTTACTAATCTAGTTACTACTATTCAGAAATAATAAGTACTTTGATGGTCTGCCTCTTCGAATTCGAGCTCCAGGCTGCGGAGTGTCTTGGGTAAGATCGACCGTAGGAGGTCTGGGTGGTCGATCGACATCGCTAGTCGATTGCTTGATTGTTCTGGTATGCGGTACGGCAAATTGGCCCTGTTGTTCTTGTTGTTTTTTCTGAGAGCTTGCAGGAATTATGGATACGGCGGAACTCAGATTCAGGGATGTTACGTTTGGTGGTTGAGCCGGTGGGGCTGCTGCCTTCGCTTGTTGCTGTTGAGGTTGTTTGGCCTGCTCAGCAGCCTTATTTTTACTCGCAGCTGGCGTCACAGTGATTCCTCGAGCAGCCAATACATTTGCAACGGCCTTTGCGTCAGATTTTTTACCAGCAGGAGTTGAAACATTCTGGGTTTGTGCTGGAGCGGAACCTTCAGATTAGTCAAGAACACGGTTTCGATACTTTCCCAATAGTCTTCTGGATTGAAATTATATATCGAACAGAAATAATTTCAAACTCAACTGAACTAGAAGTGGGAATACATCGACTAACAAAAATTTGACATCACCGTAAACTTGTATTGAGATAAATAAATGCATTGGAATTTTCCATTGGAAGGCAATAGGTATGTTGTAGGTATTGTTCGACAGATATCTCAAATGAAACAGAATGTACAAGGAATGTAATTTACCTGGTTGCCGAACGCTCAATGTGATGGAGTCTGTTAGATGTATCGTGGAATCATTCCTTGTAGGTTGTTGAGCAACTGCTCCTTGTACATTTTGTATGACAGGCAATCCGTTGTTTCTTTTTTGCTGGGCAATAATATGACAATCGGCATCTTCATTTCTATCAGGTACCAACACATCCATTCGTCTCTGCTTAGAGGCAGTATGTTGTTGTTGTTGATGTTGCTGTTGTTGATGTTGCTGTTGTTGTTGTTGCTGCTGCTGTTGTTGCTGTTGTTGTAGCTGTTGTTGTTGCTGATGGTGCATCTGTGATGGCATCAATTGTGGCGCTGGTCGCTTCAGTCGTTGTCTTGGTGCAGAGCCAAGCATTTTTGGTGCTCTAAAATGATTATATCTGGATTGATACTTCCGATTTGAAGTCATTGCATAAAAATTCAGACACAGTTCAAGTTGGTATTAATTCAGCCCTAGATCTTATATAACTCATTAGTGTCACTCCACTGAATGAAAATTGAGTTGAAGTACATTGTTCTTGGAGCATAGGAGAGACGTGTATATGAATCATAAAGTGATGAATAAGAGTGAAATATATCAAGCTTAAAATAATTGAATGTAACCTGGGATTAGGGGCAGCCATTCTGCCTCGCGGCATTTGATGGGCCATCTGTGACATGAGCGGCGGAGCATTGGGCATTTGTTGATAAGCTGCGTTTCCGTATGGCGGATATAACTGAGATAAATGGGGTGGATAATGCATCGGCTGAGGTCCGGCGATATTGAACAAGGGTGGTCTTCCTCCGCGCGATACGAAATAATTTGGAGGTGGAATTAAGGTATTGGCACCAGGAGGCAACGAAGGAGGGAGCTGAGGCTGAGGCAATGGCATGCGCTGTACTTGCTGAGCAAGTTGTTGGACAGGTGCAGGTAGTTGATCAAAATTGACAGGTGGACTGAGTCGATGCCCTTTGCTACTAGAAATAAATCCAGGCGGAGTATTCGATTGAAGCGGGGATCTCAGTGGCGATGTTCTGCTCAATTGTGGAGAGTTTGAAGATTGCGAGGATCCTATGTGTCCTCCATGGGGTGAATTCGTGTTTATATGGGGTGAAAGTCGGTTCAAACTCGGAGATAGAGGATTGCCATGTGCTTGAGCTTTGTGAGCTGCAACTTCCGTGGGTGAATGGAAAATCAAGTTCACACAACTTGGTATGTTACATTGAAAATGTCCGACCTGAGCTCTATGTTTATCCAGTTGGGCAATATCCGAAAATTTCTCATTGCAGACGCGACAAGTGCGGACTGTTTCAGCTAGTCTCTCAAGTGAAACATACTCCGTTTCTTCAGGTGGTAGGCTACTTGATAAAGAATTCTCATTTTCATTCCGTCTGTGATGTTCAATCAAGAAATTTTGCAATAATGAACCAGCGTTCGGATCGGATTGATCCACAGCGTCCTCTTCGTGTTTATCTTCGTTATCCTCACTGTTATTAGGTAAGCCACTCGATAGTTGGTGCCAATTAAAGTCAGCATTCGTTTTTGGTGACTGACTAGATTCGCTTTGAGAATCGGACGAAGCAGCCTGCTTAGAGGCTTCGCTAGAACAGGCAGAAGACTTTGGAATCAAGCTGATCGCTGCGCTCTCTGTGAGCTGTTGAATCATCGCAGATGTTTCGTCGACATCCTCTTCAAGCGGTAGAACAGTCTCAGTCAACGGGTCAACAGATCTGGAAAAACAAAAAATAATGAAAATAATTCTATAGCCAAAATATGTGAAAAAAGTTGAAGATTCTTGAAGTGTATCTATCTGGTTCAAGAGATTGATGCCTGGAATAATGATTCTAACCTTGTATCTTCGCCAAGTTTCTTCAGGTTTTCAATTGCCTCCCTACAAGTGGCCTCTATTGCATCTGAGTCTTCATGATCTTCTATTTCTGGTAGAATTTTCTCAGAATTATGCGACTCATCAACAAGGGAGTGGTCCTCAAAAGTCTGATCTTCTCTTTCCACTGCATTGACTGTATCACTTCCTACACCTGAATCACCTTCATTGATATCCATGGATGAGAGTGTACTCTTCTCTTGTATACTATCATTGCATTCCTCACTTTCATAATCATTGTTCTCATAGTCCTCATCCTGGGTTGTCACATTCTCAAAAGACCGATCGACATCTTTATCTGTGATCTCAGTATCCTTGGAATCATTTGTTCTAGCACCTGCCACTTCGATTCTGTGATAAATGTCAGTATCCAAGTTGCTGTTTACCACTGTGAAGTCTTCAGATATCGACGATTTTTTGAGTGTTAATTTTAATGAATCTGTGGAGTTCTGTTTCTTGAGTGTCAATTTCAATGATCCTCTTTTTTCAGGTTCAAGACGATATGTAGTTGGGATCTGTTTTTTTTTTATCGGTTTCAAATTTGGTATTCTGTTCAATAGCACACGTGGTTGACCAACGTGAGTCAGAATGTGAAGGCTGAGCTCTTTTTTGGTTGAACACTGTGCACCGCAGATTTCACAAGATAATATGTTAGGAGATGGTGGATTCTTGAAGCCAGGCGGTTGAGTTTGTTGATCTGAAAGAACAAAGGTACAAATTGAGTTACGTTAGCAAATGCGTTTTACACAGCAACATGACAGGAAAAAAGGATTCTTCTCTTGTTTTGGAATTGAACAAGGTGTTTCCGTAAATACGGCTTAAATATTTTCGAATGATCAATAAAGTAAAATAACATTCTTATTTTTACAGGTGCGTACCGAATATGAACGTTTCTTACACTTTTGTTTCCGATAACTTTTAAATAATGTCCTTGCGTCACGTTGCACGGTCGAACATATGAACTTTATTTCTTAACCTAAGTTCCAACGTAAGTTCATGTTTACACAAATTATGAAATTCATTTGCGAACGAGCTTTACGCGAAACAGTTAAGAGTGTTATGCTTGCGCGTTACGTTGGCGGCGTGATTACGTCCATATTTGAAAATAGATCGGTTTTGAAATCGATCCAAAACAATTGAAGCTCCATTGGTCGGATTTACCGCCATGTCAGTTTCCCGCGTTGATACTCGCCCCACGTAAGACGCAACTAACATTTATCGTAAGCCTTCTGTAGCCGCAAGCGATAGTGAATTACAAATTGTGAAAATATTGTACCTAATTATCTCACGAAATATAGAATGTCATTGCTTGATGATATACAGCTCATAGAAGAAGTCAAAAAGTACCCTCTTCTCTTCGACACTAATGTTAAAGGTTATAAAGATCACGAAACAAAGGACAAAACATGGGTGAAAATTGCTGGAAAGCTGCAGGTAAAACGTAAGTTTTCAGTAGTACATATCGCGCAACGGTAATAAAAAGGAACTGTTGAGAACTACTCAACACTTTATATTGGCTACAAATAATCTAGAATTTAATTAGCAATAATCCATCAAAAGCCGCAATATTGCAATTACAGATTCATTGCCGAAATTATGAAAACACCAACTTTCAGCTGTTTAATGTTTTCAGCATTAGAGGCAAAGAATAGGTGGAGGAACTTGAGAGACAGATTTGTGCGAGAGAAAAAATTGATGTCCTCGGATAATGAAACTGACAAGGCGCAGAGAGCAACTCCTTGGCCTTTACTCGAGCACATGTCGTTCATATGGAATTTCATCATCCACAGACGTAGATATACCATGAATTCAATAAAAAATGAGCCAAAAGGCTATCTACCAATAGCTCCAAAAAAAGATGCAGCAGAATGGATGATATCTGTGGACTGTGAGAATGAGGGCGAAGATATACTATGCAATAAAAATGATCAGGAAGAAACAAAATCGAAAAGACAGAAGCTGCTTCCCTACCAGGTAGCTTGTACATGGAGAACTAATTCCAAATAAGACTTTGTTACTTATCAGACTTCTATTTTTTAGGAACAATCTATGGACGAATCACCTGATTTGTACCATGTATCTGAAGACACAAGGAGTTACTCTCAGAGAGCTGATCAATGTCTAAATTCACAATCGTACGTTGCCGATGAACAACATTACTTTTGCATGTCGGTTGCTGAAACATTACGCAGATTTACACAGAGGCAGAGTGCGGAGGCTAAATTAAAAATACAACAAATTTTATACGAGACTGAGTTTGGCGAGGCTAACGCCGTTTTTGAAGATGCTTTTATAGATCCGCAATGAATAAATCTGAAAGAGAAGATGGTTCCTACTCATTATCATCGAATGATCACTCAGCTAGTAGGTCGTTTATTCTATAAATTAGGATAAATTTATGCGAAGCAGAGCATTGAGCAATAATAACACACAGAGTTTGTCGTGGATCTTGACATTGCTCAGGAAAAAATCTTATTCTGTGCAATGTAAATGCGTGTGAACGTACCAAATTCTTCTGCTAATGTTTCATCGATGATCGTAGAGTTGTTATCTGCAGTAGAACCGAATGCTATGAAATCATCTTGCAATGGATTGCTCATTTCCAATCTGCAAACATAGTGAAAAAAATATTTCAACTGTCCTTTATATTTTCTCATGATGAAATAGAAAATAATGATTTTATGACAAAGTTTAGGAGAATTAGCGTGAACTTTCAAATTCGAAGATATTATAATTCGTCGTGAAGTTTCACCCTTCTTTGAAGTATCGTATTTGAAATCACTGTGTTTAGCGCGAATTTTTGCAAGTATTGACAACAAATTAGACAGAACGTCAAGCCATGATCGAACGAATTTGAAAAAAAGATACTCACAAGCATTGTTATTAACAGGTCCGGCAAGCATAAACAAATATCAGAGATGGTTTGTTTATTAGGACGAATCGCGCTTACTCGATCTCTGTTTCGGGTGAGGTTAGCTTGGGTTTTACATTAAGGCAGTAATTCTAGTAATGTCTGCGCAGCGCATAAAAATTATTTACTAGTACATATGTACACTCGAATGTGCTTAGAACTGGTTTAAAAGTGCACGTGCTCTCCGCATTACGTCATTAAATATTAAAATGAGCATACATATCCTCGGCTATGATATTTGCGATTATGCATTGACGCGTTGTAGATCTGTGAGGTCACGGTTAATCATTAGAGTAAAACTTGATTCTTCATTTTTTTCAACGTAAGTACGATGCTCGGGCATGTGTTCAATTCAAAATGGCTAGCAATGTTATGACAGATTACACCGGAACGCGGCACATTCGTACACAAAATGCATCAAGCGGACCCCCAGGTGTTAGGCCTGCGTACTAATTACAACTTTATTTGTGGTTATCAGACAGACAATATGGCGTCCGCGCGAACGGGGAAATCCACCTTTAAAGCCACAGAGATGAACCGAAATGTTCAAGCGTTCAGCAACGAAGAGTTCAGCGTTCAGGAGCCCTGTTTTCCAAAGAGGGGCATACTCGCGCACGCAGAAATTGTGTGGAGCTGGCGCGTTTTCTCCCCTCCCTCCATAGTCAGAACCGAAGATGATCCTCTCTCGATTTATGTCGCGTTGTACTCACGAACACACGACTTATTCCATGTCGGTGGTTCCCTTCGGAAACACACGATTGCACGTCTCGTACAAGTATTGGAAAAGTGTACCCCCTCACGGAACCCGACAAGTACAAAAAAAGGCTCAAATTGGATTTACCGAACCAAACCTAAATTTCACCGGGGTGGGGAGCCAATCAGAAGCCCCGGCATCGAGTGGGGCCTGCGCTTTGTGTACTTCGTTATTTTCTGCCCCGCTCCGGTCCCCAACCGCACCCCCCCGTTCCATTCGGGATTTGAATGCGAAGCCCGTGGCTAAAGCACTACAAGCACCACGCCATGCCTCTCTACTACCTACCATCGCCGTCACCGTTACCATTATCCATCGCCAACCATGATATTCATCCCGCGCTAAGCCCGCCCAGTATTCCACGTCGCTCGCGTCAACAACTCGTACGCGTAGGGCAACGTAACACCGAGCCATGAGGGGAATTATTTGGAATCAAGGGCACAGAACCGGGGAAACTTTCCCAGCTAGAAGCTCCTCGTCGGACCGTTGGAACCCCCTACGTTAAATGGTAATGCGGCGTCATGTGTGACGTTTACTGAAATCTTGAAATACGACAACTTGGAAATTAAGTTTCGTTTCACTTACATTCACAATGGAACAATGGTATTATGAATCAGCGTGCTCCGTTCGTAGCCGTTGTTGTTGCCGTGGCAATTGTATCACCTAGCAATTCCTAGAATATAATGCTAACGAGTACCGCTCTATAATTTATTGCAATTAAGCATTCGTCATCAGTTGCGACTATGAAAGTTATAACGTCAACAAATAACATTGTTTTCGGCTGCAAACGTTGCTGGCTACAAAAATAGGAATGCGTAACAATATGGAAATTACAGGGCAAATCGAGGCATTACATTCCAAGGGCTCGGATCGTGCATAGCATAAAATTTTGGAAAAACGGTCGAAAACGGGAGCTTTGGAGAGGGGCAACTCGATGACGGGGGAGGGTTTTGAACGGCGAACTTGACGGAATAGGTCGAAGGCGACCGAATACCAGGGCATATTGATCGTGACGCGTTACAGGCTAAAATACTGTACGCCCCGATGAACGGAAACCAGGCAGTTGGCAGAGCTTAACGTTACCATACAGGTATACCATAATTGGGGCATGTTGTGCGGTGCATCGCGTCATGCGCTGCTCTCGAGCTCTTATCGAGTACACACTGTACAAGTATGGTGTGTGTGTGCATCGAGAGCTCTAAAAAAGGCACCATCGAGGTCCGAAGTATCGAATGTAATTTCATTATGTTTTCATCATCCTTTTCTTTCAAAACTTATGCGACAATTGATGCAACCATTTTTTCCGATTACACTTGGAAATTATATATTTGAACACTATACCATGCCCCTGGGAATAACGTCAGCCCTGATTAAGAACTTGATATTTATCCGGCTCATAGTTGATTGGATTAATCATCAACGGAAATTTTCCATCAGATCCATAATCACGAGTTCGTACCAATCGTATTGGTAGAGGAATTTATACAAGTATCTGTGGTTAATGAGAGTTTGCTATAATGTGCGCAGATCTCTTGTACCGTGTGCTTTGCTAAGGTATGAAGCCGTTGACCATGCTTAGTTCATGGTGCCCAGGCCGGGGCGTGTTACATCGTACATTCACCCTTCGATCTCCCCGTATTTTCCCCTCATTCCCTTTAGCGGGAATCTACTATGCGTCCATGCCAACGGTCTGGTTTCAATGTCTGTTGCTGCAGTTGCGCACAACTTTCTAAACTGAACTTACTCCGTTTCAAGTTAAACCGTTAAAAGCATCCAACACAAATGTATACCGCGCGTATAGATGTATACTTATATTCGAAATACCAGGGAAACTTGAATGTGTGCCTCACATCCGTGGGGTGAACCGAGTGACATTCACTTCACCTTCACCAAAAAGTGGCATGGCGGCGACCAGACGATCGATTTTACACGACGAAGCTCATGCCAGCTATTATACCCGAGTCCCTCAACCCTCCCGGTTTTCACTCCCGTTATTTCTACCTTTATTGGTTTTTCGTTCAGCCATTATCCAGCTTTATTGAATTTAGACGGTATAACTTTCTAAACAAACTCCGAGCAGGCAATGCAAAGAAAATTTCTCTTCTCTCTGTATCGATGTTTCGAGTACTTGCCGATGTGAATGAATTATTGTCAACAACGATACAACGAATATCTCATGCGATGTAATTCGCAATGAGCTGTACGCTAAATTTTCGGCATGTTCAGCGTATGGTAAAGCATTGAGTGGAAAGTTGACCATCGCTCGTCGAGTGATTGTAATTGTATGGCTAATACCTTAGATGTATATGCATAAACGTACGACGTTCCGTTATGTGGGTCTTACGAGTCGCTAAGCCATATCGTGGAAAGTTCCACCGTTCCGTTTAGGACAAAGGAATATTGTTCGCTTTTGTACGTATAGCTATGTCCCCCGCTTCGGCAGAGAGCCCTGCCCATTTTGTTCACCGTCGAGCACTCGGCGGCGAGGTTGGAGAAGCAGGATAACGGTTCGCGGAGGCCGTGTATACCTGGGTAGCTTTTCCCCTCTTGGAGCGGTCCCATTTGTACAGCCCTTCCCTTTCCCCGACCATTGTACGAATGGTAGAAGTAGGGGACCGTACGCGTGCATAATTCATGTTTGGATATCGCGGGGAGTGCGTGCCGATTCACTAACACTGATATACATCCAAAGGCGCCGTATACCGTATACCCGAGTTCAATTGGTCGCACTCTTATCGCAACCACTCCAAGTATAATAAATTGCATCGCAACAGATGACGTTGCAAGAATTTTCTCGGAGCCCGAGCAGATATTTTTCATTCCAAAGATAGAACAAGTCGATTCTATTGCCACCAGGGAAACAGAAATATCGACTGCCAGGGGCCATTGCACGTGCCCCTTGCTCTCGGTTATCGGTCCCAGTCTAAAAGAATTGAATTGCAAACAACCTTGGTAGCTGCCCAGAGATTCTATTCAAAAACTTCAGTCTCAAAACACTTTTCTGCAAACTCGTTAGTCCATTTACTTGGAATACCAGAGGCAGAAATAATACGAGCGACAAAAGTATGCGTTGTCTGAGTAAAGGTGTGTGTGTATGGTGCTTTGTTCGAAATATAATGGGCATGGGAATATTTAATTTGCTTCAGGCCAATCATGGATCAACAAAAAATTATCGTTTTTGTTCCAAGGCCGGCGATTATGTGGAGTGAAATGTTCTCGTTCGTTTGAAAGCAACCGTCGTAGGTTTTCTCCCACTCTTCTTTTGTAGCCACATTGAGTGTGCATAGTACGCGTAACGTACATGTATACCGATACTTGTGATTTTTGTTGGAATATCGCTCGATGATTTTAACGGCTGCGCGTTGCGGGTTCCGCTACCCAAAGACCGTCGGGTGGAGGAGGACGTAATATCGTATTCTCGTCCTGCTTTTGCCGAGGCTGTTGCCAAGCGGGGCCGTAGCCTTCCAACCGTCGCGCCTGATGCCGCTCTCGAAATAAGCCCGTACACTTACACCAATGCAGTTTTCTATTAACGTGTCCCAACGTTGCCGTACCGGTAGCTGGGTGCTGCCTTCATAAATACTTGATTCTTCAGCTGGGAAAAGCAAGTTGTTCATGTTGCGTTTTCAGCGATGTTGCCAAGCACGAGCTTTCGGGAGGCCGTGGTAGCCATGTTCTCGTTACGCCTCACGCGATGAGCTGTATTCTAATCGATACAATCATGTCGTGATGGTAATTACGCTGTTAATGTAATCAGAAACTCACGCATGAATCTAGGCGTACGATTTTACCGAATATAACGTCAACGAGATTTACCGCAATAATGGCTCTGGGCGTTTTTTTTTGAAAATTTGCTTTTGGAACCGCAGACAAATGAGCAAAGTAGCATTCACGCATTCTCACCTACTTATCTTTCAGTGGACACTGAAGTTGAATCGAACATGAAGATCACTGATGTTCCACCGTGCCCTAATTGCGTCGAGCTTAAGCTACAGTCCAGTTGTTATACTATAAATGTTTTGCAGAACATAGCCCGGTATAAGCGAAACATGAAACGCCTACAACTTACGGAAACTTTAGACGGTAGTGTAAGTCACACTATCAGTAATCGGCCTGAAACTTTTTAAGACACTGGGAACGTCGCTAGACTTTTATTCCGAACAATTTTGGTACCACATAGTGGGGCATGGACAGCGCGGAAAGCTTCGACTTATCAGGTACAAGCATAAGTATGCGCGTTGTAATTTCTATGTGCAAGTTACGCGTGTAGTCTAAGATGCTGAAGGCTCTTGCGCAGTTGAAGAACTGCGACGTTTTGCTAATTAACATTCAGGGAATGAGACTGAAGACAAATTGTGCAACAGCTATTTTGTTGTTGAGAGTAAAACTTGATTATACAACAATTTACGCCAGCTAATGAATCTCGTCGACTACCGCTGCCGAGATAAATGTGAGAAGGGACCAAAATATCCAATTGACGAACAGTCGGACCAACACAACTTGTGCAAATAGAACGTTGACGTAAATCAATGTTACTATTTCTCCAGGCAACGCTCCTCTCTCTCTCTCTCTCTCTCTCTCTCCATCTTTTTTGATCACGATTTTTTTATAGATAATTGAACTACACAATGTCCTGCAGTGCTGTTTCAGTCTGTATATCGTTACGCTGATTGTATTTGTATCTGACAATGAGGACAGCATAATCTGCGCTACGCACTTCCGTAGGTGCGTGACAAAAAAAAAAAATAATCCTAAGACGGCGGTGAACGACATTGCACATATTGAATCCTACGTAGATCACGCCATTGCGTATGACCTTCTACCATTTGCATGCGCTACCGGTGCACATCACGACATGCGAACCAACGACGTTCCTGTTATTGAAAGAGAGAAATGCTGACGTATCATTTTTGTACTATCATGTCGCACTTGAGATCGCAATAAAAAAACATGTTCCACATCCAGAATTTCACAAAATCGTAGGTGGTATTTGTATTTCATCGTTCGGTAATTCGACCTACGTCGTCTAGGTACTACAAAAATAAAGCGTTCTCACAATCGGACTTGCACGGTCATGCGAAATGTGATAATAAGTTTATGCAACACACACGCAATCTATGATATAGATTAAAGTGACGTTACGACACAATTATCTCAACAATAGGAAAATTTATGGTATGGCAATAACAGAATACATAGTAAATTGCTGCCATGCGACTTAATTTACTTGTAACAAAGAAATTATTGTACAGATATAAATTTCAATTCAAAGATGACAAAAAATACCAACAAAAAAAAAAAAATAAAAAATTGATGAATAAATTGATGAAACGAGTGTGCAGTCTGCATTAATGCTGTTATAGACCCATTCGAAATCGCGATAGGCTGATCGCTGTGCGAACTTGAAGAAGAAAGATTTCTGTGAGTGTGCAGTTATTTAAATTTGGCGATCACTTAACGTGCTATATTTTCTATTACACAGACAGCAGTTTCTTCGGCCAATAAAGATAGGCACGAAATACAGAGGAAGGAATATTCGAAGGTTGGTAAATTCGAAATGAATTTTACAAACGGCTTCGTGCCTCGACTTGTAATGGTAAGTTTTAGCATAACCATTGACACCGAATAGATTATGCGTCGTCAGACCGATGGATTTTCGTGGACCAGCGCAGTGGTTTTCGCCGTTGCAGAGCGTACTTGTACAATCGGACATCGGATACAGTATGCGAAAATAATTATCGCTGAATTTTATCCGTTCGTCATAGCTCCGCGGTTGCGTGAATTCGGCTGAATTTTTCACGTTTTGACAGGAGACGCTCCTCGATTTTAGTTTCATTTTACGACTGGGTTCAGACGGATTTTGAACCGCGGTCAAAGCACTGTGGTACGAAACTACGTCGATTCGTTTAACGTCGAGTTTAGTTCGACGGGACGAAAAAGTGTCGGTTTCCTTAACGTTGACCGTGATCCGATCGTGCGGTTTGCACCGTTTCTTTTTATTCCTAGTCAGTCGATTTTTAATTTTGCAACGTTCCTCGCATCGCTCCCAACCCAATTGGAGCAGGTCGAATAATAAATCGCCCGGATCGCCCTTCCTCGCCACATCGACCGAGGTGTCCGTAGACGTTCTCGAAGAAACACCGATAATCACGTGTTCTTCCGGATCGTTGATCAACGACATATTCACGCGAGGTCCATTTTTCTCGGTTGGCTCCGAAAGCCTGACGGCCAAACTTTCCCAACAATTCTCCATTAATTCTTCGTTGGCTAGAAATAACTGTTTTCGGATACCTTCCGTTCCAAGGGACGAACGCTGAATCGCAATCTTCTCGTCTCCTCCACCGGTTTCTATAACTTCGGAATCTCGATACGATTCCGATATCTGCAGCCTATTCATCGATTGGAAGGTAAAAAGCTCTGCCGTATCCGATGTCGTCTCAGCAGTTATACCGGCATCTGATTCACGCTGTGATTCGGAGGGTGACATCAGTATCAGACGCCTTTTTGACGATGCCTGGACTACGGAGACGATAAATGAATTACACGTCGATATTACCGGTGCGATTATAACGTGGAAATAGTTAGTGTCAATTACACGAACAAGCGAAAAAAATTTCGTTGTAGGATCATACCGGTTCTATCGATTTTGTCCCCTGATGCACCCCTAGATATGTTTTTCGAGTCTAGGGAAAATCTTTGGGTAAGGGCCGTCAAGCTTTTTGTGACGATGGGCGGTCGAGGGCACTGGTTGCTATTTGCCGAACGATTCGCGCTGTTCGCACCGCGCTCGATTGCCGGTCTTAATATCGTTATCGGTTGACGTGGCGGGGTACCTTACAACCATACAAATTTTGGAGATTTGGGGCGCAAAGTTCTTATTTCAATATTCTCAGATCATTCGGGCGATCGATTTGACGAGGATATCGTGACGGGCGCGATTCACACCAACGTGTTCTTTCGATCGAATGACATTGATTGGAAAGTTGAACGTGCCGACTCGATCGCCAAATTGTGAAAGAAAAGGTTTGCCAAGCTAGGGGTAATAATATTTGTACCATTTTTTAGGTTGTAACCTTTTTTGCTCGCGGTCGCAGCGGATGGAGGGTCCTCTGTGGGGCTGCCGCAGTGTCCGAACCCCGAACATTTTTGGCTACCAGAATTTTCCACCTCGCAATCAAGCGATTTGCCGATGCTTCTTTGCGTCTCGTCGGCAGGGGTGTTTGTTGATGGGATTTGACCTTGATTGTTCGTTAGGTTACCCGCCCCACAGTTGTCGCCGTTTCTATATTGCTCCATGGCTTGCTGTTCGAGTTCCTAAGAAAAAAAGTTCAAGTTTTTCAATTTTTCGAATACTTTGAACAAGACAAACTGGTAATCATGTCTTTTTTCTCAATCGATAAAATCAACGATCGTTAATCACACTCACTTGATACCTGAGAGCTAAACATTCTTCGGAAGTTCTGTACTGTTCCATAGCTTGTCGTTCGAGTTCGTCGTAACGTCTGTCGAAAACATTCTCCAGAACAATTCCACTCGACGACGAATTGGTCAACACGTCTCTGTAGAGTCTCTTTTTTGCCGGTGCCTCGCTCGACGCATCAAACTCTCCGAATCTGGGCGAAGATTTGTCTTCCGCGTCGTTGGTCGCGTCACTTTTCGTTTCGTTGCGGTCGTCGCACTCGTAGACAAAATTTTGAAAATCCGTAACGAGCGTATTAACCGCGACGAATTCCTTGGCTCTTTTTGGATAGCCCTTTTCAAGCCACTGCAAAACGTCAGTTTCAGATTTCAAATTGGGCTGTCTCGATTCCAGAATGAAGCTCGAGCTATGCTGGGGATTCTTCGATTGATTCCTTCTCGCTTTCATCGCGCTTTTCGTCAGTAATATCAAATTGTTGAAATCGACTCCCTGGGTCTTCCGCCTCTGAGAAGGATCGTTGTACAGTTCCGGTGGCTTCTGATACACGGGAATAGGCGCCGAAGCTAGACCACAGCCTTTAGGTATCCCGTTACCCGACGTTATCTTATCGTGCATTTGCATCCGACGCTGAATCATCGCTGGACAAACGGACTGCACGGGCGCGCAAACCGGAGAATGGGGAAAATGGCACCCTGCGACTTGCACGTGCAAACCGGGATTCGCTCTTTGGATCCACTGATGCTGCGACGCTCGGTTCGGGGAGGCAGTGTTTGATATTTGTTGCATCGGTATGCTTCCGCTCTACAATCACATGCGGAGATTCGATATCATTTCAACACCGGGTGACGCTACGCCGGATGACCAGTCGTCGAAACGTTAACATCGACGAGCACGATAATCGGTAAAATGATCATCAGAAAATTACTATAAACTGTAAATACGTAATTTGTATACTAGAATGAATATTAGCTACTTGAAATAAATTTCCGCAACTCGGTACGTGACCCCTGTTGTAAGGAAACAATTCGTCCTGGTAGCATCTTTCCGCCGACGAAGGAAAAAATTGGAGAGGGACGAACTGATCTTGATGAGATTTCGAACGATTGATCGGACCCTTAGGAAAAAATTCGGGAACCTCGGCGCTCAGCATGGGCGGAGGAGGGTGTCGAGCCACCCCCATGGAATCTGGGCCGGAGGACTGATGTCTGGGTCTCGTTGCGAACGTTTGTTGTTGCAAACTACAATGCGCGTATTGTTGTTGTTTCGGACTCGGAAGGTGATGTTGTTGCTGTGGATATTGCTGTCGACCGCACTGTGGATGCTGCTGATGTCTTTGGCTCTGGTGAAAATATTGGAGTGCGGGCACTTCTTGTTTCTTATGTTGAGTCGTCTGGAGTTTCCCTTGATTCCACAAGCCTCGTACAGCGTCCGAAGTAACACGTGCTTGCAACATTATCTCGGCCATGTCGTCGGTTGTGTAACGAGGCGGAGGATATTTGTCGTAATCTTCTGTGTCCGGATTTTTGCACCGGGATTCTGGGTGTGCCGGAATAACAGATCAACGTGTATATATATATAATATGCGATAAATGTTAATGTCAAATAAAAGATACCCTCGATATTTTTAGCGCCGAGTAAACTGCACGTTGGCGTATATTTTCCCATCGATTTTTTGACGACTGGAACTTGTTCCAAGGCAGAATTCCGTTTCCTGGAAACTACTTCATCTCTTTTTGATTTTACATTTCGCCCCTTTTCGCGACCGGTGATTTTTCCATAGGCTAATTCTGCTCCTTCGGTTCTAGAAGCCAGTCCTTTTCTTGAACTGAATTTTAGACAAATCGTAATGTCGACTTTTTTCCATTACGAAAATTCAAGTGAATTTAGCAAATGGTTATTGATCGCACAACTAACAGTACATCGTCCAATGGCAATGAAGTTGGGGAATTTAACCGGGCGAAGTGTTCTTCAACTTCCTCGAGCATCCATGGTTCTTTGATGGCATCGTTGTGAAAATCGCTTTGCCAAACGACCTCTCCGTTATCGCTATGTTTGTACATTCTTTCTCTATCATCGTTATATTTGTAGTTCCCATATTGAGCCAGCCACGATCCGGGAATCGTATCCCGAACGCACCTTGGCTGGTAGTCTCCTTTTTCACAATATCTTTCGTTCAGCTTACAATTCTATAGGAAAATTAGATTCCATTTGTCAAGTCGGAATTCATTATCTCGTTCAATTCTCCCAGGACGTTAGTTTAGGTATACTGATCGCCTCAAGTATATCAAAGGATGAGGAATGGTTTGTAAAAAAAATCACTGACATGAAGTTTATTGTTAAGTCAATCAACCTCCACATCTATGACAGACCGATATACAAATTTTACATGTACCAATATGCATATCCTATGTAGATTTTCGCACGATCGGCGACTACTTTACAGCTAATGAACTATTGGACTAGAATCATAGGTATATACATACGTACACCTTCATTACTCGCCGCAAAAAAGGATGCCAGTCGTGTACATGAATATAGAATATTCTATGAATGTAAAATAGAAGCTAGAATGGTTTTGGAATCTAAACGAGGCAGTTATTATAACTGCAGAAATGAAAAGTTCAGACGGCGATTAGCAACGGCACGAGACGGCGTTTAATGAATATTTCTCTAATTGTAAATAGGAAAAATATGTTGCTTCTGAAAACGCATTTCATGGCCGCAATTACGGGGTTTGAAATTCGATCAATTGTAAAACTAAGCCGGTAAACGCGCGATATAATAATCCTCGATAATTTGTCGGTTATAAAACGCGTTCACACGTCGTTTAAAATATGAAGCAAAGAGTGCCCACTCACCCTGAACATAAGACAATGATCCTACCTGAACCCACAAAGAATGGTTCAGCTTTCGGAAGGGATCGTCCTGATGATAGGCCCAAACTTTGTCTGCGATCAGTCCGATATTGGCGTAGGCGCCATTCAACAGCTCCTCGTCATACGACGGAACCGAAGATATCATTATCTGGTCATCTTATATGTCAGCTATACTCGTCTGCAATCAACGCGAAAAACTAAAAAAACAGCTCGATTATTTATGCAAGAAATTTTTTTGTCCACACTTCTCTAATTCATGTAGTCGTAAGGGACTATCGATTTGAAATTTATTTCACGTCCCGTGAAATAACGACACGAAATGTCTTAACATCTCTTAAACAAAATTCGTTCAAATCGGTGCTTTTTCAATAATGATGAAAATTGACACCGAGAGAAACAAGCGAATATCCAGATCGTGAAATGAAAGTACCGTTTTGAAGATCCTTTGGAATTGCCGAATTGAAATCAGCGCGCGCGCTATTACCGATGTTACTGCTCCATTCGAATTTCCGATGGTAAATCGAAATCTACGCAGCTAGAAATTAGTAGACGCATTGCTATTCGTATACTATCTTCTCGCTCACGTTTTGCTCATTTTTCCATAGTTTCCCCTGTATTTTCTGAACATGTTTCCGCAGCTTCTGACGTCATTGGTTACGAGGTCGCCGCCATTATTATGAGCCACGATTTCAAAAGCGAAAGTACAGAATAAGGTATCCAGTTAGTTTAGTATACCATATATCAGTGAGTTGTTACCACGTATTATTTTATTTCAATGAATTGATAATCAAGAAAAACATTCCAACGAACGCATTGATTAGACGTATTTGTAATACTCAAGGTTCGCACTGTTGCAGCATTAAGGATAATGGAGTTTTTGAAAACAGGATTGGTAAATGGTCTTTAAAGTCATAATAATAATTCATCAATTTCGAAACACACGTCGTTCTAAAAAGCATTTGATACTTTAGACGAAAGTTTACGGAGGGGAATAATTGATAGACATACAGATTTTGTATGGGAATTCGGAGTGTCCTCCAAAAATCTGACTTTATATATATATAACGTGAATATTAACTTTATGACGATAGAAATTTGTGTGAGAATTATAAAATCAAATAAAACAAGTATGAGGTCATATTAGAGAGGACATAGCAGCGCACATTGAAATAGAAGGGAACGAGGAAACCGATGAAACTTGAAAATTACCGTCAGGAAAAATGATCCGTATACAAGCGAAAAAAATTTTCGAAATAAAACTCTTTGTAAATTCAAGACGTTTATAAAAACTGGAACTACAATGAGATAACATATTGCGATGATGGCGAAAAGAAAGTAGAGGAAACATGTTTCGTTGAAGCGCCAAAGCGTATCAAATAGAGTAATACTTGCTGCAAGGACTGCACTAGCATGTTACCAAGAAAATATTACGCCCATATGTTTGGAAATAAAAATTTAAGTTCGGAGGAAAATGATCCAATTACGAGATTCAGAAATTTTTTCTAACACGTCCTTGAAAATCAACTCGGGGCACGGGATTTTTCAAAATGGAATTACGTTACGATTATCGCTCGCTCAAAAACGGCGCGAAAGCTGCTTCATAGGATCCCTCTTTGAATTACAGGTGACGCTTATTAGTCTGGTAGGTTTTGGCCTCGCAGACGTGTCTCACATTTTGCCACACGATGGAACCATACCCAGCAGTGTCACACCTCCGTCTCCGCCTTCACCTTACAGTTTCCAGTATTCCGCGGGAAGATATCCCGGCCAGATCGACCGCATCCATAAAGAGGCCGGCGATGGTGCAGGCTCGGTGCACGGTAATGAATAGATTTTGAGTTTCGTCAAACTCGTAATAGTAATCGTCATCTTTTTCGACTTCTACACTCTAGGACTATACATGTAACGTTCTCTGCAGGTATGTACTCTTACATAGATCCAAAGTACAAGGTCCGCACCGTGGAGTACACTGCGGATAGCAATGGCTTTCACCCTTTATTGACCAACTTTGAGGACACTCAGGCCGTACCCGTCGATTCCGAGGCTGTAGCCTTGGCCAAGAAAAGACATTATGCCCTCTACGAACGCATCGCCACCGAACATGCTCGAGGAGTGCAAGTTAATTCACCAGCGGTTGGTTGATTATGTTGAAAATCTGTTGATTGCTTTTTTTTCAGTTTGTAGGCATGTGGTAATGTACGTACGATAATTATGCCATCAGGAAACGGTAAGCGTGCAGCGAGCGAAGGATCGACATCTCAATCTCTTCGCAAAGATAGCGCAGGAGCACGCCGCTATCGCTGCGGAACGGGAAGCTGAGAAACGTGCTTTCGAGGCTACTTCGATCCCGAACGATGTCCATGAAGAAGAAATTCACTGACGACAAACTCGAGATGAATTAAATACTATATTATTAATAATTCAATGGGGATTAGAGATTCATACTCGTGACGGCTTCAGCAGTTATTTTATTATCTTTGCTGTATTATTATCGGCAAAAGCTAACAATCAGCTATTGAGTATGAGATTGCGCTTCAAAAGCTGAAAATAAAAATAACACTAACCATTGGTCTTGTTTTCCCTAACTATTATTGGTCTGACTTTCTTATGTCCTACCCAGCCACACGAATTGTGTGTCGGTGAATCTAATTCGCTCATAACTCCTCAGTCGTTATATGCTTTAGGCAATAATTACAGCCTTCGACAAAATGCGGCGGTGATTATCGCAACACACTGGATGCAATGTTATTGTAAAATAATCTATCTATTTGCTTATCGACAGCATGATCTCATTGTGATTTGCTGCATGTATGACACATACGCTCTTAATTGACGTAAAAATTGGTTTGAAAACTAATTACGTATGACTTGTGATGATTTTTACGTGAAAACCGGAAACTCTATACAACCTGGTAGGACACCAAACAATGGTAATGCAAAAAAAGATAAAACTCACAAAGGCGTTGAATGTTCATAAAAATGGAGCTTGCGAACAGGAACACATCAGTGTCCATAATTTTGCACCGTGTTCAAGATGAAGTTTCTGACAGTTGGATTCCTTTTTGCGATACTTCTCAGCGCCGCTGTGAGATATTAAATTCTTCTATTCATTTCCTCGTTACAATGGCATTGCGCTGATCTTAGACCTACATAATAAATGGGACAGGCCTTTTTTTGCTAAACATTTTAATTCGTTAAAGTAAGTAATTTTCAAGTTTGTCTACTTTCTACAGTACGCAATGGCCTTCAATATAGAAAACAAAGATGCCATAAGCGGCTTCAAGCCTGGCATGGATGGTAGCCCATCTTGCCATGGAGGACGTGGTCGACACGGTCATGGCCCTGGATCATCGGTTAATTCAACTGGTACTATTTTCAATTCACTTCCAAAGCTTCGAGTAGTAATTGAACTTTACTCATATTGATCTACGCGAATATTAATGCTTGTGCACTACATTTTAGAAACAACTGTTACCGATGCTGAGCAAACGACTGACGCAAGTTAAAGAGAAGAAAGTCAGGATTGGTCTATCGTTAGTTGAATTGCACATGATATTTGCTGAAGAAAATAATACACACGGCTTTGTATATGTATATTGCACACATAAATATGTAGAAATTTATTCGATTGGAAAAAGATTACAAATTTACAATTGTCTTTACAAACTGTTTCTTAATCATACCTGTATACTAACCACGATTGTGTATACTCTTCGAGTATAAATATGACCCCACCTGTGAAGATTAAACTTATCACTGGATGCCCGACTTCTGAATTAAATCGAGATACAATTCTTTTAACGGAGAGGTAAAACGATTCAGATTTCACAAAAATGAATCAAAACGAATCTTGAATTCCCTTCAATTTAAAATGATTCCAGAGCATGGAATATATGGATGACTTGTTCTCGGTATTCAAGAGATTCTGAATGTCAATACTATTCCATTTTTTCCGGTAATTCATAAGGTAAGGTATGATAAATTTTCCACAATCCTTATCACACAGATCGTTGTTTAACGGCGGCTAAATGAATGAAGAAAAAAATTCGAGGATCACGAACTGGAGAAATCCGGAGTCTTTATCAGGAATGCGCACTTGATTTGCTGTAAAGTGATGAAGCACGGATGTTAGCGAGTCGATTTTATAATGGTATTTTCCCACTAAAGTCTGTAAAAATGTTAATTTTTTGGGGGTAAAGCTTCATTTTACTCTCAGTCTTGCTTCTTCTATTAGAAAGTGGCAGCACACGAATCAAACCGTTTGGTTTATCGGAAAAATGAATACCGACGCCCCGTATAAAATTTCATAAGTCCATGTCGCAGGCTTAATGAATCGCGGATCTGGTAGCGAATTCGATATCTATTGTAGTTATAATTAGTGTCAATGTTAGAGCAAATAGGAATCGATGACTCTGCTATTTTCAAGGGTCATGCCCAGATACACTTTGAAAGATTTGATACCTACACTTGATCAAAATAATGTGTACAACGATTCAGGTCCCTGATCTAAAAATGAGCATAAAAGATCAGAGTCAAATATTCTAACTTACGAACGATTCGGCATTCTTACACGCGTACGTATGAATGCATGGTGATTGCGCGTAATCAATCCATGATACATGAACATAATTGCATGTGACTTTTCACTACATAATGCTCTCCTATTATGACAACTGGTTATATACGTTCACTCATTTTTATATTAACAGAAGACTGCTGGAGATTAGATATATGAGTTTAATCAACAATTCACAAGTATTCTACATCGACGAACATAATATCATGCTCACACCGGCAAAGTTCAGTATCAACTTTTTCCTTGCCCTTAATCTAATAGTTATAATATTCTCTGTTCTTTTTCTCGAGAAAAACTCACTTTTTAAGCAAGCGTTTCATATCCTTATTCTGCCTTTCAATGGTAATGTCTGCTTTCTCTGTTTTCTCCATGACAGTATCGATTAGATCATTTTGAGAATCTATTTCTTCAGTTAATCCTACTGCCAGACCCTTTAACCTTGCTAGAGACCCACTCATTTCATCTAAATTCTTTTCTAAAATAGCACTGACATTATTTTCCAATCTAGGGGGTTCTTCTTCATCCAACAATCCTCGAACACGTAGCGCCGGATGATTTGTGGAAACATTAGCTTTTGCTCGATCAATCGAATCGGATAAGGGTGATGATGACAATGATCCCGAACTAGTGGACTCTGGTAGTTTCAAATTAGCACTAGTCGGTGGTGGACCCTCCATAGATTTACCACTGAGGTAATTCTTTAGGCTACCAAACACACTTTTTATTCCTTGAATATGCTTCTGGCTAAATCGCAGGGTGCTAGTGATATCATCTAAACGTTTCTCTGTTTTCTCCAACTGTTCTCGTTGCCTAAGCAGTTCCTGAAATTTAGACAATTAATGATAAAGTTAGTGTGAATCATCGCTGACTCAAAAACAGGAAGGGTTTTATGATTGTTATGTTTCTTGATAAAAATTTAGCTCAGTCCTCTGCAATCCACGGGATCAAATTAATATTTTTTTCAAACTCTATATTAATCGTGATTAATAAGAATCCATAGGAAGTACCTCAGCAGTGGCTGCACCAATTTGTTCCGAATCCCTCAGTAAGGAAATAGATCTTTCAGAGGACTGAATCGTTCGTTGTTCGATGGCTTTTTTGCGTTCCATTAATTGGTCCCGTTGTTGTTCAAGATCATTATTGTAATTATTGTAATTATTATACGGCGAGTAGTTGCTAGATGAAGGTTGCGATCTCGGTGGAGCACTCCGCAAAAATGTATCGTCATCAATGTCATCTTCCAGAGCGAAGAAGGGGTTTTTCGGATCACTCAAATAGTTATGGCCTGCCATTATTGTTGGAATATGGTGAATTACAGACCGACAAAGGCCACCGGCCACCTCTTTTTATTCAACAAAAAACTGCGGATGATTGATTTATCGGGGAACGCGGATAACCTTAAACACCATCAGCTGATACGATGCTGGGCTCTTGTCACAACTATTGTCATGGCGTTGTGACGATAGCCTTCACTTCACTGTTATCCTCACCGTTGTGACGTCTCTGTCACTTACGACGACAAAACCGTAGCGCCGTCCTGTGATCAGTTACCGTAGCTCAATACCACTCTAGACGCCCATGATCCCGCCAAGAGATCGCATGGCGTGTCATTTGTTGTTTGATTGAGGTAGAGCCAGTAACGACGTCGTAAGTTCGGTATGCTGGGGGTTTGTTGATCCTGGGGCAGTCCTTGATAGTTTGGATTTTCACAAACTATCAAGTAACAGACAACTGATACCCCAAGTATTCGCCGAGCGCTGGACGATTATCAACACAGACTGGTAATCGTAATATGAACCGGTTGGATGATCCCCCAGGTTTAATAAAAGGAAGGAAACCATCTTTTATCGGAATGAACGGTAGGTCGATCAGAACGAAAACAAAGTAATAATTTCTCTGTCCTGTCTTGTCTCGATCAAAGATAAAGATATTTCGCAACCTTAGTGATTACTTTATGCATATACGACCCAAGTAGATTATAAAACCAATTAATAGTAGCTACTGACACGCTGAAACACCGCATAATTGTCAACACGCTAACTCTAACCTCACTTTTGTGTGTTTTTGCGACTTTTTAAAGGTGTTCCAGAAACTGACGATCAACAGCGACTTCGATTCCAGGTGGAATTGGAATTCGTTCAATGTCTCGCGAATCCAAACTACCTAAACTGTGAGACTTGCTCATAATCATTTTGTAAACTTTGGTCCTCATATAATTGGTGGGTAATCTAGAGCTGATATAATATTGTTCATTACAGTTTTAGGACAGCGTGGGTATTTCAAAGATCCGAAATTCATCAATTATCTGAAATATCTTTTGTACTGGAAAGAGCCTGAGTACGCCAAGTATTTGAAATACCCAATGTGCCTATACTTCCTGGATTTACTGCAGTACGAGCACTTCCGTCGTGAAGTTGTCAATGCCCAATGCACGAAATTCATCGATGATCAACAGATATTACTGTGGCAGCATTACACTAGACGCCGGACAAGGCTTCTGCAAACAGCTGCGGAGCAAACACAGCCTAATAACACTCAAAACAATGGTATGGTGCAGCCAAAAGTACCGTAGACTGTATATACTTGTTACTTTACTTTTAACAATGCATTGTTGAATACATTTACCTGCATCAACTGTACATTTTGTTCCTTTTTCATTTGTATTATTTGTAATGTATTGAATATTTGATAAAATAGAAATAAAGAAGTTTTTTTGTATTCATGAGGTAGTTAACACGACCTGAAAAAAACAACCAAAGTTTGTCCGTTATGTATTTCAATTTACTTCATACAATTGCAGTCTCATAGTTATGTGATCGTAAAATTTTTACAGATTACATTATATATAACTAAGTAACATTAATGGGTTTTAACGGTACGTTTAATCACAAAGGTCTGATATCGACATATTCTCTGAAATGATCGTACAATGGTTTCGTACTATTGTCTAAACATTGGGTGAACGATGGATCCTGTAACATTATGATATAGAAAACCTGGAAAATCTATCTACAGTTAAATAATCGCGAATACTTTGGTATTTCTTAGCCTCTACAATCTATAATACTTCAACATATTCACATGCTCGACATTTTGTCCCTCAAAAATTTTACTCGCTATTTTTAGTATCGGAAAAATTAACGATAATACCATTTCCTGCGTCGACCCATGTCTTACCCCCGTTTTCATCGGAGAATAATTTCTCTCGGAGAATATCTCGTTCGTTTTGTTCGTCGCGTGCAGTGTTACGCTTATTATTATTGATCTTGATGGCAGGCTCCTCTTCTGTTCCCGATTTCGGACGACTCTTTTTGAACAAATCTTCCGATTGATCGATGGTATCGGGCAAGGGCTTATCCAATGTTTCCGGAAGAGCGAAGCTCAAAATTCCTGACAAAATGCACAGGGTCCCCATCAACGTCATCGGTACCGCAGCCGATGTTTTTTCACCCTGAAATAAAAATGCGGCATAGCTTCAGAACCGTTTTTCATCTCTAGGGACGCGTGACTTATACCAGGAATGTTATCGCGAGGGGAAATGAAGCTTAGATTACTGACCCACAGCAATAAATGCGGTGCGATTAGAGTCCCGAATTTTCCAGACATTTCACAGAATCCCAAACCCGATCCCCGCAAGACGGTGGGAAAAACTTCTACGGTGTACAGGTAAATTACCGCTAAAGAACTCACGATCGTTCCCTTTCCTGCCAAAATCAAGGTCGATTTTGTGGGCCCTGTAGGGTTTGGAAAAATAATTAGTTGCTTATTTTTGAGCGAAAAAATATTCTCGCATTACCTGTCCAAGATGCATTTTTGTGAGCCGGCATGCTGACCGCACCCGCTACGATGCAAATAGCTCCGCTCAATATTAAGTAAATAACGAGAGGAATTCGCCTTCCGAATTTCATCAGTACGAAACAGGTCATCACGTACGCAAGGAGGTCCAGCGATGCGCTAATTGCATAATTCACGTGTCGGTCATCGCTTAAATTGGGCAAGTTCAACGTGACCCCAAAATAAGTCAGATAAACGATGAACCTGAAAATAAAATATTTTGAAAATATTCATCCGTCTCCTCAAAATTTTTTGCGCCAAATAGAGACGTGAATTTCCGACGATTTACCAGACGGATATCATAACTGTGAAGTTTCTGCGAGGCCTCGAATATCGGAGGAGATTTAAGAAGGTCTGATTTTTAGCTACTTCCGATCTAACTTCAACATCTTCGTTTTTCCTTTCCTTCGAAATATTCGCATCGATTCCCGAAGCTCTTTCCTTTTCTAGCGGCGGTTCCACCTGAGCTACTCTAAGTTCAACCTCGTCTTCTTCGACCACTTCCGGTGGGACTTCTTGGTTTTCCGGGGAATCGCACTCGTCGGATCGTTGGTTCTCCTCCGAAGCGTGTGGCGATGGAGGTGCGGGTGGAAGATCGGAAAATTCAATCTCATCGTTCAGCTCCATCCGCAATTCCAAATTTGAAGTTCCTCGCTCCAAACTCTCGGACGTTGTGGGGGGATGAGTCGCTGAAGGAAAAGTGACGAGTTGCGAAAAGTTATGCTTTCTAATCCCGTCGTACCGAACGAGAATGCGAGTGCTATGCGATAAACAAATAAAATCGACACTCACGTTCCATAATTTTACTCTCGCAACTGTTCGCAGTGGCGAGTAGCTCCGCTGCCTCCTCGCAAAGAATGTCACTGGTTTTAGTTTCGTTGAGGTCCGCGTTCGATATCCGAGATTTCCGCTTAGGTTTCACGGGCGTAACGCTCTCTGCAATGCAGCTGCTCGCGTTGTTCACCTCAACGACTTGCGACTCCGTTTCCACGCGGTGTTTCTTACAGCAGCTATTGTACTTGGCTATTTTTTCCAAGGCCATGTGAGCCTCGGTAAGTTTACCCCTGGCCAGCAGCCACCGTGGAGATTCCGGGATTATCCTGAACGATAATTACGATAAAATGCTCGCGTTGTGATCATGAGCTGAGTGCCGCATGCGGCTAAATCGGAGCGATTGTCCTACCAGATGTAGAAAACGGTCACCGCCGTGGGAACCGACGTGGCTAACTGGAGGACCCTCCAGTCCGCGACAGCGTAACTGAGTCCGGTTAGAAGGGCGAGTCCGAAGGCCCATGCGAACTGAAAAATCATCGCCACCAAAGTTCTCCTATTAGCAGGAATCAGCTCCAAGAGTAGAGTGTACGTGGAAATTTGCAGCCCCTGAACGAAGACCCCCTGCAGCGCCCGGACGACCAAAAAAGCGCGGTAGTCCTGAGGACGAAAGATACGAAAATCAAGGGTCCGCGATCACAGAGCGAAATCGGCGTGGAATTTTTCCCAAAATAATTCCACCTGCAAATTCACCTGAATTATGTAAAGCGCGACGGCCAGAGTTCCCTGGGTGTAGAGACACATCGCTAGTACCGGAAGTCTCCCGACGCGATCCGCCAGTACTCCAGCTATCCAGGCGCCGATCACGGCTCCGCAGAAATACAGCATTGTGCTGAAAGGTAAAAGGTATCTCCTCTCGCAGATCAGTCCCCATTCCGTTACTATCGACGTTTCTCCTCTGACGGAATCAAAGAGATACCCGGCCTCGCACGACGGATATTCAGCGGCGGTTTCGGTCTCCGAGGTCGTCAGATTGTTCGCCAATATTTCGGAGGACGTCACGCACGTGTTGGTGTAATTGAGGGTCCCCTTCGCCTGGAGGATAACGAGATACGGATTTTTTCTTCGTTGTGGCTGTCAATTCGCTGCTTTTAATTTGGAAGAAACTATTCCGTGGTACACGTCAAAAGCTCGACTCTTTGTTTCGATCTACTCTGTCAGCTACTTTTAGCGCGCGCTTCTACTTTTAGCAACGCATTTATAAATCGTATGAAAAGAGGGGATGAAATTTGGTCACCGGAAACAAAGTTTTGAATTGGTATAATTTTTACGTGCTTCAACGTGGGTTTAAACTCCAGCGACGATTGCGAGATAAGGAGATCGAAATCTAGCAACAAGCGGAAATCGTTTCGCGCGGGATCAACAACTTGGCTCCTCAAAAACCGATCAGAAACGTGAGAGTCGATCAAAAATAAGCAAGATCCAGCTCAGTTCAACATTGATAATCGCAGTATCGAATTACCTTGCAGTAGAACGCTGGTGTGTAACTGTGAAAATCCGGAAGTGCGTGGTTCATCGATACTATGACATAGTTGACCCCTAAGAAGACGATCAGAATCACTTGGAAGGATCCAACTTTCACCTCTTCGCCGCTCATCGTGAGATTTTTCGCGAAAACACCGGATAAGCCACTGTATTAAAAAACTTCTCTCATCCACGAAGTTCTTTTTCCTCCAGACACGATCTTCGTGAAAAAAAAGCACTCTCACTCTCGTTCCATCGCGAAGAGGATCGAGCCACCTGCAGTTTCCAGAGTCCAAAGTTCAAGATTGAATTCTACAACGGCGATCGTTCGACGGAATATTTCGATCTTTTCTTTCAAAATTTTTTCCCAGTATTTCTGACATCAAATGGGTATTGAAAAAAACAAAAAAAAAACTGTTCTTCGGTTGATGGAATATTGCCCGGTTCTTCGAGTACAGGGTAGAAAGTTATTTTTTCGGGCTGGATGTTGGGCGATGCCAGAGTGCGTCTGCGACGAAAGCGATCAACGCACTGAGAGCGAGCTCTTAGCTCGGAGGAACTCCGGAGGACGCCGATGACGACGCCGGATGACAAACGGGGAGAGAGAGAGACGGAATCGTCTGCATTGTTTTAATGTTGTCCACGCCACACGAACCCCATGGTTATGTTATAACATATCGCCTCCTCCGATACATGGATTTATCGATTATTCAAATTCCGATTGAAATATGTTATCGAGTGCCACGCACTCCCTTTTCAATTGCATAATACCGCGGTTCGGTCCGACTGTTGCTCGTCGCGATGAAAATATCATAAAAAAAAAACGACCGCTACCCCGAGGCTTCGCCGTTGTTTGCGAGTAGGGCCGCCAAAAACTGATCCTCCAATCACGAATTATCAAAAAAAATAAAAAACCATGCCATTCATACATCCGTAACGTGCATCATATTTTTTACTACACGTGAGGCGATTCGCGCAATTTATTAGTTTTTCGTTGAACGCGCTCGAAAAGTCTGTAGTAAAACGCGCGTCGCCTTAATTTTGACGAAGAACGAGCGAAGACACAGAAATGAGGAGGTATAACGAGGAATGTTGATCTAACGTAAACTTCCCCATTGTACGTACCTCATAGCGCGCGGTTGACGCGAGAAAAACGACATCGGCTGGATGAAAGTCCTATAGAAATCCGATGGAACGTGGTGAGAAATATAATAGAGTTGGAAGCTGACAAGTTTTGTTGGGTGTTACGTAGTCAGTATAATAGCCAACTGCACAGATAGATAGATAGATATATACCTACGCATACATATAGGTACCGGGTATAGTAAACGGGTCTTCGAACTCGGAGGGAAATGTCCGTATTCGTTATGTGACATTCCCGTACGGTGTGGGTGCACACATTTATATAGAAATCACCGCATTATAAACAGCTCTGTAAAATTGATCAGCTATAGGTACCGCTGTCTGTTCGATGCGGGGTGGTGACGATGCACTCGCGGAAATAGATTTCCAGCGTTCATCGACGCTCGTGATTTGACGAGTGATCGAGAGTTGGCGATAAAAATTTTATCAAATCAACGTTTCGTCGACCGCCTGAGGAAAAAACAAGGTCCGCCGATTTGTAAGAGGACCTATAATCATTTTTCGCAAAACGAAACTCGACCCCCAAAATGCAGATGCGATTCAGAGGACTCGAAGTCGTTCTCTGTACCATTTTCAAACGAGTCAGAGACGTCAGATGTAGAGGAAGATGCGACGCTCTATCGGTAAAAAATCGGTTGATCAGTATTGGCGGATCGTTACGGGGAAAAAAGTTATTCCAAAGTAGTCATCTATAGTTAATTCGTATAATAATTGACCATTGTCATTAGTTTAATGGGCGTCGAAGGATCTCCCGCGGTGGAAACTGAGGAACTTAAAACATACGAATAAACTAATGAATAAAAAGAGAGAAGAAAAATCGAATGGCGTCAGATGCGTGTAGGATAACGAGTAGCGAGTGGTCATCGGCTGCGGGGTATTTCCTCAGTTTCTAGAAGCCATCAAATATGCGAGGTGCGTCGCATCCGGTCCTCCGAGCATCCTGCCATTCACAGGTACAGGTATATGTCTACATATTCCTTCGGTTTTCAAAACGGGTGGCTCAATTGGCGTATCGCATCCCCCGTACGCGCCTGCCTACCCAAAGGTGAGCGATCACCGTAAGCATCGTCGACGATATAAGCGGACTCCGTCACTCGTCACCTCATTGTTAAACCCGTCGAGTGCAGTGCACATCGCATCTCCATTGAATCTGCGATATACATGTATACATTTTTTCCTCCATTTTTTACCCCTAATCCGTTTTGTCTGCTTCTCCTTTCTTTCGATTTTTTTAGGGTCTCTCGTCGACGCTCAAAAAAAAAAAATAAAAAATCATCACCCGTTGGACTGCATGCAGACAACGAGTGAAATTTTTGAAAAACATTTTCCAATCGAACGCACATTCGTGACGCGAAACCTCGACAAAAGGTTGACGATACCACGGGGCAAAGAGAATGACGATAGCGATAGAAAATGAAATAAATGAAGAGAAAATTTATCGCACGAATTGCATCAACAATCGACACCGCCACCGAGATAGCAACCACCGTCGTTATCGTCCTCGTGCCTGTTATCATCGCAATATGTTCAGAGTCGGTTGAAAATTTTTCCGACGCCGTAGCTCTTGAGTCATTCGTAACGCGGGCGGATCGTAGAGCGACGCGGGGGTGCGTGCAATTAATTAATTAATTATTCGACTGCGGTGACCATCGGCAGGTAATTAGATCGCGCGGTGGATACATCGTGCGGCTGAAATGAGCGCATCGATCGCCCTCGTGACACGATTTCGAAAGAATTAAGCCGCGAGACTTTCGTAACGAGGCGTGCATAAGTGATTTGTATACACGTGTATTTACGTCTCTTTAATGCACATCCGATATACGTGCGAACCGAGTTCGCCGTACATAACGATATCCGCGTTGCGGGGGGGCAGGCAATGACAGCTATCGAGGGGCTGCTGCATAATCTCCGAGGAGAAACGCTCGTTGATTATTCGCATTATGCTGATTATATATGCCGCTGTTACATTGATAGTCCTGACTCGATCGTCGAATGCAGTTGCGTTAGAAATCAACGATAAACGATGCAAAGGAGTACTCTGCTGCACACTCCCAATTTAGTGATGATAATATAATGTCTAGCTAGGCCTTTTGAATCCTAAAAAGATGACAAAGGACTCGTTCGTATTTAATTCTTCTCAGAATTAGCCATACGTGCGCAATCCGTGCTGTGAGAGAATTTCATTCACGGACCCACGTTTATTCGTGTACGGTCACAAATTTTATGTATAACTATTTTCAAGAACTGCTTTACGAGTTCGAACGTTGACGGACACGAGGCGTCGATGCTCCCTTGAATTTTGAAGCCAGAGGAGTCACAGGTTCATTTGTTATATATCGGCAAAATTTTTACCGTCTATAATTTTCGAAAATTCTGACAAATATTCAACGCCGTGTTGCCCAGAGGCCGTGAACAAAAAGCGGCGTTGTTTGAGTCGAGATGAATACGTGATTAATCCTCGAATACGTGACGTGAAATTGCGATGGAATTGAATTAACCGCAACAAGTTGGTTTCTAGGTGTAAAAATGGTAAAATCTGTACCCGGGTTATATATTAGGGTCAAACATAGCAGGCGCTTGAACCTCTGCGAAATAGTCACGAAGAATTGTATATAATTTGCAGTCGTCCGTAGCTATGGGAACGCTCCAACGTTCCACGTAGATTCTATTATTCCTCTCCTTCTTCTTTTTTCCTTCGTTTTAATCCTTGATCGTACTTTGATTGCTCGTGTGGTGGTATGTAATAACGTAAGGGACGGATCGGCACTTCGATGATCCGACTACCGATTACGGTAGTTACCGTGACGTCGTGTATCTTCACGTGATTCCGATAGAATAAATATTCGTGCAGTGCAGTACGTACCGTGCAACGGTATAAGTATTACGCGGTATACTTTCTTTGCCACATATCTCACTATACCAGCAATCAGATGTAATCGCGGTAGCTGCTGTGATTATTTCATCAGAAGTAATGTTCGTTAATTCTTTCGTACTTCTTTCGCTCCCTTTTCGTTCGGAATTATTCGCTAAATCCACGCAGCTTGGGAAAGAGACTCGACAAATACAACTCGTTGGATTGTACGTCGAACACCGGTGTCACACAGGATTCATCCCGCGTTACATGCGATCCTGATTTTCAAGAATTACCTTATCGCAAAATACGTTACGTCAAACGTTAGTTACGAATCCGCACAAACCCCGACAAAAATCGGCTGATAATAGCGAATAACGTTAATAATAATAATAGGGAATATATCGTTGCGAAGCGTCCAACGAAATCCGAACTACAATCTAGGAACTCATCTGGATTTGGATCCACGCGCTCGAAATCAGGGTTTCTGGGGAGTCGCTGATATTTTTTCAACCAGGCTTTTCTCCGCGACGAAAAAAGCTTTTTAAACTAAAAAGAAAAAACCGCGACCTTCCGATTTCGTACGTCGATTATGTGAAATTGGCGTTTTTTTTTTTGTGGGCCACCCTGTACGTTATACGTTGGAATAGGCCGGAACTATCGAGGAGGATGGCACCCCGAACGGGGGCCCTCGTGTTTCCCCACGTCGCGGCAGCCTGGCTCGTGACGCCACTCGATCCGTTCGGCCTGGATGTCTTTTTTCGTGGGTCCCGTTAGGAAGACTCAACATTCGCTCGTGCGATCTTTACTCAGTCACTTGACTCCGTCTCGAGTGTATGGCCAGAGTTTCGGCTATCGTTCCATATCAGAGTCCGACACGATCGCGATGATCGTCGACGTTTGAATCGTCGCGATTTTTTTTAAACCGGTAGTGCTCATACGACACCCGCACTTCCGAACTGACGTCGGTGTGCTGCGCGCGAGGTATTCGAAATCCGGAGGGAAGAAGCGAGGAGGAAATTGACGTCGATTTTTCGATCGTTCCCCAAAAAACACGATTCATCGCGCCGACGAAAATGAAGATCAACTCGTCACTGATCGTATTTTTAGTTGTTCTATTAATGGTGAGTGGTATTCGCTAATTCATAATTTTTCACTCGGCACATCGCTGGAAAAAGAATTATTTTACAGTTCGGAAAAATTTCACAAAATCAGGGGCTATGAATTTCCGCATCCGCCACCCAAAAGTTTCGATTTACGAACTCGTTCGAATTTCGCTCACTTCGATTACCCCACGTTTTGTGGGTTACGCTCTTCTTGTTTTCACTACTCCGTGCGATCTTGAATGAAAGGATTTTCATTTCACTGGTTTTTTCGAATCGAATTCGCTTAGATTTTGCCTACTTAATGGGTACGCGAAACCGTTGCTCCAGATGGAGTGGCAGATAAATATATGCAAATCGATATCTAGACTCCTCTCATTCTATTTTCTTATTCTCAAAATTATTAATCTGATCAGGTGGCTCTCGGCGAGGGAAAAACTAAGAAGAAATCGAAGCAGCTCGCACTCCAGACGAGGGAAACGAACGTTGTAAATTTCGTTCGCCTCGTCGTGATGCGGTTGGTCTTCGGAGTAGCGTCAGCGATGGGGTTGGGCGAAAATCTCTCCGGTGTTTTGGGTGGTATTTTCGTGCCACCCGGTGCTGATTACTACGACGATTACGGCGGTGACGACGACTACTCCGGAGGATTGTTGTAAAGTTAATATTCACTCATTCGCCAGAGAAACACCGATAATTTTACCCACGTTCAAACATAATTAGTATAACGAATTTTTCAATCCCTGATCTTTGGTCTTTCGAGAATTGAAATATAGGCGAATCTGCGTCGTATATATGTAAAATTTGGAAGACAATTTTCCAACGTGTGGTAAAGTTTTTCCAAATTTGCCTACGTTTCATTAGATTCACTCGAAGCATCAGATTTCGGGACGACCGGGCGGGGGGGGGGGGGGGGGGGGGTCTTAGTTATTTAATCACGTGCCAAAAATATTTTCCCTAATCTTATCATGAATAATCGTCGATTTTTGCAACGTTTTGGTAACCGATACGATCCATGAAAATACTGAAAACATTCGTTGGTGTAAATATCGAAGAAAAAAATATGCATTCAAGCAATAATCAAAACACTTAGCTGACCAAAGGAGTCGGTAGGAACAGAACGAATCTGGTGGTCCGTCGCGTATTTCGCGTGCAGACGATCAGGAGGAGTGGAAATTGACTCGGGAACTTCTTGACGTATATTTACGCGTAGCTTGCTCCGTAACGGATTCGACTTACGTGTTAATGACAAACGCACCTGAAAAATGACTAATGACGAGTATAGTTATAATATCTGTGTCAAATACGTTCTGAGGCGTGTCAACTTTACTCTTTGAATACTTAAATACATACGAGGCGTGTGGATATTATACCCCAGACACGCCATTTAGCTATGCAAGTAACATCCGTATGTAGTCCATAACATTAATCGAGTGCAACGCCATTTGGACGGGGCGATCCGAATATCAAAGACGATTGCGCTGCAAGTATATATAACGCGGATTTGACGATTTTCTGGTTTTTCCTCGGTTTGTTCGCGACTCTGAAAATTTTACTGTTCAACTGCAACCACACCGCAATCGGGCATATATTTCAGGAGTCTTCCGTGTAATAAGTTTTACCTCTTTTTTTTTTTTTTTTCTCTAATTTAATCGATACGTTGACTACATACGTCCCACTTTTGAGTGTAAATTTGTAATTACCTCGGCTTTCTTTATACACGCAAATTAAAATGGTTACGCACTATAATATCATAATAATATCCTCGCTGTGGGTACTTCCGTGTGTGCGAGTATTTATTCTTCAAATTATCGTTGTACGATGGAGTTTAAAATCTCCCTTGTGTATAATCGTGTACTACATGATTACATATAGTTAGATGCAAATGTTTGATTATATTGCTGCAGAGATGCGGAACAACTAATTGTAATTGAGTTCTAATTTTGATGCGCGTGTATAACATCATAATGCACATTATGTACAGGATATACGCTGCATAAAGTGCATGGTATATCGTATATTATATATGCATGCATATTTTGATGTGTAACATGGGATTTGTTTGAGCACATAATCCTAGGTCAAAATATCTAGACAGTGACGTATTTGAGAGCGAAATTTTATGTAAATGTTAACGATGAGCTTATGCAAATTACGGAATCGCCACTGCTTTCGCTGTTCCATTTCTTTTACCCAGTTTCTGTTCATATATAGCGCCAAAAAAATTCTCGAGACATTCAGCGTCGTAACGGTATTGTGCAAAAATTCAAGCCCCTCTCCCCAAAAAACTAGACCTTTTAGGTTCTCGGAATTTTGCGTTCATCGCGTAAGAGGATCGCCGATGGCGGGGCGCAGAAATGGATTGACACAGATTTAGTCACGAGTGCGTATCAGCGGGTCTATTAATTATCGGCATTTGATTAATTCGATTCGTTGGGGAGACGTTGATTATTCATCGCCGTGTCACTTCATCTCTATACGAAATTTTCAAACGTAGACCGGACGTTATTCGTGTATACAGATTCAATTATATAATACACACTGATCAGTTTGTAAATATGTTCAATTGTTTTATCGTTAATTTATTTTTTAAGATTATTTATTTATTTATTTATTTATTTGTTCAAATATACAATAAAAATTCATTTACACAATACAAAAACTCCAGCTTTTGTCCGCCTATCACAGCAGAGTATATGGAATTCTTCCTCTTATTTTATAGGGTAAAAAATAAATGAAAAATTGTATCTACTTCATTTCAACTATCCTAAAAATTGGCTAATCGGGCTGCACGTAAAAATTAGCTATAAAGAAAAATCATGATCGAACTAATAGAAATTATACAACTATTTTGCGCTCAATTTTCAAAACGAGTCGGACGCATGGATGCATCATGTGATGTATGCGGATATAACATCATTAAAATTAAAAACAAACTAGTCACTCTCGGACGATGAGGGCTCAAAGCCGGTGAGACTGGAATCACTTTCCGCGTCTTCCGTCTCAGCCAGGTCTCGGTAGCATCCTTTCATCTTCCTGATCAAATCCCCCCACAAGACGTTGATACCACAGACAGGACACGTTCCTTCTACGGGTAGAATCATCCTGTCGTTCCTGAATCTTTTTCCTAAGCAAATTAAGTGACTCGCCATCGAGCACGTTGGACTGAGGCAAGTTAGCGTCTCGCTTTCCGCTGACGACTTGTTGCACAGCGAACAAAGCATTCCGTTTTTGGAATCGCTAATTTTTTCCGAAACGGGAGAATCGCCCTTCTTCTTCCCTTTTTTCGGACTCACGCCTACTTTCTTAGAAATTACTTTACCGTATGCCAGTGGCATGTGCATAGGTGGGCACCGATCGACGGGAAAATCTTTAGCGAAATCCGGAGCGAGCCAACGAATCGTCAGAGGCAAACGAGACCAAGGACCGACCCTCAGCATCTCGGAGAGAACCATCAGATGAAAATCGAAACTGTTTTGACCAGACTTCCTACGAGGAACGTGTTTCAGACGGCGACTTGTATCCGGGTGCTGCCAAGCCCACTCGAACTGTGATGCGATGCGGCATCCGAAATGAAATTCAAACGTTAGTAAAAAATTTGCGAACGGGATGTGTGTTGAATCAAATATCAATCCCCTGGTAATTTAGAAAATGTAATTTCTGCAAACGCGCTAGGAAAAAATGACAAAAAACTCACCCGAAGTGCGGAAACGTCGTTCGGGAATCCATGGATTATCATGACCATAGTCCTAGACAAAGTTTGGAAAAAAAATAAGAAAAGAAAGCTCGTCATCAATATGCATGAATGAAATTTTGGTGACCGGTTCTACATATATTTGAGTGACGCAAAAATAAATTTTTGTCCTTCGTTTGAGATTTATTACCTATAGCACATAAAGAAAATGTAAACTATCTGCGAAAAAAATACTCGCACAAATAGCGTAACAATTTTTCATTTTTACCAAACTGACAATTCTTTTATCCTATTAATTTGAAAAAAGCATAGTGTGAAAACATTAAAACCTTTATTAAAATCTCGGGAGATTAATTACAATGAAAACAAATATCCCAATTGTATTGCGCGCCACCCTAACTCCCACACTCCCTCTAACGGGTGGCGTTTGATCACATTTCGTTCCCTCACTCTGTCCCCTCTTTTTCTTTCCCCAGTTGACCTTCCCCATGCTCAGTTCTCAGAGAAATGAAGGTTATGTTTACCAGGGTCCCTTGTTGCTGGTCCGCCAAGCTCCTCCGAATTTTTTCCCAGCGTTATGCTGTTTGATTCGGCGATTCGGATCGACCGTGTAACCAATGTAGACTCTTCCCTTAAACTTGGGATTCGTACAATACAAAAGATACACCCCGTAGAAACGTTCCACCACCTCCGAAGTCTCCATTTGTTTTGTTTACAACTTACTCTTTGAATGAGCTTTAACCCTGACCTCGCACAATGTCACTCGAAAATGAGCTGGAGCTCATTTTCGCTATCTACACCGACAGATAGTTTCATTGATGTGCCCACGATTATATTTAAAAAAACTTGAGGCACAAATATGACAAGTCTGTGCTGCTGACAGTTCAGTCAACGCTGTTGACTACAATATACTCCGTTGACTGAACTCTCTGTATGCATGGTTGTCGTACTTAAGGAGCAGTCAATATGAGCCGAAAATTAATTGTAAGATTCTGGCGAATTCAGGCGAAACAGAAATTTTCGTATTTTATAGAAAAATTATAACGTGCCAATAAACTATTTACATTTCAATCAGACAATCATTGAATACGCCCTAAAATTCGGTAACGTGATTAACACGAAGAACCATCGTAGTAGATATTTGAATGCAGAACATTCAAAGAACGCGATGATTACATCGTATGCGTATAATTAATTAAGGCTGCCACGGTACTTGCATGTTCTTATGATCACGAAAAAACACAGAAAACAATTACCAAAGCGTGTTAGAACATTCCTCTCATTTTTCCAAGGATATGGGGACTGTCAATGGAATGACGTGACTGCTGGATAATTGCACATGAGATAATTTCACGGGCTAAGTCTCGGGTATGTTAAAACATTAAAATTGTTAATTAGTGAAAATGTAACGCGAGCAACGACCGAGGAAGGAATCACGTTAGGGACTGTGTAATTAAAACAACATTCTGTTACGTGTTTTTTTTTTTTTTTTTTTTTTTGATTTTTTTTTAACCCTCCACAGTGTATTTGGTGACCTAGATTACAATGAAAATATCAGATAACATCGATATATATACGAGTTTTTTTTTTTAAATATATTACTTAACTGTAAGATTCATGTAGTATGATGTAATAGTTTTAGATTATATATTTAATATAATTCGTCGGCTAACAAACAACATTCATAAGATTTTCATTATTATTATTATTATTATTATTATTATTGGTTTATTTATTACTCATTATTATTGTTATTTTTTCTTCGTTATTAATAGAATCATATTTAATGGTTTTTTTTGTTTTTTTTGTTTTATACACGTAGAATACAGTAACGACATTGATATTTAGATGTTTTTCATTTTTGGAAATTTAATTTTAACGTTATACATCCAAGAGTTGCAATTTGTGTAATGTAATGGTAATTTTAATTGAATCTATGACGTTGTTTTTCAATTCATAAGCGGAGCTATTACACGTCGCTGTTGTATTTATATATATTTTTATCAACGAACCCCTGAATTTATTTTCTTTTATCACACGATGAGACTAGGCGATAATTCATACTCATAGGTTTCACCAAACCATCATCGATCCAAGCAAGGTTTTTGATATTGAATTCGTCGGATGGTAGCGTATCAATTAATGAATGTAAAATGACCGAGCGAATATGACGTCGAGATATAATCGAAGTTGTTCGTTTTTATTTATTTTTTTTTTTTACATCGTTTTTTGAAATTTTCACGTTCTTTGGTGGAGCTTAAAAATTGACGATTCTCAGGGAACTGCAGGGTTGTCATGCTTGCATATTTCGACGTGATTTACACGTTTTTTTTTTTTTTTTTTTACTTTTAGTTCTCCGGTTTCGATACGTCATTGATGAAATTTGAAAGCCGTCCGCAACGCAGCCTTTTTTTCGATAATCTTCTCCGCATAGGTTGTGACGATGATTGCGCAAGGAATAAATGATATTTGTCAACTCTTCTCGTTATTTCTAATTTATTTAATACGCGTGGTTAGCTACGAAGAGTCCTGCGTCTCCTGCGAGGCTGGCTACTCCACCAGCGTACTTTCCTTGGGCAGCATCGCTGTTTGCCTGTATCGAAAATTTCTCATTTAGAAATTTATACCAAAACTTTTGAAAATTCTTCAAAACGTTTTGGATGAAAAAATACGAAAAAAAGTAGCGTCGCGTTTCGAAATCACGGATAGTGAAATATAAATATTCCTCAAAAAGCTGTACGATAACGAGATTCGGCATCGTCATCGACGTTCGAAAGAAAACAAAAAGAAGAAAGCAAATATTATTCAGCACAAGTGTAGACGTGGTTATGAAAGCGAAGTGTTTACTGATCAAAGATAAAATCATCGTCAACTTGGTCGCAAATCTTCCGTCTCGGTAACGAGATGAGAAATCTTATCGAGATTGAAGGAGTGCTATAGGTGGTACTTACCGAGCTCGTCACGTGATAATGGTGCGTATTGGAACGGAAGAAGTGCGTAAAAATTAGTAGGCGTGCGATTTGACGAAAAGTGAAGAGCCGCCAGCTGTACTCGAAATACTGCCTGCTACGTACTTGCCTTGACAAGCGGCGCCGTTTGCCTATACGATGTCAATTACATACAGAGAAAGGTACAAACCATGCGACATGCCAATCATCAATTAAACTTCTATGTGCACATTAATTAGTGTCAGCTAATTAGAAAGAAGGGAAATATAATCAAAATAACATTTTCACTCTAAAAATTTCGGTAGAAGTAGAAACTGAAAATTAAATCACAGTTTGCAATACAGATAAAAATTGTCAGCGGATTATATACAACGGATTAAATCGTGGCCTAAAATAAGGTTTAAATAAAGTCGAAGGATTTACTGCGACATCGGTGCTGCGCAACTTGAAGCGTCGCGTTGTTGCGTTGAAACGAAAAAATTTCAAAAGCAGAAATAGGTGCGTTATCGAAAAAAATTGAAAAATCCTACAGGGCTACGTAAATACTCTGATCAGGCAGGGACGAAAGGTCATTTTGCATACCTTGGCTCTCTTGATGAGTTCTTGTTGTCCGGCAACGATCTGATCGGGTTTACCGGCCCACGCGCGGAGAACGGAAGCTTGAAGGGCGCGCCCGTAGCTGAAAGTCAATGCCCAGGGTTTCTTGCCGGGGAACTTGTTGATGGCGTCAAGATTGACGGAGGCCTCCTCTTCGGATTGTCCACCGCTGAGGAAAGTGACGCCGGTCACCGCGGGGGGCACGGTGCGCGAAAGAGCGGTAACGGTAGCCGCGGCGATCTCCTGGGGCGAGGCTCTCTTGGGGCAACTCTGACCGGGTGTCACCATGTTCGGCTTCAAGAGGGTTCCCTCGAGGTAGACGTGGTGGTCAGCTAGGGCCTGCAAGGGGAAAGCATAAAACGTGATTGTCGACTCGATTCCCCCACGGGGTCATGGGAATTTTTTATCGTCCCGCTAAACGACCTTGTAAACGGCGGCCAGGACTTGCTCGGTGACTTGTTGGCATCTGGCGAGATCGTGGTCACCGTCGGGAAGAATTTCGGGTTCGACGATCGGCACGATACGCGCGCTCTGGCATATGCTGGCGTAACGCGCGAGGACGTTCGCGTTCTCCAGGATCGCCAGCTGGCTGGGTGTGTCCTTTGTGATTTTCAGTACGCAACGCCATTTGGCGAAGTGACATCCGTCTTTCTTGTACTGAATGCAACGCGCCTGCAGATCGTCCAGTCCCTGGGTGGTGCACTCGTCTTTGGTGCCGAAGAGGGGTACGACGCCCTTGTCGACCTTGATACCGGGGATTATGTTGCGCTGAGCCAACAGCTCGACGAACGGAGTGCCGTCGTCGGCCTTCTGGTAGAGCGTCTCGTGGAAGAGAATCACACCGGATACGTGCTGGCTGATCACTTCCTGGGATTATGAAAAATGATCGTATTTTTTCAATTGTCAGTTGTAAATTTTTCGATCCGTGATCTCGAACGGTCGCGCGTTGGGTAGAGGACTTACCTTGTCGGTGGTGAAGAGGAGCTGGCGGTAGGCCTTGCGGTTCGCTTCGTTGTTCTCGACGTTGATGTCCTGAAGACGTTTTCCGATTGTCGCGGTCGACTCGTCGGCGGCCAAAATACCCTTGCCGGTGGAAACGATCCTCTCGGCGATCTCCTTCAACTCCTTCTTCAGCTCGGGCTCGGCGCTGGCGTACTTTTCGGCGACCATTCTGAGGAGTGGAGTAAAAGAACATCGAATCAATCGAGTCGTACGGAATAGATCTCAAATTCGACCGATGTATCTCGATACGCTGCGTCATGTTTCTACGCCTACGGTCAACTAGACTTTCGTCGGATTACCCGATAAAAATGCACCGAATTTTGTTTGACCGATCGTGTGCGGTAATACGACGACCGTTGCGATATATTGCGCCGTAGCCGCACCGCGTGGAATCTTATACCCCGCGAAGAGAGCAAAAAATTTATCAACAAAAAAGACTTGAACTCGGAACGGGTGTACTGGAAAATTTCGTATCGGACAGAGCGATGGAAATCAACTTACGTGAATTTGGATTATAAACAGATCGACGTTGGAATGCGTCTTCAAAGGGCTTCGTTCGAAGTTAGTTCGACTTTACCGGTCTTCGCTGTTTTTTTTTTTTTTTTTTTTTTTACTTTCGCGTTATTTTACTGTATCGCCGTAAATTAATCGAGACAATAATAAAACGAATAGATAAATAACCGAGTAAATAAAAGCCAGGAATTCGATCAAAAATACATGTGCAAACAAACGCGCGTTCCAGCTCGTAGTTGATATGAATTCACGTAATTCTGTCTCGCCACGAATGTAAACGGAGCTTTTACAATAGTTATTGGGAATCTACGTCGCGCAACAATTACCAGTTATCATTATTACAATAATCGTCGATTAGCGAGACAATTATTCTTTAGATGCGTAATAAGACATTAAAGACACTTAAACTCGATACATATACATATAATACCATATACATATACATAGACAGAATCGTAAAGGATAATGGAACAATTAATACATCGATATTACAATTGATTTTTTATTCCGCTTTTTTCGAGTATCGAAACGACAAAGAATTGAATTGATAATAATTAACATCGTTTTTTAATCTTAGTTTTTATTAATAATTTTTTTTTTGTTTCAAGGCGCTGCTTATGCGGGGATAAGCAGAGCCAGACGCGTATCGGCTACATTTCTGGGCCTTCCGTCCACCTGCACCCCTTCGAAAGCGAGAGAACCGTGAAAGACTTGCTCTCGTTACGAGCGCACCCTCCGAACTGGTGCAGTGCCGTGGCAACCGGTAAAGAGCTAACAACGGGGTAGGGGGATCGCCGCAATGCAGTACGCGCAGACGTCCTGCGACCCCCGGAAAATGACATGGCGCGGCAAACACCCTGCAGGGGTAGACCGAACCGAAAGCACTTCTACAGAAAAAAGGTCTAGACTGTACGGATTCCGAAGCAGCGACCCAGAGGTTAGCCAAGATTCCGAGCAATACCACATTATCCATTTATACATTCGTGATACGGAATATACGGTTCCTCATTGTGTCCGGGGAGAAAGTAGATGGCACGTAGCCATATTTTGATCTTGTGGCTAATACGTATATCTATGCAAAAAAGCTGCAGATGTGCGGAGCACTCGATTTTTTTCTCTCCCTTTTCCATTTTTCCGATTTTCTCTGGTTCTCGGTCTTGTATAGTCCAGCTCGATGGATGAATTTAGAAACTTGATAATCATGCGCCAGTTTTCTTCAAGGGTTGATATTGGTGTATACCTCTTATTTTACTTCGTGAGAGTCATGGAATTTTTCTGTTCAACGTACCGAGATAACGTCGCTGTACTTTACGACGGGATCCTTTTTTTAAATCGATATTAATTAATACCGTCAATAATTTCAGGATTAACCGAAAGCTCGATTCAACGTCGGGATAAGATTTCTTCAGGCTATCTGCGCGGACTAATACTCTTATCTGTTTTTCTGTTCGCGTATAAGTCATAATAGAACGTTAATTTTTTTTCTCAGATACCGAAGTTCCGTTCTATTTTCTCGCAGGGCGTTATAATTGAGCGAGCACGTGCCGAAAATGGAGTAGATACGTACGTACCGAGTAGCTACCTAGCTAGCTACTGCAGAATTAACAGGTTCGCCCAAATTGAATAGACCCTCGAAATGGAGATCGAGAAACGTGCGGGACAAACTTCGCCCATTTTGCCTCTGAGTTATATTACAACTTGACTATTGCAGTTGTTGTTTTCAACGATAATGTATAGCGTAGCGCGGCTATCACACCCTCGTGGTATATTAAACGAGATCGATTTCGCTTCGTAATCCGACGCGAGTCGGAATTAATAAGGAAAAAGGGGGCTGTATTAATAATATACGCAATAATAAGCGCAGGTGCGTTTTGTCGTATAATGTAGAGTATTTCGCTGATTCGGGCCACTGCGTCTACCTTGAACCGAAGACCTCCGCGAAAGGGTCGCGGATTACGAGGCATACAAGGAAAGGTATTCCGGCAATCGCAATAATTCGCTAAAGGTATTTTGTTGCGGAGTAATGGGAGTCGCGAAAGTTGATCAAACCGCCCCTGGCGAATTGTGTGTGTGTGTGTGCAGGAATTTATCGCGAACCTCCTACGCTCCAACTATACCGAAAATCAACGGGGTGTAACACATGCGGTTCCAGGGACTTACAACGGATCTATGTACATACACATAGAGCGACGTGAAAAATCACATGACAAAACACATTTTCAAAATGTGAATTCGACTCTATACATATATAACTCGTAAAAGGAATTGAAGGTATATCATGCGTGGAAAATTTTGAAAATTTCCACCGTTCGGTATAAAGGTATTTTGAATCGATAGAGCGAATCGAATACCCTCGGTACTTTTGATATAGATTACAGAGGGGGGGTGAAATCGTTCGGAATTATTGAACCGTGCAGTCAAGCAGCGATATTCCGATAAACCCGGACCGGAAAATGGGCTTTGATCTTATTTTTTGCCTCGAATTACGTACGTGTATACTTTATATACATATGTGTACGTCTATTCTATACAGTATACAATATGTATTCAGCCATGTGACAGCGTGTCGATAACGAGTATAGAGAATCCGACGGGTACGTTGGAGATGAGAAAAAGGCAATTATAAATGAGAAGAACAAGTAGTCGCTCTATATCATCACGAAGGAATTGTACCGACCCATGTGCCTGTGATATTCATACAATAACGGAATTTTCCCTCACTTTATTTTTCTGTTTTGATCAGAAACTATCTTCGTACATATCGTGAAATGTATTTGCGGGGGACGTCGTGCGGACGCACGTTTTATCTGTTATACTAATATTTCGTAATACGCGTTCGATCTGATATACAATAACTGTAGTATAGGTGAAGTCGGTTCTTTCGTATGAGATTCGGTGTTCCGAATTTTCGTCTTATTTTTCAGAAGCTACATATTCGAATGCAACGGGGATTGCGTCACCGCATTCACGAGGAGTCAGGGACCCAGAATTTTTGACGGTCAATACGCGGTTATACGAAAAGTGTTTTGCGCAAGCGGTATACGCGCCTGCGTAAACTTTGACCCGTGGCATTCAAAGGGTCAGCTGCGGTTGACGTTCAGTGTGGTCCACGATCTATGCTCAACGAGAGGGGGCTTCACGTTCCTCCGCGTAACTTGGAAAATTCAATCGCGGAACGACTCCGCTAACTCCGAGACGTGTCTCGGTCGTTACCGGACTCGCGAAACGAACCGTGGAAAAAAGGTCGAGACTCTGTTTTTTTACTAATTCAAATTGCGCGCGGCTAATTCGAATCCAGAAACGATCGCAAAATGTTGAAGGACCGGAGCGACATTGGCGTTTTTGAAGTATTCGATGAGTGAATGCAGACGACGTCTCGGTTAGTTAAGATGTAGGAATATCCGGATGATTTCTTTCATTTTCGAAACGGATGGATTCGATATATCAAACGGTAACCTGCATCAACACCGCCAACTTCTGTCGCACCCAGTCTTAGCGTCAATGACATTCGTTTCAAGGTCGTTCGAGTTATTGCCATTGTGCATTTGCATCTGCGTCGCTTACAGCGATAAATAATTATAGAAATAATACGAGCATACGAGATACGACTAGCAATATCGCTTGGCAAATGACACTTTGGGATAAAGTGCCTTTCCAATAATTCCATGCGTACAGCATGTTATATGCTGTGGGTAACGGAATGAAATTCAGCATCGATATGCAGTTTGAATAAAACGACCGGTTATATTGCATTGTTCAAGATTGTGCTGGTATACATTCGACACGAAAATGAACTATGTATTATTACTTTTTGCTGAATAGCTGGTCATACTGTACAGAGTAGATATACGTATAAATAATTCATTAGAGCGACACCTTTGAATACCAACGATTAAGTAGAAGGAAATCGGTGCCAGGTCATATTTTTGCACCTCGTCAAAACGGCGAAAGTCTTCCGCATTTGAATTGGACACGAAAGAGCGCGGGACCACGAGGGATACACACGTAGCTATGCACACACGTCAAGATCAATATAACAGCTGATGTTATATAACGTATCTCCGTCCCTCAGTTCCTCACGAATAACTTTTGATAGAAATACACGAGAAATTCAATCATTGATTTGGTGGAATGGGGTAACAGCTACGTAGAAAATGGATATAAATGGATCGATGAAATTCGGAAAAGAATATTCGCAGGGCGTGGATCTACGAAAAACAAATTGTACTTGTCGCTAATGAGGCAATCGTCCCATGCGTTACGGGATCCCGAGCTCACGTTCGAATCGTCCACTTTAAATTGTGACACTCAAAAGTCAGTCAAGGTCGTTGAGCGGTAAAGAAGATCGCCGGGTCTCGATTCCGCTGTTACTTTTCTACATCATCCTATCACGATTTTCTCGTCAAGTTTTTCGCGCGGCGGTATGATGAAATATCTCTACGGTTGACATACCTGACGGTCTTGTTAGAAATGCTCGTTTCCATCCGAACTGATCAGATTTCGTTCAAATCGAACGGCTTTACACTTACTTGTTAATGGTGTTCAGATGCTGTGTCGCTAAGGTAGATGAAGAAAGTCGAGTGTAGAACCGCCGTGTGCGTTGGAGGCAGCAGAGCGACTGACCGACTCAAAACTCCGAAGTACACCTCGGCGTCGGCGCGAGTACGTATCAACGGTGGTTCTCAACATCCTCGACGTGCCCCTTCGATGGCACTTTGAAAACCAGCAAAGTAACGATTCATCGGAGAGCCCCGCGCCTCGTGGGCTTATTCAAATATCGTTCCAAAGTGATGAAAAGGAGAATAAATCAACGGTCGATAGGCACGTTAACGGGTCTCAGAATTCGGTCCAAAAACATCGTATCTTGAAGTTATCTCGGACAGCATCGTATTTTTAGCTGAAACGAGAAATCCTGAGAAAATTTCACTAACAGTACTCAAATTTAAGATATTTATGTCGTTGAAAAAATGTAGGGGTACGATTTTCATGAGCAAAATCATCACGATATGTCGAGAGATGAAATGGAAGGCATCCATCGAGTTTGGTGATGAGCGAAAATTCATTTTGACATAACGAAGATGCAAAGGGGCCACGAGATTGCTTAAGACGTCTTTGCTCGTTTCTGCTTACCGAGAAGTTCATTGGAGGGGACGGCCAGATGATGACGAAATATCGACCATTGGATGTGCAACTTCCAGCGGAAAGCGAGCACCGTTGAATGGCAGAGCGTAAAATTTTCGAGACCCCCTGTTTGAGAATCGTTGATTTGGAGGTCATTCAAGGGCACCTTCTGTGACATTCGAAAAAATCATTGAGTGCATCCCATATATATCAATGGGAGGGCCAATCATCTGAGATCCGTTCATCTTTTCCACCGAATCCCTGAAACTCTAAGAAAGATTATTGCAATGGATAATTATTACTAACTGCAATTGTATGCACGTACGTACAATATGTGCACCAATGTAAATATGGCGACGTGTGTTATTACACTAGACATATTCATGTCCCATTAATATCCTGATGAATAAGAATCAGCGCAGCTTCTCGTTCTTTACATATTTATCCAACTTACCCCAATTAGTTAATCTCATCGATTTGGTTGGCTTGGGCGTATGCATTTTGATCGTATACCGTGGCTCCTACGATTGTTTGCATTCGTTTTGTTACGTGAACTAGAACCTGAAGTTAATTTAACATCCTAGCGGGCGCCTAATTATAGTAAATCACGCCATTGACATCCATTCATCAAATTGGGAGCTTTCCAATGGTAGAATTGTGTTGGACCAACGCTGATAATGCAGTTACGTCGGAGCGACGATCATCGTGACAAAAGATTCCTGTTCTTTTGCCCTTGACAATTTGGAATCATAGAATGCGAACGTCGAAATGATGCTATTTTCATACGTGGACTATAAGTCTGCACCCTGAAGCCCGAAATAATGTGATTCTTAGCTATCATAATGTTGACTCGCACACTTCAGGCAGTGGAGGATGAGAGTACGACATAATTATTCCGAAATCGATTAAGGGTAGTTCTCAATTGCCTTGTGCTTTTACGTGTAATAATATATTCCCGATCCCTTAAAATTTTTTTTTAAATATGGAGAGAAAAAAGAGAATATGCTTCCAGGAGATGATAATTACATATTTTTCGAGTCTTGAGACTTGGGAGGTTGAAAACGTCTTTGCTTAGGGGATCTCTGTGTAAAATTTCGTAAGACCGAAGGAGCAAATATTTGTCCACGCGTACAGTAGGTACAGTGTTGGTTCAGCGTATGGGGTAATCAAGGGAGCGACGATGATAACGAAACTTGAGAAAGTGGTGTGTATAATAGATAAGTTTTCAACGTACCACTATTATGATTCTCGCCTTACAGCGAAGACGTTTCCTTGGAGATCTTTGACTTTTGACCTGCATATAAAGTAATCTAAAAAACAGGCAGAGAATTGCCCCGTATGCATTTCATAACGCATTCAAGCCATATCTCATCGTTTCCTGATTATCTGCCGTGTACCTTACGCCGTTTCTCATTCATACGAATAAAGTGACAACCGTAATTCTGGACGTAAATAATTCAAGTAAAATTGAGGTACAATATTTCACTTGATATCGTGCGTTGCGATGTATGTATATACTTGTTATGTGTACAACGTGGATCGACGCCGTTATCGGTATCACGGGGCGGAATTCTTCTCTATGAAATTTTTGGCGTACAGGAATTCACGCATGTCGCAATTATTTATACAACGCCGTTATTGTATAACTCTCGTCATCAAGCCGTAATTTTACACGGAGCTATTTCGCCGCAGTCAATGCCCTCTTCGTTATACTTTCCTAAAGCTGCCGAAGAGCACGCTTTAGCCCTTCGCAAGAACTCAGCTTGGGCATCTTTCACCCGTGAAGAATCGCCGTTCCATATTTTCAACGCCGACATCTGAGGAAAATGATAGAGAATTCCATAGGACGCCATTTCTCCTTGACAATTTGCTGAAAGACTATCGCTCAAAATTATGATGTACCTGAAGAGCGCGTCCGTAACAAAAAGTGAGAGTCCAGGGCTTTTTACCCTTGAACGAATTAATTGCATTCAAATTTATCGTCGATGCCTCGTCGCTTTGACCGCCGCTCAGAAATGTGACAGCTGGAACGGCGCACGGTACGGTTCTCATTAACGTGGTTAACGTTGCTTCAGCAATTAGCTGGAAAAGATTAAACCACTCAAAGGATACGTCATCGATGGAGATACCTACGGCGGGTTGTGGACGTGATTCTTACTTGCGGGCTGCATGAGTCGCCATTTTCGACTCCTGGCAGGATCATCGATGGCTTCAAAATTGTTCCTTCGATGAAAACGTGGTGCAGGATCATAGCGCGATAGAGAGCGGAGAAAATCTCTTCGTGGACCTGCTGGCTTCTGGCCAAACTATGACCACCGGTAGTCAGGACTTCCGGTTCCACTATTGGAACCAATCTTGCACTCTGACAGATGCTCGCGTACCTGTAGTCAAAGCGTTGGAATGATTAATTCCATGATCAGATCGCTCTTTTCTAAGAATGAGAAAAATAGGGCTCGAGTCGTTGAAAACTGCTTCCAAAATTACATTCACCTTGCCAAGATGTTAGAGTTTTCTTCGATGGCTTGTCGACTGGGTAGCGTATCAGTGATGCGAAATGTGCATCTCCACTTTGCGAAGTGACAGCCTTTTTTCTTGTAATCGATGCATCGTTCGAGAAGATCGTCCAGCCCTTGTGTCGTGGTCTCGTTGTCTGAACCGAACATCTCCACGAGACCTTTGTCAACCTTGATACCTGGAATGATGTTCCTTTTTCGAAGGAATTCGGGAAACTCGGTATCGCTGGATGCTTTTTGGTAAACAGTTTCGTTGTGGAGAATCACGCCGCTGATGTACTGCGATATTTGATTCTGTTTGAACATGAAGAAACATGGAAACACGTCAGTTATTTTCGGAGGAGAGAATAAAGAGTGAATCTGGTTGAAAAAACCTTTTCCGCCGAAAATAGCATCAGTCTGTAATCCCTTCTGAGTGTTTCGTTGTTTTCTAAGTTCAAATCTTGGAATCTTTTGGTAAGAGAAACAGGTGACTCGTCAGCTGCGAGGATTCCTTTACCCGGGGCTGTTAAAGCCTCCGTGATCTTTTGTAATTCCGCCCTTAAGGCTGAATCCGGCTTTTTGTAAACATCAGTCGTCGGCGTCTAAAATTGCAGAGGAAAAGCAATGAAAAATAGGATTCAGTTTGCCGACGAGATAAATCAATTAACTCCACTTCGAAGCAATTACAAAAAACCAAAACATCGTTATGCATGATATCCCTATTTACACAAATTTCATCTTACATCATAAGTGTTGTTTTCATGTTCATGACATGTAAACAAAAAAGATTATCAAAATCGGGTTGACGTAACGATCGACAATCGGGTCCCTCGTATCTTCATCACGGTCCCACCCCTGGCTAGAGTTATAATCACATCGTTTTTTAAAGTCACTTTTCAACGGTTATCAAGAGATTACACGGGGGGCTCGATTGGTGATGTTTATTGGTAATCAAAAAACAAACTCTATCATTTAATTATAGAAACGCGACAAACTTAATTACGCGCACGATACCATCATACAATCCGGACTATTTGAGATGTATGTAAGTAATGTTAGAAATATGCCTTTCAAAGTCTCCCAAGTACCAGGTGACAATATTAAATTATTATCAATTTTGTATATTTTCATATACATTTTCACATATTATTCATGTTCATAATTATACCGCCATTAGCTTTCTAAAGCTTTTGGTGCAACGATAATTTTTGTCGCATGAGCACCGTCACAAATGAATTGCGCTTTTATCAGTTCGCGCGATATGGCTTGTGCTATGCATGTCATATCTAATTGTAAGGCAGAGTGCAATCTAAAAATAGTCTATATTTCGATATGGGTTTTGGGAGTGGTTGACATTCGAGCCCCTATTGCAACATATATTCATTAACGAAATAGGAATATTTTTGAAGACCAGATAGCTTATCAGACATCAAACTTGAACTGTAACCCATTACGCAAAATAAAGTCACGTTAATTATTATCTTGATCGTTGAATTATCATCAGTTGTGCGATTAGATCAAACATTCCATGAAATTGTCAGTTTGATATGTCAGGTATACCGGTGCACCTTGCAAATGTCAATGTCCAACCTTTTTACAACAGCACTTTCCACCCATCCGAGCCATGTTTGTAGAAGCATCCGATACAGTAATTGTGAATGATTTGTGCAATTTTGTGTGTTGGTTTTCTAATACTTTGTGCTCGAATTAATCGACTGTTTTAATTTTGGCTACAAATTTTCTTTGCTGAATAGATGGAAATGGTTAAAACATAAGAAGAAATTTAGTAGTCTTCGTTTTTTCAAATGTATAAAATTCATAGAGCAATCTCATTTATTCTCATGTCATCATCGATTGTTGAACTGTAAATTTGAAGAATTTCCAGCTATAATTACCTATCATGAACCGCGATTTTGTATAAAAATATTCGAGAACGTTTTCAATATTCATAATGTTGAGAGAATTATTGATTTGTTTTCATATTTTAGGTCGCAACCGATCAAAGCTAATGATGTTTTTTGAGTGAGAACGTAAATGCCATTTGAATTTGTCGAATTGTGCCGGTCAATGGATGTAGTTATACAGTGATATCTGGTGGTGACCCATGGCCGGTGCGGAATCAACGATTACAAGTGCCTATTCTCAAGTGTAAACAAAGTATACTTCACTGTCAGTTGCTTTTTTTAGTGAGCTCTGCGATTGCCTTGGCTTGGTGAAAATTAAACGTCAAGGAATTTTCTTTAGTATCATGAGAGGTATCATGGAATCTGGTGAAAAAAAAGGAGGTTAGGATAGATTAGGTTATGTTGTGTTCAGTTATGCTATATGGGGGTTTATGCTTTTGTCAATACTGGAGATTAAAAAATAAATTCGGATTGAATTTAAACGAATTATAGCAGAGCTAATAATTTACGATGGGAGATTCTGCGAAGCATAACTCACGCTCAAAAGAACGCTCGCGTTCGCGTTCAGGACCAAGTAAGAAGAAAAAGTCTAAACGAGCTGCCAGTTCCTCATCAAGTAGCTCTGACAACGGTTCGGATGTTTCTGTCAAAAGGAAAACCTCCTGTTCCAAAGACAAAAGAAAGAAGTCAAGACGCTACAGTAGTAGCTCTTCAAGTAGCAGTTCAAGCTCGTCGAGCAGTTCCAGTTCAGAGCATCGCAAGGACAGTCCTCAAAAAAATACCAAAGCATTCAAGAACTCCGAACCTGTTGTTGAACCAACGGAATATAAAAGTGGTAATCGTGGAAGGAGTCAGGAAAGGTCGAGTCATGACTGGAGAAAAACAAATGATGACAATAGCCGATCTACTAGCCGTCCTGATAGAAGAAATGATCATCTGCCGTCCAAAGAGTTCCAGGATTACAACACAGAAAAATTCATTCATCGTCAACGTAATTCATACCAAACAGACAGACGACCTAATCGTTCTGGCAGTAGAGACAGGCGTCCAGATCGATCTGGAAATTATCGCAATCAGAGAAATAATGCAGGTTTCAGATCAAATATTAATGATCGTAATTTTAGAGGTGCAAGGTACAACCGAGGAAGATACGATTTTGGTGAACATAGAAGCAGGGGAGATCAGCGAAACTTTAGAAAGACCGAAGACTATAAATTTTCAGGTTTTGATGCTTCTAAGCAGTCTGATGGTTATGCTAAAAAAGAGGATTATGAAGAGCCTATGAAACCTGTAAGAAAAAATGAGGACCCACCAAAAATTCAGCAGCACCAATCAAGAGATCATAGTCTATCGTCCAGCAAAACTGCAAAGAAATCAAAGAAACGTAAATCAAGAAGTAGTTCATCCAGCAGTAGCAGCAGTAGTAGCAGCAGTAGCAGCAGTGATGATTCTAGAGCTGAGAGGAAGCGTAAGAAACGTAAAAAAATTGCTCTAAAAATTAAGAAAGCAGAGAAAAAACAAAGAAAGAAAGAGAAGAAATTGAAAAAAAAGCTGAAAAAAAATAAATTAAAAATCACAGCTAAAGAACAGAAGATTGTAACACTGGATGAGCCATCTACAGATAGACTGTTGAAAGATATACCTGTAAAAGTGACGGAACGGGCTAAGGCAATGGCTCCTATGACCAAGGAGCAATGGGAAAAGAAGCAAAGCATTATTAGAAGAGTTTACGATGAAGAAACTGGACGACATAGGTTGTTATGAAATCCATACATCTAGAATATTTCTGTTATGAATGATACATCAATTGATCAAAATCGTGTAGATGACCATGAACACACTTTGCACTCAATATTTATAATGGATTTGACTGTAGCTATTTGCCTTCTCTTTGATCCTATACATTAAATGTAAGTCACGTCAGATGACAATATTAATTGTATATTTCTCATATTTTTATCAGGTGCTCAATAATCGACAATTGAGTCACTCAATGAATATCCTGGTTTGATTTCAACAGGTTGATCAAAGGCGATGGTGAAGTATTGGAGGAGATAGTCAGCCGCGACCGTCATAGGGAGATAAACAGGCAGGCGACACGAGGAGATGGAGAATATTTTCAGTCTCAACTAAGGCTTTCTAAGTGATTATGCTCAACAAGTGAATATTTATTTTAATATCTAAACGAGAAAGTTATGAAATAAAAGGCAGACGACTCCTATAGATTGACTATTATTGTCAGGTTCCTTTCTGATTTTATTATGCAGAAGATTAGCAATCGGAATGAATGACATTGTAGTATTTTGTTTAGCAAATAACATATTTCGGTAACATATCTTTTCATTGTGCTAGTTTACAAATTCTTACAGAGTATAGGACCATACGAAATAAGTTCAAATGCGAACAGAGAATGACATGTGCATTTCAAGGAACATCTGCTCAGCGAGATTCGTTAAGAAAATTAACGCTCATGATCTATGATTGTAACCCTGTATACATCAATCATACATATAGCAATTCAAAAGATCCAGGTCAACAAAAGCATTGAAGCTATCGGGAGGATTTGTAGCTAACAGTATAATCCCACGTTGGAAGCTATAAAAGTATTTGTTGGTTTAAGGATTTATTATGAACATAGCTTGAATCTTTTATGTACAAGATATTTTACAAGGTCCTTTACGTTGAACTTGAAATGTTGGGTATTTCAAATCTGGTTTTCGCTTAAATTCTAAAATGCGCTCAATTGCGTAAAACGTACTCAATTGCGTGTGCCACGAGTAGATATGGATAAAACTACTTATTCATCCCAGCACCGACACCGTGCACTAATCGCAATCGACACTAATCCACATTCGCTCTTCTGTACAAAGTTTGTATACTACATGTAACGCAAATAGTACTGGCGCATTGAAACTACATTCTGATTCAGAGAAATTGAAATTCAAATGCATATTGAAGCACCAATCAAACAGCGTAACAAGTCCAGATCATTAAATGACGATTAACAAGAATATCTCCAAACGCAACCGGAGTTTAATGCCACTTAAATATCTAGGATCTTTTTAGCGTCCAGCAGACCTTTAAGACAAGGAAAGAAAAAGAAGAGCAATAAGTAACTGTACTTGAACATCACAGAAGCACTCAGTACAACTGAATGAAGGACGTTGTGTGTCCGTCTCGATATACTGGATCATCTGTGATAGGAGCCCGACACAATGGGCATGTAGATTCTCTGTCCAACCATGTCGACACACAAGTTTCGCAAAAAATATGTTTGCAGCGTAATCTCACAGGCGTTGCATATTCTTCATGACAAATCGCGCAGATCCCTCCAGCCGCTGTAAGCTGTTCTTTAGATGGTGAGACGCCTATGTTCTGCAGCATGGAACGATTTATTTTGGCAATTAAATAAAAGTTAACGTTTCATCAACCTTATGGCATTATAGAGTCTTACACACGTACCACGTTCTGAAGCAACTTCCATGTTGCCGTACGAAAAAGTTTTCCACGTGATACAAGGTCGCTACCTTTGCTGACCATGTATGCAGCTGACAAAAATACCCCTAAGACTTTTTCTGGACCTTGATACGCTTCTAGCAAGTAATACAACCATGGTTGGATGGTCGCAATGGATCGATACAATTGCGAGGTAGCTTCTATCATGAGATAGTATTTACCCTGGAAGATATGAATGGACTTAGATTTTTTATGATTGTGTGATTTTGGTCCAAGGACAAACAGATTAGATCAGATAATAACCATTTGATTTTTACTATGTACTCTACACAAGAAAGCCATGTACTTACTCGTTTGGGGAATGCGAGTATCCTGACGGGCAGACAAGTCAAAATAACTTTGAATACGATGGTAATCAACTTTAAAATGTAATCGGTGATCGCGACAGACCATAAAAGCTCCCAGAGTGTAATAGGTTGTGTATAAGATGGTATTAAAACTAAACTCAGATAGAGTTTATGTTCTTCAAACATGTAATCGATAAAGATGATACAACCTATGATATAAAATAAAACAACTAACAATACCATCCGACTTCTATTCTGTTGCTTAGCTATTTCGAGTTTCAAATTGTTATTTGTATAAATAAACGTTATTAATAAAGCTATAAAATGTAATATCCCAGCTCGATGATCATAAATGCATTTGGCAAGCAGTATCATTACGAAAGGAACATATTTCTGTACAATTTCTAACAAAGCTCTAGTCTCCGGACTTATGTGTCGGGCGTCCGTTGGCCCTTCTTCAGCGTTATTGTTATTATTTTGACTTTCTGCATTGGCAGCTTCGCGAATGTTGTTCAAAAAATTGTCTGTTGCTGTTCTGTGATGATGGTGACGATGATCATGGCTAGATTGCTGGTGGGATTCAATGTTACTGGTAGATGGTTGATCATTTAGATTTATCACATAGCTATCAGCTGTCGACGGAGGTGTCTCCTGCTGAGTTTGGCGATTGAGCCATGATGTTAAAACAATCTCATGTGGCTGTAATGAAAATATGCAACGATTCATCTACTATTACTAGTGACCTAGATTTGGTTTCATGATAAATAAACTTGATAGGTCGCATTGTGTGTAAACAGTTACATGAAGCTTCTAGTATAAATCTGGAGACAAAGTTCACCAGGTTAAATTTACAGACTATTCTAAACATCTAGTAATGTTATATTCAAGATCATCAAATAGAGAAGCAACTAATCCTTCAAACAATACTGAGATACATGTGTTTCTTTTACCGCTCGAGCCTGCTCAAGTAGTGGACGAATCTCTTGTAGTGCTGTTGAAAGGTTATCAGCAAATATTCTCGATTGTTCAGCAGTTCGGCCACTAAAATTCAATCCTCCTATGCTAACAGTTGAGGAAGAAGACTGCTCCGTATTGCCTGAGGTGTGAGTCATTAACAAATTGGACTGTCTTGGCTGCCGTAAGCTGTTCATATTAATTCTATGTGGTATCCCTGCAGTTTCAACGGTACTTCCAGACTCCTCGTTCATCGCAGTATCCGTCATCGTCGATCTGCATGAAATGCTTCACCAATCAAAATTTCATTAGCTCAGTATACCATAGTATTCCTTGAGTCGCTTTAATCCAAATAAATTTCGGAGTTAGAGATAGAAATTATTGGCGTGTAAACCAAGCATATGAGCAGCTAATCTCTAGTCTTTGAGGTATGTTTATTTAACAATTAGCATTGGGAAGGTATTCTGGGTAACTATCTGAGTTTTCGACCCGATGATGTAAAAGCTTGAATTGGGCAATAGAATTGGTGAATTTCGTTCAACGAGCGTCTTTTGATGATGAATGTGAAGGGTTAACATTCTAATAAAAATTTTTCTTACATGGTCCAATAAGCTCTAACCTGTCCGAAGACCAGCCTACATTCCTTGGCCAAAATTGGTTCACGTTTTGTATCTACCCGCCGAATACCTTAAACTGTTATTAACTTTTATTCGAAATAAATTCTCACTCTTTTCTATGCACGTATAAATATCGAAAAACATTGACAGATTATCATTAAGCAAGTATTTATCACAATTTTGACGTACGATGTGTACAATCGCTGGATTCATCGGTACGTAGGTGCGTTCGATGAAATGTCACGCCATTTACAGGAGTGACGACAAACTGAGGCTATTGGTCGTCAAAACTGCCATCTCCATCTGCGCATTCAGCACATTTGAATTCTTCTTCGAGGATTCTCGATTTGGCACATTCAAATCAAAAATCTAACATACGAAAATTTGCTATGGGAATCATTTCTCTAAGTTCGATTTTCCGTTGAAAAAAATTATCTAGCATACTCATGCACATGAATATGAACATCTATCATGCCAGAATGATTAATAATTACTTAGAAACTAAATACCCACAGGCAAATTGGAGTCGGCTTCTGTTACACCACGTCTACTTTAAGAATCGTTTCACGTCTTCCACTGGGTATTTTTTCGTTTTAACTTGAACATTATGTTGGGTTTCCACGTAAGTGTAGGTGGAATGCGACCTAGGGCGTTCAACAGGAGCGTTGATGGCTTTGGCCCAAATTATGGAAGCAACAGCCCCCAAGGCACGGGACATACACAACAGAACCTGATTGAACTCCATATCTCGAAGACCGTAATACTGTTGGAAAATAATGTATTAGGAATTTGTAACTACGATTGAATCGCCACTAATTGAAAACTTTATCGAAACTAGCAAAGTATTGTTGTTCTGACAAACAAATTTCTGTTAGTACTACAAAACAAAACTCAGTTTTATATTGAAATCGACGATACATTTTTTCGTTCAGCAAAACTTGTTACTCAACTCTCAAAAATTGAATCGATGATATAGTATTTGTTTTAGTAATTTTTATTCCAATTTCTATGCACACGGATTTTTTGTCATGCCTTTCCTTTTTATTAGTTGGTATAGAAACGTTACAGCTCTTGCGGTTTTGAAACCACGTTTAGTCGATACCCGACCTCGCTTTGTAGAAATTGATACTGAACATGTGATATTGCAACTATTTTTATGCAGCGGAATTACATTTTTCTGCTTTAATTAATCCTACTTTCGAAATTTCAAACGGATATGATTTCTCTTGAATCGAATAGCGTGACGAGTCACGAGATGTACACCTATGTGTAACATCGTTGGACGTAATTAGTTAACGCGTTAAATATAGCTGAAAATTATTTATGTCTTGTTGAAGCGAGAAAAGTAAAAAATACCCGCTTGGTTCGTGGGCAATGCGGTGATTTTTTCCTTCACTTTCTTTCACTCGTTTGAATTAAAACTGTCTGAAAATCTTACTTGAAAAATGGGAGCCGCTATCGCGTTAGGCTCAGGCCAGGTATTCTTCGATTTAGCTTCCTTCAGCATCGGAATCAGAACTTTTGAAATGGACCGAGAGAGCTGCAACCGGTCCAAGATTTTCGTCAGAAACTTCGCTTTTCGCTAAGACGTCACGTTTAATTACAGCGTTTAAACTTTATACATAAATTAGAAAATTCTCAAACTCATACAGCTGCTAAATGCTCCCTTTGTGGGTATATGTATATTTAAATGCAGCGGTAGAAGTACGATGTAACTCGAGCTGCCAGCCGCACGAACTTGGGCTTAAAAGGCTTCGAATAAACTTACTTTAAAGGGTTGATTTTATTATCTGCATTCAAGACCCGCGAAAGCTGTTCGTATAATCCGAAGAATATCGTGTAAATGGAATCACCTCGTATTTTATACCATCTTTGAATCTCGTAAAAAATATCAACCAATTTCCGTAAAAACTGAGAATAAATTTAGTCATTGCTCAGGTAAAGGTATACACCTGCGTACACTTTCAACAGGTGTGTCGTTCGGGTAAAATATGCAGTGATATTTTTATCTTGTAAGTACGTAACGTTACCCCTCGATGACAAATTTTTTCTCCCACCTCTGCGAGTATCGGTGATTTGTTATACCTTGATCTGAGGCGCATCCGGTAGACGTTCTCTCGCGAAATTTCTCAACATCATATATCTCGGGTCACAAAATTCCGACTCTTTATAACCGCTCGGAAGTATTTCTCGATCGACCAGGAGACCGAGGTAGCTTTTCATAGCAGTTTCCGTCGGCTCACATCCCAATGCGTTCTGGAGTTTCGCTTGAAAGTCCATGCACTGGATGCAACGATTGATTGATCTTGTTATGAAATTTGATTTTTCGCTCATGATTTAAGAGACATTCAATTACCGACGTAAATATATGTCGCTATACCTGGAGCATCGATCCACCTTGTGGTTCGTCGGCGTACGCCATGACACCCGCTGCTAAAGCCTGGCTCGGATCTAACGTCGAATATCCGAGGATTTGGGTCATGTGAGCGCCCGGGGAACCGCTGTCTTCGTCCCTAAAAACAGTTATTACTCAAACTCAACTTGAACGAAATATTTAACCCGGTTGATCACTTCTCGAACTTAATATATATCGCACGCGAAGCACCAACCCCCGAGAACGAAAGGCAATCGGTAGACGTCTTCTGCTTTTGTGATTTATTAGCATGGACTTACGCGTTCACGGTAATATAGAGGCGCAGGAATTCGCCGAGGGATGATTTTTTCCCCTTGTCATCCGCAGCCACGTTTCCCAGACAGTCCAGTAAAAGATCGACCCAATCTCCTTCGTCGGAAATATGATCTAGACTTTTTGACTGGCTGACCAGACCCACGATCGTCGGCAAAGTCGCCAAGAGTTCCATGCAGTCTTCGTAAGTGTACTTTTTTTTCGAAATGTAGCGTTAATATGATGTAATACCGATATTAAGAAGATAAAAAAAAAAAAAAAATCCAAATCCTTCGGAAAGCTTCCATTGTCGGTATATTTTTGTAGGTCTGGCGTGTCTGATGAGAATATTTCAACGTCACGCGATTTTATTACAAGAGTTCACAACTCGTTTGAACTACCATTACAGAAAAAGTCTACGAGATCTTTAAGAATTTCGCATATCTCAGGAGGTAAAGTTAAAGATTATACCGTTGAATTTACAACCGTAGCTACGGTAACACCTAACGAGGTAGCAAACCACCTGATCAATCTAAAACTTTTATGCTACCAGGCTATTTCGTGCGATGAAAAAAATATCAAAAAATTTCAGAGTTCTGTCTCGGCGGCAGCTTACTTCCCAGTGCGTGTGAGTGGTCGCTCCAATTTTCAAGGCGTCTCGCATGTGTTTATCGGCGCGAAGAGTCGTCAGAGCGACGCACAATCTTCCGAGGGGTGATACATTTTCCGGTAAAGTTTTTAAAACCGTACCGACGATCCCTCCGCCTTTTTCTGCCCACCATTCTCTTCGCCTCTGCCGCCTCGATATCCAATCCGCTGTCAACGAGGCGGTTTGTTCGTGGCTCGGAATATCGCCGGTCAACAAAAGCCAGAAAACAGCCTCCGGGCAGGGTGAATTTCCCCGACGTGGTAGCAGCGCGACAACTTCGGGGATCGTGAGCCCTCGATACTTGACCTGCTTGTTATTTTTATGGAAACATGATGAATGCCCACTTTGATAATTAATCGAAGTAATCGCTCAAGGGGATCAGAGATGGAGAATGCTAAAAATTCACCCCGGCGCGATCGGCTTCGCGTTTTTTTTTTTTTCTCTTATCCTCATCGAAAAGCACTCTCGATATTCGATGAAAGGGATCCCACCGACCCGAAAGTGTACTCGGAGATTCCCACTCCGACTCCATTTCTACAAATTAGGCACATACTCGGTGGAAAAATTGTTCGATTCATCCCGCGAGACTTCCCGATAAATCATTCATTCGACGTCGAGATTATCAATGAGTAATAAAATGATCAACTGAAAATTTAGATAACGCGATTCCCACGTTTTGTACAAATGAAATATTTCTCTTCTCGGATCCTCCCTTACTCGCAATCGGCTGCGTGAACTGTATAAAAGTGCGGGCACGAACCAGCATAGGCCGTAGGAAAGTAAAGTGCTCGACGAAATCCATTTAATTAGCAAGTCCGTACAGCGAATTGAAGCAGTCCTTCTTTCTCTCTAATTCAGAAGTTTTTCCTCTCCCTTTTTCCTTTCCTTACCCGCACGCGCTAATGTGTATTAATTACACAGCAGACGGCCGTGGGGTGATTTAAACTCGTGCTAGCGAACGAGAGTGGAGGATAAGCGAGAGACTAAAAGGACGAAAAGGTCTCGGCGGATTACCGCGGTTATAAATTATTTGAAACCATCTCTCGTAGGCGATGTATCGCGACATGTGCGGTTATTTTCACTCCGAGCTGGCCTTGACTTTTTCGGAAGTAACGAAAACGCGATGGACCAAATTTCAAAATTTCAAAATACGATTTTGTTCCGTTCGGCTCTTCGTTCGAGTAATCGTACAATGACGAACAAAGGCACCCTCTGCCTCACATAATTATCGCCCGTCCCGAACAAGGGAACTTTTAACGAACTCCTTCGATAATTAAGGAAAGTAAATTCTCACCCCAAGTTTTGGATCGATTTCCGAAGTTTCTCTGACCGCAGTGCTTACACCTTTCAAACCTTGATACAGGTCATTTACGGTGATGTGACTGACAACGGAGTTCCCGTAACGAGTGCGAAACTTTCGCAGCAGGTCGTAGTGAAGGGGTATTTTTTCTAACAGGGCTTCCTTCAGGTCCGTTCTGGTGCTCGGAGTCCCTCGGGTCCTGCTCACCTTGATCATTTGTATATTTTAATCAGATTTTCCCGTTTACACGGGCGAAATGCAAACCCTGCGGCGTAATAATCCGGCTACGGTATAGGTGTACTTTGCATAATTGACGAGTTCAACGAAATGAAACATTTTCGAATTTATTCGATCACGCGATTAAATTCCAAATTTCCTCGATTCGTTTGAAAACGTTTTTTTGACAATCTTTTTCCTTTCTTTTCTCTTCTCAATCGCATTTGATAATTAATCGGAAGAATAAAATGATTAAAAACCTTTAGAGTTTGAGGTTGTCCGATTCCAGTTATTCCACCTGTCACTGTCGCGGCATAGTTTCGAGATTTTGGAATTCTTGAATAAATTTGACGTTTCGTAATTCCCGTGGATATTTTCAGCATCCTCGCCCCACCTATCTGTATTTCACACTGTAAAATTAATCGAAAGGTTGAAAGTCTCTTTAATCGCGAAGATTTCAAATTCTTACCCCTTCCAAATTTTGAATGTCGCCAAAAATTTTCCTACCTTCACATACGATTTTGCGTTAAGAGTATATTTCAAATGGAACCAAAGATCAATACGATTGTGAATAAATATACCTAAAGATGGCACTGAACAGAAAAAAAAACGTTCAATTATTTTTATTCACTGGATCACCTTTTATCGATGAGCAAGTTTTTTTTTTCTTGGTTTATTTTTTTATTAATCAAACAACAACAGAATGTATATACATATAATACACACATATTATACATATATACGTATATATATACATACATATGGCTTTTCCAATTACAAACGCATTTTCATTCCTCGCACTAAATTTTCGCCACCGTGCAGGGAGAAATTTCAAAATTTCTACCTCATATATTATCGTAATGTATGTGTAACATCTTTTTCCGTTTTTTTTCTTCTGTTCTCTGTTTTACTTCAAACGATCAAAAATTTCTACATGTCAAGCACAAATATCTATTCTAATTTCGTAATAGATTATATATCAGCTAAAATGGTTGATCTATTAAATTTTTTTTTTTTTTCCATTTTTTGTGCGAAAGTTATGCAGCATATTACCGCGTAATACTTTTACGTATTATTTTACACTGGCTTTCCATTTTTCCTGCATCGTGGCGAACTCCAATGGGTATATATAAAGTTACATAAACATATCATTCATATGTATAAACAACAATAACACATATTATTAATATCATTATTACTGTAATAATTATTACTATTATTATTATTATAATTATTGTATAGTTATGTTTTCTCTTCTTTTGTTTGTATTGTTTTTATCTACTGATTGCTTAGAGTTAATGATTAATTTTTCCAAAATTAACAAAATATATATAGGTATAACTATTGCTTGAGCGGATCTACCCCTACAGGTATATGTAACGGTGTATTAGTATATAGGTATAAGTATACTGGTGATAAAATCGTATGTAATATACATAAGAAACGTAGGTATATAGGAGTTTTTTTTTTTTTTATATATAGATAACAGTGAATTTCAAACTGAATAATTTGTCGTAACATCATTCAATAATTATTCTTTCTCGATTTTTAATTTTTCTTATTTTAAACACTATCAGTTTTTTTTTTTCATCAGCGGCTATCTTTGAAAATTCGTGAATCTTATGCGAAGGAATTCGAAAGTAATTTGAAAAAATTCAATTGTATAAAATTCTCAGAAATTTACAGATAGCTAATGTAACAACGTGTAATTGTAATTTTAGTGATTTTCTTTGTATGTATATAGATTTGGCGCGTTTCGTATTCCGAAAAATACATGTATATATGTAAAGGGGTATACATGGTATTTTATTATGTATATTGAAAATTTTGAGCCGACGGAAGAGTTAGTGAATTCAATAATACTGCAGCATCGGAGTGTGAGCCATTTTTTGTTTTTCCCTTCAATTTCACAAGGTAAATATCAGATCGTGATTGTACGCGTTGTTTGACATGCAATTCGTTGAACTAATTCTTCTAATGTCAAAGAAAAATACATTTCTCGTTAGAGTTATGGGGATGAGCGCGTAACGGTTGCGACGGCGTCGGCGATGGCGAAGGTGGGCGGCCTTCCACCGCCTGGATACCTTTCATCAATTCTCTGAATACCTGGAAGCAAATTGATAAAATACTATTCAGTTTGTTCAGCAGCGATATCGCAATAGCCTCGCTTTTCGTTTTGCCATTTATCTTTCTCTTTTTTTCCCCATTCTCTTCTCGCTCACTTTCTTTTATAGCGCAACACGTATCGGAGTCGGAAATATGAACGAATAGTTTATGGCGGTAATGAAACAACGAATTTTACTTTTCATTCGCTCGTTCATTTATTCGAGAGTTATATTACCTGTTATGTTACGAGAACCTACTTTATACCCTCCAGATTGTAACTGTTGCACTTGCAGTTACAATAAAATTCTTTCCTCGCGTCTGTTTTTTTTTATATCAATTTTCACAAGGCAGTTGAATCGCCTGTGTAAAAAGTACATCGTTACATGGGTTGGAAAAATTGTTGAAATTTTCATTTCGCTGCTGGCACCGAAATTTTGGTAATCTTTTCAGAAGCGAAAAAAGGGAAAGTGGGGTACATGGGTCTGTTTCAAAATTTCGTAACGCTTGAAATAACTTTTCACCTTACCTACCGGACACCGACAGAACTTTGCTTTTATAATAACATTAATAACGCTTCGTCGATTTACCTGCACCTAACGGGGCTCGTTAATTGAAGAAAGATTTTTTGTTCCGTCTCCAAATGTTACCGTTTTCGAGTTGCGATTTTCCAAAGTTTCGGAGAACGTTAAACTTTTTAATAAAATTGAGACGGCCTGAGGCGTACGGTGAGAAAAAAAAACAAAACAAACAGACAATGATTCGATAATAATTACCTGAACTACTCGACAGTTGAATTTGGCACTGCACTCGACATACCCGCATCTCCAGTGCTTTCGTACCAAGTTAACGATGTCCCTGTACCTCGTGCCGGAAGCTACGGTGGCCGAAAGTTTATCCTGTTTGTTTCCAACGACCAAAAGTGGAACTCCTCTCATGTCTCTCGCCTCGTATATCTGCTCCCGAAGTGTTCTGATGTACTGAAAAACGAAGAAGTGAAAATTAATTCGCTCGCAACGCGAGAAAATTTGAAATTATCTCTCCTACGACGAATGGGGAAAAGATTTCGATATTTTATTTATTATTATCCGAACGAAGGAAAACCCAAAAAAAAAAAAAAAGGAAAGGGACGAAACTAGGTTGACTTCTGGTGTAATGGCATTTACGCACGTATACGTGTACCCTGCCTATATCTGTATGGATGTGAAACACGGGCGGAAAATTTCTTTAGAATTCCGCCCCGGAATTTCCGAATTGGGAAGGATAGGAATTTTTTTTTTCTCCATACCCGTGGCGCGTACGTGGTTGTATTTTTTCCACCGGTAAAACGTAATACGATTTCGCTGAATTTTCTTTTTTTCCCTTTTTTTTATTTTACTCCATGTTCCCTTTTTTTTTTTTTTTCTCTTTTTCGTCCAAGTCAATTACGTTGCAGCAATTGCAGCTGTTTTATAACTCTGCATTTAATTAAGAGCATAGAGAAATGCGTCGAGTCTATAAGGTAGTTGTGTGGGGTGTACCGCGCCCCTAGCGAGCTGAAGTTTTATTTAATACATCGGCGCACTCGTAATTATAACTATCTATTCGAAGTTGCTTCGGAATTGAGTTTGGATAAAAGGGATAATAAAAGTAAAGATGTATTTCGAACTAGGCGTAACGCACCCACTCCGTACACGTATAATAAAATTCGAGGTATACGGTATGGAGTAGCGGTGGTAAAACCCGGTAATTGGATAGCGGAGAATTTTTATTGGCTTTCCACGATCTCGACCGTAGACAGACGGATAACGTTAGGCGAAAAAAGAAGGACGGGCGGACGGAGATCGGAATTTTCCCATATTGCGTACAGGTGAAAATAAAGAACAGGTGCGGAATAAAATCACGCAGTAACCTACAGCACCTGAAGTGGCTAGAAAAATTCCGGTAGACTCGCGAGGGACGATGGTTTTTTTGCCCCTATTTTGGAGCCCGCGGGCCGGTCTCCTTTCACCCTCCGGATCGTAACAAAATCAGCGAATTCGGGTAATCCGATTTTCCCGAGGATTTATAGCGCGGAACGTACAACAAATATAAAGTTCTATAACAAGCGTATTTAGGGCCCTTCGAGACGGGCATATACATGTATATATATACGCAAGGGTATAACTATTTGAACACCGAGTCCTCAACCCTTACGGAGTTAATTTTCGCCGGGGGTACGAAAAAAAGCTTCTAGAGAGGTCGGTTTTAGGAGGGACTCCCGTACGTTACTCGAAGGATCCTCGCGGCGGGAATGAGATTTTTACACGCAAGAAAAAGGGTCACGTACGGCCGTACTGTACGTCTACATACATATAGTCGGGACGACGACGCGGTGATGATACTTGAGAAACAAGAAAAAAAAAAAATATAAACAGGGTAAAAAGACGAGAAGATAGAAAAAGAAAAGGTTCGGTCCATTTGAAAGTTGGGACGAAAATCAAATTTACCACTCTGTACTTTGTTCGCTCAGCTGTACCGTATACCCGTAAGCTTAATGTATGTACCGTAGTGGGAATGCAGAAGCGCGCGGTTATTCGATTCTCAGCTCTTTACATTTACCTACTCCTATACGTATGTACAATATACGTGTACACAAAAGTAAAAAGTTTACTACTTCGAGGCTGCAGGAATGCGGGCAAGATATACAAGATAAGATGCCGCTAGTTTGATGCACGCTGTGAGCTCGAAAACTGAAAAAAAACAAAAACAAAAAAACGAAACAGAAAAATATAACGAATGTGATGAAAGAAGATACGAACAAATTCAAAGTAGAGAATCCGAGGCTCGAAATCGTACTTACTATTGGCGCTGAGGATATACTCAAGTAAATTGAGTTCTACGCGAATCCCTTTTTACCCCATCCACGGTACGTCTGTATACATATACGATTACGGAATATAATAACTCAACTCCAACGGATTTCGAATTAATGCTCTTTATATTATACGTTTAACGTTCAGTACCCTCGATGAATGAACCACTCGCTCGTGGCGATACGATTCAATTGTCGAATCCCAAATCCCGTTGACAATAAACTAAAAAAAAAAAAAAACAAAAACAAAAATGAAAAAAAATTCAACAATCTCACGGGCACATTGCTGAGCTTCGAGCGGTGTCACGCTTGCGGCATCTACACTTGTTTTATTTTTTTTGAATTTGAATTTTTATCATCTTCAGCGAATTCGTTCGTCTTTTGTAAATTATACTCGATTGATTTCAGTCTCCACGGCGGACGTGCGAATGAAATATCGCAGACGATGTACCGCCGGGGCGCTGTAATGGAAGAACTGGGTTGTCGCTCACCTGAAAAGTATCCTGATTACTGAGGTCGAAGACGAGAACGTAGGCGGTGGCACTTCTGAGCCCGTAGTACCGAAAGTCGGTCCATTCGAGGTGAGAACTGACGGGGAAGTACGGTATCGCTGGTAAATCCGATATTTTTAACTCGTAGAGTCTTTCCGCGAGTACTACGCTCGGGTAAAAAGTCTCCCTCCGCTCCGTCGGTTTGTATTCCTCGGAGAATTCGCTCCAGACGAATTGCTGAAAGGAGTCAACGACGCGTCAAACAATATCAACGGATACCTCCTGCCTACCGCTGTATTCTAAAAATATACATCCACGCGAACGAAACGTCGAAAGATTCGAGGAAGAACCGAAAAATGAGAAAAAAAAAAAACAACCAGTTCGCGCAGAATCTGCGATATGCCGTAACTTGTTAATTTTTTCATGCATTTCGGACGATTGGAAAAATAATCAAGTCTCACAACCGTCGCGATATCGCATGCTTCATTAGCCGGCTCTGTATCCGTGTTTGAAGTAACTTCAAAATTATGTACAAGGGAGGCCTTGATTATCGCGCTACGAATTCTGGCGAATGAAGAACAATTGTGGCGCAGGAATGGTAATATTTATGGGGGAGGTTCTTCGAGATTCAGGGTATAGCGAATTCGTTGTGATTTTCGGGATAATTACGCCAAGATCCATCAGTCTCCCAAATCCATCGCAGGTTGCGAATATTTTCAAATTTCGTAGCGCTACCGAAGCCCTGCAGATGCGATGTAATTTAAATGAACGAACGACGGTTCCGCCGGAGGTTTCGCTTCGCGTGAAAATTCTCACTTACGTTTGTTTAGCGGAACAAGCGGAGATGGGAAGATATCGTCGGATAACCCAGTTCTGGTCAAAAAAGGCACAGATCAAAGTCACCCTTCGTTCGCTCCGCTTCCTGACCGTGAAATTACACGCTTTTTAAAAGCTCGGCGAAATTAGAGGCGTCCCGCGTTTTCAAATGTCTGTGAGGACTAATCGAATCGACGTGAGATATGTTTTATTCATCTTTGTTTCATGTTTTATATGTTTTTGTTTTTCATCTCGGTACTCTGTTTATTGCCCGCGCGTGGAAAGATGTTGCGAGCGAGATTATGCGGCGCACAGGATGCAGCAGGGTACGGAAAAATGTGAATATTTCTGCCCGGTATATAACAGGTATAAGTGGATATATTGCTGTTTGCGTGGATGCAAAATGGGAAAAAGTTTTCCAGAGTTATAACCACGCATTAAAGCTTCAGGAAAAGTTACTTTGACAAACGTGATACGTAGCCAGTTTATTTGTTGGATATGGATACACTCATATATATTTATGTTATCTTCCGTAGAGCTGGGTGGAAATCCACCTCTTTGTGTGCATTACACCGTTCTATAACGAGAACTTGAGTGCTCTGTCTACACTTATATTTTTCCGTTGTATTATCTTACTCACTTCTTTGTTTTCTTCCCTCAAACTTTTTCTCTCCGTTTCCATTTCATTAACACTTTTAATTCGTACCCACACTTGAACGTGTAACTGACAATGAGATGATTTCAGTCGCGAATACCAAGGACTAAGGGAACGTGGAGGGTTTGATATAGTTTTGCTCTCGTACGACAGTCCATGTGTGGTATTGAAAAGCGAAAATTGGCGATAACTCGCGATACATGGATTGCGACGGATCAAAGTGGGTCTACGACTAAAATCAATCGATATGTCCTAATTTTTCTGCTCCCAACAGCGGAAAATTGATGATTACTTGGATCGATTGCATGTATGGATGATTTTGGCTTCCAGATTTGGATTCCTGAGCTGGTTATACGTGAGATTACCCTTGAAAAGCCAAAAAAAAAATCGATTTTTGGGCCAAAAGTAAAGTAGTTTAAAAATTGATTGTATTACACTTTTCTTACGTATTTTGATCTCAGGAATCCGAATCTGAAAGAAAAATTGATCTATCTCCGAAATTGACCGAGTTATCGCCAATTTTCAGCTTTTTGGGGTCAAAAATAAAAAATTGATTTTTTAATCTATCTTAATGTAATTTGAGCTCAGGAATCCGAATCCGAAAGAAAAATCGATTTATCTTCAAAAATGACCGAGTTATCGCCGAATTATCGCATTTTTTGGCATAAATTTGAGGATATCTCGAAGGGAAAAAATCGTAGCTCAATTTGGACAACGGATTCGTGTTCCTGAGGTCGAAATACATAAGAAAAGTGCCATACGATCAATTTTAAAAAATAAAAATTTTTGGTCAAAATTTGAAAAAATCGTAAGGGGTACCCTTTGGAAAAATCTCAAATTTTGGGCAAAAATTTTTATTTTTTAAAATTGATCGTATGGCACTTTTCTTATGTATTTCGACCTCAGGAACACGAATCCGTTGTCCAAATTGAGCTACGATTTTTTCCCTTCGAGATATCTTCATTTTTCGGCTCCAAAAAGTGAAAAATTCGCGATAACTCGTTCAATTTTATAGATAGATCAATTCGGCTTCCGGATTCGGATTCCTGGGATCAAATTACGTAAGAATAGCATATAAAATAAAATATTTTTTTTTGGTCCAAAATCGCCAAAATTTCAAGGGGTACCCCTTTGGATTTTTTCAAATTTTGGGCCCAAAATTGATCGTATGATGCTTTTCTAATGTATTTTGACCCCAGGGACACGAATTCGTGGGCCAAATCAAGCTACAACAAAACTCGGCCTAGATATTTCAATTTGTCCGATCCACAAAGCGAAAAAGTGTTCACCACTTCTTCATTTCGATAGCTAGATAGATCTGAAATTTCTCGTAAGTTCAGAACTTCAGCTTTACCTGTATCACCTAGATAGTCCGCGTATGTATAAGTTATTAGCATTGCTTTGCGCCGTCACTGAGCCACCGAAATTAGTGAGACTTGATTGGCGGTCAAAGCGAATAGCTGTATCCTAGGCAGAGGTATATGTCTACGTACATACATAGATAAATAGATAGCAAGTATGGCCACAGAGAATAGGGATGAGGGTAAGATCGTGTCTGGCGAATAGAGTTCGGTGAGGAGATCGTGAGACCTGGACCGAATTGGTGCAGATATTCTCTCAGCGAACTCCGAAACTTTGAACTGCAAATCGCGCTGACATATACATAGATATACGGATGGCGAATACAGAAATATAGATGGCGAAGGTTAGCATCTCCCTTCCATGTCAATTTGAAAAACAGCTGCCAAAAACTGTCAAAGAATTTCACCATTTTCAAATCAGCAGCAACAATTGGGACTTTTTCTACCTGTTGGAAGGCCTTTTCACAAATCTGATTCTATTCGAAGAAACGAACTTGAATCAAAACTTCAAAAATAAAGCATAGGGTAGGTGAAGAATAATTCGTGAATTATTGCCGCTGCCAATATACACCAGACGAATCGTTCCAAGTGATCGAGTATTTCAATTATCAGTATTTCAGTGATAATATTTCATCAGCACCGCATTATCCGGGTGAACGATACAGTTGGCGAACTCGGCAATTCACTTCTGCTACAGTTTCAATTAAATTCATGCACTACTCGAAATTGCTTCTGGGGAATTATTTCGTATTTCAACGTACGTAACGTACATTCCTGACTTATCGAACGACTGACAATAAGATTATTCCATTGAAGGTCGTTAAATTCGGTTTCACGAAATTCACCGAATCATGAGATGATTTTTTTTTTTTTCTTTGCTTCACTATTGTCTATTCCATGAAAAAAGAGGCTTCGCAAATTCATCAATTTATTACATCCATCGATTGTGTGGATTTTTCCTTTCTTTTCCTACCTACCTATACAACAAAATGTGGCTTCCGTTTCGTTTTTGAGGAATATTCATTCGGTTATTACGGTATAGGCGACACACCTCGGGCCACGCTTTTTCAATTCAATCAACGTTATCGGCGAGCGATGTTCGGCTTCCTAGTGAATTTCGCCCGTACAGATATTTTGAAAGATTTTTCTCTTTTGCGCGTATCCCCCTGCGCGGAAGCTTACGTGTGTACATTCGATGCGAACTTTTAAACGATATCATCGATTCGAGAGTAGAGACCGGTTATTATTTTCTCTACAGAGTTCGGAAGTCGACGTAAGCGCATCTGTTCTTGGGGCGGAAACGGTCCGGGAAATTAACGGAAGTCAATCCTGTTTCAGGAAATTAGTTTCTTTACATGCGCGCTGAGTGGCAACTTGACAGAAAATCTACATCGCATTAATTCCGCGGCAAGTGCCCACCCGATATATACCCCCGCGACGCCGCAAAAATTGATTTCTGTATAAAATGGAAAAAACGAAATGAAATTGTACTATTCCGATTTTGGCCGAAGATCTCCGCGAGGACGGAAGGGCGGGCGCCCGAATCTCTGGAATTCGAAAAATGATTCCGTTTTATTTAAATTTTTTTTTATTTTTTGTCTCTGTTCCCCCCGTTTTTATCGTCGGAAGAATAGAAGCACTCCGTTACTTACTCCCCTCGCTTCGTACTCTCGAAATATTTTATTTACGAAATTAGTGATTTTTTTTTTTTATTCTTCAGTCCGCGTACCGAATTTCCGCAGATCCCGCCTTATTCTATTATGCTTCAGGTCGGCCCTACTTCGAAACTTTATGTTGGATGATAAGAGGGGGGGGGGGGGGGATCTTCGGACGGCGAGGGCCGATATTGCCAAAGGTCGCCCAACTGCCATGGAAGGGTCAATCCGTACGACGACGCTCGGATCAGCCCTCGACGTTTCAGCTAAGAGTATTCTTCTTCCTCTTCTTCGTGTTTTCGAGACCTGACCAACGGCAAATTTTCGACGACGCTATAAAATATATATATGGAATATCGAGTGAACTTTTTGCGAACGAGTAGGCGTGTGAAAATCTGTACCACAGTTTCCCGACTCACCTGTAAACCTGAGAAAAATCGACTCGTCGTCGTTCGGATCTGTCTCGTTGAATATTTTGTAGACACTAGGCGTTTTTGGCTAAATTTGTAGAATCGAGAGACCGGTGGCCGCAGCTGATTTTCAGAATTATTCGAAAAAAATGTACCGAAATCAACGAGTCTGCGTATCGATAAATTTTTGCAGCCGATATTATCGAGAGCGGACTTTGCGGACCTCCTAACCGTTCGACGGTAGTTTATTTTGTTTCCCTTTATTTCCGGCTTTGTTTCGTTTCGTTTCGTTCTTTTTTTCCGTTTCTCTAAATTCCTCGTTCCTCGACTCACCCCTGTACAGCGTCTGATCGAATTAGGTACCGGAATTCGCCCACCCCCCCCCCCCCCCCCCCCCCCCGTCCCTCTCGACGAGACTACGGAGGGAAATTCACCTGAAATATCTCAGAGCGTGTACAACCGTACGTATTATTTAAGCACACGGCTTTTACGTATCGCACGAATGCGCGTAGTTCGGTACCTTCCGTGTATTTATTAATTGAAATTCATACGCGTTTCTCGAGCGTGAACGATCCGGTTTCGACCCCGTTGCAAAATCTCCCGAGATCGCGACCTCGTATCCTACGCGTTGCGAATATTTTCTCATCGATCCTCCACTGCCGCATCCCTTTCCCTGGATCAATTATTCTCATCCCTCAAGTTCTATCGGATTCCAATCCGCGGTTGTGCGGCGTACAAAAAATGTCGACTGAATCAGTTTGTTTTTTCCTTCCTTCTTATTTGTTTTTTTTTATTTTCTTATTCTCACAGTTCGTGTGGGCGAGGAAAAGAAATTGGCTCGCGGCATAGAGCGTATGTACGACGGGTCTTGAATATCCATATAAATTCGGTCCCGCTGACCAATACGGCGCACGATAATGCCGAATCTGATGCCCGTGAAAAAAAAAAAAGCGAAAAAAAACGAGAAGAAAAAAGGTAGACGGAGGATATCGGGAGGAGCTTTTACCGTATAGCGCGTCGAACGTGGATATCGGAGAGTTTCTTTTTTTTTTTTTCTTTCCTTTTCTTTCCTTTTTTTTCTGCCGCGAGCTTTTGGAAGGAATCGGAATGCGATGCCCTCGAACAGCCGGGCGTGAACTCTCGCGCGATATAGAAGAAACGAAGGGAGGGACGATGGATACTTGGGGGACGGACCGACCGGTCGTTGCTGGCTACGAAGTGACAGTCGGGATCGAGTAATATACTTTCCTCATAGCCTCGAGAGCTCGCGATAAAGCCGAAAAAAGACGAAGAAGTGGAAAAAACGAAGATTAACAAACTCCTGCAGATGCTACTTATTTTCGATACGCGAGCGTTCAGCCCCGATGCCGTAATATTCGCTCGATAATGCAAAAGTTGGTAGGGTAGGTACTCTAGGAAATTAAAGGTCGTAACAATCGAGCGCGCGAGGTGATTTTTTCGATTCTTATTCTCGAACAGCGAATTCAGACGTACTTTCGCGAATGACGAATATAAGTACGAAGAAGAGAAAATTTTCCAATTCGCGACAACCGAATGGGACGGAAAAATGCGAGCGCGTTAATATTTACCGACGCTAGTCGATCGCGTCTTCGTTTTGAAATCGGAAATTGTTGTTAGCCGTGCGAAGAATTTTGGAAATTCCGTTTTTTACGTTTGGAAAAATTCTCGACGAAAAGGGCGTTTGATGATCTTCGCGTTATTCGCGTCTGTGCGATAATTCGACTGACTGAGTAGGCATTTTCGGAGATGATTGGTAAAATTTATCGTAAAACTCTCGAGTATGTACGGCTGATTTTTCCCAAGTCGTAAGTCGCACGCCTTTGGTTATAAAAATTCTTTGAAAACAGCGACGGAAATCGATAAGTTCCCCTCTTTTTATACCTCATCTCCCGTCAGTTATATCTTACGTACGTACCTACCTATACCGTATACGTATAGGCTATTTCGCAGTTTGCGGAAGTCCGAGCTAACAAAGCACCACCGCTTGCGCAAAAAATATCGCAAACGTCCTGGTTAAGGGATATTTATGTACACTTTTTCCACTCTAATTGCGCCGCAGCAGAAACTGTACGGAGAAACGTCGCAGGGCTACGACTCGCGGCGTTCGAAATGCACGTACATACATATATATTATTACAGCGAAAACGAGAGATTGATTTGAAAGTGAAGAGAGAAAAAAAACCGTTCGATATTTTCCCCGAGCATCGAGCATATTTACTTTCGGTATAAATCGAATAACGGGACCCGCTACGCGAGGGTGCACTTCTTCAAACAAAAGCCGAAAAATGTAATTTTTTATCGGAGAAAATATGATCTGACGAATCGCGGTTTTGTGTACACCCAATTTTCGCCCTCTCGCTTTATCGACGTGTGTATCGTATTTGCTCGTGTGCGTTCGGAACAAACGTACGTAAAATATATGAAAATTGATGAAAATACGAGATTGCGGTTACGCACGTGCGTTGTAGGTACACGAGCGTGTAAAATCGCTGGAGCGGTTGATGTCATCGCGCATCGCGTCGCCGAGTGACATTTTCGCACAGCGCGGAATGTGATTTCGATCCGCGCGCGGTTTATGATTCCAAGTCGTCGAGTACAACGAAATTCGTCAAGTTTCTGAAGTTACAAGCATTCTAAAATTCACACGCACGCACGTCAAACGGTTATTCGTATACCCACCCTGACGATGCTGGATTTACCGACCCCCGGAGCACCAAGGAAGACCACCTTCACTCGGTCCAAACTGTCCGCCGGACTCTCCTCCTCTTTTGAACCGCTGTCTGCATTTTCGGACGGGACTCCCTCGCCACCTCTTCTCTCCAAATAATCGAGATCCAACTCTGAGGATTCATAGAGGAAATTTTTTATTGCTCGCACGTTCGTTTCGAAACCCTTCCTTGAAATCGAAGCTGACCGGAAGGGTTTCTGAATCGGGTGAAAAAAAAAAAAAAGGAAAAAATTGAGAAATGGTAAGAATTTTTTATCTTCTTCTCAAAAACTACCAACAGACTCGGCGATGGTAATTTTTTTGAACAAATCAAATAGGCGATTTTCCTCGTAATCGAAATCGAACGAAGTCAATTTTTTTTTAAACAATTCGGAATGAAAACAATTTCATTTTCATTTCCTGAATTATCGTCGATTCAACGAAGCGCGTGACGTGCGGTTCCCGCAGATTCGCAGCCTTTGTAAACCGCCCGTACCTATAGGTACGACCTAATACCGTCTGCATTCGCAGTTTAATCCCCCGTGAAAACGAAGATCGAACCCCCGCGCGCTAAATACTCGCGGTTTCAATTCCGCGGGGCGCAAGAGATTTCCGATCTGAGGGGACACCGCGCCTCGGCGACCCGCTCGCCTTTCGAAATTCAAACGTCGTCGGCGAGAACCGAGCCGGGTGATACGCGAAAAGGAGAAGTAAAAAAAAAAAACTGAAACAATATCCGAAAACACGGGAATAAAGAGCAGCCGAGCGAACCCCTCAAATTGAAATCCCCTGCGCTCTGGCTCTGCGGTATATTTATTACCCAGGAGATTCTTGTTAATAAAAGATGCGGAAGTTGGTAACACCGCGTTTCCTGTTGCGGACGTCCCCGTAGCGTCCATCCAAAAATGGAAATAAAAACTCTCTCCTCTTCTTCTCGAACTCTCGAGAATTACCAGTTTTTATGGCAATGAAAATTCATGATATATACGAGTGTTTCGTGTTTTTTGTTTTTTTTTTCTATTCTTCTTTCCAGACGCAACCCGCTTTGAATTGTTTTTTTTTCTATCTCTTCCGAAGGCCGAGACTCTTCAGTGTCGTGCCCCAAATGGACCGACTGCGTAACTCTCCCTTCGCTCTATTATTATCGAAATAATTGGCCTCTTCCCTATTTTTTTTTTCTCCGCGTTCAATGTATAAAATTCCCGAATCCCGTCGGGGTCGAATGCGCCCTTCCCGGCAGAGGGTTGCGCGCCGACTGCCACTGAATACGAGATTCCGTTGTCTTTGCTTCGGCCGAAGGGGCCTGGAAGGCGGGCGGCATTCTCCCTCTTCTTCTCATCCACCTCCCCCCCCTCCCCCCCGGTTTCCCCCGTTCGACGGGATCGGGCAAACCACCCCCTCGCTCCCGCCGACGACCCCGAGGCTATTCCCGTGCCCGTCCCCGTCCCCATCCCCATCCCCATCCCCCGATATTCATCCCGAGCCTGGGATACCAAATCTAGGTAAACATAGACTGCTTTACCACCTATGTACACGTGTTGTACCGCGGCACAGGTATGCGTGGCTCGGCGCATACGTGACATAGGTACATGTACGTACATACGTATATGCACGGGGGGTCACCTAGGATTCGATATCGCGAACCACGGTATATTTACGCTACCTCGTACACGCCCACGAACCGCGTTTATCATCTCGCGGCTCATGAGCCTTTGTCGCCGCAGCTGCACCCGATCAGGGCGAAACAATCATCGCCGACGTTGCGTTCACCCCTGATTCGAGGCGCGGGGGTGGGGAGCGAGGAGAAAAAAAATTTCGCCAATTTTTTCGCCGCTGATCCCGAGTTTGCCCCGATCCGTTCGATTCTCGCGTCTCAAATTCCTTGGATCGTATCGAGGCACCGAGAATTCTTCGGTTTCGTTCGCGAGATTTTTTTTTCCCACGATTTCCAACAGATTGACCGCTGAAAACGGACGACGGGTAAACGGAAATTTTGGAACTTGGAAAAATGGAATTTTCGCAAAAAATCCTACCACGTCCGTTTCGTTGCAGTTGGAGTTTTTCGAATGAATTTAGTTCGAGGAGAAAATAAATACGACGGTTGATTTTGGACGATTATTTTTTCGTCGTTCGTTTTTGAAGTAGGTCTAAAAAATTAGGGTCTATGATCAACGTTGTACGATGTGCTTTATTCGTTCTCTCCCGATTTTTTCGAGATTCGTACAAACCGCATGTAGACGACAAAAACGTTGACGCGAAAAAAAGTTAAACTCTGCTTTTGGTAGAATTACGGACGGATCCACACGAGGGCAATATTTTCTCTCGATTATATATTTCTATATTACATACGTTCCATCCAACCTCTGCGGGGATCTAGGTACGTACGTTATAAGTACGGCATAAGAAACATCGTACGTGACTCGATTTTGAATCGAAGCAATTTCTATGTGCCAGTCGCGTCGGTTCCTCTCACTTTTCCACATTTACCGTAAACGCGTACGGTGGAATTAAAACGAACAACACACGAAGCAAAAATCATTGTCTTTTTTTTCTTTCATTCTTTTTTATCATCCACTCTTCCGACGATACGGAACAAGGATTTAGGTCGCATACTTTTTACACCCGCGAAATACCGGGAAACTATGCCATGGGGACGCCAAAACGAATAATAAACTTCCGCGATCTCCTCGCGACCCGAAAAAACTGAAAAAACAAAAAAACAAAAAAACGAACAAAAAAAGCGCAGGGGTCGTCCGACAAATTGACCATTCGAACGCGAAAATGTTAACGTACGAGGTGTACGCTGTAATAAAGAACTTACAATATGAATATATTATTGTTATTATTTAATCCTAGAAAACGATATACATATCTCTGTGAAATGATTAGCATTTTTATCGAATGATGGTATTGATATTCTTTCTTTTTTTTTTTAATAAATGTAACGTATATACTTACGGCATTGCTTGTGTGGCGGAAGGCTTCGCCGCCTTCGGCCACTCGCAGTTTTTGTCCCAATGATGAGAAAATTTGACGATTAATAAACCTTTGATTTTTTTATCCTATTAAAGAGGGGCGGTTTCGTTAGGCGGCTTCGAGCTTCTTTCGTTCTTCTTTATTGGTATTTATGGTACGTACGGTCCATGTATTTTTATATACTTATATACTACACCTTATATGTATGTACGTGTGTACGACCGAAAGGTGTTTTTCACAACCAGTTGAGGAGAGCGAGGTATTGATTATCGATTAAAAATGCATTATATTTTTAACTGATCGTACGGAGAGGCGCCCTTATATTCTTCAGATGAATTTCGTCTATGCTGTACAAAGCCTATCTCTTGTATCTTATCTGTAGCGTTCAACGAGAAAATCTTCCTCGTTAACGACCTCGATTGATTTTTCACGGGTATCTTCTGTAGATCCTTTATTTTATTGCCGATTCCTTTTTTACTTTTATTATTTTTACTCTCCTTCCTCGTATTCTCTTTTATTTTATTTTTTTTTTTTTACCTTTTCCCTTTCTTCTTATCGTTCCATTTAATGACACATCTTAACTTTTTATCACCTCGCAGAGCTTATTGTCGTAATATATAGGAAGATACAGCTGTATATTATTGTTATTAATATCGTTATTATACCTTTCGGAGGAAGAGAATCTGTCGTATCGTGTGTAACAACCGATCGTTGCGTTTCAGTTAATTATCAACGACGATAATTACATCAGATTTTGTTCAAATAATTATGAAAAATTGTGAAAATCTAAACGAAAAAAAAATATCCACCGGCAGAATTATTATAATTGGAAAGTATATGTATTGCTTCTGATTAATTACTTCGATAATTGTGTAATAATTTAATTAGATACACATACGTTGTACACTTACACCATGCCGATCGTGGGATGGACGAAAAAGTAGAAAAATAAATCCTTTGCAATAAATTTTTTTCTTCCTTTTTTTTTTGTTGCAGTTCAACGATATTTGTATAAAAATTTGTTCGCCTGTATCGCTCGATTAATTGCTAAGAGGAAATCGAACGAATGTGTAATTAACGAACCTTGAGCACACGTGTTGCAAAATTTTTTTTTTTTTTTTCTTCTCAATGACGAAATCACTCGTTTTGTATTTTGATATTTCTAAGCATAGGTATAAAATCAACGAGGTCGTCGGGTCGTCGAAGATTTCACCGAAAACTAAATATTTGGCCAACTCGAATCGGTTGGCGATTTTTGGAGGGGGGGGGGGGGGGGGTGATAAAAAAATATCGAATCCGAATGTTAATTCGTGAAATAATAATTATCGCGCAGCGTTGCGATCCTAGGTGTAATTCGGCCAGTGTAAAATTAGTCTCGCGATATTTTTACAGCGTTCAGTTTATCCGGATCGTTTGAATCGTTGAAAAAGAAATTCGCGCACTTCTCACTGTCCCATGTATATCGAGGGTTAACCTTTCGCGACGGTGTTTTAAGTCATGAAGTGGATGATATTTTTTGAAAGCAAGGTCGTCGCGCATCCAGTATCGCCCGACACGAGGAGTCAGAGCCCTGCTGACTGCCTCCCTCGGGCCGATCGAAGCGACCCTCTCCTTGAAAAGCTCCAGGAGGAACGAGGGGAAATAGGGGTTGACGCTTGCGCGGTGTTAGGGGCGCCAAAATTCGCTCGGGTTACGTACCCACCTACCCTCGGATTCGATAAAATGTTCCCCGATGTGCCTATGACTCGCACACATCGTGCGTTTGCCCTGCGAGATGGAGAATTTCGTCGTCCAATTAAATTTATCCGGGACGGAAAAAAAGACGAGAGAAATTTAACGAATAAAATCGAATGAAAATGTTTTTGATTTTTTTCTTCTTCAATGAAATCGAGCGAGTACTTCAGGTACAAAAAAACGCGGGGGTCGAGTGTCCAATCGTTGCATGGAATACGCGGATCAAACGTTCGTTCAATTTCATTTGATCGAGGAATCGAATAGGTTCGAACCTTTTCGCGAAATATTTGAATTGCGCGGATTTCGTGTCCGGTATGGGAGAGGAGCGATGCGAAATTTCGTGAAAACGGAGGCGGCCTGAGTCATTTTTTAGGGAAGAGTAAAAAAAAGGGAGTCGGGAGTTACGACTCCCTTTTTTCAATCCCCTCTCAACCCCCGACTTAAAATCGATGAAAAAATTCTTTCATCTCAAGGTTTTTGCGTAGATTTTTTTTTACAGAAATTTCACCCCCTACTCCCACCCGGGTACAGAGTGCGCTGAGAAAGGGAAGAAAATATTTACTACTCGTCGTTCGCGATATCCTTTTTGTTTTGTTTTTTTTTTGTTTTTTTTTGGAAATAATATTTTTCTAAACCCGTCTCCCATTTGTGAGAAATAAAAATTGTAGGCGGAGAACGTTTATTTTTCCACGAGTAAAACTTGGAAGGAGAAGAGAAAAGTGTATCGCGCGTAGAGTAGGTATTGCACGTGGCGTGTGAATTTCGACGGTTGTATTCCCGGTAATACGTATTTTCCGTAGACCTGGCTTCCATCAATTTCAGAGAGCGTTCATTTTTTGCTCCGGGTATTCGTTGCTCGAGTTTCTCCCCCCGACGCCCGACGTCTTTGTGATTTCATTTCGGTCACGTAGCTCCCCACATACATACATACATACATATACGCGTACGCATACATTTCGCGAAATGTATTTTCATAAATTCCACGCGATCTAGCTGCGATATCAACGTGTACCGTATTTATGGCCGTGGTAATATAAGTTTTTCTTCTCTCCCCCCTCCCCCCACCCCTTTTCCTCGCCCTCGTCTTCGCCCTCGTCTTCTCGTTGCCTGCAAAATAAAAAGAAAAAGCACCTCCGCGATTTCTCAACGATAAATTCGAACCGTTGAATTAGCCGGTCGTTCCTCACGAACGGCGGTTCAAAATCAAACTCGAATCTGCATCCCCCCGCGCCCCCGCCGTACCGCGCGATTTCCACGATTTGCGAGAACTCCGTTACCTTGTATCTCACCACCACCACCGTCGAGACGCGACCAGCTGCGCGACACCAAATTGACGACCGAGAAACCCTCCGTCTCGACTTTACTCCGTATTTCATATTTAAACGCGGCCACAGTCTCCCCCGTTAACTCGCCCCGGGGCTTCCTCGAAATTCACCTCGATGTTTCGAGGCTCCCAAACCCCATAAACTGGTACGACCTCGTATACGCTCTTCCCAAATAATATACAAGCTACACACGGTATGTTCTACGGCTGGAAATTGTTTTCGGAGGATTTCGCCCCCCTCGTAACCTCGAGGTACGGGGGGGGGGGGGGGGGGGGGGGGGGGGGGGGGGGGGCGAAATCCGGGTACTCTGGAGTATTTTAATCTCTGTCGCCGACAATTTCGACCCCCTGAATTAGTTTTCGGATTCATTTTTAATTCCGCAACGAGCGCATCCCGAGCCACATTCGACACCGGTATCAGGGACAAGGAGGAAATTGAGATGCGGATTGTCGAAAAAATGACAGCGAGGGTGCAGCGGTTGGATGTACGAGACCCTCGTGTCCATCTGTCCGTCGTAAGAGGAACGCGTTATATTTGCCATAATACGTGGGGGTTTTGCACGTTACGTGAATAGACTAATAACACACTTGCACAACTTCGAGTTGAAGCAGTCCATGTGAATCGATATTCGTCGGCCCCGGTTATAGCGTTGAGAGCGTGTAACGTAATGATAGAGTTTCGCGGACGTTTTGGAGAAGCACAATTTACACCGGTGTAAAATTTCGCCAAAGATATCCGGGAGTAAATGATGAATTTTTTAAACCTACGTGGTACACTGCAGATTTACCGCACACCGTCGATATTCGGTACGTCGTAAAGGTTTGAATAATTTTATTAGATAAATATACATTGTATATGACATGATATGCTGTACACTCTACACAATAAATGCTGCATCGGAATTAAATAATTGGGTAGGTAATTAACGGACATCAGGCGCCTCGTTACACTCTTATACTCAGATTCGTCGTAGCTATATCTACTACGCGTCGCCTATATAATTGTTTATTGTTTTTTCGATTCTCTTTGCTTTCGGGGTAAATTTTTGACGCCCGTGATCGAAAAGGTGCGGTGCGTTACGTTTTTTTTCTCACGTTTCTCGGGAGATACCGTATCAACTTACGATCCACCGTAGAGAAAGACTGGCTTTGCTCCGGTTTTATTTTCATGGTTTTTCTTTTCTCTCTCTCTCACGCGAGTTTTCTGTTTGAAAAAAAGTTTTATTTTCCGATTCGTTTACGCCGTGGTAATAACATTATGTTACCCTCGATCGATCGTCTTTTTCTTGAACAAAGTATGGAAAACCCCCATGAAGAATTCATAGAGCAACTTTCCAGAACCGTAATCGTTTGAACCGTTTCGATCGAACATGTGAAATACCCGTAATAAATAGAGTTGAGAAAATCTTTACGCAAAAAATCAATGACGTATATATGTATAATAGAATCGTGCATTTATTTACAATGTTGAATCGAAAATATCAATTTCTTAAAATATATATATTAGGTAGAGTAACCGAGTACCACGCGACACTGTGAAACATTTATTTTCATGTAAAAATCACGTATCTATTAAAATTTATAAATCAGGAACGATTGACTGCAGAGAAACAGGGTTGATAACCTCCTACTGTAAAAAAACAATGATTCGCAACTTGCGAATATTACGTGTAAATAAGCTCAGCGTAAAGTTTCCCCATTGAATCTGATCGATGCGTGTATACAGAACGTCTGAACTTCTCAAATAATTGTTCACGATGTACCGCCGTGTTTCGAATTCCCGAAAATCCAACCGGCTGCCGATGAATAATGATAAACTTTTTCAGCGCGTTTTGAATTAAGTTGAAATCTCTAATTTTTTGTAATTAAAATTATACGGCGTGGCGAAAATTTAGAAAAAACCCCGAATATATTGAGTTTTTTTTTCGTCCCGCATCAAGGCATAGATTAGAAAGAAATATGAATAATTGGCCGACGACGAGAAGAAAACAAAATTTGAATACTAATTACATTTATTCAATCGATGTATCGACGTAATATGAATATTACCGTTGTTGTCATAATACACATAATATCGGTATTACTTTTACCTCAGTAATCACGAACGTGGTCTTCGCGAGATTAAATCAAGTTCGATCCGCATTTCAGGATCGAATCAATAATTAATCTCCTCTTATGCACGCGATGCGTCGAGGGGTTAATCGCTCGGAAAAGTGGCGTACGCGGCGCGAGCTTTGAAGACTTTCAAAAAATTCTGAATCGAAAAATAGCCGCGCGAAATTTTGTTAAAATTAGAAAAAAAAAAAAATCCCATGGGACTCGGAGAGATATATGTATATGGGGACTCGACGCGCGCCTGTGTACGTCGGACTTCGGTAGCGATTACCCGTCGGGATTATACTTGATATACGTACAAATCGAAGCACGTCCTCGATCAAAGGCTACTTTGGACGGATTGAACTTTCGATCCCAATCAAACCGGCGTTGAAAGGGGATAAGTATCGTCATAGGCATATAGGCGCATACATATGATATACATACACACTACACTACATGTACACACATATGTATATACGAGTGCAGGCGCGCTAGCTCCATGGCGAGGTGTGGTCCCGTATTTAGTTGAGCTGCACTAGCACCATGAAGTAGGTAACAACCGCCCCGAGTACCTGCGAATAATTAATTTAATTAATTAAACGATCACCGTCGTGTCTGTAATTTAGCGGACCCTCCCTCCGTCCCCTCCGGGCGGCCCTTAGCCCCTCGCTAATCGCGGGCCAAACCGCGAGTTTTGGCTTCCGGTTGCCCCTCGGCGTTTAATTGCAAGTTTATCTACTGCAGACTCGCCTGACCTTCGAACACGCGTTACGGGCGCGGAACCGTAAAAGAAAAGGAGTATCGCGAAGGCGAAGCCCCGTGATTTCCCAGCAGACCTTCGTCCGCGAAACGGGACTGCCCGATGGCCCCCTCGGATCACCCCCGTACGTCTCCGATCGTCATTTATTTTATTCGCTCGCGTTCCCAAAATCCTTTTCGCGCTAGTCGCTAAATTTGGAACATCATCGAGCCAAAAGGTCGTCGGAGGTGCGGAGCGCGGACTTACGGATGCGAACAGATCCAGAGAGACCGTGAAAAATTTAGCACCGGATATGGTCATCGCCTTCTGACACTGTTGGCAGACGATTTGGACGAAAGTTTTCGCCTCTTCGGAGCCGTCGTACCAGTGACAGGAATAGGCTGCTTCCATAACTGAGGAGCTCTGAAATATAAATAAAGTAATATCGGTAGTCTCTTTGCGAATCCCGGCGGATATCAAAGGATCGTCGGCTCACCTCCTCGATCAAACGATTCCCGAAAATACAGAAGAGAAATACTTGTCCAAGTGTGTAGAGGAGGTAACCGATAACGGACGCCGCGTACACGTTTATTCCGTGGACCTAAATTTTCACGGGTGAATTAATTTTCAAACTTGTTCAGCCCCCTCCCCCCCCCACTTTCGATAAATCGAACGCTCACCTTTGTCGCTTGGTAAGCGAGAAGCGTCAAGGTTACCGTGGACACCAGCATGTGGAAAAGAAGGGCGACCCCGTACGCGTCACCGATGGATGTCACCAGCCTGAAATTACATAACATATCTGAAGAGGAGAGAAACCAACTTCTTCGCTCTAAATTCGACGAGGACATTTTCTTTTCCGTCACCCGATTACCCGCAAAAGGAATCGTTGAAATGTAAAAAAATCCTGAACAAAATTCGAGCAGAAACGAAATTCGTCCCGTTTTCTTTTTATTCCGCAGCCAAAAATCGGAGGCGCCGCCCGCCCTTTAAGTAATACATTCTCATGCGGTGGCCCGAGCTTTAATAAGACTCGAGGTCGCAATATGAAAATCTAAGGACCATAAATTCTCATGAGAAAAAAACCCCGGCCTCTGAGAAATATGTTTTTTTCCTCCGACCTTTTTTTTTTGCCGCAAACCGCGCTCCGTAAGCCCCGCGCAGAAACGCGATACTCGTAGATTTGAAATTTGGAAGTTTCTTTTTTTAAATCGACGCGCGCGCGTCGATTTCGACGGTGAGAAAAAAAAATCCAGAAATTTCAAAATAACGATAGTTCGTTCGACGCGATTTCACGACATAGGACATCGGAGCGGTTCGGCCCGTTCCACATCAGATTCGAGTTTCAAAATTTATGAATAATAATTGATCGGCCGCTACCGACGCGAAATGCGGACGAAAAGTTTTAATAAGCGAACGCCGGTGAACGGCGCGAATTAATTCCGAGAGATTTTATTTGCAAATTGGTAGAAACGAATCACGATATCCCACCGTTCCGGATTATCATCCCCTCTTGAATATTTTCATAAATTTTCCTCTATTTTAGTCGCTCTTCTCCGGTCAGATCCGCGACGAAAATCGTCGCTCCTCGAACCAATGAGCGTTGTAAACGCGTGTAACGAGTCGCGCCTCCCTTCCGTTCGGACGGGGTAGTTTATCCGCCCCTGATATGACCGGTTTTCCCGGGGGGTCGCGATTCCACTTCCCCCGAGATATTTTTCAGTTTTTTTTTTTTCTTTCTTTTTTTTTTTTTTCTCTTTTCTCTGGAGCTCCCTCTCAAGGAGCGAGGCGTGTCCCTTGAAGTCAGCTATTGTAACCGAACTATACGCTGCGGAGGGAAGCCCCAGCCTTTGCCTCAATTTATATTACGAGAGGTAAACCTTTTGCCTGTTGCAAAACTGAGTGTATAGGTATACAAAGTCCGAGGCGAGGAATCCGGGAGACAAAAATAGCGGAACAAAGGATTTTCATGATTAAATCAACGAAGGACGTTACATGTATATACACGTATACACGTTACGCGCGAGTGCTTCAAACTCTCTTTTGTAGGAGCAAACGTTCCGCCATGGCTGCTGGCGCGCGGGGGGCAGCAGCTTCTCTCGCGGAAACCCGACGAGACCTCAAAGAAATTTGCGTTCCATTTATTACGCGGTGCCGCAGGATAACTAGCGATGTTATCAACGTCTCGTCCGCGGCGTCGGACGACGCGGCGAACACCGATGCTCTACATTTTACACCTCACAGGAGGCGTTCGCCAACAATTTCCGTATTCTGTTTCCGAACAATTTCAGCTTGGAGACAGCGATTTTTCCGTATCCAGGGGAAATTAGGCGGTGCGAATCGCGTCTACTTTTTTCCACCCCGGAGTAGCGGACGCCCGTGAATATAACATGTGGAGGAAAGAAATGAAATAGCTGGGCGTGCGTCGCGTGGTGAATATTTCATCGCGCCACGGTCGTCCACTTTCTCTCCTCGGTGTACGCCCGTGCTCTCCGTATATGCACATACGTGTATCGTATACGCGTATACGTGAGTACGAGGAACATGCAGGTTCCGACGTCGTCGGCGACGTCCCCCGTTTTTACTCCTCGGAATATTTGCCTCCTTCTAACGTTTATCCTCCCTCGCACACCCCTTAAATTGAACGCCACCTATTGTACACGTTACGCGCGTATCGTCGGGGTGCCGTTTACGCCGTTCGATATCTCGACCCCGTCAGTTCTTACGCCGATTAATAATTAAACGCCGTGGGAATTCTGACAAACGGTTTGCTCGTTTCGCCGAGGTGTAGAGCGTAGCGTGCGGTCCCCGAAGTAAAACCGAGCGGGGGGGAGGTGATGGTCGTCTAACGGAGCGAAATCCCTGCGGAAAAATTTTCATCCTCAACGTTTCGAGGGAGGGAGTAAATAAAACCGGAATGCAAAATCGCCCGTGTGGTGCGACTTCAACGTCAACCGTGAAACTTGAGAGAGAAAAAACGCAACGCGTTCTTTGGCGGGGGGAGAGCGACGACGAAGAAGAAAAAAAATGGCGAACGTTCGGTTTTTTTTTTGGTTTTTTTTTTCCAAGACGTCCCCGCAGCTCGGAGAGCCGCGTTTAATAATTTCCCGAGACCGGCCGACGAGCTCGACGATAAAATTTTGAAGACTCGCAAAGTATTCGAGATACTGTGGGCCTCGAAGGGCGCATTTGATATTCGAGTGTTTCGTCAAATATTCATTCGTCCGAGACGTATAACGATGGAACACACGAACTCGAATCCTCGGCTATAACCGAGAAACTCGCACATCCGACGGCCCAAAGTCTACCGTCTAGTCTAATCGACGAGGGCTGGTAATTAAGGAAGGAACTAATAGCTCGCTTCCTCGTCCATTCTCCTTTCCCTCGAGCAGCTAAAAAAGAAGCGACGAGTCCTCCGGTCTCTAGCTCATAGAGAATTCAAACGAACGTAAAAACGAACCAATGACGAAAGACTTTCCACAGAAGTCGCCGTCGCCAACTCCGAGGAATTGTCGAGTCTGTCCGCCCTGCGTCATATTATCGCGATTGATTTGTTACAACGTTGGAAAGGTACATCGCCAACGAGAATTAAAATTAATCTCCCACACGTCCTTGAACTTCTATCGATGTATCCCTTCCGTGCAGTAACATCCTCGCTTCGTTCTTCCCGAGGCACTTTTCGTTTTCACCGGGTTCGTCACCTCGTCTCCCCATTTTCACTGACCGCAAAAGTATCAAGAATCGGCAGGTTTCCTCACCTTACAACGTGCTTGTGCCTCTCTACCCAATATTTGATAGCGCTTCTGACCAGCATCTCCTGTTTCTTGGTGAGACCGTTCGGTCCGACTCCTCCGTTGAACGTGATCCCACCCGATGATTTGAACGTCGCCGTAAAATCTTGCCTATTGCTGTAAATACCCCGCAGGTCCAGGTCCAGCAGTTCGTTGGGGGGAGGCGGGGGCGGCGGATCGTTGTCCCTGAGATGCTCGGTGCTTCCGGCCTGCCGGGTGAAAATCGGTACGGGGTTAATTTATTTTCGTTAACGTCGCGGACGCCCGGCGATTTTCACCTTGAACAAGTCGTTGGTGTGCGGCACGACCGTGTCCAAGGTAGCGCTCAGCTCCATCAACGGTTTCATGATTTGCTTGAGATGCTGGAGTTGCTCGCAGGCGAATAGTAGCCAGGAACAAAATAGAACGTCCAGCATGTTGGAATCCACCATGGTGATGAGCAACCAGTAGAATTGGTATCCGACGACGATCGCGTGGGCCATTCCGTGGCTGGCGTCGAAGGGGTACCAGGAGCGCAGCATCAACCTCGGGATCTGCAATTTCGACGAAGGTGGGGGAAGTTTGCTCCTTTCTCGGTATTTTGCCCGTTCGCAATCGCGAGTCGGTAGATTTTTTTTACGCAATTTTTGAGGGGGGCGGGGGGGGGAGTAAAAATCGCGGCGATTACCTCCACGGTTATGGTCTCGTTCGTTTCCTTGTCTATGGTGGTCTTCACGGAGTCCCCGACGAAGGTGATTCCGGTCCAGGCGATAACCGAGAGAATGGTGGTGATACCGACGGCCATCAGAAGACGTCTCATTTTCGTTAGCGCTAATGCGTGGTAACGGGCGTTACTTTCGGCGAACAAGGGATGACTGTTCGGGTTGTTCCATATTCCGAATGTGCGGTAAAACATTTTACTCCTGATGGCGAAGTAGCCGAGTTTTATCAGGGCGTGAGCGAAGAATAGAATCGTGATCGTGTCGGCCGTCAAGTCGTCGACGTCCCCGCTCTCTTGGATCAGGTTTACGCAGCAGAGACCGAACTGCAGAAGGATCAGGACGAGGTGGACCTGGGGGAAGACGATACCGTATAAAATATATGCGAATTGCGACGTTTCGGTTGTGCCTTTTGGGGGGATGAAACGATTGAATTATTGCGGCTGCGACGGGAATCGCTTACCACGCAGTAGATTTGATGGAACAATTTGATGGAACTTCCTCCGGCGTCGTTGTAATAATTGAACATGAAGTGGCCGCTTATTTGCATTATCCTTATGTTCGGCATCAGGTCCGCCACGAGACCTTCTTGCTTGTATTTCATCATCTGCGACAAAAAATTTTGAAGAATACAACGAACCGAAACACGTGAAAGACGAAAGTGCGACGTGTGGTTCCAATCGGGATTCGACGATCAAAAATTTCGCGGCGATCGTTTCGCCGATTTGCATTTTCTATCAGGTCGTCCGCGCGGCGTCCTTCTCATCTTCGGTGTCTCAAAAACGTCGCGGGAAAGGAGATTCGAATTCAAAAAGTGACAAGGGTGTACGACGACGGAAATTCTTACCTTCGGACTGTGCGGGCTAATCCAGAAACGTGATAGAAGATAATCGGAGAACAGAAGAGTCGCTCGGTATGGGAAACCGGTTGTTATGTACTCGGCAGGGAGTCCGGTGACCGAAAAGATCGCGATGTGACGATGACCAGCTAAACGCGATGTGTACTTTGAGGATCGCGCGCACACCCTACCCGCCTCTGTTACGACGCTTTACGGCTAGAGGGTCGCGAACCTTCAACGTCACTTTGTGACGCCCAACGTGGTCCAATGGCGATTCGACTTTACCGCGCAATCGCCATTACCTTGATTACACGCCACGGGACCGTGGTCTACCCGCCATTATATTTACTTCACTTTCTCGTTTATCGGCAAACTTTTCTAAAACTTTTTTTTCGGGATATCGTAAACCACCCATGCGGGTCCATTTCGCATCTGCACTCTGCACCGCCATCCGGTCTGACGGTGACTTCTCATCCGGTGTACATTTTCGGAAAACCCCTAGCATGCTGAAAATGATTTTTCCCAAACCGACGAATTTTCACGAGAGAATAAATGGGCGTTTTGTCTGTCTTTTTCAAGGTTTTTCGGGCCGATAAAATAGCTATAATTATCCAACCGAGCATTAGAGACGGTGGTACCGTCTGGCCATCGCCACAAGATACAGAATTTATACCGAATTTGACCTAATTCAGTATCGCTTCTAGTCGTACAAACTTATTAAAGCTCTCCGCTAATTACTCGGGATTCAGGTTTATTATTTATCGGGAGAGAACCGAATTTCCAGTTTCAATACATCTATAGTTACACAGATTTTGGCATCGTTATTATCGGATCGCGAACGAATGATCAGAGTTGTTTTCAAAGGTGGAAAAAATTGAACGAGTCATATGCACCGCGTAGAGCGCGGTGTCATTGTCAAGGTTGAAATAACTTCGCTTATGTATGTATGCGATAAATTACGCATGCCGCAAGTTCTTCGAAGGGGGGCTGGTCTACACGCCAACCCGTACCTGTCGATTGATCTGTACCTTTGACGTATCATTTTACGTTACATTCATATTTTGTTTAAACGAAAACTCGACTGAAATTACCTCCGTAGAATCTTGAGTTTTCGTTACGGCGTTGCCGCTGTGATACAACGCCTTCCGTTCAAACGTTGGGGTAGTTAGACAAATGATTAATTGAACGATCCATTATTAACAGAATCAGTAATATCGATCGCGATGCTCTTCCATAGCACTTTTGCGTCTTCTCCGCTATTCGCTGTCGTAACATGGGATTGTTATCACTGCAGTTTGAAGAACTCCGACCGTTGTACCCTGAAACGAAGCACATGTCACGTCGAATTACCCCTATAACTATAATGCGGATAATTAGAACTGCGACATTAATCACAAACAGTTAACTCTGGTCTATATTATGCATGAAGATACGAACTAGATCCTAGATCCACAAGATCCTAGATCGATCCTTCGCGATAGCGAAATTCTTCCAACAATAAGATACGCTGTAATTGGGTCAGCATCTAACAGACGCCATGAATAATGAAAAGCCCCGAATACGCGACCTACTGGACGAAGTAGGTGCTGTACGTAGGGTTGAATTTACGAAGGTTGAATTCTAGACGATATTTTTACCTTCTACACGCTTTTTTTTCACTCGCATGTTCGAGGTTATTTCAGCTGGACGTTGGTCTCTGACTCGAGAAATCATCAGCCACGTGACGAAACTTCCGAGTGATTTGAGTTGGATTGAAAAATAGGGATGAAGAATTCGGTACTCGCAGTTGATTTAAAATTTTTATAGCTGCAGGAATTCAAATTCCACATATTTGAATAACGTGGAGTCGAGATTACATCGAGGATCGAGATATCGAAGGATGACAACGGTCATTTTTAAAAAAAAAACAGAAAAAATCATTGCAACGTTTTTTCTGCAAATTTTTTCCAAGGCAGACCCGGCGACGTGTTGACGGAAACAATTTTCAATCGCTGGTGGAAATATATATTGTTGCATTTGTTAGTAGTCCAGGTAACCCGTACTGTTTGATATCAATCTGTTGTTTAGTTGAGTTTTGAAAGTGCCGCTAGACAGACGTGTCAAGACATATACCGTGCGTTTCAACTTTTGTGGAGTGCAAACGAGAAAGAAAAGAAAAGGAAAGGAGAAGACGAGCTTGCAGGAAAAATATTCCAGATAAACTGCCGAACTTCAAAGGTCGGTGATCAGCCACATTTTCCGTACTGCATCTTGAAAAAAATGTTCTTCACCAGTTCATCGCTCGTAGAAATTGACGCCGATTGAGGCACAGCTAAATTTTCCGATTTCAAATATTTTTTTTTTTTTTCGCGATCGTCCTTCCAACTCCGGAACGATTTCATCCAAAAATTCAGCTATTCTAGCGATTCGTTTTCAAAATTCTAAAAAAATGAAAAAATCCCCGTGGTCGAAAACGGATAAATATCTCTTCGTCCATAACAAAGCGCGCTGACTGGTTTCCCATAAAAAATGTTCAAATCGCTTCTCCGATTCAGCGCAAACCAAAAACACATCCCGTAAATAAATTCGACCGTTGGATGCCGGTCGTTGAAATCATATCGACACTCGATTGTTTCGACGGAAGAATAACGGTCAGTTGCCATGTCAAAATTGACTCGTTTACCTTGACAACGTGTACGACCGTAACGAAATTGAAAATTCTCATATACGCGCTATACATTTCCATAAAATTAATTGGGAAAAATCTCGTAAAATTAAGGTGAAAAATTTTTTCTCTTTCCCTCCAGTTTCAACGATGTTCAGAGCATGGATGGCAATCGGGTTGATGGCGGCGATCGCCGCCAACTGCGGACTCGCGTTTGTCGTAGACCGATCAGGTGAGCGCTGTAACAAAAAAAAATCCAACGTTATTCGAAAAGAAACCGCAACAACCGAGCGAAAAGAGAACGCATGGATTCATCGAAATTCTAACATGATTTTGCTTCATCAGCCGGTGCGTGGGATGCGGTGCCCAATTTGGACGCCGAACATGCGTCGTCGGTGGACCGGGTGTTGAATGGAAAAATGCAGGTGACCGGAATGGACAAGGTGTTGCAATCGTCCGATGCGAAAAAGTCAGCGAAACAAGCCGAAGAATTCGCGCCGGACGATACCTCCAGGGAAAAGCGATCGGAGGTCGTGATAATGGCGTCGGACGGCATTAGCCGCGGCACTAAATCCTTCAAGGAATCTAAGGACTCGCCGAATCTTCTGGTCGATGAAAATTCCGCCAAGGATTCCAGCCTGCCGCGAAACGTCGTGCTGCTGCTGATCGACGAGACTAGCCAGGACAAGGACGCGATGTGGAATTCCTTCAGAACGAAGCACGACTTCGCCGTCCAAGGATTGCTGCAGGTAAAACCGACGGATGACACCTAAAATTTCCGTCGCGTTTCGTTTTCTCCATGAATTTTTATCCAGAGCTGCCGCAACAACGAGATCAACCCGCTGAAATTCAATCGCGGAAACGACGCGACGGCCCTCGGCAACAAGGACTGCGAGTGCGAGCATTTCCTGCGCGCCAACATCGGGGCTCTTCTCTCCTGGGCTCGCCACGCCAAGGTGATGACCACCGGAGCGGTATCCGCCACCAATTTCTCCATCCCCGCGGCAATCGGCTACGATGGACCGGTGAGCATCAACGAAGCTGAGGACAACGGCGTGAAGCGTGAAATCCGCCGCCCCAAACCCGAGTTCCACGACGCCTGGCGCCTGATCGACTTGGACAGACAACCCGGAGCTTCCAAAATGGAAGGTCAGTCGTCGGGGGTGTTTCGAGGAATCCTCGCGATCGGAGGGGCAAAGAATTTTTATTTTCACGCTTTACAGGAGCGACGAGCTACGACGGCATGTGGGACGTATTTGACATGTTCTCGAGGATCCGCATGGCCTTCTTCAGGACCCTGCTGGACTCGCTTGACGGTAACCGCGGAGCCCAAGACGACGAATTCGCCCCTCGCCGACCGTCTCCTCCGCAGTCAAACCTCGTCGACCTGGTCAGCGACACCGTCAAGGAACTGAAGTCCGCCTCCAACGAGAAGGGATACATGCTGGTTGCCGCCGCCCCTGGAAACGATCTCTCCTCCACCGTCGATCTGCTGAACCGCGAGGTACGCGCGACCCGCTTCATTTCTCCCCCCCCGACAACAAATTCAAAACTCCGGACACGGTGCAACTCCGCAGACCTGACTTTCCCCGCGTATACTGCCCACGTGCACGCGTTGCCAATCCGCACAGATATATATATTTATAATATATGTGAAACTCGAAAGTTGCGTAGGTTAAGATTTCATAATTGACCTCGCGATGGAACCGAATCATCTGTGGGTCCACCCGTTTATTGATTGGCGTGCGATTCGACGATTTCAAATTTTTCCTAATATTTTCCAAACGGTGCGCCGATCCCCAGATATCGCCGAAGGACACGCTGCTGGTCGTCGCCGGTATCTGTTCCGCTGACAAGAAGCCGGTACCGTTCTACGCCAGCGGACCTGGAGCGAAGTCCCTGCTCGAGGCCCGTTCGGTCTGGGATCTTCCGGTCGCCATCAAGACCGCGGTGACCGGAGGCTGCCGGGGCGCCGGATGCAGAGTTCGACGACACGAGCAGACTCTGCCCGTCCTCTCCCGCGCCGCCGCTCCTCTGATTCCGGCCGGCGAGGATAGCGTCCCGAATCTCCGCAGGGTCGAGCGACAGGACGAGGCGGTACGCGGATCGTCGGAGATTCCGACGAACTTTTACCCTCGGGCTTTTTACCGCCGGTGTTGAAACCTTTTTTTCTCTTCGCAGGCTGCCGCGGGTTCGGGAATTTCCGCCGACGCCGTCACCCTGATGCTAAGCCTCGCGACTTCCGTCGTCGCGACGCTCGCTGTCAAATTTTAGGATTTCGAGCCCGCCGGACCCCCACCACGACCCTCCCCCGACTTTCTCCAACGGCGTCCGACCCCCAAACTCGCATCGCTCCATAGACCGGCTCATCGGAGGTTCACCCTTGAAATTCCTGTTGCGAAAATCCTGCACCTTATCCTTTTTTCTGGCCGAGATCAGACTCCCCGGACATCGATCTCCAGGAGAGCGGACGGGATTTCGAAGGATTCCGTCCTCGAGGATCGTCGAATTTCCACCGGGAGCAATTTTACCGGCACGTTCATCGTTTCGTTGACTCGAGAGGACATGGTTCAATTTTTCGTCCTCGAACAAAACCAATCATACTTATCCAATGTAATGAGATAATCAAATTTTGTCTACGTTCTTGTGTGTCGTTTAAAAGCGTCGAATAAATGTTTGCGTTCGATTTTTGTTCGCTTTGATTTCAAACTTTCGACGAATCGTAGCCGTCGTAATTCCCCGTCGATTCCTCGTCGTCGGCCGGAATTTCACGAGTGGATCATGTACGGGTGGATAGAATTGCGGCGGATTTTAATTAACTGGAAAATTAGAAAGCGTAAATGCGATCGCGACGCACGGGTCATCCAGCTCACGTCTGATGTTAATACATTAATAAATTCCCAATTAAACTAATTACTCCGATACATGAACTGCCGAACGTACGTCCTTATCGCGATTTTTATCGCCAGGTTTTTCTTCGATAAAAATTGCCGGAACCTCCGCGTCATCGAAAATAGTATTTGCTGCACACGTCGGACATGTTGGAATAAAATTAAACGACCTAATAAATCGAACGAATCGCAACGACGAATTCAGTCGAGAGTCTGCGCGGTCACAGCGTGTTTTAATGAGTAGGTAGGTAATTAGGTACTTCTTTCGGATGACGTTTTTGTTCAGAACTTCACCGCTATTCGACTACAGATGAATATGAATGGAATCGTACGGCATCTGGATCGCGAACGACCCCGTGTGACCGGTTGCAAATCGATCCGACCTTGAGAATATTAATCGAACGTTCGCGATTTGCGGTCAGAGGATATCATCTGATCGCAAAAATATTTTGCTCCTCGGGACGATGAATTGTTTTCACGTCGATCGGAGCGTGAAAAATTTTGTTTTTTTTTCCAAAAACGAACGTTACTTTCGTAGAAATAGAATAACCGGGCCCGGGATAAAAGTTGGGTTCCAACGAACCTTCTTGATCGAAAGGATGACGTAACGACGAGCTACATATTCAGACGACCGATGTCCCTGTTAATAATAGTCGCAACGTTCCACCGAAGAACTCTATACCTACTCCGAGTACAGAATGTGGTAAATTAACTCGTCTCAAATTGGTATTATGTATATAATGTATGTAAGCGCAACTAGAAATCACGAGTTTCTGTAACAATAAAGGCCGGTAATTCCACCGTTGCTCAACAGCGTAGAGGATTCTTGCGAGTTCGCGTTCGCGATCGTGCAAAAATTGATACGAAATTTTCAAAACGAAACCGAACCGCCGACTCGATATCTCATGATCTACCAAAAATCCGATCGATTCGCGAACGGAATTGAGCTTATCGAGTCACCTCTGCGGTTTTCCTCGAAGATTTGAGGAGCGAAGAAGATGGAACGGGTGAGGAAGTAAGTCGGTCAGTCGCTCGGACGCGTCCGAAAAATCATCGACGACTTTTAGATAGCGGATCGCCGTTAACGAAATACAACGGAGAAAGTCAGAGGGGTATCTCTCGGTTGCAACGACGATCGACGATACGTCCGTAAGCATCTAGCGAAAATGAGAGAAAACGGTTTTCGACAGCGGTGCAGCGAGAAGGCGAATAACGTAGATCGTCACGTGAACGATATGTGGCTCGTAATCAGTTTTTCCGTCCATCGCATAAAAACGCGATAATGGAACGATTTGCGCACGTCGCAACGTCCGGGGAAAACCAACGCGTTCTTGTTTTCGAGTAAACTGCACGATTTCGTTGCTCCGGAGAAGGACGTGATTATTTCCGGATCTATTTTCAACAGCGGTACTTAACGTTCGCATTACTCGACGGCACGCCGTCGAGATCGACCAAAAATTGACCGAACAATTGGCCTCCGAGTACAACGACGTCTGATAAAGCCCGAACGACTCTTTGAACCTGTTTCACGTTGGATTACAAAAAATCGTAGGCGAAGATGGCCTTTAATCGCAGCGCGGGTACGACCACCTCGCGGGTCAACATTAATCGGACGGACCTATTTTCACGTGCGTAATTCCTAGGACGCCGAGGCAGCTACACATGTACAAAGGTTGTAACGGAGATGAAGAACTGCCAGTCTGCAAACCGCATGCATATTTTATTAGATATACCGTAGACAAGGTCGAACGCTTTGTTCGTAGTTATACAACGCGATGCGTATAAATTTTATTACACTACATTACACGCTTTGCAAAGCGGCTAGAAAATACCCGACATCTTTTTTTTTTTTGTTTTTTTTTCTACTCGTTTTTTCCTACCGTTTTCTTTGTCACGATATCCGAGCTTTGCTTCGCACGATTCCGCGACATCGTTCGCGCGTCTCACCGATGTAAAAAAAAAAAAAAAAAAAAATGATACAGTCGGATCAATTTTTATTCAACGATCGGACGGATCGATCTCGCGAATACGGTTATAGCCGATTAGGTATTCGATGTTGGAATTTGGAAATGAAAAACCGACTTTTCTCGCGCGTACCCACAGCTGCATCTGATCGGAGTTTTTGGTTTTCTCGTGTCGTGGACATCGTCCGAGTATCGCAAATAGGGGGAATACGGGGGGGTACCGAGATGTGAGGGGCCCGTGTTCCGTCCGCTGGTGGGGCCCCGTGGGATATAAGGAGAACCGGTCCCAGATACAAGAGTCCCACTCTCTGAATTTCGCGCAGACTGCACCATCGTCACCCCGCATTTCTCTACGCGTATACAACATTCATCTGCAGTCGGTTACTAACTACGATAATCAGAGTCTACAGTGTTGTGTTTACTCCGTTGATTCGGTTGCTTATATTTTGTACGTTCGCGAGGTCGATCACCGCCGACAAGGTAAGAGCAAACGCTAATTTGATCGATTCTATAATCTCTTCTTTTTTTTTTTTTTCTTCACTTTTCCGTGCGACCAGGTCGTCCGTCCGGTTCTAATCGTAGATTCCGTCGCGACTATTCATCTCGGATTCGTATGACCCAGTTTACCGTTCCGTATATAGAACGATATCGATCGATCGAAGTTTTATATTCTTAATTGAAATCTCTTTCTACCCCAAATCATAACGCGACGGTGCGACAGCGAATGCAGTTCGGATATCCACCTCCTTTTTCACCCTCCACCGATCGTCTATCGATCTCTGGAAAGTGCAAACTGACATTTGAATCGCGGGTGAAAGATTCTTCCTCGCCTTCGGAATATCGTGTCCTTCGCGGTACCGAATTGCTCAATTTTGTTTTTTTTTTTTTCTCAACGCGATCGTCGGGCTCCAAATTTCGCTCGTGGGACGACCACGCGATGGCCCGTTTCCTAAAATTATCAAAATTAGCGCGTCGAGGCTAATAGACGGCTTTATTGTTCACTTCATATATTTTCTGCTCATGTAAAAAGTGGAATAATATTCGCCTTTTCGTAACTGGGGCTGAGAGCAAAACTACGAATCTCCGACTCACGTATTTGTGGCGTTTATCAAACGCTACCGCAGAGAGAAAGTACAGAAGGTGAGCAGCGGCAGCGGCGCGTTCAACCTTCGTGACTCATTGTCGGTCGAAATTTTGTGTAATAATTATCTTATTATAATACCGATTACATGATCGTTGCCCCCGAGGGGACTTCTGACTGCTCATAAAAAATGCAAAACTAATTTTATCACCAGTCCGTTAAACGTGAAACAAGTTCTGCAACTATCGTAAGTGGCCGGGCTTATTTAATGTTATCGACCTACATAATGATAATAATTAATACAAGTTTCGGTCAGAAACTGGACTCATTTTTATTGCAACTTTTTTTCGTACGGAGAGAAATTTGGAGAGAGAAAAAAAAATATATATACACCTCGTCGCTTCAATTATTTCACGGTATCAAAAATTGAGAAAACTATTTTCCGTCGCACGTCGCGTTCGAAAGCGACCGTGTATCGGAAATTACCGTAAAAGCCGAAGTGAATGCGGCGCGATTATTTACGGTCACCGATAACCACGCCGCTGGATACTTTTCCCCGCTAATGCAAAAAATGAGAAATAAAAAAAACTTGACATCCGATTGTTCGTCCTCGCCTGACTCGGTCGATCAGAGACACGTCTCTTTTACATTTCGTAACGCGATAACTCACGTCGATCGAAATTCTTGCGTAAAAACAGCCGCGAGAATTTCTCCAGATTTTTTTCATTTACGAAATTTTTCCACCTCGTAATTTGCGTAGGTAATTTCGCAATATATGAGTTGGGAGAAGAAGAAGAAAAAAAAAAAGAGAACAAATATTTAGAAACACACGCAATAATGGCTCGGTATCCTTCCGACGCAGTTCTATACCAACTCGAAAATAAAATACGTATGATGCAATAATATCATACCGAGCACACCTGTCTAGCTCGTCGCGATACAACGCGCGTTACCGGCTCCGCCGAGCTATTAATAATTACGCAATATCATACCTCTCCGCAAGTTTCAACACTGCAATTTGAGAAAGGGTGAATGAATCTGCGTTCATATATATATATATATATATCCAGAGAATCTGGGACCCATTAATCCGTCCGATGGGCTCAATAATTTTTCAAACTATACGCAATCCGACGAATCCCAAAAAGACGTCGATCGTCTTCTCCATTTTTCATCATTTTACCCGCTTCGATTTTTATCCTATGCGATATTCGAAGGAAGGAAGATTAAACTCCGCTATTGAAGATACAAAATAGAGCCACGATACGACCAGATTCACGATCATCGTGTTTACAGATGTTGCTGATACAGCCTTCGGAGGAGATGTCCAAACAGATCCGGGTCGAGTTGAACGAAGACCCGACAACCCGGCAAGCCGATCTTGCGACCATAAAAGAATGGCTGGCTAAGCAGCCTCATCTACCGACTTTCGATGGTAATCGTCGTCGTACTTTTTTTACCATCTCGTCTATAACGCGCCTCTTATTGTTGAAGAAGAAAAAAAAAGTTTAAAAATCAAGCAATTCGACGGAAAGCCCCGCGGCGTGTACGATTAACTGGTATTTTTATACGCGGCAAACTCGTTGGCTGAATTAAACCGAAGAATTCGAAGCCACGGAGAAACATCTTCGACAGCTCCGTGCATAATTGTTCTTTTTTATTGCGGACAATTATAATCTGTGGCGATACTTCTTTAATTCTCTTCATTATCTTCCACAGACGACAAGAGGCTCATGACCTTTTTACGAGGTTGCAAATTCTCGTTGGAAAAATGCAAAAGAAAACTCGACATGTACTTCACGATGCGATCCGTGGTGCCGGAATTTTTTTCCCAGAGGGACGTCACCAGGCCAGAGATGAGAGCTGTCACGGATGTGATGTGAGTTCGATAACTTTGCGCCTTTTTTTTTTTTTTTTCACAAAGAAGTTTCAAATTAGACGCGAAAGTCGAATCCCTGTAATGAAACAATCACCTCTCGCTATCTCTTGATGAAATTTAGCCAGCAATTTCTCTGATCAGATTCCCTTATCTCAATTTTCGCAGCCAAGTTCCTCCGTTGCCTGGTCTGACGAAGTCCGGACGTCGGGTGGTGTTGATGAGGGGAATCGACAAGGACATCAGTACGCCGAACGTGGCGGAGGCCATGAAACTGGTGATGATGATCGGGGACATCCGTCTCACGGAGGAAATAACCGGAGTCGCCGGCGACGTCTATATACTGGACGCTTCCGTTGCCACCCCAACGCATTTCGCCAAATTCACGCCCGCCATGGTCAAGAAATTTCTGGTTTGCGTACAGGAAGCTTATCCGGTCAAACTGAAAGAAGTCCACGTAGTCAACGTCAGTCCGCTGGTCGATACGATTATAAATTTCGTCAAACCTTTCCTCAAGGAAAAAATCAGGAACAGGATATTCGTACACAGCACATTCGACACCCTCTACGAACACGTGTCCAAAGATATCCTGCCCACCGAATACGGCGGCGACGCTGGACCCATCCAAGCCATCCACGGTAACCGCGTTACAGTACATTTTTCATATCTAGCGAACCCTCGAAAAATTCACCTACAAAAACAATCCTCCTCGGACGCCTCCGTGTTAAATTGTCTTTCGATCTTTCAGAGGCTTGGATAAAAAAGTTGGAAGAATACGGCCCCTGGTTCGCCGAGCAAGAATCCGTAAAAACGAACGAGGCTCTTCGCCCCGGAAAACCAAAGACGCAAGATGACCTCTTCGGACTGGACGGTTCCTTCCGTCAGCTGGTCATCGACTAGATTCGCGGACTTTTCTCTCTATCTCTGTTTACCCTCACCTCCTTTTATATATATATATCCATTTCTTCTCTTCTTCACGCCTTCGATCGATCGCGACTCATTTATCCTCCAATTACGAATAAATGAATTTTATTAAATAACTCTCGCCGGATCGATGCAACGTCAATTCGTACGCACGCACGTCTGTTCCATTTAATTTTTAGAATTACCTAATTAATATAATATATTTCGTTATTTTTATCGCACTTATAATATTTACATCACGTGTTACCTGTTTTTGCTGTACATACCTACACTCATGTCTCGTACATAATTTTGTACAAATTAGCGTCTTCCGTACAAGTAAAAGTGGAAAAAAAAAACAAAAACAAAACCGTCACACCTGCCGTTCTGATTTCGAATAATTTCCGTCACAGTCCCGCAGTCGGTCGCCGAGGAGCGTTGTTCTTTTTTTTAGAAAAGTATCCGCAGCCGATCGGCCCCGTGAAATTGCCCATTTTTTTAATCGATCGAAAGTACGTACCGCACAAAGTGGGCTCTCGCTACACGGCTCGACCGTTTCTTTCGTCCGAGCGCACGATTTATTTGAGGAACTTATTTCGAGGTATTGAGTAAGAAGCGGACAAAGATTGCCGCAAATATGACACGCCCGTTGGAGAAAGTTACATTCTAAATGGTAATAGTACAGAGTACTTAGTTATACTCGAGCGACGCTCGTTCCCCTTTCGATCACGCCGTTTGTTTTTCAACGATAATCAGTTGGCGTTACGTAAATTTCAGTCTTTCGCCATTTTCTTTCCGTTCGCATGAAAGTTCGAAGGGGTTTACCGCCCCCTCGTTGTCGGCCAGCTCGATAATTCCGCAGACGAAAAATCCAGCTGGAAAAAAAAAAAACCTTTCGAGATTTTTATAGTTTTTTGTCGTACCTTTAATGAAATTTTCGAGGAAGGAAAGAAGAGTTTTTAGCGTAGATGAAAAACAATCGTCCGAAATCTTCGCTGGACTGAGGAATTTGTTGACGGTCGGGGAGAAGGTATATACACAATAGCGTACGTCATGGAATGGCGTAAAGTAGGGACTTCTCCGTCGCCTCAAAGTAAATTACGGCGATTACGTTGCGAGATGAACAGTCTCTCACGATTTACACCGGTGAATGGATGCGGCTGTACGGTCGACGCGGTGAATAAAATAACGCTTAGAATATTCAATTAATATTCTCCGAAACTTTGGTATTACTATGCTTGTTTTTTTTCTTCTCGTCTCGACTCTCTTCGGTTCTCGTTGAAAATTATTCGCATTATTTTCCCAAGTGCGCCGGTTGGTCGAAGAGCAGGTATCTAACCGGTGGCGAAGCTGCGCTTACCTGGAGCAAAATGGAAAATCGGCCGAAACAACGTCGGTCGAACGATGTTAAGGTGAGTTCGAACGAACGTCGGAAAAGTCTCACCTTTCTTCGTCGGTTCCGCGCAGGGTTCCGGTCACGTCCCGAAACAGACGCAACCTACTCAAGGAGTAGGTAGCTACCGGATTAAGGATGGCTGGTTAAAATTCGGCGTGCGGAGATCCGAAGAGATTATCCATCCCGCGAGTCCTGTTCTACGTAAGAGACGGAATTTTGAGAATCGTAAAATTTACGGCTCACTCGACGCTGCGCAAAAAAAAATACCCACCCTTAACTGGTCATGGAACTAAAGGGGGTTCTCTTTCTTCTTCGCGCCTATGAGCTTCCGTTTCGAAGTTCGGAAAATCCGGAAGGAAGTGCATGAAGGGATTTGGAAGGGTGAAACAAAAGTTAATTCGCACGAGTTTGTTTCCTCGCGAAGAATTTTGAATCGCAAGTTGCCAACGTTTTCGTTTAGTTGCCAGGAAATTACATTTTCTTCCGAGTGATTAAGTTAAAGTTGGTGAATTATAAAATTGTCGAAGTTTCGCAGAGAAGCTTCTAAGAAGGTTAACTTAACACTGGATGAGCTTTACAAAGTGTAAAACTCGGTCTCGCGGATTACCGTTTGTACGTTTTTTCTTTCTTTTTTTTTTTTCTTGCTTTTCTTTTCTTTTTTTTTACTGTGGAAAACAGCGTAGTCGCGGTTGTCTTCCTGCGATGTAAGTTTGTTTAATTTTTGCGTTGGTGGAAGAATCGCACGGTTTACATCGGCGGAACGATTGGCTTCGAATGACCGCTATGTTGTGGATGCACAACCGTTGCATGTTGATGCTATTCATTCCGTAACATGAATCCGATTATCTCGATTGTACCTTCTATTCTGCTTAGCTTATCCGATTGAACTCGACGCCTTGGTACGCGACGACGTATTTTATAATTGTGAGATCGGGCTGTCTTGTGAAATCGCAATGTATAAACGTGGTTGTATGATTTTTATTTATTGTTCGTTGGTTTCTGTCCTCTTCGGGAGAAGTGTCCAATCCTTCGAAAATAGAACCGATCGTGGTGAGAAAATCTTATAACTTTTTATTTCTCAAACGAACATTGCACGCGCTGCATGACATCGTGTTACTCCGAGCTTTTCCAGATTTTCTTTTTGTGATGTATGGAAATACGACGGAATACTGGGGGAAGAATAATCGCTTTTGGGAGAAGAATCAACCTTTCTTTTAAATCAAGTTTTATGCGCTATTTTTATGTAATTTTATGTAAGTCGGGTAGCCGCAGCGTAGCGCTTTGTTGTGAGACGTCACCTTCGGGGCTGAGCAGAGGTGACACCCCACAACAAACCGGGCGCCCGTGGCTATGCTGACTCCAGCTAAGCTTGGGCTCCTTCGTAGACCGAGAAATTCGAATATTTCGACCCACGCATGGATTGCCACGAATCAAAGCGGGTCTACGACTGAAACCACTCGATATGTCTTATAATTTTTCTGCTCCCAACAGCGAATAATTAATGATTACTCGATCGATTGCATGAGTAGATGATTTTGGCTTCCAGATTTGGATTCCTAAGCTGATTATGTGTGAGATTACCCTTGAAAAGCCAAAGGAAAAGATCGATTTTTGAGCAAAAAAAAAACAACTCTTTTAATTGAGTTTAATACCATTTTCTTACGTATTTTGATCTCAGGAATCCGAATCTGAAAGAAAAATTGACCTATCTCCTAAATTGACCGAGTTATCGCAAATTTTCAGCTTTTTGGGGTCAAAAATAAAAAATTGATTTTTTAGTCTGTATTAATGTAATTTGAGCTCAGGAATTCGAATCCGAAAGCCAAATTGATCTATCTTCAAAAATGACGGAGTTATGCTCATTTTTTCGCGATTTTTGGTACAAATTTGAGGATATCTCAAAGGGAAAAAATCGTAGCTCAATTTGGACAACGGATTCGTGTTCCTGAGGTCAAAATACATAAGAAAAGTGCCATACGATCGATTTTAAAAAATAAAAATTTTTGGTCAAAATTTAAGATTTTTCCAAGGGGTACCCCTTACGATTTTTTCAAATTTTGACCGAAAATTTTTATTTTCTAAAATCGATCGTATGGCACTTTTCTTATGTATTTCGACCTCAGAAACACGAATCCGTTGTCCAAATTGAGCTACGATTTTTTCCCTTCGAGATATCCTCAAATTTATGCCAAAAAATGCGATAATTCGGCGATAACTCGGTCAATTTTGGAGATGGATCAATTTTTCTTCCGGATTCGGATTCCTGAGCTCAAATTACATTAAGATAGACTGAAAAATCAATTTTTTATTTTTGACCCCCAAAAGTCGAAAATTTGCGATAACTCAGTCAATTTTGGAGATAGGTCAATTTTTCTTTCAGATTCGGATTCCTGAGGCCAAAATACATTAGAAAATCATCATACAATCGATTTTAAACATACTTTATTTTTGGCCCAAAAATTGAAAAAATCCAAGGGCGGGACTATTGGATTTCTTTCGATTTTTGGGGTAAAAAATCCTTATCGAGTCTCATTCCTATTACAGTTTCCGAACCCGTGATCTCTGCAAAAGCATTATGCGCTTCCCTGCACTGTGGACGAGGTCAAGAATGTCTGCACCGTAAATTCTGGTGCACGAATCCCCCGTGTCCCAGCATGTTCTACTGCTCCAGTACACGCAGAGGTATAATCATCTTGACATCATTCAACCTTCGTCAAATCTACGCTCAAATAATAGTCGGTCCAAGGTATCCATCACTCGTTCACTATTTACAGAGGCACAGAAAGGTCCGACGTCCTGCGAATCGGTTCGCTGCAGTACGGGGTACATTTGCCTGGTCAAGGCTCGAAAGTGCTACTGGGATCAAAGTAATAAAAATTAATTTTTTCCCACTACCGACCTCATCCGACCCGGTAAAAATAAAAATTAACATTCGGTGAAACCCGAATGTGTTTAGGATGCAGAGTCCAAATAGCGCGTTGTGTTTCCAAACTGGAATACGAGGAGGATCCCGCTTCCTGCGTGGATATTCGATGTCCCGCTGGACGGCAATGCATCTTGAAAGAATCTCCCTGTGCTCAGCCACCGTGTAAACTGGTCCGAAATTGCGAACAAAAAAAAGGTGCTATTTTACATCCACGATAATTTCGTTCACTCGTGACCGTGATCATGCTATTTCAATTCTACATCCGACTCGCAGATGTTCAGATGTGGCACACCAGATGCAGGAAATTGGAATGTCCTTCGGAGTACGAATGCTTCGTGAGAAGACCGCCGGAGAACTGTTCGTCTACCGAAACGTGCGCTTATACATCGGATTGCATGACAGCTAACGGTGAGTCGAATTAGCCCACCGAAAATCAGGAAAACTATCTCCACTTTTGACAATTTTCTTTTTCCCTAGTCCACGAATTTTCACCGCATCAGAACTGCCCGGGTTGGGTATGCCCGCGTCACCAGACTTGCGTATCCACGGTTCCAAAATCCTGCGACACCAAAGCTGGGATTGACAACTGCCAAGCGAAACGCACCTGCCGTGGATTGTTCAGCGCTAATGACGCCACGTCTTCGTCGTCGCCGAATCTCATTTCTTCGACACCTGCGACAATCGCCAAGGCTGTTAGCGGGCCGTCGAATACAACTGAGGTAAAATCCGCGGCTGATATTTTCTACCTCGTTATCGATAGCCGTGCCATGGATGATCTTATTCAAGTTACCAGCGCCCGAAACAACGAAAGCGACGAAAAGGAATCGGACGAGACAATACGGAGCTCGGAAAGGATCGCCTCGAAACACGTGGAGAGACAGGGCTTTGATAACCACGACCATAAATCCATTTTCTTCGAATAATCTCAACGCAGTTGAGAAAGTTCGTTACAACGTGAGTTTTTTGAAATTAAACTTTGCTTTTCGTACACACCAATTAGTGCGTGAATTCTTCTCTTTCTAATGAGAGTCTCGTTTTTTTTCTGGAGATTTCAGGATTCTAACTCGAATTATCACCGCCAATCTCAGCGTCCCCTTTATCCCGTAAATCGGTTGACCTCGCCGGCTGACAACCCTGCCCTTGCATCTGCCTGGAATCAGACCGAGTAAGTAATTTTCGATCGGCTTCGACTCGATGCTCAGTCGGTCACCGATATTCGAAACAACTTCGTACGACAACCGAATGAATGACGAATTTTGAACGGCCCTAGCTGCAGGCGAAATAACAGCGTGCAATTCGAAACATGGAAATCTCGTCGCGCTCCGATTTATCAGACACCGATTTACGTCAGATCGATCGTGAGCGGTAACAGTCCCGGAGGAGGGAAATTTTTCGTTCGCGAGGAGCCGAGCGGCCCCTCGGTGACGGAATGGCTGGACCACCTTCGTTTGAAAACAGGAGTGGACGCCATTGACGTTTGGGCGAAACGGGCAGAAGAGAACAGAGGGTATAAGGTGAATCGGCGTATCGTTTCGCTGCCAAAACCAAAATCTCCTGATCGGTATATCGACGTAAACAATCGTGGCGATATTGCAGGAGTTTAACGAATGGCTGGCGTCCGTGGAGAACGCTCTGGGTCCTGTACAATTCGAAACTTGGTTCGCCGAGATTCAAAAACTGGCATCCGAGTATCTAGCCTTCCAGAGATGGCTCGCGAACCAGAGGAGGACGTCTTCTGGCTCCGGAAATAAAACGAACGGCGGCGAGGTATGTGAATCCTGTACCGTAAAGTACATCACCGCTTATTCGACGAAAAAAAATACGCCTGTCCTTTGAAAATATGGTTCAAATTCCAGGCGCCCGGTAACCCGGAGCCTTCGACTCCGCAGGATGAAAATCTTGGGCAGAAATCCAAGTCGGAAGGACCGAGTGAAATTTCTGGCGCCGCGAACCAGACTTCGCTACGGAGCCATGAAATTCCTCCCACCCCCGGGACGGAGGCGGAGGAGGGACGGATCGAAGATCAACGGCAAATAACGGATCCGGAGAAACATTTTGGGAATCTTAACAAGTCCCAGCGAGTTCCTTACCCGCAACTACGACCGGGGAGCAGCGTTGAAAATTCGACGGAGCCGGACGCTACTACAAACGCGTTGACTATCCCTACGCCGGAAGTGACGACACTCCCGCAACGCGGTGACGAAGCGAAGGCGAACGATATTTCGCAGTCTGGACGCAGAGTGAGTTTATAAGATGGAAGGATTCGCGCGGTAGATCGAAAACTGTTTACCAGGTGAGGTTTCTGTAAAATTGTTGTTTTTTTTTTTTTTTTGAAACATTTTCAGACCGATTTACGTCCGAATAATCGAGACACTTCGGATCCTGCTCGTGAAAAAGACGAGACTCGTCCGGAGAACGAGTCGATTGATCGGACGGTACAGGGCGAAAAACCACAGCGAAATTTTGGTTTTGAAAATCCGGAAAATGGGACGCTAACGGGATCCGGGAAAAATAATTCCACGCGTTATCGGCAGAAGAATGTAGGGACGCAAACGACTGGGGACGAATCAACCGACTCGTCGGTCGAACAACGCAAAAATATTCCAAAAGAAAAAAGTCCAAACGCCGATACACCGGATAAGAGAGATAAAAATGTTCTCAAAGAATCGGTCGCACCCCACCGTCACGATTCCGGAACGGATGTAGAAAAAAAAGTCCCTTTGAATCGAAACGCAACCACGGAGTCGATACCAGGTGACGCGGAACATGAAACCAGGCCTGATTCGGTGAAAGTGAACGACGGCGACGAATTTTCGTCGATACAGACGACTTTTGCACCGGGCAACTTTGCCTCACCATTTGGCGCATTGTTCGAGAAGAACGGAGATTCCGTAGCGAAGAGACCCTCCGAACCCTCGACGGAGCGGAGTCCGACTCGGCAAAAGGATCGTGGGGGACCTGGGAAGGATTCCGAATCTCCCTCGCAACAGCCGAACCACAAAACATCGAAGGCGTCGGATCCGAACGGCCCCGAGACTCGAGATAAGGAGTACGACGGAACGAAAGGGAAAGAGAATCCGACGAAGACTTACAACTTGTTCGTCCCCGCCAGCGAAGACGAATTTCGCGTCACGTCGCCCTGGGACATTCTGGGAGTTCTTGACCCCGAAAAACGAACTTATTACTCCCTACTCGGATTTTCCCCGGAGCGAGTCGATAACCGAGTGCAGATAATCCGCTACCCGTTCATCCTCTCGAGACCCGCGGTTGCCGGCGTATTCAACGCGTCCTCCCGTCAGGATCCCCAAAATTTTAACGCTCGACCCGACTACGGGGTCCGTGCTCCGCCGAATTCTGAATCGTTCTCGAATCCGTGGAAATTTAATCCCTCCGAGCGTTGGGTTCCGATCCTCCCGCGTCAGCAACCTCGTCCTCGCGAACTCGGACCGGAAGTTCCGGACCCAGGTATCGTCCCGCCGGGAGGAGCTGCGAATTTTAAACCGCCGTCGGATCAACGATCGCGAGAAAATGCGGGCGAATCGAGCGGAGCCGCAGGGGCGAAAGACGCCCCGAGAATCGACGGGGAGCTTCCTCGGGTTCTTTTCATCGACGCGCTGCTGGATAATTTCCAGAAGCAACTGGAAACGCGAGACCGTAAGGATAAAGGAGCCCGGGAATACTTCGTCCTGCAGACGCGCAACGGTCGGGATGAACCATATTTCACACCTGAGGGCTATCCGCGATATAAATTTCATCCATCAATCTTAGGAGCGGAATATCCCACTCCGATCGTAATACCTCTACAAAATCCGTATCCGAACAGGATAGCGTCCCGACAGCCTCCGAGCGCCGAGCCCCACGCGTTTTTTAATCCATCTTCGATAAATGGGGCAGTTTTTTCCGCCGAATTTCCGAGAATCCCCGCCCTTGAAGGAGACTTTGGAAAATCCGCGAACGATCCGAGTCCACGGGACTACGTGGACGCTTACATAGATTTTTTCATCGAAGACGCCTTGCCGAGAATGATTTTCGACGCTAATTTGGACGATGACGACTTTCGACAGGATCGGGCTGAACCGGAAGGACTCGGTTCACCGTCAGCACTGGACTCGTCGGCTGAGAATGAAGAACGAATATTTGGAAACCTCGAGGAGAGAAATTTGAAAAGCAGCGCCAATGGGAAAAATTCCGGTTCAAATTCTGAGGGTTTGAAAAATGTCCAATCCACAACTGTCGCGCGGACCGGGAATTCGACCATCGAATCAGCCGAGGCGAAAGAAGAGGAGGGAAATGCGGATTGCAGAGGCGAAAATGCGAAGGGAGCTTTGACTGCGATGGAGAGCGAAGATGAGGTACCAAATTATTCGTGTGAGCGATTTTAGCGCTTAATCATATTTCTTTCTATTCGATTGTCTGGACAGGAAAGTTCGATTTTGATGGAGACCTACAGACCCTATGCGGTGGACGACGAGCTCGTAGAGTATTACTACGCGGACAGTGATCAGCGACAGGAGGAGGAGCACGTCGAAGAAGAACCTCTGAAATTTCGTTACAGCGATAATTTGTCGGATCGGGAACTGAACGAGAGCATCCACGAGTCGGAGTACTACAACGATCGGACCTACTACGAGGAGGTCATTCCGGACACGGCTGCGGATCTTTTTCCCCAACCTTAACACCACGTAGTCTCAATCGCAAATATAAGTCACTCGCTTCCCCACCTACATTTCCGCGTCGAATAATTACCGTGAAAAAATCCAAAGAAGCACCTAAAAATAAAAACGTCGTAATACGTAATACCGTATGCAAATAATTGCAGAGAGTTTCGTCGATCGATGTAAGAACATGAAATAAATTTCACAGATCCCCTGCACCGACGACTGACGTGTCCCACGCATTGGTTTATTTATTTAATTATTCTTTTTTTTTTCAACAGGTGAGTTCGTAATCGGTTGTTTCGAAGTCGATTTCCGTAATTCCGGCGAAACGTTGAAAGCCCCGTGCGATCGGGAATTCCGAGATCCGAAGAAATATTGCAACGAGTTGAATAAAACGAGCGTTCCGTTCACGCGGCAAAATGGAAAACATCGTCGTACGTCGGTTACCCATAGTGCGATCGATTTGGCCGAGTATAAACCGGTAAATAATTTAAACCGGAGTAACTCGAGCCGTTAAATAATTGAAAAAGCTGTGACATACGACTAACGAGAACAAGAGAATCGTAGGGGTGATATGTGGGGAACACGTTGCACAGTTGCGATTTTCATTGGTCTTTACCTGCCCTGTGTCTACCCGCTCCGAAGATCAATGGCTATGAAATTGCGGCCGGAGCATTCGTACGTGTGACACGTGGTGAAAATTCACCCTTGAAAATCTGAAACTTTAACAGATAAAAGTAATCATCGCGTGACGCGCTATTTCGCGTCATTCGCCGCTCGAGTCGATGCAGGCGAAATCGGAGAAAAAGTGTTCGCTATTTCTTTTAATTTCGGAAAACAATTTCTTCGCTCACATTGTTACCGAAGTTCGAACAGTTCAACTGCAGCGCGGTGGCGTAACGATTTTCAAGGGCTCGAATAAAATAGACGACGCGATCGATTCAGACCGATTTTTTTCCATTCTCTAAGTTCGTTCGAAATTTTCGCGCAGCTTGAAACACACGTTTCAATGTCACCAGCTCGTTTTTTGTTCCCAAATAATTTTTACCACTTATTGTAATAAAAAAATTCTCAGCTTTTCGAATCGTCGATATCGTCAGCTCTTTTTTCTCAGTCGATCGACGGTTGTAGTAGAAAAAAAAAAAAAAAAAAATCCACGACCTTTGTAACATTTCTCAATAATTTTCCATCACCTTAAGAAAAACAATGGCTCTTTCAATCATTCGCCGTTATAAAATCGCTAACGACGCGACTTGTCAGCTGGCTTCTGAAAATCGAACCGTCCGATCGAATGTCAAAGATTTCCGCGAAATCGTTGCAAAATCGTCTGTACCGAGATCCTCTTGCACCCGTAAGGCGATAAAATGAACGGCGCGATGGTCGATAAAAAGTTAGAGATTTCTTGCGGGTTTACACCAACAAAAGCCTCAAGGGATCGGATACTACGTAGATAAAGTTCGGCCGGAGTTCGGTATCCCCGTTGGGTCGACGGGTAATTGATCTGGATAGAATTCGCGGCGAGTCTAACCGAATTTATTATGGTACCGATCCAACGACAGCTGATGGATACGTGCCCACTCCATTCATTTATATGGAGTCGAGTCGCTCGACAGGGGATTTTTCGAACGATCGCAAGAATCTAACGGAATCGTTTCGAACCGACCAGTGAGCGTATTTTCGAAAATTAGGCTCACGATCGCCTTTATCGAAATTAAGAGTTCAACAGAGATTCATCGCCATTACTCGTAATTACTTTTATCCTATCTTTGCAATTGCCGTCGCAGTTTACTGAAAATTACCTGACAATAACTGTACAGTGTATAACTATATGCGGTATAAATCGGCGTAATCAATCAGCGAGATGATGCAGAATGTGGACATGTATGACCCTTTGTTAGATAATCGTTTCTAACTAGAATCTCCGTCAGACGTAAGAACAATCGCGGAGATAAATCAATGGAACATTTGATGGCTCGGTAAATTTTTTGTGCGTTCCTTTTTTATCCTTTGTTCGATTCTTACGCGGCTAGTGGAAATCCCGACGGTTCGTGCGGTTCACCTTATCCTTCTCAATTGAATCATACTCGTTTCTGAAATTACGTGACTGTAATTATCCGTGGCCCTAAGCGGGTTGCAGTCGTCGGAAAAAAATAACCGACACGTACCGCGACGCTGTTGCTTCTTGTTTTCCAGTTTTCTCGTTTCCTTTTAATCAGTTATTCGCGGTAAAGGTGCGATTATGCAAGGAGGCGTTACCAGCCGACGATAATCGCTCGACAATTCATCAGTCGATTGACTAGCTGCCGAAGAAAACATAATGAGAAAAATTAAACGGCGATAGAAACCGGTGAAAAACAGAAAACAATCCTATGAAAATTACCGAAGAAGCGAGACCGTGATTTCGAATTGAATGAAAGAGAGAAAAAATCTCAGCTGCGAAGGTCACGTCGCGATTCAATGTACAGGAAATTCATCGAGATATCCATTATTTTGGGATGATAGATAGTTCGCGTACCTTATACCGTAATGTAAAAAGGTCAGTTGCTCGCCTTCGCCACTTTTGTGTAGCGAGAAAAAATAAAAAAAAAAAAACAATGTTTAACAAAAACCGCGAACTAATTTCAAAGTTAATAGAACAAAGAAACGAAAAAAGAACTGTGTCTGCAACGCGTGAGTATCTCATTAAGTGAATTAGAGCTGCAAATGTTCGAGTCAACACATTCATGGTACAAGATTGTTCCTAACTTACGACTCTAATTTACCGGCTATTTAATTCACGGTTGCATCTAATATCCCAATTCGGATAAAATCGTACAAGCTCAACGCGAGCCTCATTTTCAGGCGAACAAAGTCGAGACGACTTCGTTGGGTTTTATTTCAACCGACAGTTTGTCATTTGCGACTTCGATTCGGTGCACCGTATTCGGTCACGGGTCGAAACGATCGATGCGGAAACCGCTGACTCTTCTTATCCTTGTGTCAGTTGTCCGTCGATTGTTAAATTTTAATTAGCGACGAACTAACTTCCGCTAAATTTCTTCCGGGCGTTATCTCGACCCTCGTCGGGTGTCCCTAATCGTTCGATATCAACTTGTTGCGCGTCGTCTGTTTTCCGCCCTCCTGCAGCTGCACGAGAGGGGCGCAGCGGCCCGCCGGGATCGGCTTCTGTAACAAAATGTTAAGAGTCAAAGGAATAGTACCTACGATAAACAAAGAAACGAAAAAACGCGTTATAAGTTTACGCTAAGTCTTCATAACGGTTCGCAACACCCGATGGACCAGCCTTCACGGTCACGATTTTTACACGCGATTTTAATACGTGACTGTAAACACCGAACCGAAACGATCGGTAGATCGGGAAGCGATTTGTCTTGATGAAGAAAAAAGGTGAAAATTGTTATCGTTATTTAAAAAGAATAAAAATAAATAGCGATAATGGAGTCGAGTTTATGCCTCGCATTGTACTCAACGATTTCAGTTTTTCGATTTTTAGGTAATTCGTTGAATTTTCGAACCGTGAAACGAACCGACAGATGATGCGATGCTGCAACGACGTACAAGGGCTTTCATTTTTTCGTCGAATTTCAGACTACGGGAATCTATTTTTACACGCTCGAAGAGAAGGAAAAAAAAAGAAGAAAAGGCAGTAGAACAAATTTGGAAATTTATCACGCAACGCGATAATTCGTATAATTCGCATTACGCATCCCGCGCATACGTATGTGGTAAGTGTATAAATTTCGGTAATTATCGTAACGCATGCGTTGGCAGCTTGCATAATTTTCGTATGAAAAATGGATCGGAGAAATAAAAAAAACCTTTCTCTGTTTAAAATTCAAAATTTTTCCTCTCGTCTCGCGGCTTTACACCTTATAAAGTATAATCGCGCCTATGAATAATTACGTTATGTACGCGCTATAATATATTTGTAACGCGTGAAACGCACACCGGGGCCCCGAAGCAGCCAACACCACCGACGATACGAATAAACAGATACCCGCTCGTTACAACTGGTAACAACAAAAGCGGCCAAATATCCGATCCGAAAGGTCACTCCTCGCGACCCCGCCACGTTCTGATTACGCCGATCGCTCCGAATCCAGCGGTACGGCTGAAAAAGTCCAAAAGAAAAAAAACAAAAAAACTAATATCCCAATTACATCGTACCGGCGGTCCGGCGCGGACTTCCGCCTCCTACGGGGGCTCCTGTTTCGCCGTTGCGTTCGATATCCGAAAAATTTTGACGCGCGTCCGCCAATCGTCCGGAATCGAATATCGCTAGGGCCGCGTCAATTTCGCAGTTCGACGGTCCGCGAAGCACCTGCGGAGGACGAGGTACGTTTATAACTCGGGCGAGAACGAAAATAGAGGCGGCAAAATTTTCATCAGGACTATATCGTCGCAAGAAGTGGTGGTAACGCCGGTGACGGGACTCTCCTGGATATTATACATCGGCCGCGGAGAGCGGCCACGGTGCAGTCTGTCGCTGATCGTCGGTTACTACGCCGTCTGGTACGCTGGTTCCACCCGCACCTGAAAATATCCTTGAAAGGACACCGGGACGCGGTCGACTATTTTCGCGAAAAGTTAATCGCGGTGACCGCGACGACACCCGGGGGAGGATTTTATCCGTTTTTCATTACCGGAGGAGTCGGGAGGAACACAGACGTTGATATTCCCAAATTATCATTCGTTTCGTCCCGGTTTCTTTCGTTCAAGGAAGAAAATAAACGGTGAGTTCGTCTTTGCCCCTCTTTTTTTTTTTTCTTCGGTTTTATCGCCCGGCGATTTTTTAGATCGCGATTAATTAGTTTCTTTTTTTTATTGCACCCCGACGGGTCGTTGCGCCGCCGCTTTGTAACGGGGGGATGATCGTGCGCGGGGGACTGTTATTTTATTTACGACGAGGTGCGGATTCGGAATTCAATGACACGCGGCATTCGATGCGGGGGATTTTAATTAATCGTTGAAACCGTGCGCGCGAGCGACAACGCGCTACTTTCGAATTTATTTGATTTCTCCGCGTCTCTCTAATGAATTTTGACGTTAAATTTTTGTCTCGTTAATTGGGGAAAGGGGTGGATATTTGATTGCCGAAGTACAGGTGTAATAAAATGAGTTTCACATCCGCCTTGTAATAACTCTTTTATATTTTCTGGGGCCGTTTGTGCCGTTAGAAATTAATTGTCAAAAAAATTTTTACGCGAACTCCGTTTAAAGAGCCGTTAAAAAAAAGAGTGAAAAATAAATCAATAAAAAAAAGAGACACGAACGAGCAGCGGTTCGATTTCTCGTTTATTTCTCGGGTATATCCTTTACTGCAACCTCGTTAATTCACACGACTCTTGCGACTCGAAAAGCTAAGCTCATTTTTAACCCACCGAAATTGCAAAACGGAAGGATATTCAGCGATCGTCGTTCCACGGGTTGGAAAAAAGTGAAAGGATCGCCTCCGCGCTAACCGCCGTAGCTGCCGCAAATCCTAACAATATTTAGGGCACCTCGTGATCCATAACGTTGTACGCGTCGAACCCGACTCGGATTTACACGAAAAAAATTATCGATTTTCAATTTCGGAACCGATCGCTCCGTGACCGCCGACGAATCGCCGCCAATGATCCGATCGGACGAAATAAATCTGCAGATTCAGGGATCAAGGTCTCCGAACTACGTTTACCGGCTCCGTTCGGATTGGGTGAGGTCAGTTCGTGAGCAAAAACCTTCGCGACGATTGGGGGAGAATAAAAAAACCAGCCGAAGCTTAAAATCGCTCAACGAATCGACGAAAATTCAAGACGATCGTGCAACGGTAAATAATCGAATAAGTACCCGAGGTAATCGAGAGGAAGGTTCCTTTAACGGCGTCGTTCCCTTGACACATTCGAGCGCGATTATAAACGGCGCGCGTCGCGTTTTCTTTTTTTTCTTCTTCTTCCAATGTAATTTTTCTCGCGCGCATCTCCCTTGTGAAGAAGAAAAAAAAAAAAGTCACGTCCGTTCGAACGGCTCTCACCGTCGACGAACGTTCAACGATTCCTTAGATGGTTCTGAAACAAGCGCGCGTAATGGTACACGGTCATTGTTCCAGGCGTTCGCACTAGCGATACCGATCGGTTGTATTAATTCGAATTTTATGGCAAAAAAAAAAAAAATATATATATTCTATCCCATGACAGCGTTACCTGCCTTACGCGCGTTACGATCGAGCAAATCTCCTTCGAAATTCGCCGTCGACGGTTTCGAGAATCCGAGGTGCGATTTTTCGAGGTAACGGATACAACAAGGTACGATAATCGCCGTGTTACCCGCATGTTTCAGGAATTGCGACACCGACTCTCGCGAAAGGTTAAAGTTTATTTCCTGGTTAGCGGAGTGCACGCGGCCCAGGAATTCTGATACCGCAACTGCACGACTGCGGCGGCTCGCTACCCGCTCCTCGTGTACGCGATCCCCCTCAGAAACAAACGGTCCCCGGGAGATAATCGAGTGCACCGTGCCAGACCGCGAATGCACCCGCGTCCGCATCGCTGCCTCCCCTCGTCGTATCATAGTTCAAGAACTTTAGCGAGTGGAAGGGAAATTCCGCCGAAATTCGCCGTTCGATTCCGCGTTTTTTTACATCAATCCTCGGGGACGAGCTTTTATCAATCCTCGACACGTCCGGCGGGCTCCCGTCCCCCTTAGTCTCCTTTCGAAGCCCTTTGTCCGGGGAACTTTACCTCTGAGCCCGCGCTCGACGACACCCGCGGGGCTAGGGGTTGCTTCTGCCGGACTTGCGGGAATCGCCGAGCGCCGGAATCCCCTCTGGAGACGATCGGCGGGCGGCTTCTTTAATCTCACCTCCTCTCGGATCGCAGATTTTGCCCCCGCCCCCCCCCGGCAATGATCGATCAAAGAGCGAACACACGTGCGTCCGGTAAAACGGAGATGAGCCGCCCGGCCGTCGCCTTCGATTTCGGATTCATTTCTTCGCGAGGTTTGAAAGATATGAATTCCGATCAGCGACGGAGGGGAAAAATTGCGAGCGTCTCCCGCGTTAGATTTTCGGGTCCAAAGCTTTGTTTGAGAAAGTTGTTCCGAACCGCCCTACTGTCCTGGTTGTAGGCGATCGAAATTAGGCCCGTTACGCGCGGTCGTAACGTTGCACTATACAATTCGCCGTAACGACGCGATCCATGAACTCCCATCGGTGTGCAGATCTCGGGATTTATTACGAAATCTTTAGTCACGTGACGCACTCGGCGATCGATCGCGCGTGCCTTCGGGCTATTTCGCGTTTTATCCGCGCGGGATTATATGACGGGGGTCCAGATAGAGAGAGAGAGACTTACAATTAGGTACGACCGGATCGCACTCTCGCTCGCGGTGTTTTCGATAATATTGATTCTCGCATTCTCTCCGCGGAGACTATATTGTGCGCCGCGTAAATCTAAATTGTGAGTCAAGGTTACGCGAGCCCAGACTTTCGAATGACGGGAATAAAAAGTACGACTCTGCAAGAGTGAGTGGTAAAAATCGCGGCGGCTACGTCTACCGCGCCGGTGTACCTACCTCGATCGATCAACATTTCGTCTACAAGAGACGAGTATTACCGATGGAAAATTTAACGTAGCTCCGAAAAATTGGCAAAAATTCGGCTCCCGAGAGGAAAAAATACCGCGTCTGCCATTGGGCGTAAAGTTTTTTTTTTTTTTTCTCTGCTTTTTGCTCGAGAACCGAACGAGCGAAATAAAACCGCGATATCAAAGACGCGAAAACAGGTGGTCGGACCTCCGCAAACAACCGACGCCGATACAATCAACGAATCGCGATTATTGCCCGCTGAAACTAAACCACCGCGAACGCGAAACAACTTCAAGATTTTTCACCGAACAATCGGTTTACGACGCGCTCGACGATCGCGTGGCAATCCTCGCTGTACTCGAGTAGCGCCTCATCTCGGAAACAATGCGGGCAATATAAAGGCACAACGTACGCACCGTACGCGGAAACGCACGCAATTCGGATCGCCGGAGAATAAGGAAAGCACGGCCGAGAAGCGTAACAGATTTCGTAACGTCTGTATACGTATACGATCGTGTTCCGACGCGTTGTATACGTGCGAATAAAAGATCTGGGAAAACGAGAAGAAACAAATGAATAAATAAATAAAACAGAGCCACCACCCTCCGATCCGGGAGGCTCGGATATTTCTCGGCGATTCGCCACGGTTCACACTTTCGAGGGTGATCCTGAAAAATAATCGATCGGAAGTCGAAGTTTGCTCTCTACGCGTCCGAAGAACGATATCCAGGTTATCGCCCCTTCGAGAAACGAGCGCAAACGGAGAAAATGCTACGAAAATTTTTTTCTCCGCGTCGCACGCGCTGCGTAAGAAGGGTGCGGAAAGTGGCAGCGACTCGACAGACTCGACAAAAACCGAATTCGATTCACTCGAGAACGGTGTCGCACCGGGGCGACTCTTATTCGGGGAATAATAAAGCAGAGGGAAAAAACGAATGAATTGAAAAAAACGCGAGTCACTCGAAAGGGGCGAACGATACGTTACTCCGGCCGCTCGACTCATCATTGCGTAAGATTTTTATATTCAGTTAATTTTCTCTTCCTCGTACATACCTACTTGTATCATATATATTACATACGACGTGTTCCCCGATTCGCCTCCACGTAGTCGCGTCTTTTCTTGGATTTTTATGAATACACCGACACCGACCCGCTCGCGATACGTACGTTACGAACAATTAAACCGGCCACCTTGTACGTGCCGGTCGCGATTATTATACCAACATTTTCACACCGGAGTACGGCGATATACGTTCAGCAAAAGTCGGCGCCCCCTTTTCACGTTCTACGGGATTCGCTCTTCTTGTCCGTCCTCGTTTGATTTCGTCGTTGGATACGAACGTTGAAATTACGGTATAATTGCCGTGATTATTCATATCCACAAACGGACGTCCTACGGACGTGTCACCTCGGCGGTGGCGCAAGTCCGTCGTATGTGAAATATCGTATCGCCCCTCCCCTCCCCCCCGGTCATTGTCGCCGGCCGATTGTAAATACATGGCGTCGAGTACGCGGAGATGAAATTTAATTAGCGCTGAGTTACGTCGAAATCGGGACGCGTCGGTACGATTGACGAAAGTAACAATGAGAGTTACGTTGACACGTCCGGTTGCGCGGGGTGATTCCGACAAAAATCGTGATCGGCGCGGAGCCGACGCGTACAGTCGGTTCGTCATTTCCAATATTCTGCAACTTCCGATCGCACGTGCGCGGCTTTTAATATCAACAATGAAAAGCGAGTTCCGCGGTGTTGGGTGTAAACGTCGGTAAATATTGCCGAGTGTTTAATTATATGTATGTATAGCTACGAGGGAGACTCCATTGATTCGCCCGGCGTTCATTCAAGAGCGCTTTATCCGCTTTTATTGACATCTCTTTCTGTTTTATTCGATTGCGTAATTTACGCTAACCGCGGTCACCGATTATACACCGTGAGCGAGCGCGATACCTTACACATCCGAAACTTTCACTAAATTTTCAAGCGCGGCAATCGTATATAAACAAATATTATACATCGGGCCGCCGGTGATCGACTTTATAATCCCAACGAATCGCGATCTCCGACGATTTGCGATCAATCGCAACGAGAATGCAAATTCTAATGAGATTCGAATGGGTCTGATAATATCCGACCAAGTCCCGCGACTGGTTCTGAATTAAAAAATTCACCTCGGAGATGAAAAATCAATTAGCGGTTCCTCTTCCTTTTTTTCTCCATCCCTTTTCAATTCACGGAACTACTCGGTCTTCGATCGCGTTACATATACCTATATGTACATCAGGTGTCCGCGTTATCTCGACTTCGAACTTACGAGGTATCCAGGCCGTCGTCGGGCGGAGATGCTCTTCGTCGTCGTCGTCGGCGGCGGCTCAACTCCTGGGGGCGTCGAAGGTTATTCTGCGTGAAATGTTCGCCTGAGACGATATCAGAATACGTAACGAAATGAACCCTACGGCCTCAGGTCACATCACGGTAAGCCGGCTTTAGCCGAGATCCACGGCTCGCTTTTGACGTCGCGGAGTGCTGTGTGAAAAGTACGCGGCACACGCACGCACGTACGTACACACACATCCGTCGCCAGTGTATTTACGTAAATATTTATGGTACGTACGATGGGCGCAATCCGAGGAAATTACAAGAGGTATAATATAGAGAGAATCGTAATACCGTTACGTTCACTGACCGCGAACCGCGAGAGGTACGCGTACATAAGTATATTCATACGCAGGTATATATACATATATACGGTACAGTAGATACGTCTACTCCCGCGTCTATATGAGGGGGAGAAAAAAAAATTGCGAAAGTCGACCGTCTTTATGGCTTTTAATTATGACCGGTTAACCAGACGCGGACGGAACGTCTCGTCACCCGCGCAAAGACTAGGGGGGGTGGCGGCGGCTCACGGTGACGGGGGATGAGAGAAAAAAAAAATCGTTGCGACCGAACGAAGAGTGAGAAAAACGGCCGAAATTTCGAATCTCTTTTTACCTCGTTCTTTTTTCAGATGAGTTGCAACTGCCCGTTGACAACGGCGGCGGGTCCCACCCTCGCTTCGACCTGCGGGGGGCCAAGTTTCATGCTGTTCATGGGCCTCCTCGAGGTATTTTTGAGGAGCCAGTGCGACCTCGAGGACCCCTGCAATCGACCCGTGGCCCGGGATTACGTGGATTCGAGGTGAGAGAGCGTCGATTACGGTATATTAACGAAGCGATGTATCGCGCGAATATGCGGAGATACGGAGTTGGCCTTCGTAAAGTCAAGGAAGAATGGTGGTTTCTTTCGACAAAAACGGTAGGGTATAGCTACAGCAAAGTCTTCGGGAAATCGGAATTCATCGATGCTTACCCTACTGGAAATAAATAATAACTGGATCGACTTTCATTTTCACAGATCGCCTACGATAAGTGACGATCGAAACCGTTGTTCGAATCGGATTTTCGAAAACGAAGGACGTTGGAAAAAAATTAATTCGTTTTTGAGAAGTTTTGTCTCCCCATGTTACGGAGAGAAAAGCGATTTATCGCGCTTTAAACTTTCTTCTGAAATTTTCGGTAGCTTTCGATGGTTTTTTTTTTTTTTTTTCAAAATTATAACTCTTCATTTTTCTCTCGGATTTCTAGTTTTCGTAGAAGGAACGTGTCGCGGTTGAAGATAAAAAAAAAAATTCAACTCCGACGTACAAAAGAAAAGATCACGACGGAATAATACGTTCCTCCGGGTGCAGCACGTATGAAAGAAGTTTTTTTAAAAGTCCGAAGCGACGAGCGCGTTTCGCGGCGTTAAATACTTTATAATTCTTTTGAGAAACTATTTCGGTTTTTGAAAACAACCTCACTGTACGAACTTTCGTTTTCGTTCTCTTTCAAACTTATCGTTGGCCATTGTAAGTTCGTTTGAGCCTACACCTTACTTTTATCCTACAGAAGAAAGTACGTACATGCAAATAGATATTTAAAAATGAAATTTATGGCTCTCAAGAGTGGGTAATAAAATAATTTTAATAAATATAAGCGGGTATGAAAACGCCCCGCGCTACGGATTTTATCGCACGATAATTTGATTCGTAAAAAAAATCGTTGGACTCTAATAGATGAACTTTTCATTACCGCTTTAGGGCTGGACTTTTGTCCCGCTGACCCAGATCCCGAAAACCAGATAATCGCTCACCTCTGAAGAGCGACAAACGACGAGATAATCTCTACAGACAGTAATAATGAAACACATGAAAAAAGAAAAATTAAAAAGAACAAAACTGCGCAATCGTCCAAAGTTCGAATCGACTCGCGAATTTTCTTTATCCTCCGACCTCATCTTCGATTGGAAAAATTGAAGAATCCAGGTTTCACGTTTCCGCATATTTTTCAGATACGATTTCGTGGTGATAGGGGGCGGAAGTGCGGGGGCGACCCTCGCGGCTAGATTATCGGAGGAAGGAAGTTTTTCGGTGTTACTTTTGGAGGCAGGAATGGATGAACCTACGGGTACTCAGATCCCCTCGTTTTTCTTCAATTTTCTCGGCAGCGACATCGACTGGCAGTACACGACCGAACCGGAAGACGAAGCTTGCCTCAATAAAGAGGGGAAGAAATGCTACTGGCCCAGAGGAAAAGTGAGTTCGAGTTTCGCGACGAATCGAATATGAATCGCAATAATCCAATAAGGATCGTCGTTGCGATAGAACCAGACTAGGCGTCCCACGTATTTCCTCCTCTGTACTTTTTTTTTTCACTCCGGATAAGACGAGCTATCCACTTCGCAGCGTATGTTCCTCTATCGGAATTGCGAATCCGTTATTTTCCCGGGAAAACGGGTGGCGTGTAAAATTTTTTGGATAATGAAAAAAAAAGTATTTCGTCGTGAGTTTGCCAATCGCAAATTTCTATTCGGTAATATCACTTGTAGGGATATTGCCAAACTCCCGAACAATTGAAAAAAAATAAGGAGATAGATACAATTACCGCTGTCTGGAGAGTATTTTTTTTTTACTTTTTATTATATTTCATTTCCTTTTGGAAATCAACGAATCACTTTCGTTGTACGTTCTATGTGTACAGTGGATACTTTACAAGTGAAATCGTAAGATTTTTCACCAAAATTTCACGCCCACCGGAAGATACGTATCGCTGATTCGGAATATGCATGACGACGCTAACGTCGAGGATGTTGAAAAAAAAGAAAAAAAAAACAAACAAAATCTAGTTATCTTGATTTTTAGAAACCGTAAAACGAGTCATTAATTTGGAACGTATGCGATGTACAGTCGGTTCAACGATACGATCGTACGTCTTTCATTCCTAAATTCTTTTATATACCTACAGTCTTCGCAGTAATATGGACACTACTATCTCTCCGTTATGTAACGTAATAATATCACGGCAAAAAGAGTCTACGGTAATAGGTGCAGGGTACCGACGTAGATATACATCGGTTAACAACTTCGGATCAATGCCAATCGGAATCTAAACGACCGAAGGAGAATGAAATTTATTGACCGCGTTTGCCGTTCCGATAAATTCTTCTTCTTCTTTTACTTTTTCTTGTTCGCGATCAGATCGCGGTAAAAGCCGGCAAACAATAACCGAATCAGAAAATAATCCATCTCATTGATATTACTTATCGACGTCGGTAGCGAACGCTTTCGCGAATTTCACGAAGAAGGATGAACCGGGAACGGAGAATTCACGAATGTAATAAAACAAACAAAAAAAAAACTGAGCTAATTATTCTGTAATATTTGAGGTCCTCGGAGGAACCAGCGTGATGAACGGTATGATGTACATGAGGGGGTCTCGCAAGGACTACGACGATTGGGCGAAACTTGGAAATCCCGGATGGTCCTACGAAGATGTTCTTCCATTTTTCATGAGGAGCGAGGACAATCTGCAGGTCGATGAAATGGATTCCGGGTACCACGCGACCGGAGGACCTTTGACCGTCACTAGATTTCCATACCATCCGCCCTTGAGCGGCGCCATTATGGAAGCGGGCAAGGAACTCGGTAAGTCCAACGTAATCCCAAAGTTCTTCTCCCTTTCGCGCATCTGGAATATTCGAACGAACGATTAATTATCTTGCAGAAAATTGCAGACGAATCGCCAAATTTCGCCCGATCAAAGAAATTTCTCCGAAGCTCTGGTGAAAATAGCAAAATGAACGCTCCGTTCCCGCCTCTCTAAAATCGCAAGGGAATTACGTGTATACTCGCACCATGTCCTGAAATGGTTCTCGATCGAATCGATTTCTGATTTCCTCATTTTCGCTCGCAGCCTTTGGTTCTGGGAATTATAAAATTTAGCTCCAGTTGCTTTCCTTTTTAATTCCTAATTACACAATTCAGATCGACCCATCAATCATCGCTTAGGTATATACCGCAACAGCCCCGGCAGATTGAACTTTTTTGCAACGATACCGCTGCAGTCTAACGGCCTTCGCACTTTTCCGTTCATTCGATTTTCCTTGAACGGACAAATTTCGAAATTCCGTGGCAGCCGTGCGCCACGCGAGACACGGGTGGCACCCGTGCGCCGTTTTTTAAGTGCACTAATTTTTTCATTTCACGCAGATTCGAGCCGCTAATTGTCCGACATTTTCTCGTTCCATTTCTTCTAGGGTATCCGGTCGGTGACCTGAACGGACGTTCGCACACGGGTTTTGCCATTGCTCAAACAACGTCGAGAAACGGCTCGAGGCTGTCAACGGCACGTGCCTTTCTGAGACCAGCACGCGGCCGTCGCAACCTGCACGTCATGCTCAATTCCACGGTTACGAGGATACTCTTTGACAACGACAAAGTCGCCGTTGGCGTTGAATTTCTCTACAACGGTCAATTGCACCGAGTCAACGTCGACAAGGAAGTCATCGTCAGTGGAGGTACGGATGCCAGAAAAAATAGACAAATAAATTTTTAAAATCGCGTTGTACGTGTCCTTCCCCATGTCGCGGATCAATGGGGGAGGACCACAGGTGATACGTAAAATGACCCGCGTTTCGATAACATTTGCGTCAGATGGTCGTAATTTTCGAGTTATCTCTTCTCGGGAAATATTTCGATCAGTGACGGTGCGTGATGTATGTCCATCTGACGCCGTTTTAAATTCTTCCTCTGCATTCTTCTCTCGTCCGTCAAAACTGACAAAGTTCTTCGAGATTCTACGACTCTTACAGGAACGAATTTCAGAATGCCTAGCAATGACCCCCGAAGCCTAAAAAATCTTAGGTGTTCGTCGTTGTGACGTAGACTTTATTCATGGATATAGTTACGGTATATTTTTTTTTTTAATCGCGCCTTCGAGAAAAAAAAAAAACTTTTGATTAAATTTTCATCGATTCGTAACGACGATATCGCCGACGAGAAGAAATCAGGCCAAAAGAATGGGGCGGACGGATTTCCACGTAATTGAAAATGCAACTTTTCTCATTCCAGGCGCGGTGAATTCGCCGCAAATTTTATTGAACAGCGGAATCGGTCCGGCGGAGGAACTACGATCGGTAGGTGTCCCGGTAATCCACAACCTGCCAGGTGTGGGAAAAAATTTGCATAATCACGTTGCCTATTCGGTTGGATTTACGATCAACGACACGGACACGACTCCTCTGAATTGGGCTACCGCGATGGAATATCTTCTATTCAGAGACGGTCTGATGTCTGGCACCGGTAAGTTATGACATATAAATGTCAGTATTTCAATAAAAAAATAATATAACACAATGGCGGATCGGAATTTTAATTGACAAAAAAATTTGGCGACATAATTTATTGGATACGCTTTGATTTTGCATAATTAGCTATATTACAAGATAATATATTATCCATAACCAGCAATGATTCGCCAATAAAAATGATTTATACGATTCCGCGCATCAAAATTTCAGAATATTCTTAACCGATGAATTATCGTTCACCTACAGATACCCTAGATGACTCGTAACAATCGTTATTCTTATTGAGGACAGCATTTTTTTAGCCTATCGGTATCGGCTCAACCTCGGGGATAATCCAGATGAAATTCCGTGACCGGTGAAAGCGAATTGCACAATTGTATCTGACTCGTGATTCTATAATCCAATTTAACTGTGACGTAATACATTTCTTCTATTTTCAAATTCGCATAACAGATCCAGAATTATCGCTACGTGTTTACGTCATAGACCCCTACAGGGGATCCCCAGGTTCTAATTATGAGTCAGATCAAGCTTGTCCTTGAATTAGGAAACTGAACTCCGGCTGGATATAATTTACCATAAATTAACTGCGTAGGATGCGTATTAATTGCACGCTTTTAGCCGTGTAAATTCCTAAATATCATACCGGTTCCGAAAAATGTGCTCGAATTCTCAGTTTTATTACTCAACGCTATTTAAATAAAAAAAAAAAAAAAAAAAACAATCAACTAACGTAATCCCACCAAGGATCTCCGACCTGAAAAAATTGTCTCGCGAATGAAGCATTATTCTTAATTATCAGAAATTAGATTATTTAGAAAAAAAAAGACATCCTTTCGTGTGGATAGAAATTCCGTTCAACGTCGGCTCCTTCGCGGGAGATATTTGTTCGATATTTTATTCGTAACATCGGCATCGATTGAAGATTTTCGACAGCGACAGGGTCTTCAAATTCGAGCATTTTTTCAAGAGCGTCTCATCTTAGTTTTTACTACGAGGCTATAAATTTCCTTGAGAGCTCAGCAGTTCGGGGCGGTTGGGTTCCCTTCTAAACGTGCATGATTCGCATGGCAGAGATTATCTGGATTTGTCAGGGTTCACGTTAAACCTTACGGCATTTATTCAGACGTGACGTACTTAGATTATTTGCATTACAGCTCCCCTTTGTTTTCAGCCCAGTGCAATAATGGGCGTAAAAACATGGAATAAATTTACGCGCTCATAGCGTTGGGGTGAAAACGGGCCTCCCCGAAGCCCAGTAATTCAGAGTTTTTCAACTGAAAAATTCATTCTCGTTGAAATCTTCGAAGGAGAAAAAGAAGATCGACATTCCGGGACACGATCCCCGCATACAACGTCATTATCAGGTTAATTACGTACTAGGCAATTAGGTGGAATGTAATCGATCTATTCCTAATTAATTTTCGATAATTCGGTTGTTATCGAACGCGCAGTTTGTATATAATCCACGCGCCGACATACATATTTACGGATAATTAAGAGCGTGTAATTAACTCGCAGCGATGGAGATGGAACGGTGAATTTAGAAAATAATCTCGTCCACGGCTGATTTTCGAGCAGAATTCCAACTTCCATCCAACATTCATACAGCGCCGGTATTCATCTTCCCATATTATCCGTTCATCGAGTACGTAGACGAGTTCCCGCTCGTATAATGTAAAGATGGAATCGATCGATCTCGCATCAAACGCGAAATACGAGGCACGCCGCTGATCCGATCGTATCGTATCTCGTACAGTTCTGTTCAAAAGCGTAATCCATAAACGGAATAAAAAGGGAGAAATAGAATCGTCGAGATGCGACATGTATTCTTTATTTGTTTTAAATTTGACTCGTCGATCGAACGACACATTTTTCGACGTTACATTTTCGAACGATTTTCCAGGTATTTCGGAGGCGACGGCTATGATAAACACGAAATACGCAAACCCTCGGGAAGACCACCCCGATATCCAACTGATCTTTGGCGGTTACTTGGCGGATTGTGCGGAAACCGGTATGGTGGGAGAAAAGAAAGGAGCGAACCGCAGCATCTACATTATTCCCACACTATTGCATCCGAAGAGTCGCGGTTACTTGCGTCTGAGGAGCAAAGATCCGCTCGCCAAGCCCATGATATTTCCCAAGTACCTAACTGCACCCGAGGACGTGGCGACTCTCGTCGAGGGCATCAAATTCGCCATAAAATTGTCGGAGACCGAAGCTCTCAAGAGGTACGGCTTCAAGTTGGACAAAACGCCCGTAAAGAACTGCGAGCATTTGAAATTCGGCTGCGACGCCTACTGGGAATGTGCCGTGAAACACGACACAGCTCCGGAAAATCATCAGGCTGGTTCCTGCAAAATGGGACCCGCTAACGACCCCTTGGCCGTCGTCGATAACGAATTGAGGGTCAGGGGCATCAGAAACGTGAGGGTAGCCGACACCAGCATCATGCCCAAGGTCACTTCCGGCAATACCAATAGTCCGGCGATCATGATCGCCGAGAAGGCTGCCGATATGATAAAGAGAACCTGGTTGGGGTGATCGAAATTTTTCAACGACGGATGTAGAGGAAAATTCTAGGAGAACAAAAAAACAACAAGATAAACATAAAAACTCAGTAGAACGAAAGATCAAAATCGAAACCTGTGGAAGAACCTTTTCAGTTGTTCTGTGAGAGTTCAAATAAGTTCGATTGGTTCGGATTCCGAAAGAATTTTACAAGTTTTGAAATAATTTCGAAAAAAATCGTGTCCAACCAATTTCCCCGCTATTTATTTTCTCACCGTTCGACCGAGACGAGGATTTTTCGAACAGCGATGGCGGGTGACGATTGAAACTCTCTGATTGCAATGAATTGGAAAATTTTATTCTTCAAATTAGAACGTTGCTAGTTTTTAGAAAGGTGTAGACGCGAAGTGTTTAGTTCTATTATAATTAGTTACAGCGTTGTGTACGACTAACTAACATTTGTACAGACCCCTTCCACGTGGTATAATCAACGTATGGGAGGGATAAAAGAAGAAACTGCATGCAGGTGTCAATCAAACATAGCATATCATAATATATACGCATTAATTATTTCATAAAACATTGTTTAATTTTAATATATACCTCTATCTGTAAGATTTCATACGTATACGTCAGCCGAACGTAGTCTATACTATCGAGTAAGAAATGAAGAAAAAAAAAGCGAGTAGATTATCCCTCGATCAATAAAATCATAATTGTATCCAGACGTCACGGCCTACGCGCGATTCTTTAATTTTTTTTAGTTAGAAATCAATTAGTCTTAAGAAAAAGTAACGGCGCGTCGATACTTCGAATCTGCAATTACACTGTATAATCACACCAGTTTAGACATGCTCAATATAATGTCGTCCTGATTCACGAAGACATTATGCTGCGCCACTCCCAGACGCAAACGCACGCTCTCAAGGTAATTAGAAAGCAAATCTTCAAAATTAATAACGTACGACTTGCGGGACTAAAAAAAAAAAAAAAAGAATGAGAAACAGAATCAAAAATAAATATTATACTTCTCCACCGCGCTTCCTGCTTCGCCTTACATAAAATATGGATGGGTGAGTATAGATGACACTTGTATGAATTATTCAATCGAAATGACTAATGAGTTAGTTTTTCTTTTGTCTCCACGGATCTCAGATGAAGAATATCAAAATCTTACGATGAGAATCTTTTTTATGAATACACGAGACGTTTGTAACGATGCAATTCGCCCATTGAAATGACGTTATGCCACGAAGGTAACAAAAATCGTCGACGAAAATTCAAAAGTCATTGTTACATTATCCCTGAAAATTATTATTTTGTTTGTTTGATTTTGTGATTTTTTCTTTTCCTCCTCTTCGTAATTTCCAGCAGCGAATGACGTCTGTATCGCGGACGGTATTATACATTCGTTTCTCAATGTCAAACTTGATGTTTCAACGCTTTTTAAGTATATTGAAAAAAAATGATGAGATAAAGTTTGATTATTCAGACGGAACGTGACGACGCTTTCAAACTCCACAGCATCAAATCAGCCATGCAAATTGCCAATTTTTCTGCAGATCGGACCATGTTGCTACTCTACAAGAGCACCTCAACCGGTTCGGTGTAAAATAAATGCATGAACTTGAAATGCGCTCTGCAACCTTATTATTTTTTCTTCAAACCGGCTCCTGCGCTTTATGTCCCTGCTGATTTGCAATTCTGTTGACTCGATTATCACCGAAAAGACTTTTACCTTGTACGTCGAGTCCTTTGAAAAGGAACCAAGGGACTCGCCGCGGAATAGTTGTGCAATTTTTCAAATATCCTGAGATTACATCGCGCAGGATCATAGTGATCACGAATTGGGAATAAATAAAATATTCAAAAGTCTTGAAACGATTACTAAAAATATTACAAGAGAATAATATCACTTGGTATGTGAGAATAAAAAATTAATGATTTGTTCGATTCAAGGCTCCTCGGATTCGACTACAGATTATGGATTATTTGAGAGACTGATTTCCTCCTTAAGTACGTGACGGTAGTCACATATCCTTGATGACAACGAGTGCACTTCGGGGTCGAGGTAATCATCGAAAATGTTACATTCGTCGTAGCCGAATTGCGAAATGTCTGAATTACTTATAATCCATCATCTCTTTGATAGCTATGACTTGTGTGTAGTGCGTACGATCAGTGGGTATACATATATAAATATTATCGAAACGAACGATATAACTTTTGCGTCTGCAGAATAAGTGAATCGGGAATAAAGTGGAGGATCATAGTTGGTAATCGTTGTGAACGTGATTTTCAGTGGTGGTAAAAGAATTTTGAATAAAAATTTTCACATTTTTCTGCTTCATTTTCTGAATATAATTATTTCGACAAATACATACAAGCACGTGGTACACTATTTATTTGATCACACTTTGAATCTAATGCGCACAGAAACACTTAATATCTATGTATATATGTATATATATCGTGTGGAGACGTTTACATTTGTTACGTCTCACTAAGCAACATAATGTTGTACTTTGGCTTACGCTATATCAATGGAGCTCGAAGTCTCCAGGCGTGGGCGACGAGACCCGAGACTGCACATCCACTCAGCCGTCTCCATTGACTATCATCTTAAATTTAAAGCACTCAAAAATTCACGATGTGAAACGCCAGCGATCTTCGAGAGGATTTCTATTCCACGTGACACTCCGGGGTAATGAAAGAATCATAAGCTGTTATCATAAATGCCCGAATCCTGTTCAAACCGTTGACGCGATATCAAGTCTAGAGTTGATATGGGATTATCCAACTCTCGGAGGATCGAGATCGAGATCGTCGCACTCAAGTCCCATCGAATACACTTATCCTAATACTTAGTAATCTACGGACTAGTTTTACACCGAACATATGGTGATTAATTTTTCGTGACAAAAGGTATGCAAACCACCTTTTCCAACGACGGAAATTAAAATAGAACAGTTTGCAGAGCTCGAATCGCGTAGTTGGGTTATTTTTTTGGGGATCACTTTCCTTCGGATGCTCAGTAGTCGTAATAGCTCCTCCTCCTCTTCGTGCATTTGTACATACGTCGGATCTTCTGTATGTCTTTTTTGCTGAATCCTTCACGCTGTCCGAGTACGGCTTTGGTCTGACCATTGAAAAATTCGCCCACAAGGCCCAAAAGGCCACCGGGCTCCTGAGGGAGTGAGAAATGTAAAGATACGTGGCAAAATTTCGATATTACTCGAAGAAATAAACTCTGAATTTCGATCGACCTACCAACACGAATTATACATTTTAGAAAATTTGAAACCCTCAAACAGTCGGTCTCCTCGTCGGGACTACTGATCGAATATACGCTGAAAACGGATTTTTTCCTGTTCTAAATACGTGGCTTTTCGAGCCACATTAATGAAAGTCTGGAGTAGAACTACTTACTTTTGGCTCGATAGTCGGTCTCCCGTTGACGGAAAAAGCGTTCGAAGAATAGTGCATCACGCTGCCATAGTCATATCCTACGCCAAAAGCGTTGGTAGTTTCCTTTGTAGCTTTTTCAAAATTGTTGTTTCTCCCTAAAACGAACGACGGAGCAAACCGTTAATAAATCCTACGACCGATGGTCGGTGAAATCGAATGAACCTGCCATAAGACAGCGCGTGGCGTTTGTGATTTATTTTTGTGATAATTTTACGTAGTCATGAGGCTAATTATACAAATAAACAACTCATTAGTGATTCAATTAGCACATCATACAGCTGTTTATACGCTATCGAGATATTTACACGAGCGTAAACGAAAAAAGAGTAGTTAGAAAAAGCTAAGACGTCGCTTTGAATGACTCATCGTGTCTCGAAGTATACAAAGTCTGCTGTCATGATCGGATGAATTGATGAAACTTCCATTTTTTGAACCGTCCCAAACGTGGCGTAAAAGTTTAAAGAGGATATACGAACCAGATTGAATGTTTCCCCAGTTGATAGTGACGTGATTGTCACGTTCCCACCTATTTTGCTCGTGCAAGAATCCAACGGCGTGCATCAATTCGTGAATGACCGTTCCCTTTTTGGTGACGCATCCAGGTATCTGGAGATTCACGTCCTGCGGTCCTCCGATGCGTCCGACGCTGCTCCAGCATCCGGTATTTCCGGCTGTGATTCTGATGTAGTCGTTACCTTCGCCGTTGTAGGGTACGAATTGTACGCAAGTGTTTACGTGGTAGTCGTTCATCGCCTCTTTGATCGTCCTTAGATCCGCGCCTCCTAAAAATCGATTCTCGTGAATCGGGTGCAACAATTTCATGACGAAATATGCTTCATAAATGCCGTCGAGAGTAAATACGCATCGACCCTGCGGAGATCGAGAGCGAACGAGTATCAACGGCTACAGTCCTTGGACCGAGTATAATACCGAGCATCGATTCTTTGGATTGATATAAATTTATCCAATTATAACGCGACGTGGACCCGGAGGATTTTCGGTAGCGGAATATAGTTTCCTCGGGAAAGTAAGAGATCGTTTCATAGAATCTACTCTACCTTGATCATGAGAATCGAAGTGAACTCTAGAAAGATAAACCGAATTTTCAACGATCACGAATTTCCGCTACCCGTCATCTTGTTAAAATAATTGAGGCTTACGGAATATCGGACTGATCATGTAGGGGATGATTCCGCCGGGCCATCGTGTGCTTTCCGTTTTCAAACCATTCCGCCCCATTGCCGCGGGGAACAGAATGTCACCCTCTGCGTACGGGCCGAGTTCTTCGGGATTGACTTCCATCGAGGGGTGCCACTCCGCGACCCTTCGTCCGGTGTCATTGTTGGGTAAACCGTAAAGTAATTCGTCCAGGTGCCGAAGGTGGCCCATAACTCCTAGGGGGCTGTCAACGGCGTTGTCGAAGACATCGCGACGCCGGAAAAATGGCCAGGCAGACGATGTCGCCAAAATGACAATTAGGAAGAAGGTTTGACGCTCGATGGCCATCGTTTACGCTCTACCTGAGCACGTGAAGAAAAATCATAGATATTATTAGGACGTGTTACTCGCAGTTTTCAATGTATAAATTGAATTTTCTCTATTACTTTGATGATGTTCGTTCGTATCGTACTGCCGACCTGGGGTTGCTGTGAGTGCAAGTTTCTGCCCCAAGAACTGTACCGTTCAGAACTGACGAAATTTGAACCGTAGCTAGCTTCTTTATATCGTGCAGGGGAGCGCGAACCCCACTCCCAATACGGAAGTAATGGGGCCAACAAAGATAAACCACAGGCGCTGCGCCGGAAGCCAGGACTTTTTACTTAAAACTCAAGTCTAACAACAATAACTGGAAGCAATTCGTCGATGATTATTCTGTCCGCATGGCGGGGGAAGTCCGCCGAAGATCGGAACTCGTTTAAGGAAGTTGACATTGCGTTAAGAGACAGATTATTGTCGATTAGCAAGCTGCATGGGACACGTTGTTTTTTTACTATTCTAATATTGAGATAGTGTGGGCAGGAATAGCTTCCTCGCTCATTCAGATGCAAATCAAGCCGGGCAAACATTTCTCGTTAATCGCGTGAGACATCATCTTGCAAAATCTGTCAAAGGTATCGCTTCAAGGTTGCGGTCGCCTCTCACGCTATAGTATAACTTATATTATACAGGCTGTACGATATACATCTGTATATACACAGAGATAATCGTACACTCGATCCCGAAGGTAATTCTGACGAGGTCCTCAACCTCGAATCGTTGCACGTAGGTACCTAACAGATTCTTCGTAAATCGTAACCAGTCATTTTTCAACCGATACCTTAATTTGAGTATCGGAAATCCGAAGGTCTGAACACCGCAGGGAGCGTAGTTTGCACACCGTACTGCAGAATTATTTTTTGGTACAGGTACATAATTCTTCAGAACAGGAAGACCAGCGGTAGGCTTCCGAAAACCTTCCTCAACGTATCGCAGAATTATCATAAACATTTCCGGTCGGAAGCTGAACCTGTCGATTATTGATGAATAAAAATAATGATATAATAATCACCTCGTTTTAATTCGGGTTTCTTATCGATATTGACACTTTAAGATCCGAATAATGTTACCTCATTTGCAAAGAACACCGAAAGACCATTTTGATCGTGGGATTTGATATACGGTGTGTTTTGACATCCCCTTTTATTATTATGCTATTGCATGGAGTATTAATAAAGTTAGAAAGCGTGTAAAACCTTGGTGCATTTTCATATAGAATGCAGCAAGTGATGGAGTATGCATCATGACCAACACTTCTGTAGCTGTATCATTGTCGAATTCATTATACATATTAATATTAATAAACGATGAGTCAATTTGTATTTCTGCACCGTCATGTCACGGCAGCGAGCTTCCTCTACTTGATTTGTTCGTTTTGGGTGCTCGTATTTTCTCATTGTAATTTATCTTATTCAAATTTATTACGACCAAGAGTCAGCAGCGGCCAGGTTCATGTTCAAAGGAAACCAGCTATCATAGAACGACTATCGCAGAACCGGTTACTAAATCTATAATCCACTTGATGCTGTAATTAACTGTTCTAGGAATGAATTAGCGTCTAGTATACGCTTTAGTTTACTACCATGCGAATGCTCGCTAATCTAGTTTTTTAAATTTAAAAATTATTCAAACGTCGTGCACCGGATGATAAGTCATGTTGTCACGTTTTAGATCGTATTCGTTATCTAGTGTGTGAAAAACTAAGTTTTCCAACACGACGCGCGTCGAAAATAAAATCGAAACTATATTCAGCGGAGGAATGGAAATACAATTTGAATTGAAATATGCGCGTCTTACACCAATACTGATTCTTCGATCAAGTTATAAAAATTTGTACATAATGTCGACTTTTTTGGCGCTAAATATATTTTTTGAAGCTCATTATATGATTCAAAAATTAAACGTCTGATAGATAAGGAGGGCAGCGTCTGAAATTTTGAATGCCTATCGATTTTCGATTTTCAACCAATCGATAATGATTATCTATCGACTATCGAATCTTCGCTCTCGATAGTCGATAGATAATAGATAGATAGCTAGATAGATCATCTGCTTGCGTGGGGAGTTTTCACATCCCCACTTGAATACAGCGTGTAGACGGGGTACGGAGCACCCCGCGTGAAGATCGAGAATCTAATTTCATCCAGTTTTCAATTGCAGTACGTAACCTACAATTTGCAAAGTGACAGTTGCCACACCGATCAGTTCTGCTGCAGCATTGCATGAGATTGCATCAGGTTGGGTAGAGATACATTTGTACACGTAGGAGTTGAGAGGCTATTCGACGATGTCATCGGCTGGATCTTGGCCCGAGGTGGACCAAGTACGGAGAGAAAACAGGCACGAATTGGTGCTAGCCGGTGCTGCGGTATCACGACGACTCGAAGAGTCGGGCCTCGACAAAAACATATTTAACTTACAAGGGTTGAATTATTTGAATATAAATGAGACAGTTCTTGAAGAGATTCCTGATGAAATTGGAAAATTAGAAAATTTGACAAACCTTGTTTTACATTCCAATAAAATCACCAAACTTCCTCCTGCTATTGGGAAATTATCGAAGTTGAAAGTACTCGATGTGTCCAGTAACAGCCTCGAACATGTTCCTGAAAATCTTGGAAATTTGACACAAATAATGACTATCAATCTGAGGTCTAATGTCCTACAGGTATTACCTTCTCAGGCCTCAAACCTGAAACTGTGCATCTTGGATTTATCCAATAATCAGTTTGACATTTTTCCTGACGTATGCTACGCTGAGTTGGTTCACCTTGCTGAATTAAGATTAAATAACAACAAAATAAAAGAAATCCCTCCAAATATCAATGTACTGCCATCCCTGAAGCTCTTGGATATTTCGGATAATTCAATTACGGCGGTACCCAATGAGCTGTCAGACTGCAATAAGTTGAAGGAGTTAAACTTGAAAGGGAATCCATTGTCGGATAAACGGCTGTGGAAACTTGTTGACCAATGTAGAACCAAGCAGGTCTTGGACTATGTGAGACAACACTGTCCAAAGTCTGGAGAGAATTCTGGAGGTGGTGGAAAATCAAAAAAGGGAAAGAAAGGGCAAAAGTCTTCTGAAACTAATGATGGCAATGTCAATTCAATGGAGCAATTAACTCACAAGTTACGAGTCCTTAAAGTAATGGAAGAAACACCTGTAATTCAAATAACGGAACATGTGAAATCTGTAAGACCACATATTGTTGCTTGCATAGTGAGAAATTTGAGTTTCACTGAGGAAAGTTTCAGAAAATTTATTCAATTGCAAACTAAACTCCATGAAGGCATTTGTGAAAAAAGGAATGCTGCTACGATAGCAACTCATGATTTGGACTTGATTACTCCTGGTAAAAAAGGCTTCCACTTCTGGAAGGATTTTCTAACATATTCAATGTTTTCCAATCATAAGTATCAATATCAATGATTCAATGACTGGAATCCCAATGTTTTGTGATTTTGTAATATTCATATTTTTGTTTGCTTCAATATTCCTAAGACTACTCTCAAAGCCGACTCTTCTGTTTTATAGGCAATCTTACTTATACAGCAAAGCCTCCAAAAGAGATTGAGATAAAGCCATTGATGCGACACAAATTATATACTGGTGCTGCTTTGTTTCAACATTTACAAACGGAGGCTGATAATTTACGTAGGGAAAAGAAGCGTAATGTCTACTCCGGTATTCACAGATATCTTTATCTTCTTGAAGGGAAATCACTCTATCCTTGCCTCTTGGACAGTGCAAACCAAGTTATTTCATTTCCACCAATAACGAACAGCGATATTACCAAAATGTCTGCTAATACCAAAAATATGTTTGTCGAGGTCACTAGCGCAACTTCTCAGAAGGTTTGCAGGTAAAATGACATTTATATTCTCTTATGATGTAATTTTGAAATGCATGAAGTACTAAAATTCATTGTGACCGAATAACAGCAAAGTTGCCGACCAATTCTTGAGCGAACTGGTGATGCTGGGACTGGGCTGCTCTGCAGAAACTGAGAAAAGTGAAAATTATCATAATCTGTTAGTCGAACAAATCAAAGTGGTCGATTTAGAAGGAAATATGAAAGTAGTATATCCTTCGAGGTCTGATTTAATCTATGACGATAATAATGTGACCATCGTGCGTGAATGAATACCTACCTGATTAGCTCCAATGAACAACAAGATGGTGTAAGTCTAGAATAATGAGCATAGATGAAAAATCAGATTGATGAATGATGTGACTAAAGACTGTGCTCTAGGAAGAGCATACTTTGCTTACGCTGAAGCCTTTTGTTATCGTGTCTTGAATCGTAAACAATTATCTACTGAAAATGAAAATTTAGATTGTTCTAAATGTACTTTGTCCCATCTGAATTCGTCTTCTATCCAGCATTTAATTCGCATCTTTTTTTTGGAACAATAGTTGATTTTTTTCATTGCAAGAACATAATCTAAAATTATTACGTTCTCATGTATTCGAAACAACAAAAATAAAAAAATCGGATAAACGCTGCGAAACGACCGTGTATCATAGCTTACAAGATAAACGCGACAAACCGTCTTTTGAATCACTAATATATTTTTTTATTAAAATAACTTTTCTAAATGTAAACATGTAGAATATTAACTTTGATTTTTGGGTATTCGTACGTACTCGAAGTCACAGTCATGTCTTTGATATACATTGTATAATTGATATAATTTAAATATTTATTTCAGTTTCCCAATGCCATGAATTTATACTACACCATTATATCTTTTTCTCACGAAGTAAATAAATCGACAACTCGAAAAAAATGGAACGACTTATTCATACTTCCACAATATTCACTAATTTAAAAATTTAGTAATCCAATCTTAATCAATGAATTAAATTTCACTGTCCCGCCACCATTTTGAATCGCAAATAAATTATCGGCGTTCGGCGTGTGGTCAACGATCGGCGTTTGGCGCTAGTCGCTCTTGTTCGAAACCCAACTTTTGTTTTTGTTCTTTTTCTATCGTTTCCTCACTTCCGATTTTATGCATCTGGCCAAATATTTTTATTTAGTATTAAGGTGTCGAAAGTTCCTAACAAGTGGTCGGCTGTACGTGAGTTTCAATTCTCATTTAACGTTGATTTTGCAGTCGTCTCAAGCAAAGTTCATGGACAGTTTCGTGAATTCATGAAAAGAACGTGCGAATGTTTGAAGTCGTAACATGGCGCCCAAACGTGACTCGTCGTGACGGGAGAATCAAGGGGAACATTTTAAGGTTAGCTTCAACACTGATTTTCATTCGTAGATTGTATTTTTCTACAAACTACCAAGATTAGAACGTCTTGTTTCACGTTCATAGACAGAATTAACATCGTTACAACGTTTACCAAATAGTTCCATTATTCAGTATTATACTGTTTGAAGAAAACGTGTTCATCCTGTTTTTATAACTTTTCAGTGAGCCCCAATTTTGTATCAATCTTGTGTACGTAGCCTTGAGAATTCGAGAATAAGCTAAAGACTAGACACATGAAATTCTGCTGTCTGATTCGATCGACGTGTTTTTATATTCGTATGAAAGTGCATACGAAGAAAAACACTTCCACATTATGCTTTTATGATAGAGGTACTGCCAGAAGAACGATTTGGATATCATGTTTTAATACCATAATCGTTTGAAGAAGTAACATTCAATTTGCTAGTACTTACAATGTGTGACACTGTCTGCTTTGTTTCCAAGCTTTAGTGTTCTTTCACTATCATTGTCAGATTGTAATATAGTTATTGACCAGCAGAGACTTTTCCCTCTTATTTATTAACAGATATTCTATTGATTTGACTCTTGGACACAGCAAAACAAAATATCACTATCTTGTAGTAATCTCGTCATTAGTCTCTCGCTTGGTGAAAAAATAGTTTGTCAGTATATTTGAAAATAGACATACATTTCTCATAGATCTCTTATTACATGGCATAATAGTGGCATGCGACAATTCATTAACTAAAACGCACTTGGCATGATCTTCGAAAATTTTATATTACGATCCATGTAATGAAGAACCTCTGTTCTACTTTTGGTCATTTTGGCCTGAAATTGAACAGGGTGATCAGCCACCAAACTAAGAAGCTCATGGAAATATTTAATAGAAAATTCAATCCTTAGTTAGCCAAAGAAATCTGTCTGATCATCACTGCGTACTCATACCTTGACTCGTTTTTCTATTGATATTTTTCAAGAGGCTTGAAAATAAATGGATAAATGGCAATAAATGCATAAATAATTTGGAGCATATATCATATCTCAATGCTATGGAACAAAAACGGTAGTTATTCACTTATGTCAAAAACCATACATATGACTTCGATCATGCATGTTGCCAATAATATTCATACTTGAGGTTAAAGAGAGGTGAATAAGGAAGCGCATTCAATCAGTATTTAAAAACTTGATATTAATTTGTAAATAAACATGCATAAAAACGATACATGAAAACTGATTTAGTACTTACAGTAACATTTATCTAAATTGTAAACATAACGAGTTATGGTTTAGTCCACCAATACACATATTTACGTTCAGACAGGCGAAAAATTCAAGAGTTTAAACGCAATGCTGCAAGCTTGAATATTCCATGAATGTTTGACCTCATCAATACTTGCAGCCTATGGTTATCAAGAAATGAATCCTATTTCTTTTGAATTGGTACTAAGCTAACATAAATAGCCACGTGTTATTATCACACCGGTACTGTTAATTTGGAACACAATGAACTGAATAGTAATATCTTTGTTCTTCTTTTGTTTTATTCAAAAGTTCTAAGACAGTTCATTGAAGCTAGATTTCTTGGCTGACTAGTATCAGGGTAGGGATAAACTTAACGATTAACGCACTTTACGTTGTGCCTCACGCTCCTTAACATCGATGATGCTCAGATTAATGCATGCCACATACCCATGCAGAAGAGAGATCAAAGATTTCACGATTGCGATTGGAGCTGATAAGTAGAGAACCACTCTGAATAAGCTTATACCAGCCACTGCAACATGTAAAACATATTTCTTGAAAACTTTGAAAAAAGTGGATAAAATTGAAGTGAAGATATAGCAATTGCCAAAGTTTCTGGAAAAATGTCATGCACTTACATATGGGTCCTTCGGTAAAGTGTAGAAGGTACAGAGCGGCGTAAAATGCTTCATTTCCAGCGCACATAACAAACAAAACTTGACGATTTGTATAATATAGTCGCATGATTGGGTTCTCGGACATGTCAATGAATTTGTGGCTCGTCTTTCCTTGTAAAAGTGTTCTGAAATATCACATTGAAACTCGCATCAAAACTTTAATGACAGCTTGATTTTGTATGATTAAAGTTTTTTGAAAAAAGATTAAAGAATTATTTCCATTACGTGTGCAAGTAGATCCAGTGGCAGGCTATATCAATGGCCATACTTAATTGGAACCAGAACATGTATGTAGGATAAAATTGGCTCAGAGTTACGCAAAGGCACATAGTGCCCACACGATCGGTCAATTGGTCAAGCATTCCGCCAAATCTTGTGCTCTGATTGAAATATCTGGCCGCATGACCATCCACTGCATCTAATAGTCCGCTGATTATGTAGCACCATGATGAAATTACATAGTGGGTTGGCATAAAGTAGAACGATATAAGAGCTAAGACTATTCTTCCATAACCTGTTGACAAAATGAAATACAATTACATAGTAGTTGGAATATTCATTAGAGTTTTAATATCTTTGTCGAAGTTGGGTATAATAATTTTCAATCTCTTTTCTGACCAGAATTCAGTCATAAATGTCAGGTTTGAAAATCACTGCTTTCATTTACTTGTGATGCGTTATAAGGAAGTTATATGGTAGGATGCCTTCCAATTCCAATCAATAAATGAAACCTATAAAATGCGGACGTGATACTAAGTCCCCTAATGCCAATGCTTCAGGGATTACGATTTATAAGTACTTGAGCTCTTCCAAAAAAAGAAAAATCGGAACGTTGTGAATTTTTCACAAAAATGTAAAAGGCAGCGTAAAGCCCTTGGAATTCAATGAAATTTTTTTTAATATTTACGACAATGATCGCGCCATCAGATAACTAAGATAACATCTAATTAATGGGACGTATATTTAACCTGTATTAATAATGCTTAGCAAATGAACCACATCGCGAAGAATGATTACAGCTAAACTATAAGGTGAACAACCAGATAGGTGGATTCATTCATTTACCAATAATGTTTGGCACAAACAGGAAGATATTCTCTGTTTCCGTCATTTTCTACAGTGGTTGTTGATGCTTCGCGTTTATTGTTTATCTCCTTTTTTGCTTATAATCCGAGTAAGAAGTGCGTTCTGGAAAAAAACAATTGACGGATCATTGACTATTTTACGCGATATAAACTTTAACCTTATATCACAACTCACTGACTTTTTATCGTTTTAAAAACAACACCGCGACCAGCCTCCACCCGTCACAGACGATATTCCGTCTTCTGTGACTACCTAGAGCCTGGACCCTGAATCTGCCTGAATCCTGACACCCGTGATACGTCAATGAATCGGAGAAAGTCGAAAGCAACTAAATTCGAGTCTAACATCCTCGAACCGGCTTTCGATGTCTCGTTGTATCGATCACAATGACGCACGCAGTAAACAGTGACGTATGAACTCAAGGAGTCAAGGGGCTATTTTATTGCCGATATGTAAACACTTCCATAAATAACTAGTACTCTTAGAGCACTATCAATTATTTTGAATGGCTCATTGATCCTGGATAAGGAATAAATTTGATACTTATCGTCCGAGGGTATAACGAGCGGTGATTTTTTTTTCTAAATTTTATACCATGGCTCCGAAAACCTAACCTCACCGCTGACACCAGACGACGTTACGAAGCCATTGCAAGCTGTCCCTTACTCCTTATGCGCAAAGGCAGCAGTCTTTTATTGTGCTGCGAAAATCGTAAAAGTGAAAAATTTCGTGCGTGACGTTTTCCGTGCGTGTAAATAAACTGTCGAACCGTTGATAATGAAAAAATAATAGTTCGAATTCAACTACCGAGTTTCAGTCATGTCAGGGAACAATGTGAGATATGGAACATTTGAATGTAAATTTCAAACTTCTCATTATCTCATGCGAATTTCATTGTCCTTGTAGCTGATGCTCGGTTTAGAATCGATCCCATGGTGTGAGCGGATGTTTTAAAGTAGGCTACGTCGATCCATCTTATTACTCCATCGCTAAGGTTGCATGTTTATAAATTTGCCAAGATATCTGGCTTGTGAAGTATAAACTGATAAGTAATGTTTTTGTGGTTAGGAACGCGTAGAAGGCTACCTATGTAATTTTTCGAGCGATCGATAACTCAGTGAGGATTCAGTGACTGGTTAGAATCGCTTATGGACAATTATACGAGTGTATCATGTTTCTGCAAACTGTTTCAAGGTTAATTAGACATTTGATACAAAGTGGTTTGGTGTTTAGTGATCGAAAATTGTAGCAGTTTATACCGTCAACACGGGATTGTTCGATAAATCGACGTTATCTACGACGTTTCGACTCCCGAGTCAACAATATAATTTTCGTATCCGATTCTCTGTCGCTTGATTTCATGCGGGAAAGCAGAACGGTATAATTCACCTCTGTTCTACGGTGTTAACATCTTAGAAATCTCCACCTGCCATAACCGTACAGCTGCGATAATATTGGCGTACTGAAATCGTGCAAAAGTTTATTTTCGATTAATCGATGCTCATCCCTCGACCCTGAACGATTAAACTAGCTCCCACAACGTCCAGCATGTCGGGCGAGAGATCCCCACAGCCTCCAAATAATGCCGTATTTCTATAGAAAATCCTTGATTTGTAAATAAAATTAGTGTTGTGGCTCCGTTATCGTGCGCTGGACGTTTTAACGGATATAAATGGTGACAGTATATCGTAAATTTACGGCCATACGGCCCTAAAAACGTAAGGAATATGAGGCAATGAACACAGAAGATATATCTCTGTCAAGCTCCAGCAAGATGGCCCCATGGCCGGAGCATCATCAAGAACCTGTAGCCCCTGATAAAACCGATGAAAACCGTGTAGGGACAAGCGACACGAGTACAGAGGCTGCCACGATAAATGAAGCCAGTCTCGTCGTGGCTGTGGACACCGATACTAGTGAAAATAATTCTAATTTGACTGGTCAAATTGCGCCTAGTAATTCAGGAACCGAAAACAAGCAGGTAAGCCTCAGCTGCGTTTGCTCCGTTCGCTTATAGTTTCACCTGTTCATCAATTCTAACCTTACACAGTTACGATTATTATTTAAGGACACTTATCGACGTAATGACGTACGACAGCTTTGCCTTTAACGATTTTCCTTCAACTTGACCCAACGTCGAGCCGCTATTTGATTCCTCGTTACTCGTCGTAGTTTTCTTACCTCTCATCAAACGGACAGCTTATGTTGTGTAACTTGCGGTATTCGGGCGGATAACCTGGAATTAAAAACAAACTATTTATTCTGCAACTATCTATTCGCTACTATTATTTTCCGTAGCGTAACTTCGTCAATCTGCGTAATACGCTCCATCTATGCGAGTACATGTCCGTGCGCTGGGTGGTCATCCCGAAGGCGGTAACGCGTTTGAAATTTGAAACCGCTATCAAGTTTCAAACTTGAAAACCCTACGAATTAAACTTATCGAATCAGAGAGGAAAAAAAATCAATTCAAAGTCGGAACAAATCGGCTGGATAAAACGTGAAAGAATGTTCGCAAATTTCCGCAGTGACTGTTGGGATCAAACCCGCAGATGTTTTGTATATTTCCATTCTGGCATTGTTTAAAAGAAGTGTTTGCAATGCGAAAAATGCATTGTAATGGTTCACAAATTGTGAAAGAATCGGATAATTCCTTCCGTTAATCGGATACAAAGTTAATTTCGGATCGGTATTGTGAAACAAGATGACAATGCAAAATCACTGACTGTGAGATTTTGAAAATCCTTTGTCCGGTGGTGGAATTGAATTTTGAGGATTATTATATGGCGCTACTGGCGCAGACATAAGTAGCATAGGGAGCAATGCGACTTGCGAATAGTTTCTTGGCAAGTTGCCTTGTTGTGTGCAAATTCAGGGCCGGCCTTCTACGATGTTCTCTAATGCAAAGAATATACTCCAGCATCGATTCTTGCCAGAACCGTATTCCGAATATACGCCTCTATTTATCCCGGTCGGAAAAACACGTTACCCCTTCTCATAAAGAATGATCAACTGACGGAAAAAAATTGCATCACGCGAAATTGCTTTGCCCTCGCAGTTTTCATAGCATTTTCTTTACTGCTATAGAAATGAATTGTGTTTCTAAATAACGGAAGCACTAACAGTTGAGAGAGACGATAGACTAGATTCGCGGATAGGCATCCGCGCGTGTTTGAAACTGTTAAGTAACGCGAATAACGTCGTATACGGCCGTGCAGGGCCATGTTTTGAGACGGCCCTGATCTGGTCGCGCTCCGGGTGTAATGGCGGCGGCCAGAGTTAACAGCGCGCCGCGCCCGCTCGTTGAAATTGCTAATAAATCATTCGCGGATTTATCATCTACTTAAATATTTAGCTCGCATATTACTTGTTGCCTTAGTTATTCAATTTTGTGATTTTGTTGTGAATAAATGAGGTGTAACGCGCTTAAAATCGTTTGCTAACGAATCAACATTCTGCTGTACACCGACCCAGGTGCCCTCTAAAAATATAAATTCCTTCGCCGGTACTGTCCAGCACATATCACTTCGGTTTCAACTTTGTAAGTAAATTTTCGACCGTTAATTATTCGATAATCAAGCATTTATCCACACTACAAATTTTCCGTTTATCTGTCACTTAATTATATGGTATTCTTATCATCTCTGTGCCAACAGTGTATATATTTCAAAGGATATTCCAAAACAGGTGAATAGTGGATTTCTTTTATCATTGGCGTGGTAAAACTTGAAACATAAATTGCAAAAATTCGGATTCTAATCTTCTTACAGTTTTGGGTTTTTAGGATTTTTTTCTTAGCTCTGATAAGGGTTTGTTCGGCGACAGTCCACTGAGACGAGAATAAAAATTTAACGCATTTCATCAACTTTCCACAATAATTATTTTTTTAAATTATATCACACATGCCTCTCCCACAGAAATATCGGTGGAATTTTGAACTGGACCAACTCTCCGTTAACTGGTAGTATTATATTCCCTAAGGGAGATATATCTGTGCTTGCTATCGGTATGCGTCACTGTACAATTTTTATAACCAAACTGAAATGGCTTGAGAATCAAGATTAAGTAATGCAATATAATATACAACCATCCATGAGGTGGATTCAGGTATTATCCAACAGAGGCCTTCTAGTCAACCCATTGCAAAAACTCATATCACTATCATTATAGATAAATAATGTGTCAGCTGAGTATAGACAATCGCCAGTATATGCTAAGTGCTTACAATCCTCGGTATGTAACCATGTTTTATCCCAATACCACAATTCTCTGATTGAGTGCTTATGTAATTATATCACGGATAATAATGGTTTCAAGAGAAATGAAATAAAGCACCCTGTCTAATTCCTAAACAGAATACAATAATGCTGAATCAGTCAAGTTAGGGTTCAAAGTAGAACTACCAGCAAAGCTTAATCCATTGGCTTTCATTGCAGCTGTACTTCAAATGATTTGAGATTTTGTTTTATTTTTCTCTTGTTCTTTTTGCTTCATTTAAATACTCACTATCATTCCATTTGATATATTGAACTATTGTTAATTGAGCTAACATGATTCAACAATCCTTCAAACAAGAGTACAAAACCATCCTTGTGTTAATAAATCATCTCTTTATAACGACAAAAGCTAGCTTAGAACCTAGTACTGTGCAGTTCGTTTTAAGTTGATCGCAAAACTGTTGAACATTGTGTTTGTATGATGAGGAATTCACTGATTAAGTAGCATTATTGCAACATGGGTTATCTTCAATCTAACAATAAGCAAATTAGAGGTTCGGGAGACCCCTTAATAATGGTCACATTAACTTTGTACCTATTAATTTGTCCACCTTTATCCTGGCGATACAATCTATTCAAAATCTGATGTCATAGTCAGCTGTATGTAATCAACACTGTTGGTAATCTTCTCTTTATGAATTTCCAAGAAACACAGATGCCATGAACAGTTTTTATCATGAGCACTAGTAGATAAGATTGTTTTTTTTTTTAATTTATTTATTTATTTTTTTTTTATTTATAAACCTAATACATATTCCAACCGAATTCCACATTTTGAAGGTTGGTCAATAACTTTTGGTTAATTTTTTCATGATATTACCGATGTGAAGTTTCGGTCATAAAAATGAGAAATTTTTATCCTAGCCATTGTTTTGCCGGCCTAAAGGGTTATGCAAATATTAATTTAGTTGCCATTTCATTACGCACAACCATTAACAATTAGTTGATTCAGGTGATATGACGAACACCTGTTATACTGTACGGTGCGTGGTAGACCAGACAGTTCAATATATCAGCAAAGCAGAATCCAATAAGTGAAACCTTAAATTTACTCTACAAATCTGCATATATCCTTACTTATCTACTCATGAACTACTTTTCCATCAGTCATAAATACAATTAGATTATAAGGTAGAAGTAATTTTGTTAATGTTTTTGTTTTAATATTCTAAATATTTTTTTACGTGATTTTTGGTATCATAATTATATGGGTTGGTAATTAGGTAGTTCATATACTTAGTGTGCTCTCTGTTTACCTCAAGGCTGTTCAGAAAATGTAATTTCTCTATGGTCTCACTCCAACAGAGGACCTAAACTGAGCAATATTCAACTGACATACTTTCCTTATTCGTTGTTCTTTACCAGAACGTGTTTTTAGGACCATATACGGAAATCGTACCAACGAATATTCATACCCTAAACCTTATTAACAAAAGTCATGGGGTAACTCGATGCATGAACCCAGGTGAAAACTGTGGGACGAATGATTGTATCTTATCGTTTTGGACCTATGCCAAAACATTACTGCGCGATATGAAATACTTTGCAAAGAAATTTTTCATTGGTGGCAATTGAACGAAAAAAATGTTTATCCATTCCACCAGAACTCTTTGCATTCCAATCTTTCAAAATATTCTTGTTTGCTATCGACGAATGCGTTCTCACTGAAATTTTTAGAGTTTCTTTCAATACCAAATACCACAGGACTCTTGTCATGGGTAATCAGGAATGTTGAAAAAATTATATTAAATTGTCGTACTCGTTCTCTTGCCTTCAAACAGTAGAATTAGTTTCAGTTACCTACAAATCTGTCTTCACAAACCACAGGCACGATTGATAATTATTTCTTTTCATAACTGGGTGGTGAATTTTTAAAATCCAGTGGCGAAATTTTCTTGAAACTCCTTTTTAAAGACTGTAAACACCAGCAAGAAGGTAGAAATAGATATTCAGAGCAGTGATGCATGCAACCTTGAGACTTGCCTCATCCATAGCAATTTATGTTACTATACCTGCGACATAGATATAATCACATTTTTTTGTTACGCAGCAACTTCCACAATGCATTTTATGAATTGGTCATCAGAAATCTATTAAAATTATCTATAAATATTTTCCAATGTTAGACGGATACATAAAGACTTTTGTCATACTTTCTAGCCTTTGGATTTCAAGTCATGAATTACATCATACAGTGATTTATCGAGTTGATTATAATTATATCATTGTTCCATCGCATTATTCCGTCATATCTTTTATGCAAAGCGTAATAAATTTGAATATAATATGGATGTAATATTGGTCATTATATTCCATACTCAATTTTAGGTCAAAATTGGATAAAATAGATCATTGTTGATCCAGGCAACGTTTTGTCACCAAAAAGACACATTCTGTAGACTGTATACGTATCATAAATTTGTTGACTCATGTTGTACTTGTGATCTGTGGAATCGCACGCATCTATTCGTACGCTTATATATTAGTTGGGGTCTTGACTGATTAAATTTTTTAGTTACCGGAGACAACATTATTCATTTTTTGTATTTGTGATGCAATGCAGATAAAATTCACTCTGACCTTTCAATATTATCGACAACTTGAAAAAAATGACCAGTCCAAAGTATGTGAATATTTGATGATACGATTGGTTTTATTCATATACTTTTAGGAGGAACCTGCAACTTTGTCCACCCTGAATGAAGGAGAGCTACGTGCTTTATTGGATGAAGCTATAACCTACAAGTGCCCTAAAGATCGTGAAGGGAAATCCAACCTTTTCAAGGTATCTTCAACACGATATATTTTACATTTATAATTTTTACCAGTATTGTTTGCCAAGCATTTGTTGAGAAATAATATAGAACTTCCATGTGTGATTATAGATCTGACTTCTATTATTAGAACATCATATTTATTTTTTTAGCAGTAATAATAAATGATTTCTGGATCATAAAGTATAGTTCATAGTCGTGTGAATTAAAGTGCCTTGCCAGATAGCAATAAAGTGTACGGTCATTATTTCATGTTCTACAAATAATATAGTAGACATGAAAATACCTCTGTCCTCCCATAAATGTAAGATTTGTCAGCTTAATTACCTACATGTTCTTCAACCTCGGCAAACACACAATTCCTTGATATGAAAGGCATATGTGAACCTGTGTTGAATTGTTTCATATGTATACAAAAATCATGTTCATCACGACATTCATAATGTTAAAAATAATTTTACCATTGAAAAATAGAAATTTCAACAAGTACCAGGTATATATACTATTCGATAAAATTGGAGATCTTGAATTTCCCTTCAATTTCATTGAGTAGTATGTCCTCCATCGAATTCTTTTTCATTACTTATTATTTTAATGTCCCATCAAATTCTAATATGCTACTCATCAATTTTGGACTACATTTGTTGAAATCCATACAACCACGTTCTTTAATAATCATCATTTTAATTCTGGACCAACATCAAACTACCCCCACCGTTGAGGCGAAACATTTTATTAGCCTGCATCTACCATGTCACTCAAATCTAGGGCACCTTCTGGATATTATTTTGGCTCAAGTTAGTTTTTGAATGAAAAACTTATTCCAGACTTAATTTAAAATCAAAGTTTATAGCTTAGGGCAAAACGATTTGTACATGATAATTAAAAGTAATTTTTTCAAGTAGTCCTGAATTGATGCTTAGGCAAAAGTGGCCAACGAAGTAAAATGATTTGTCTAACTTTATCAAAACAATTAATTGTTTCTGATGTAATCTCGAAAGCTGATCGTCTCAATTCTTTACATAATCTTATAATTTGTTAAAAGCAAACGCAGCCTGGTAAACTTTTTGTCCTTTATTATTAGGAACTTCTTCAAGAGGCAGAAGCCGATGAAACAGAAGAAGGCCGTCGAGCGGTAGCCAATTCCCGCTGTCTCCCTGGCTCTAACCGTCGAAGACATAAGCGAGATTCGGTGTCAGAGCGTCTTACGCACGGAGGGTCATTGCAAAATTTGGCCCAGCCAATCAGCTCTGAATTTGACAGTAGTTTCACGTATTTAACTTCTGGCTGCAGCCACATATACGGTGGGGGTAGAAGGAAGGGTAAAAAGCATACAGGTCCAAGCGTTTCTGCAAGACAAAGAGAAGGCGGATCCCTACCGTCGAATGTCAATGCATCCCATAGTTTAGCTTCGCTAGCTAATTTGGACCTACTGTTTGACAAAAAGGTAGCTGAAGTTTGCCCTTATCAGACATCTCTTACATTGTGTTGATATACTTTTTAGTTAAATTTTCATGCCGCATGTTATGAAATAGATTCACATCTTCTAGTATTCTCATTATTCGCCATAACATCATATTCATCTACAGTTTTTCATATTTCACCTCGGTATATGAAGAGGTAGATGATGGGACTCGAGCAGTCTTGAAAAATCTTTAGCAAAATGTTGGTTCTGCTATTAGGCAATGGTGTTATTATTTTATGAGTTTGCTTCGATATTATAATTTGCTGAAATGCTAGCTTTGGTATGGTCATGAAAACTTATTTTCTGTTTGTTAAAAAGGGTTTTTCTGAAGAAAGAGCTGCTTACGACTGGGCAAACAAAGAAAAGTCAAAATCGCTGGACAAACCTTCGTACAGTGGTTCAAAACGAGAAGAAAAGGACAAAGAAAAGAAAGAAAATAAAAGAGAAACTGAAGACCGAGTACAAACCGAGGGCGATAGAGAAAGTAAGGATAAAAAAGGGGGCAGAGGAAAGCAACTCACAAATGAGATGGTCGAATCGGATCCTCCTCCTCCAGAACCCAAACCAGACTATATGGTGATCGATCTTAGTGACGTCGAGGTTAGTGTTGAACCAGACAGCATCATCGGCTGGATAATCTGCCGATGAAAAGAAAAATAGTTAACTGCAATTTATTCACTCTGTTATCATTTGGACGCTTACTTGTTTTATCATATAGGGAGGGGGACTGGGGGAACACAATGTGGCAGGTGCAGGAGGTGGTGCGCAACGTCCTCATGCGATTGACACAGAAGATGACGAGGGGACAGAAATGAAAGTTATTGAACCTCGTCTACCAGTACAATTCAGAACTCATGCCACGCTTGATATTGCCCAGACTCCGGTCGATTCCAGTATCGAGTTTCCCATACGCGAACATAACGGAAAACAAGACAAGTCTAAAGTATCAGTCAATGGCACCGAAGCAACAAATGCCCGACAATTTCCCCCATTTAATACCATGAAATGCATTGTCGGTGGTCCTTCGGTTGGCGCTAATTCTCAACAGGGTAAAGTACCAGTACCAAATGTTTACTCTATGATGAATTGGTCATCAACAAGTCCAAATCTTGCAATGGGTGAGTAATTTTCCATCAAATATATTCAAGCATTTTTTGTATATTATTTCCCTACAATAGCAAAATACTCTGAATGGTAAATAGCGTAGAATATAAGCGATAACTGAATTCTGAAATTGAAGATCCCTCGATACCTTGGCATAAAAGTAGGTAAATCATTAGCTGTTTTATGTATCATGGAAAAAACCTTCCTAATCTTGCATGCCCTTTACAATCCATACCCTTTCGTGATACATTTATATTGTTACCATTAAAGTACAATTGATTGGTCCTTTGCTATAGATAATAATATTGACAAAAAAAATAATGCTTATATTCACGTTGAAAAAGTCAGTAGAAAACTATTAGTTGCTCTGAATGAACATTGCGTGCTGTATGCACAGAAACAGTGTCCAGGCTTGCGACTCATCACATTCCAGTTAAGGAATCATCCAGCTCTGGGGAGAAGAAGTCTTTAGATGAGAATGGAAATGCTGTACAAGGATATGGTAACGAGCGAAAAAAGTTACGCAGGAAGCACGCACAGGAACCAAACGTCATTGTATATAATGCTGAAAATGTAAAGGGCCACCGCAACGAAAAAGACATCGAAATCCTGATTAACTTCATCGAAAGCAAGGAATCTAAAGGCAAGAAAGGGAAGACCGGTAATACAGTCAGAGTAAAAACTAGCTCAGCAGTAAAACCACGAGCCAGGGAAAAAGATACTAAAAGAGAACAGCTACCAACCAAACTGCACAAATCAAACTCTCTGGAGGAAATCTCTAAGACTAAACTGGAAGATCTTACTGCAGAAAAGAGTATGAATTCTAGTGGAGCTAGCAGCATCTCGAGTCAACATGGTGAGCTAGTTTTCTTCAAAAAATCATCACGTTTGCTGGTTTTCATACCCTAATTATTTGCATAAATATCAACAGGTACTACCAGCATAGCCTTACGCCGAGCTAAACAGCGCAGCACTGGGGATACAACGGTCGATTGTCGCGGTGATCGGCGCTCTTGGGGTACAGAAGAAGGGCAGTCGATATATTGCAATGATACCGGCGATGATTATACGACTCGCCGAAATTCTACCAAAAAAATAAATCTGGAACCCGAACCTGAGCCAGATTTTTTCGTGGTAACTAAAAAAAAGAAAAGCAAGAAACAACGAAGGAGAAGTTCTAGTGGCGGAAGAGCACAAAATTTAACGACTTCCGGTTCATACCTACAAAGATCAAGAGGATTCACCAACGATTACAGGACACCCCTCTCGCCAGAACTTAGGAGGAAATCTGCCAGCAGTATGCCGCCGAGGTACTTTACCAATATATTATTGCAAGATCAATTTATCAATACCGATATACATGTATATATAAATACCTACCAATGAATCGTAGAAATGTCATCGTATTCATGATTTTCATTTTTCGTTTCAGCGACAAATCAGATAGCAGTGACCTGGACTCGGTTCATTCTCTTCCTATTACTTCGAACACAACCAAGCATAATCTCACCAAAAATCCTGCCTCGTCAAGTGGTACCCCGCAGGCCAGCTATGCAGACATTGCACGTACTGCTACAATAAATATTTCTGCCAACTCTGTTCTGAAGATAACAGAAATTGTACCAATGATGTTGAATGCTGCATGTTGGCCGAGCGTCCCTTCCAAGACGCCGTCCGAATCGGATAAGATACCTCAAGACTATTATCCAAGTCTGGACGAACTACAACACTCGGAGAGAAAAACAAGGCAGCATACATTTGCGCACTCAAATCATTTGAATAGTCTCAGTTCAAGTTTCGAAAAACCACCATCACCGACGTTATCCAAAATAAGGCCTTTGCCAGACAACAAAAAAGCCGAGGCCCACGAAGAAGCAATTAATAAAAAGATTCAAGTGATTAAGTATGTTCGAGATATTGAGAAAATGCATCAGCTAGCTCAAGAGACTAAAATCATGAATTTGAACAATTCAAATCCTAATCCTACTGAGACAGCACAGGGTAATCAAATTCCGCCAAAATCAAGCAACTCCATCGGTAATTATTGCTCTCCGGAAACAGATAATTTCGCTTTTCAAGAAACCGCTAGTCCGAAAGATTCGAATTTCAATACGAGAATCAATATCCCAAGACCAAGAAGAGCATATTTCCAAAGCGCTCCATATACTCAGTCCCAGCCGCAGTCGGAAGATTCAATAGAGCCTAAGAAATCTGCTGTTAATCAACAAGAGGATTCTAATCGGAAATCAGGAAATAGCCAAAACCCCACGCACCACGAAGAGAAGGACTTGAAGCGTCAAAGTAACCCTCCTATTATGTCTGCTGGTCAGCCAGAGGAGCCGGAAAACCCAAAACCAAAGGCTCCGAACAATCAAAAAATATCGATACAGAGTACGCCCGATCCGGACACTGTAAAGAGTAGCGTCAAGTCAGATAAACACTTGAAGTCAACGAAAGAACAGCACTCCAATCCGAAACAAGATTTGACGAAAGTGGGAAGCACGCAAAGTTCGAAATCAGAGACTCACGAAGATAATGTAGTAAGGAAGTCCAAACAAAACGCAACAAAATGTAGTAAAGATCAAACTCAAAAATCTGCAGAAAACCCGACATCGAACAAGAAAAACTCGTCAAGACCAGCTGTGATTCTGTTGGACGAAACTTCGTCCGACGTTTCTGGAAACAGTGAATCTCCCAGTGAATTGACCTTTGGATTCGAAATAAATGAACAACTTTTACTTTCCGATGATTCTGAAGAGACGCAAGCCGCGGGTTCAGTATTCTCACCGACGACTCCTCCACTCTTTGACAAACCTCCGCCAAACTTTGACAGACCACCACCGATGTTTGACAAACATTTGAGATACGACAAACCTCCACCAAACTTTCACGTTCATACCACGCACCCTCCTCTCCATCATCACCCTATGCATCATGTTATGGTTCCACCACTGCCATATTTGAGCTACGGTCCACCGCCAAGGTTCATATCTCCTCCTACCTATCTGCCACCACCGCCACCACCAGGAATAATGGATAAATATCATCATCAGCCAAAGGAAGATTTTTCAGCGCGATACGTGGCGCCGGAGGAGTATATGAACGTACAGAACTACAATCATGACAAAATCGTTACATTCGTAGGATTAGGTGAGTCACGTTACCTTTTTTTCTTATTTATAATACAGGTGTAACAAATCAACTTGTTTTCAACAGCAACACCTAAAGTCCTTCAAGGCAGTTTCTCGTACTTGTATTATTGATTGAAAACCGTCATTGGGCATAAAAGTTCAGTAGTTGACTGTTGAAATATTTATGTGGAAAATTTGTTATCCAGTTTAACTGTAAGGATTATATTGCATTCAGCGTTCATATTTTCGCTTTTCCCACAGCATGGGAAGACGTTATGCGGGAAATGCCTGTTACTGCATCAAGTGGTCGAGTACAGTACTACAGTGGGCAGTGAATTAAGTGAAAAATATAAAGAACTTAAATGATCAAATTTATTTGAAGATCATCAACGGTCGTATGAGAAGCTGTATAAGAAGATATGGTGACACTGCCCATTGCCAATGCAAGTCTAACTTCCCATACATAAATTATTAAACATAAACATTGTACTTGTACAGCTAACCGTTACGAAAAAACTAAAATGCTTTGGCGCAAAAGTGGTAACAATTAAATACTGATTTTGACAATGAATCAGTGAAGCCGGGAGGCGCAAATCGTGCCTAAGGAGATAGTCAAAAGTGTATATAGTCGTTTACAATTTAAAAGAAAAAGAAAATAATAATAAAACAAAAAACCGAAGGAATGACATCAGACTTCAAATATCTATCGCGTTACTGCCTATAGACTATGTATTAGTATCATAACCAGAATAGAGCAGCAGCAGCAATATATTAAGAGTTATTGAAAAACAAATTGGTATCGCTGAACCCGCTGTCACATAGATAAGAAACAATGAAAATCACGAAAGAAAAGTAATCGTACTTTGTGAATTTAGACTGGCTTGTATATAGTTTAAGAGTTATTTTAATTTTTTTAAATTAAAAGAAATAAACAAAAAAAAAAAAAAACTAAAAAAAAAAGTGATATTTAAATAATATCTACTCTATGTGCTTGGAACTGAACACTGAAGTGATTACAGCAACCACATAAAACTTTGGTATTGCAATAATATGGTATTCAAAACCTCGTAATTTGTTGACCGAAAATATTGCTCTCAATAATATTATGATGAGTAACGTTCGACTTCGATGATTACTTATAAAAGAGAAAAAACTCTCCGAAAAGTAAGCTTCGAAAAAAGTGCAAAATGTGACACGTAAAATATCATGACACTTCAATATCGTGGGACTAAAAAACGTGAATAACACCCCAATCATTTCTTTGATGACTAATAGGCGTTTAAGTAATGATGCGGTGAACGAAAAATATTTGTCACAACGGTAGTGGAACTTGGTCACCTCGTACGAACACGAAGTGGTCCTAATACATACAAGACTTTCTATCCTGGAATAGTCAGAACTGAAAATACAATACATACTACACAGTGTGAAGGAAGACACAGCCATATATTCACTGGTTCTCGAAAAACAGAAACGAAAAATCGCGTGCCAGGCAGAATTTGTATAAAATAATAATTAGTGCGTTGAAAGTTGGGACTAACAAACTGTTAGAGTTTGCGAAGTGAGAAAGGATGCTGTCAACAGTTTCTTCCAGCGGCGAAAACATGAATACATAATAATAATGATGATAATGATAATAATATTAATAAGAAGAAGAAGAAAAGTTGTTTTTGGACAATGAATCGAAGTTAGATGGGAAAATGTTGAACCGAGTGTTAAAGAGCGCTAAATTTTTACACAGACCCGCTTATTTACTAAATATTAAATAACTAATTATTGATTATTGGTAAAACGTAATTGATTAAAAAAAGAAAGAAATATTTGCTTGTGATGTATGAAAGATTGGATGTCTGGTAGCCCATGTAAGAATGTCACGATAGTGTAGACAGGTTGCTGTTTGAATATAATGCACACAGAACTTTAATGATCGAGTTGATATGAGAGAAATAAATTTATTTTACAATAGATCAATATGTAGTCCGATATACGACCTCAAAGATTAACATCATGTTCACTTACCGAACGGCACGAAATTCACCAACTGAAAAAAGAATCATATAGAAAAAGTAGTCAATTAATTTAATTCTCTAAATAAATTTGTTATAGCAAAAAATATACAAGACAGTGAACCCCTAGTATAATTTTCTGTCGATACCTTTTGTCGGCCCCCATACTCTTCATGGCGTAGTAATGGTGTCCAAAATTATGATGGCATATTCCGGTTTTACGACATCATCTCGTGCCTTTTTTTAATCTACAGCTTGATTGTTGTGTTTTAATAATAAATTCAATGATTCTATTTTGAACATTATTGTGAATTTTACAAAAATCAACTTATAAAACTTTTAGTGCCAATTTTCCGATCAGTGATATATTTATATATGGTATAAAATCTTGTACAGTATTTATAGTTCATTCAGCGCTAACTTTTAGTTCCTCATTGTTATTTTCTTTGTATGGGAGAAATTTCTTTTAAGGAACTCTTGAATGGATGTATAGAAATACAATTCCATGGCATTAATCTATTTTATATGTACTTGTCATTGCACGTATATACCTATATCTTAGTTTCAGATATAGATACATGTACGATAATTGCTGAAGGAAATTTCGACAACAAAAAAATACCTAATTCTATCCTGTGCTGGGTGAACAATTTAAATAATGAGATTTTTTGTCTCCATTTTTGTTGACATTGACATGATTTCGAGGAGAGCCGACAAATGCTTATTTATTTGATATTGCAGTTTTGATTTGATCCCTTTAACTTCGTCTAGAACCACTTTTGCAACTATTCATAAAAGAGAATTGTTTTGGGGTAATGTGCCGGTCAATTAATAATATTAAAATTAAAAATTTTCATTTATGTGACTATTTTAATTAAAATTAATGTGTCGAATGCTTAGAGCCGTAACAGTGTATAGCATTAAATGTAAAAATGTAAATAATTATAATTTTATATCTGTGATTTTAATTAAGAACTCTGACTACAAATTCAGTAGCTGCTAAAAATATGCCAATTTGGAACAAAGACCCCAAAAATATTTATTGTTTTCGAAAAATCAGATGAATAATTCTGTCGAACAATGCTTCACCATCAAATTTATTATACCTTGAAACAAAGAAGAAAAAAAACACGCAATTGATAGTGCTTCAGTTCATCATGAGTATGTATTAGTTATCGTTGCTCTGGTCATCGTTACAGCTCACTCTCCTTACTTTTATTTCAGAATGTTTCAGCAATATTCAAAGCGTAATAATGCATGCCACATCTTGTTTCATTGCCAATTGATTACAACTGACTTGTTCTGAAAAGTAATAACATTGCAAAGAAAAGATGATCTAAAGTGCCATATCAAGAGTCTTGCGTCAATAAATTTCTTGCAAGATCAGGATCAGAAATATGAAACGCTCAACTTTACACCTTTTACTTGCTCTTTTTTTAAATTTAAACTCTTGTGAATGAATAAAAAATAAATTTATTCATGAGTTAGACTGATGAAAATGAACTAACTCAACAATCAGACTATCTTCAATTATTTGAATTGAGTGAAAATTTCACTCAACATGAAACTTTTCGGATTCAACTGTCCAAATGAATACCAGCCCGTCATTTTTTTACTGTCTGTAATCTTCGTGCTTTGTACACAGATTAGTTAGTTTCATTTTTGATATCAGAATTTTGTCCGTGGAGTGCATCGCATCTCTGGTAGCAATTTTACAGCACCTGCTCACAACGCAACTAAAACTAAGAATTAAAGTTTAGTCATCGTTTGCGCCTCAGAATTCAGGAGTATAATTTTGATGAGTTATTACGTTGCAAAGTGGTTTGTATAATTTATTCAATCAGCAACCTGTTGGAATGAAGAGAAACAAAAAACAAATTTTGCATAGCGTCACTCTGAAAATGTTTCCCTAAAAATGAAGTTAAATGAAATATACACTACTTTAGATGGGTTCGCCTGGACGCATGATGATGTATTGTTCGTCTAGTATTAATAATAATTAATCATTATTAATTAATTAAAATCGATAATGTTTTGTTGTTCATTTTTTCTCAAAATCTCAAAAAACTGTATATGAGAAAAGAAATTCCTTGTTGTTGTTTTTGTTCTTGGCTTTTCCGACGGCACAAGAGTGGTACAAAGCTGGCGGTGTAGCCTTAGTTCAGAGGAAAAAAGTAAAGGGAAACAAATTATTTAATTGAGTTAATATTTCAAAGTTGTCACGTATCAGACTATCAGCTGTGAGATGTCCAAGATTTATTCTTGCTTAACTTTCATTGAACACATTCATTTATTTCAGCCATAATTTATCTGGCGAACGTTTGTCTTTGCAAATATCAATGTGCTAGTGACGGATAATAAGAGGCACAACCTGAGCTCTTTTACTAAGTCAATTTGGATATCCCTGTTCATTTCTTATTTCATCTCCGATTTTTTTATACTGTTTATTTCAGGTGTAACATCCATTATACAATAAAAATTTTGATTAGAATTTGATATTACTTCTGGTGTTCTTATAATCTGATATGTGTCAACTGTACAAAATAGATATATGCTTTGTCACCTCAAAATGCTAGACTCAGTCTCGGCCCGGTGCCGTAAGTCGGAAAAAATATATTATATAAATATATAGGATTGCAAGGAGTAGCGCATAAATACTTGAAAATAACTTGGACCGTGTATTTTGTAAAATGTGGCTGGCACCATCAGGATAGAACTTGGTAATACTTTGATACATCGCATCCAGAATGTAACCTGAAGCACTCACATACAAATAGTTTTAGATTTTCACACAAGTCGCGTAAAATTTTCATTTCCACGATGTAAATTAATCTAAATTTTCTTTTCGTTCGTCATTTATGTTACGGAAAAATTCATTGCACGTATAACGAGAGTTACAGTTGAAGTAATCTCAACTAGAAATATCCGATTATGAATTTTGTAGTAGACTTTTTTATATTTTTCTTTTTCTTTTTTATTTTTCTAAATTTTCGAGTCAAAGCTTACACCAATTTGTTATTCGTACAAATATGTTTTTCATTTAATGTACAAATAATGTAAATAATATCCATCCAATCACCCCCAACATGTCTGGATGTAACTTGCACAGGAATATCCCAAATATACGAGTGATCGGACCTGTAAATTCGTATCTCAGGTTTTACGTTATAATTCTAAATTGTATCTGATTTTAGTTTCACAATACTCACACGACAGCATTAAATTTCAAGGTTTATCAGGCTCTTCGTACAGCTGTATAGAAATGGTTCTATATTAACAAGAACTATTGATTTTTTAGAGCAATCTATCTTCCTGGGAACATATTTGAAGATGAATCAAACATTCTGTATACGCCAAAAATGCCAGCATCGGTTGTGTTAATACGGTCTGATGATCTCAGTGTAGCCTTGTATTACTGTACAATTTGTTATTGAGTATACAAGATTTCTGTACTGTATATAAATAGCTATTACTACAATTATTATTAATGGAATTGTCATGTGTCAGCAATATGTCAATCTATTTAATTATAATTTTATTATTAAAACAAAAACAAACAAAAAAGAAAAAGTAAAAAAAACATTAAAAATAACAACTACGAATTGTGAGTGTGAGTGTGTAAAAATGCGTGACAGGAGGCTGCGCCGCCTAGCTAAAAAGAAAAAGCAAAAAAAAATTAAAACAAAAAACAAAAAAAATAAAAATAAAAAAACGGAAAAAAAAGTTACAAAAAAGTAAAAAATACAAAAATAATAAAATACAAACAAAACGATTTTGTTGCCAAAGTCCCTCTACGGGTATCATATGTATATATGGTAAAGAGTAATACGTGACATATCTGATCTTGGATGATAGATCATCTTTAAGCTTGTTTGAAAAATTAACATGCTCCAGAAGATGTAGTTTCATTAACTGCAGATTGCTTTTAATATAAATAAGCAAGAGTATTGCTTTATCTATTCTACTCCGCATTTGGCACAGGGATATACAGAACTGTTACGTATTACTTTTTCTGATATTTATAATCAATAAAATATTATTGGTATGGGTAACGGTCATTTCGAGTCAGTTTTTAATGGTCAACAGCAAAATATCGGTAGGTGTTTATTCTACAAACAAATACAGTTGTTACGAAGGGTCACATGGTTTACAAACGGATATCCTATCTATTTTACCGAGCAGAGTATTTCTTAGCCGGTGTATATCAAATTTTCTTTAGAACAAATAAATAATTTGTTTAGCACAAGAGCAGGCTCCATGCTATTCAAGTAGTAATTTTAATAGCCATTCGTCCAGCCCTTTGTTCATACAAAACCGATTCAGCAAGTTCTAGTTCTGAGCTGTGAAATTCAATTTATGTTAACATTTGTAATGCCAAAATATGAGTTTCTAGTTCATTATTGAAAAATGATTTCATCCATTTCCTCAAGTAAGACATAAGTCAGTTTTGCAGGGAAGTTTATGTGATCTACCGATCAGAATGTGCAGTGATTTATTTTTCCCTCTCGTGCCGCTTGATCAATAAATGAAATTGACGAACAAATGACTAATATGCATACAGAATATATGATGCCCTGACCGTCACTACTTTGTTACTAATATATCTAAACCTCAGATTCAAAGTAAGCTTATGAATACAAAAAACAAGAAAAAGAAAAAAAAATCATTACCAAGAAGTTATAAAAAATGTAATACTGCAAGAACACATGTCCTCCTGTATGTATAAAAAAAAGAAAACGAAAAAAAAACTAAATAATGATAAGTCGCCATTTTACCTTTATGCTGTTCTATCGCATCCGTCATACAGGTTTTGTGTAAGGTAATATGGGATACTGTGATATGTTGTTATTCATTTTTTTGTATGTGTTCAAATAAAGTCTTTTCACACCTTATGCTATGTTGATGATGTCATAACGATAAACTAGGGTGAATATATATTTGGTTTAATAATTGGATAATCATTATCAATGTAAAATTGAAAAGTGAAAACAAAAAGAGATATACTTCCATCTGGCAATAATGGTACATGCGCTAGAACACGTTTCTATTTCCTATAATTTCAATGACTGCATATAAGCTCGTTCGTAATGAACGAACACTTATATTGGTTACGCTGATATACTCGAATTCTTTAACATCGTTTACGTAATTCACAAAGATGTTTGGAAATAATTTACATTCCTCCTTCCTTTCTGTATGAATTAATTTTATTTCTTCAACTAAATATTGAGTGAAAAAAATAATAATATTAATAATAATAATGATTCTAAAATGAATTCTCTTATTTTCGTTAAGATATACTATTTGCGATCGATATCATTGTGTGGTTTAATGATACAGTAGCAAAAAGGTACAAATGGTGATAATCCGAAATAAACACGAAAATACAATACGAACTGCGTTTATACTGTGCTACTTTAAATCTGCTTGAAACTATATTGATGTGCAACGCAAAGAAAGAAAAAAAAAATAATAAGTGTCGAATACCAAAGATTGTAATAATTGTGTATACAAAAGAGAGTGAATGAAAAGTAGGCGAAGAAAATTGTATGGATAAAAAACAAAAAATATCGAAAACGCAGTTCAATGTTCGCTGCTTAAAGATAGACCTCATTCGAGTACGTCATTTAACATTTCATTTGGATTCAAAGAACGTTATTGAAACATTTGTGATATTAAGCCTGCATGCGCGAGGAAATATAATTGACTGTAACAATACTGCTTTTTGCATAATCTGAAAGCTTTTTCAACTTAAAATACGAAAATAAAAATGTTAATTTATTAATAGAAAGAATGAAGAAAGGAGGAACAAATGGTGATAGGTGGCTGATCGGTAATTTTAATAGCAGATGTCACCAACCAAGCTTGTAAGAAGGCTTATTTTGCTCAAGTCATTGATTTGCTATTATGATTGTTTTTTTTTACGCTTTATTAACAAGCTTTTTATTTGTGATGTGTTATTTACTTATGGATCTAATGATATGTAAGTCTAGACCTGGGTTTCACATCAAATACTAGATCCCATTGGCAGACGATTAATTTTTCTAATGTCATCTGCTGCAGACGGATGTATAACACAATTCTTTCAAATTATATATATATAATAAATGTATAAAATTATATATATATAATATGGTATAAACGCAGTTAGCATACTCCCAAAACCTGTTATGCCCAGTCAAGCAATATTTTAGGATTGCTTCTTTGTTTTTGTAAAATAGAGACAATAAAGGAAACAATTAAAAAAATATAATCAATATTAGTCATCTTACTCTAGATTTAAGTATGCATAGGAGTTAAATAATCACGGTTGATTAGACGCGTCGTTTACTGAAGAATATTAGACGTCAATTGTGCCCGCGGTTGAGCTTTTGAAAACCAGCGCTCGCGCAGACCGGAGGATCATGGGTACGATTGCATTACCAATTTCAATATGGCCGCATCCATGCGATGCAACTGGGTGCAACCAGGATGCAATAGATATGCCAATTAGACGCGAAAATAGTTCATTATCTATTAACAATCGGCCACTCCTTTGTGAATTGTAACATTTTTATATAAAATCACGTAATCATGGGAGATAAGAGGCGGCACGGACTCTCGGTAAGTCTGACAATCAGCGTTATATGATACGATTTACTACAACCTGACTTTTCATCATTGTCAGTGGACGCCGTATTATTTGGATACAACGTCTCCCTTCATTATTACAAATTCGTTAGGGGTGTCGTGCAAATTTCACTAAACAGATGATGATTTATCGATTTTTTACTCTCTTGATCTAAAGTTGACTCATACCATTGAGGGTTAATTCTTAACCTCAAATAATTGGGTCCAATGCACTTACTTTCCAATTGTGTTATTTCTTTAGACACTAATTTATGATAGCTTCGATCAATATGAACCAACTACGCATTGCTTAGTCTGAATCCTCCGAGAGCAGATTTTGGATTGTGTGATTACCTCGAGTAGATCGACAAACCTTATATACAAAAATGACTTTCATGAAAATTGTTCTTCCTCCACAGAAAGAAGAGATTGCGAAGCAATTCATGTTACCAGAAAGGAAAAGTAAAATAGCAACCTTATTGAAACAGGATGGTCAAGCTTATTGCATTTGCCGTAGCTCTGATAGCTCTCGTTTTATGATGTGAGTTCATTCGATTGGTTCATGAGAATGAAACTCCAAATAATTATCTGTATTGTCTTGACAATTAATTGAATTATATTTAACAATTTTTAATAGTGGGTGCGATGCGTGTGAGGAATGGTATCACGGAGACTGCATAAATATCACAGAAAAGGAAGCTAAACACATCAAGCAATTCTTCTGTGTTGTGAGTATAACAAATTCCAATCAATATCTTCCCATCATATTCCAAATTAATTTTCAATTTCAATCGATCAGTTATCAAAACTTACAATGAACATGAAAAAAATAGGTTTCTATTATATTTTTTTAATCCATCTATGATGCATATTTTCTAGCGATGCAAGGAAGAAGATCCCACACTTATCACACGGTATAAACCTCGAAAATCTGATCAAGATCAAGATCGTAAATACAAAAAATATAAAGAAAAAGAAAGATCTATACGTTATGAATATGATGCTCCCTGGGATCCCGCTGTTGTGAAAAAATCCTCTAAACGCTGCGGTGAATGTTCAGGCTGCCTGCGCTCAGAAAATTGTGGAAAATGTGACGCCTGTAGACATTTGAAAAAATTTGGTCCTTCCATCAGACTGAAACTGAGATGTATCCAAAGAACGTGCAGGGTGTTGGGCGCACCCCCTAAGCCTTTAAAGGGTTATAACAAAGGTTCAAAACCTGGGAGAAAACGGAAAAGAGATTCTAGTAACGAAAGAGCCGAACACCTAGAACAACCTAGACAATGTTACGGTCCTGCATGCGCCAAACAGTCTCGAACTGGTAGCAAATATTGTTCAGACGAATGTGGGATGAAATTGGCAACGAATAGAATATATCAGGTATTGCCACAAAGAATTCAGGAGTGGTCTTTGACATCTTGTGTAGCCGAGCAAAATAATAGACGAGCTTTAGAAATGGTTAGAAAACAGCAGAACGATGTAAGAAGAATTCTACAGGAATTAGATAAACGACACCTGGAACTCGATAGAATTTTGGAAAGGGCTAAGCAAGCTAGTATTGATCCAAAAACTGAGGTAGATGATTTGGATGACACTGAAATGAGCATGTACTGCATCACATGTGGACACGAAATTCATTCGCGAACCGCCATTAAACATATGGAAAAATGTTTCAACAAGGTAATCCCATTGGATTTGAAACGAAATTGTAAACGCGTACTAATTCACTTTGTGTTTCGATCAATGCCCTGATGATGAGTATTTTTTTTCCAGTACGAATCGCAAGCCTCCTTTGGATCAATTTTCAAGACACGCATCGAGGGACAAGTGATGTTCTGTGACTTTTACAATCCTGTGAATCGAACCTACTGTAAAAGACTGCGTGTTTTATGCCCCGAGCACTGCAAGGACCCTAAAATAAGCGAAGCTGAAGTGTGTGGTTGCCCCTTGGTGACGAATGTGTTTGATACAACTGGTGAATTTTGTCGGGCTCCAAAAAAAAGTTGCCTGAAACATTACGTTTGGGAAAAATTGAGACGTGCTGAAATCGATATGGAACGTGTGAGGCAGTGGTTAAAAATAGATGAACTTGTAGAACAAGAAAGACAAATAAGATCAAATATGGCAACTCGTGCTGGCGTTTTAGCTCTGATGCTCCATTCAACTTACAATCATGAATTGATGGAACAAATGACCCAGGAGCAGAGTAGGGAACAAATGCAGGCAATGGAGGAAGAGTTGCAGCGGAGGTATAATACTCAATTCCAAAAGCAAACTAGTAAGAATTAGATAGACTTCAGTGATTTTCCTTAGATTAAATAAGTACCTAAGCCGTATTCGGATCCATATAGATATTGTAAGTTCTTACTGCCTGATTATAAAATTGTTATTCAATAAATTGTTCAAAAAAACTACTAATCTTGTCTTCACCGCCCATTCCTTTTTTGTTGATTGACCTATTCTTAAAACAGTGATGGTACCTTTCTATTTTTCATGGAGAACAATTTGTCACAGCATTGGAAAACTTGCTAAAGAATGGCAACTTGATTATGTTGGATTTTGCTACCCAATAAATGAAAAACTTATAGCCTGTTTGCGAATCAGAAGATATTTTCAGGGACTCAGACTCTGGAACGAATATTAACTTCCTTTAGGGGTAGATAATTTTAAATCCGGATTCGGATTGAGGCGCAGCTTTCGGTTCAGTTTCCGGGAGGGATCTCATGCGGATAATAGATAATGATGTAATTACGTTATTCTTAGTTGTTGCGAAGGGCATAAAATTTCGGAAGAATGTGTCGATGCATTTTTTGAGCTAAAAGTCGTCGTGGACTAGTTGACGCTTTACCAATGCAACCGTATCGCGTTGCACATGAATGGACCCGACTCTGAATTGCAATTAAATATTTAAGCTGGGATATTGATTATTCGCAAGAATGATTACAAAGTGAGAGAAAAATCTGCACGAGCTCAACGCTGTTATTCGAAAAATAGCGATCATTTGGTAAAGATCGAAAAAAAAAATTGGTTTTCCAAATTGCATGATCGCGGATGTGAAAGCCCGTACGGATGCGCCGCGTTCTACTTGTCTCGGTCAGTCGATGGGTATCGTTCTAGTGTGCGTAATGTTCACTAGAGCAGTGTCAATCAAACAATCAACATTCCCACAAGTTAAACGTAAAGAAATAAGCGAAATATTGCTCGAGTGGAAGTTGTTGTATCTAAAGTAGCATCGGAGCTAAAAATCCGCACGTCCCCGCGGTGTTTGTGGTCAGCAGTCAGTCTTTGACGTGAATTCCGTTCGTCTATTTTCACGGTCATCCATCTTGTCTTGTGCCACGCCAATCATACCAAAAACCTACGGGCTTCCCTAACCCTCAACTTCAACGTCAATTCGGGTGGGGAAAATTGATAGAATTCATCAGGCTGCTCGATAAAACATGGATGTAAATGCTGCAACAGAAGAAGTTTCCTTTCAACTTGGGGAAATGTTCGACAGCTACGAAGAGCTAGAACAAAAATTAGAGCTATTTTCTAGGCGCAGTCTGGTGCATTATTGGAGAAGGGACAGCAGAACGGTCAGCGGCGCGCATATGAAAACAGCGAGACCGATTAGCGAACGGCTACGCTATTATTCCGTCAAATACGCCTGTATTTACGGCGGCCAAAAGTTCCTCCCACGGGGAGCTGGTCGCCGACAATCTCAGTTAGTTTTCATCCGTCAAATTTTTTCTTTTATTCTATCTGTTCGAAATTAGTCGTACACCACCCTACCCCACACGATTTTCTGTACTACGTACTTCTGATAATGATGCTTGATCCACAACCATAAATTAAAATTCCATTTTCGAGAGAGCACAAATTTCATGATATAAAAATATAACATCTTGTTGGGTCCGGTAGAGTCCTATCTCTCTACCAAACACTGCTACGCTCCGATCAAATGGTTTTCCTTTCTTGCTATTTTGTGAAACTTATCATCGGAGTCTTAATACGTTTTGAAAATGATACCATGCGTGCAACGCTTTAACATATTGTATTTTCCAAAGGTCGATAAGAACAAACTGTCCTGCGCATATTATGCTTAGAGCATCAAAGGATGGGACGAAACTAGAGGTGACGAGTGTCAATAACGAACACAATCATGAAATTTCAGAGGTAATCTATGCGTCACATTTTGAGTTGCAAGGACTAGAAAAAATCCTACTACTTGTTAACAATATCTATAAATCCCTGTATTTTTTTGAATTGTAACAGGAACTTTTTAAGAACTTGCCACAAGAAAGAAAACTTTGTGGGGAAATAAAACAGGAAGTCCAAGACCTGATGCAGCTGCATATTGATCGCAAGAGACTTAAGGAATATGTACGGATACGCACAAATAAAGTATTGCGATCCAAAGATCTATTCAATATTGCTGCAGCCAACAAGCAGAAGAGGGAAATTACTCCGGAAAGAGCTTACCAATTGTTTAAAAAAATTCACGAAATTGAAAAACTGCAAGGTTGCGACAACAGCTCTAAACGATATTCTGAATCCGAAGAAGAGATAACGCATAGTATTAAAAAGATTAAGCATGAACACGAATCACCCTGGGGTCAAGATGTAAGGCTCTGAAAAGTCAGAGGATTTTGACATAAACTTTTAAATTTCCAAAATTCCAAACAAGGATAGAAAGCAGGCTATTTGGGACATATCCACATTTCTGTACTCACGATTAGATCCATCGACTTAAGTTTCTAATCTTCTTTATCAAACAGGGCCTGGTGGATTTAGATGCGAGTGAAGGTAACGAAGGGGAAGGGGACTGCTATGCAGCTCAGTTGACGCAAGAGGAGGTCGTTAATGATATAGATGTACCCAAAGACCAGCTGCTAACAGCTAATAATGATGGGGAGATTGTGACTGCTGACGGAGAAATAGTTGGAGAACTTGTAATGGAAGATGGAGATCCATCTGTAATTGTTGAATCAATCGTTAATGCAGATGGTTCAGTATTTGTTGACGAAAGAGAATTCAACAGCTATTGTAATAATCATCTATCACATCATGATGTCGACGACAGTGAATCGTCCACGCCGCAAGGTAAACTTCTGTAAATTTCACTGAAAATTTTCCAAAACCTGTTCTTTTTCTGCTTTATTAAAGGCAAGCTTGATTTAGCATTCCGCGAAAAGAAGATAGCACAATTCACATTACTGACACCTACGTTCTCATAACTAACATGTTCATAACTTTGCATTTCAGTACTAGATATCTCTTCGGTGAGTCAATCATCTGATATCAACAGAATAAGCAAACTGAATTGTACATCTCCGAACCAATCACAGCAGCATAGACCGTTATCCCCAAGATCTCAGTTGACGTCAAAATCAACCGGAACTCTGAACGATTCCGACTCTAGGATCTGGATTATGAAAGAAGCTGCAGTAGCGGACACAGAAGCGGACAGTAGCCCTGAGAGTGAACCAAACGTTTCAAAATCTACAAAATTACATAAGGATGAAATTAACGCTGCAGATGTCATCTTGTCAGAAGAAGCCAGTCATCAGCTTTTGCAAGAACAGTTGGCAGTTTTAAGAGCTGAAAGAGGTAAATTGTTCCATGAAACGGAAATGCTCAAGCTGAAAAAGGACAAATTGAAAGTTCAGATGAATTGCTATTCCAATGAAATCAGAAAACAGGAAATGGAAAAAGAGAAGCTCAGGCTTGAAATTAAATTGCTGCAATCTAAAGTCATGGAGGATGCAAATGACGTATCACACTACATTTTTGTGCCTTAAGTTCACGTACAAAACAGTGATAAAGGCATTATTTAGACATCATAATGTCAATCGAATCAGTTTTGCAATGGAACCTTGACGGTTTGTTTAAACGTTCACACGTGCCTGTGGATTTTGGAGTAATAATTGAAATTCTCCTATCAGATTCAGCTATTACGTTCAATTTGGGATCTTTATCCATCGCCATTCTTATTATTTCATTTTTAAAAGTAGCTGAATGATAACAAATCGGAACATAATTTAATACGATCCTTAGGAGGATTTAATTATCTCCAACAACCTAGTTTCATTTATGGGGTGTGAATTATAGTTAATTATCGTAATAATATAAATTTAGATTTTATACAAACGTAATAGGTATAATATAAGGCAATATGTGATTTTCGAATAAGTAAATTTATTTTATGCTATACAGTTTGTCTATTTGGTGTGAAATATTTTTCATCATTAACAAAAAGAGCTGCTGTTTTTTAATGCATGCTCACATATTAAACTCTTTATTCAATGTCGCAGCGGGCGTACTGAAGAAGTAGACAAACTGTAGTTATGTGTGATAACTAATAAAAGATATTAATTTAATAAATTATTTTTAAAAAATTCTGCATTTTCTGAGAAGTAGTTGAATTCGAGAATAGTGACAGGAGTACAACAGATTTCTCATCGACACGACCAAAGAAGTCAGAATGACAATCTTATTTTCTGATTTGTACGGTTTATTTAATTAGATTTAAAAGTATATAATTCATACGTTATCCAGTCAGCTATCAATATGGTACTGATCAGAGAGAGCCTTTATTTCTTGAGAAATAATAACGTTATCCTCGATAAGCACACTCAATGGTGTTCCACCTTTATCCAAGCATTTGGGAGTGGTCGTCGTTGCGATTGCCTTCTTGGATTTAAATACCTAAGTCATAATGACAAAGAAAATTATGTGCCCTCAATTTGTAAAAACTTAAATCTAACAGCAATTGAAGGTCTCTCAGAATCTGTTGAAACAACGCGAAAGAATGTAGAAAGCATTCTCACCTGGGCAACAAAACTCAAATCATTATTCAAGTTATGAATGGTTTCGTCGATGTTTACTGTTTCATCAGCTGGGCAATCAGACAACTTAGAATTCTGGGAAAAATCATTTGAATTAAAAGCTGCGCTAAACGCCTCTGCCACCGAGGTTAATGATTGTGTTTGTCCATCTTCTATTACTGCCTTGTGACTCGGATCAACCTTGTTCTGGGAACGAAATGAGAGGCAATGAAAGATTAACTTAGTTTGATTTGGATGAATTGAAAAAATTATCGAATGACGCACTGCACAGTTTTGGACCAATGCTTCGACCGGTAGAGGTTCAATTCTAGGGAGATCACTGTCTGACGACACAGAGGTTTGCTTTGCTATAGTTTGCTCAAGTTCATCTAGGTACTTTTTAGCTGCAGATCCAGTTGGCTCCATGCTTACCTTACATGACGTTGGTATGATATTGATGGACTCAACTAGGTGCTTCTGAAATATTTCATGAGTAAATATTAATGGATTTTGGCATCCCTCATGGATTCATCACTATCATAAAAAAAACGGGCAACTTACATCTAACACCTCATAAATAGATAAATCGTCAATGGGTACAGATTCCGAACTGTCCAAACTCTGCGTAAACAACAATAACTTTTTCAACAATGGTAACTGTCGTTTGAGAGGACCAACCCCCTGAAATAATATAATGTTGAGAATCCCAAATGAACTAATGAACTTGCATTTACGCATTCTTTTCACCACCTACCAACAGTGTATTCTCGTCAATGCATAATCCTATTTGGGAGTAACATTTCACTACTTCTTCTGTAAATGCAATTACAATCATCATGTAAAACATAAAAATTTTGCCAGGTACCACAGGTGGAAATTGTCATTTTTAATTGATCAACCAACCTGTCAAGGCTTTTCCTTCAAACTTCTCAAGATGGGAGGAAAGTTTTGTGGATGCTTGAGACAAAAGCCATATCAACAAACTGATTCGATTCTGACCTGTGAGCAAAACCCTTGCTATATCTTGCTTCTCAATCTTTGCTGTTTCAGGATAACGGAGAGTAACAAGTGCATCGTATAACTCCTCTAGTATAACGTCCATTCTGATAACTGTAACAAAATTTTAGTAGTAGTGGAAAAAACTTGGATTTTGACAATATATTACAAGATTTGTTTTGGCTAACCAAAGGACACACTATACGCAATCAGCTGGGGAAAACATGTTTGCAATGAATTGCTTCATTTAGTAGATTGCGAAAGCTCAGATATCGAAATCAAATTCGTTGTAACGTTCTTGAATACTGAGTACGCAAAATATCCCTGCTAACATATACCGCTATAATATTTAGCACCGAAATTAGGTGAAGATATTGCTTGACAGTTTGACAATGGTTTGACTTACCGGTTCAAAACTGTTTTCCCTCGACCAAGCAACGGTACTCGACGTTCCAAAACACATATCTTCGGTGCCTGAGACAACGCCTGGGGCAGCGTCGTAAAATTGTTAGACACTGACCCATTCCGCGATATTGAACCTGATTTTTGAAACTTCGTTATTTGGTGACAACGATTATTGCAACTAAAAAAATGCATGGCTAAGCAAAATGAATCAAACCGGTCAATCAGCAGGAAAAAGTAACTGGAACAAAAACAACGCTGTGTCATGATTGCTCACCTGAGTTTATTTCTACCACGGAGGAATAGTTTCTACATTCTTACATACGGTGCACGTTAGACTACGCAGGATTTTGACGGCGATCGTTTCTCTCTCGCGCTCTTGTCAACTTTACTTCTTTTCGCTTTATCTATCACGGAGCTTTTAAAGCATCCGACAACCAGGATACCGTGGTGGGGGATGGTGGTTTTATTGAACACCATACACCGCTGCGTCAGTTCCATTGGAAGGTGCAGATGATGTCATTGACGTTAAAACCCAGAAGATTTTTAATATGAACCACGAATTTTTCCGTCAATCGAATGACTGCCGCGGCCAATAATAATATGAATTACCAATTTAAGTAACGGACAGTGCATATCGTTTGGAAAAGTTGCTCAATATCAATACGTGTAATTCTTCCGTCATTAAAGAACAGGGGATCATTTGTAGAACATCCACTCTGAAATTCAAAGAAGTAAAGTGAATCATCTGATTAAAATTAATTAAATAATAACCGTAAGTCCGAGACGACTGATTGTGAGATGCAAACGCGAGGCCAATAGAGATCATTCCTCCATTATTATAAGGTAAATTTCACAAATTAATGTTTGTGCGGCATTTATTTATAGACTATACCGAATTAGAATATCAGCTACCAAATCTCAGCTTTTCTGCAATCGAGTTGATAATATTCCAATCATTATCAATAACATAATATTTGCTTATATCGATTGTGCAGTTGCTCTCTTATCAGAGAGCTAAATATGAGCTTGGTAATTGATTGTCTCTTCACCTCTATTTATCATTGTGTTTGTGTTTGAACTTTGACTTACATTCTTTCTTCTCTTTCTTGAGGAGAGCAGAGTGTAGCTTATTGAAAATTATTGGTGTAAACCATTCATGGCTGTTATAGCTGCTACAGGAAAAAAACATACGTTCTTAATTACACCTGTCATTAGTTCAAGAACATCTTATTCTCTGGTATCGAACCTTTTTCATCGGTACATAAGTTCATTGACATAGGTTAGTGGGTGTAACCTTCACTAATTCCTTCGTTAAAAGAATTGTTGACATAACCGACTTGATTAAATATCTTTAGTATTGTTTGTTGCGTAATGTTATAAAAGTATAACAGCTGCGCTTTGGCACAATTTCATCAGCAGAACATCTATTATCACGACTCCTTATCTTGTGACTTATCGGCACTTCTGGTCCAAATAATATCAACAAATTTGACTTTCCTGCTCAAAGAGACCTTTATTATTCATGGAGGAAACATGAATAATGACTGCAAATAATATAATGACATCTTTGTGGACGGAAGTGTTAATTAAATATTGTCGTGTTACAACTGCATATTGTTTGACTGTTCTAGAGATATGATCAATTTTCTTCACACGACAACATATGTCAGTATCTTGATTTCCGTGATTTTTAAACAAATTTTAGGAGTGATTAGAATATCTCACAAAGAATCAATATCAAAATGCTGACGATGAGTCAACTATCTTCCCTACTGCCAGACGATCGACCTATTAGTTCGATCGCCGTTGTTGAAGACGTTGAAAAATGTCCGCCAAATTTTTCTGTGGTGAGTCTTATAAATGACAAATAAGTTATATCCGTATCTCCATAATTTTCATTGTTTGTCAAATATTACTATTGCTATTGATAGGTATTTGAATATAATAAGATTGCACTTGATTATCTTCATATTGAGCAATGGAGTATTTTGCAGGTATCTCGAACTTATGATCAGGACTCTGATGCAGATTTATGGAGAGAGAGTGGTCTGTTTATTAAAAAAAAGGGCCGATATATCTGCCTGTCTAAGACTGAAGGTTTAGCTGACTGCGTGGTAGAAGATATTGTTGTTATTAATGAAAGAGAACTGCCACCTGAAGGCTATTCTATGATAGCTCGCACAATTGATTCGGGTGAGAATCTTACAAAGCTTTCTTTCTTAAAGGGTAAAATATATACTAATCCATTCTTCTTGGGCTGCAGAACAAAAAGCTTGGCGGAAAAGGCAATTATGCTATAAAGTGAGGCACAAAGATTTGTGTACAGTGGCTGTGACAGATATTATTATATGTAGTCGTATTAAGAAAGCCCCAACAGGATTTACTTATGCTGGGTGAGTAGTTCACTTAAATTCCCATACTTGCATTTTGACTTTGATGCGATCTTCTTGGGATGATGTAAATAAAATTTGGCAATACCTGTATATCTAGATTCCTATTGGAGAAAGGTTTTAAGTATAAAATGACTTTGTTTCAGGGAAGTTAATGGAGTAACAGTATGCTACAAAACGAGTCAAATTTCAAACAACAATTCTAGTTCGTCCCAGCCTTACGCCAATATCAAGTGGGTTCATAGTTTACCTGATCCATATTTGCTATTGATTTGTCGATCAACTAGTTCTACTGAAAAATTTTGATTTCCAGTTCATTTCAAAATGTGTCTCCAAATCCGTCGGCAGGGGTTCCTCACAGACCAGCACCAGAGAGACCTCCAAAGCCAAAATTCTCACCCAAACCTCCAAATGGTGCGATTTATCCTCAGATAAAATCCAATCCAGAGGAAGGTGGGGACTTGGATTATGAGGTCCTTAGTCCCAGTGCAGGAAAAATTAAGCCAACAAGGCCCGCCCCACGTCCTCCTGTAACTTCTTCTCTTGGCAACTCTATATATGCAACTATGTCTGGGACCTCTGACCTCGACGGGGTGCCTTTCATCCTCAATTCTCTCCTCAGCAGAGATATGATTCCTGCCATTGTAAGTAAACAGAATTTTTGCATTCAAATCGATATGAAAAAATTTTTATACAGTTACCACGTTCTTCATTTTTCATTTCGTGCTCACAGAATGATCTCCCTGTAATGAAGGTGCGGACCCAAAAGGATTTGGACAAAGAGGTGAGTCTATTTCTACTGTTTGTCAGAACGGAACTGTTCACAAAGATTTTCCTCATAATTTTATTGAAATTGTTTCAGTACTATTACGATTTTCGAGTTGAACGGCAAACATAGGGAAGAAAAGAATCAAAACATTGCAATTTCGACTTGAATTATAAATATCAAATTTATAATACCGATATAGCCCTAGTGACGAGTAATAGAGTGCCTGAATGAGTGATTTTTACTAACACTATAAACAGAAATTATTTAATTATCAAACCTTAGAGTATTAATTATTAAGTTAAATACAAATTAGGCGGCATACATGTTGTGTAACGGATAAATTTGTGTCCCTGGAAATCGTAACTCTTCCCAAATGTATCACACTCTACATTTTGATACCAGTGATGATTAGTGTTGTATTTTTATAGTTCGTAGAGCTACATGATAGTTGTATCATAAATCATAGTTGTTTATCAAATATTCAATATTATATTCATATACTCGTAATAATTATTCGGCGAAGACATTTTCCAATAAAGTCATTTTACTTTTAAACAATACGCATTCTAATCAATTAATACATACCTTTCAGTAGAGATAAACTTCTATACTTATGTTAGACAGACTCGTCCTGCAATAAAGTTACTAATTGCAACTGAGGAAGCTGGGATGATTTTTATACACCGTAAACGGGACTTAATAAAATTAAAGTTTTATTTGAAAAATTGAGTCATACATAGATGCGAAAACAATGGTAGTACGTAATAGCACCGATCGATTGAATGTAAATAAAATTGTGAATGAGATAATGCGAACAACCTTTAATATCTCAAGTGCGAAAATAATATGATTCATTAATATCAATGATAATTTAGTCCGAATTTTAGGTGGTTAGTCGATTATCGATAAATTTGAAAAGTGTTATTTATTCCAATACGAGCATTAGAAGAATTCTATACAAAATATTTTCTATTGTTGTGTATTTTGAGGGGATACGAACTTTTGGTTTCATTTTTTATACCTGCAGTTTTCAACCGCTTGATATACGTTAGAAATATTGTGATGATTAATTTTATATATTACAAACGTGGCGTTCTGTGATTCGTAGACTAATTGTAAGATTTTTTGTATCTGAGGATAGAGAACGTGATTAACAAAATCACAACGTTCCTTCAATTACCTTGGCAAAGTTGATTATAATATATTTTCAACAATGCTACACGCTTGTCTCCACTCCTCATTGATTTGGCACATGTAGTTAATTAACCCAGTCACCGCCGGTATTTTTTCTAAATATCATACTAGAGTTATCATTATGTAACAGTGAAAGATCAGAGTATCGTAATTTGTCCATTGATCATTGAGCTTTGGAACCTCACACGGTCGTTGGTATTGGAATAATGCATGATTCAGAAATTATGAGAACTTTTTTTTATCGAATTTCTCATCACGGCTTTTTCAATTTTCCGAGTGACGACTATAGGATGAAATAAGAAGAACAAATCCTCGACTTTTTCCAGACTCTACAATCTCAATTTGACTCGGTCAAAGTCATGAGGCATAATTCAGGTTTTATAAAAATACAAATTGAATCATCAAATCAACTAGAAGAAATTGCCAAAGGTCTGAAACTTTATACCAACATAGATAAAACCCAAGACAAATGACACGTACGTTTCACCATTTCTAACATAAAAAACAGCAGCACGTGAGATAAAATTACAACAACTACGTGTACATTAGCGATGCGCAATCACTCATGACTCCATCAGGTTTCATACGATCGTCGATTCGTTATATCTTGAATTGGCTTAAAGCACTGTATGAATCACGGTATCGATATCATAAATATTTACAAATTCTGATAGAAAACGTTGCACATCTATTATATTCGGTAGTTACAACGTGGCTTACCTGGTTCCACGTCAATTAAATAGTACTGAATTGCCTACTCCTGATGTATACCCTAAGGATAAGCGTATTTTATTTATCATTTCAGTAGATTTATCTGCAGCACTCACAATCAAATAATCGCTGGCAAACCAACCATCTTGATTATTGGTTTGATGTTTTACCCTATAGAAATAAACAATTATTATACCAAGCTCGAGAGAAAGTCGAATTATTGATTAATTATAGTATAGTATACGATATACTTTCTAGAATTATTTTCAACTTCTATGATATACATATACTATATATGTATAAGTAATATCAAGAGCTGACCAAGATAACAGGAATAAATTGTTGATGGCAACATATTATATAAATATATATACTATATATAATACATGCATACCTATATACATGCCTAATACCTTGTGGGTCTTTGTATATAAGTATAAGTTATACTATGTACGTGTATATATAATTAATATGATGCTCTCAGTACTTGATCAAAGTAACTATTTATACATAATAAATATAGTCTAACGTTGTTATATAGATAGATAAAGAAACTATGAAGAATTTTAACAGTATATGTATAATAACTGAGTTACATGTTTTTGTTTTTTTAAAGATCACCGAATCCTATGTGATTTTGAAGATTGCTCCTTTATTTCATTGATTTATTTCTTGTTAGTATAATGTTACGGAAATGCAGCAACATCTTTTTAGTTGATAACTGACGAATATTATCTGAATAGAGAAACATCATCTTTAAATGAAACTTTTGAATTAATAAACTCTATTCATAGTAGTACATAACTTTGAGTAATTCAATAATTCATCTTGCAAGATATATTTCTAGGATTTCATAGATCTACCATATAAGAATAATCGTTATCTTGCACTGTTGTTACTAGGTAATAGTAATAACAGATATACCTTCTATACTCGCAGCTTATTATATTTTCGTAGTGTGGACATGATCAATGAACCACCATACATGGGAATATGAGTGATTTTCGTCCACAGTTATTCCATGAGCCGAATCGTTGCCTACACTGAAATCAACTTCTTCGATAGAAATAAACAGATAGAGCTGAAGGTAAATTGTCCGAAGTAAAAAACACATGTTCGTATGTACCAACCACTGCTATTTGGCTTCTAAAGAATATAGGTAGTTGCCCGCTGATGTGATAGTTTTAATTTTTTGTTTTTTTTAGAGTCGAACATCAAATTGGCAGTTAAACGCTTTTAATGCAACGACTTTAGGATATGCAGAATGTAAATTTATAGAATAATCCTTTGTGTCAATAGAGAATTAGTTGCACTGTATTTGTGGTAAGGAAAAAAATTATTTGAGCAAATTTCCTGCTTTGTTAATTCCATTGTTCTCATGTTTAGAGTTGAATAAATTATTATCAAGTTGTTATTTGGAAAGGGATTCTTTTTTTTTTACAGAAACGGCCTGACCAGCAGCTGTCGTTTCGAATAAAATATACCGATTCGAAATGATTGTGAATTTGAATTACCTGGATAGTTTAAGATCTGCGACATGTGCTCCAGATAAACTGTACTTAAGAAACGAATCATGTCGATCAATTTTACAAAGCTTATAACTTGCAGCGGGGGAAGAGCTGAACCTCTCTAATTCTATTTTTCCAGTACTTAGATAATCGTGAAAAGAGCTCAGCTGATTTTATGAATATCTCACAAACAAATCTGCGAAAGAAGATAGAGTGGAAGATCTCATTGTGAAAAGGATTTCATCAAAAAAAGAAAATTCAATCCCCTGAATTGCTTTACTCCTGTTCTATACTGATGTCGACTGTTCTGACCCTTGAAGAGTCTGTGGGCAGTAGCTGAAGCCGTTCAGGTTCAGCATCTAGCATAATGATGCACATGAAGCTCTTTCCAGATGCCTGATCACGCGGGTAGATGGTAACTGGTGCAAACTTATCAACGGATCCATCGACATAAGAGCAAAGCTTTCTGTATACTTGTGGAAAGTGTTTTCTCAAAGAAACGCCTCTGAGTCTCAGTTGTCTTTGTATATTTGTGAAACTTATTTCTCGAGCTCGTTGCGGGGTGTTCTGACCATTTGTTCCAGGAAATGAGGTCAATACTAGTGTTTCTGGTGAGTCCATTTCTCGAGTTATGTTGCACGGTGACGTTTGTCTTTCAGACTGTTGCTGTTGTTGGTGCTGTTGGACGTTTGACGTGACCAAAATTGCATTGGGCTCTTTGCAAGAACCAGCTAAACGTATTTTGGCACATCGAGAAACCAACTGACGTTCCCATCTGACTGCACCCATAGTAGGTACTTCGCTTACTACACAAACAGCCACATAAAGTACTAGCTTTGAATCTGGGTTGTAGGACTTGCACAAGCGCATCAATTCGGCATGGAGCTCGGTACCCATTTCACTTGGAAGCAGATCTGGCCACCGGATATAGGTGGGCTCGCCAAGATCAATGAAACCGTTGCTGATGAACTTCTCTGCAGACTCAGGGCTGGTGAAAAAACACTTTACTGCTCCACGGCCATGTGAACAGTAGCCTCGACGCGCGAGGGTAGAAATATGCTGAAGAGTATGTCCATCCTTTTTTGCTGATGAAAGTACTTGTCGACACAAAGTACCTGCTCTTGAGTGGAGGCATGTTCTTCTGTGTCGCTCCCAGTGGGCTCTGCGACATTCTCGAGAACAGTAGGCGTACGAGCAGTTATGACAAGTCTTGAAACTTCGGCGTGCTTCACCAGCTGTGACTGAGTTTGTGCATTTTCCATACCGACAACGTACCATCATTTTTTCAAATAATTGTTGCTGCTGAGACTGCGAGGTCCCCGATGTATCCTGGACATTATCGAAGGACACTCGACGATTGCGTAGACTCGAAGACTTTGAGACATTCTTCATAGGCAACGTATCGCTCCCTTCACTTTTACGACGAACCTGGCCACCCTGCATGTTGTAAGGCGGTGATGTTTCCCCCAATTGGCTAGTGTCGGCCATCGTGCTATCGGACTCTAGAGCAGAAAAGCGAACAGGTCGGACAGGACTCGGCTTTCCAAAATGCTAAGTTTCATTCCATCCTCTCTCGCACGCGATCGCCTCCCTTGTTATTTCTGTTTCACAAATGAGCGCCTTGATTAGCATATAGCCCAAGGACTAGTCAGATATACCTATTACCTATGCTTCATGTATTTTCAAATTGGCGATTCTAATGAGGCGGAAATCGTAGTTCTATGTCAATGAATTTCAACGTACAAAAAGTTTTAATTCTCGACAGTACATATTTATGCAGTATTCATCCAAGTTTTACTGACAAAAATCTCTAGCAAGAGTACTTTTTCATAGATATCTAGCTTTTAGTATAAATTTTCTCAACTTCTCTTGTGTATTTCTATTTATTATTTCTTTATTTTGACTGAGAAAACGACGATTGTCAAATTGAACAAAACTTACATAGTCCTCCTACCTTGGAGGTCTTGGCGAAGGGTGCTGCAGCTCTTCCCGGCAGCAGTGGATCGACGGGTAGGACCAGGGCCGGGGCTTGGGGTGCGAGAGGCAGGGGGCAGGCCGAGGAGGGAGTCGAGGACGTCCTCCAGGGTGGTTGACCCTGGGCTTGGTTTGTTCCGCAAAAGAGCTGCCGCCGCCATAGCCTCCTCCGTGTCACTATGCCCTGATCCTAGCAATATCCAAAAATCAAGCCCCCCCCCCCAGGAAAGTTTGTTAGAACTCTGTAAAGCTACTGGAAGTAATTTACTCGACTTTTAAGACTTCAGTTTAGCTATTCGTCATTCAACTCTCTATGGCAATTGAATGACCTCAATTACTATTATGAATTTATGCGACAGGAAATATGGTTTTCTATTTCAAAAGTGAAGCTCCAAATATATCTTGGTATATCAATGTATGTAATGGTAACAGTAATGGTATACTGTGGACTGGACTACATCAAACTACGTGTACTCCAAGAATCTTCAGTTCTTAATTCACAAAACCATGTTTATTTATAACTTTAGAATTGAATTAATGCAAGAAACACCAACTTTACACCGATTTTCATCTAACTGATCATACAAGGGAGTTCATTTGGCGATTGAGAATTTGCATAAGAATTATTGTTGTCTCAGGCTTTTTTTTTGGGCCTTCATACACATTATATTAAAATTCAGTTGCGATTGGCGTTGACATGATAAAACGAATGGAACGTTTACTCTTTACGCCGATTCCTTTACTCTGAAAATTCTATTTTCAGATATTTAGGTATTACAATATTTATGCATGCATAAATCAAAGTCGAAGGTCGATTTAATTAATAAGAAAAGTAAATAAGACACCACTTACCATGTGTGTAAAAATAAATCAACTAAACGGAAATTGAAACAGAAAAAAAGCATAAAATAATAAATAAAACATCAGAATACAAACAATAATTTATTTTTTAAGGTACATCTACAGAAAATGATAAATGATATTCGATAATAAGTACAGAATACTTAGAATTTGTAAATCAGTTTCGAAACTTTAGGCGGAATAATTATTTAACGTATATCAATGAGTATCTTTTAAAAACGAGAAATTATTCGATGTATGAAATTTCGGCGAATTCTTGTTTCTCGATACGTACTTTTTTTTTTTTCGTATTTTAAACAGTTTCGAAACTAATGAACCGAAATTATAATAATACCTATCATTTAACAACATCTGCAACACATTATTAGGGTAAGTGTTTTATACAGCATACTTATATGCGTCAAGATAAATGGGGAAAATTTTACAATTTAAACGTACATAAACACAATCTATAATCATATACTAAATAGGATTACGACGAAACAAAAATTACATACCTAAATATACGATCATCATCTCGCAAATGAATTAAAACGTTGAAAAAAGAGAAAGAAAAATTGCGGCAATGTGTAAAATACCGGAACAAAATGACGTATACGTATTTATATATATATAACATTCGGAAGGCTCATTGATTTTACGAAGTAGCGAAAATTTCCTATACGATTTAAGAGAAGAAGAAAAAAAAATATATGAAAAATAATCTACATGGAATGACGGTGTTAATGACAGAATTTTCAAGCCAAATTTTTTTTTTTTTTATTCAAATTTCTATTCGTGTTATCAACATTTATTCTCTTTTTGTTTTTCTGTATCGTTCAGCGTTGAATTTTAGTTGTTTCACATCATTCTATTCATGCGACACGCGACTGAAAGTGAGCGTGAATTTTATTTTATCGGCTTAAAATTACTGAACAGTCCTGTTGGTTGGGCGTTTCCAATAATCGTCTCGCGTTACGCGATAGTAACGAAGGGAGAAAAAAAATTAAAAAATAAATAATGCAACCGTAGTCCGTCCATAACGAAGTACCAGAGTGCGACGATTAGTTCGAGATAACACTGGGTCATTGGCTTGTCAAATAAACCGGGAGGAGGACAATTAAGAATATTATATTGATCAGAAAAACGTCAAAGTGTGCCGTATAATATCCTCTATAATATTTTTACGTTATCCTCATTCATTTTTGAATAACGTTCTACTTTTCCTCAACGTGTATAACGATTTGTCATGTAAAATATATATATGTTTTTATGTCATATACCTATATTGTATGTTATTTATATATATATATATAACTTGCGTTGTCAGATCTGATAGTTGTACGTATATCTCATAGTATACGTGTGCATACCTGTACATAAATTTTTTTTCGTATATAATTTACAATAAACTATTATTATTCAATAAAAATTTCATCGTGTCGACTTTTGCTTTTTTTGTTGTTCGTTTTTGTTGAAACTTTTTACGACATTTATGTACAATGAAGATTATTTTATATATATGTACGCATGTATAGAATATAAAACTATCTAATGGCGAGCATTTGAACGATTTCGAGCACCTATATATTTACAGCCAATGTTTAAAAATTGATTTTTATTCATTTCTTTCGTCGTTGATTATACGTAATTTGAATTTATAATCATTATGTATATGTATACTTCTTTTCATCGCGGTATATGTATTTATATTTCATTCGGAGTAAATTTCCTTTTTTCGTCAATATTGCACGATGTCAAATAATGTGTATAATTATCATACGGACTATCGTCGACGGAGAATTGAGGAAAATGATGATTTTTCATTTCCGTCGATCTTTATACAACCCATTCCCCAGCTTTGATCGGTTATATACTGGCTATCATATGTACATTTACATAATTACGTTATTAATTATCGTGAAAATCATCGGATTACTCCGATGCGGTTGTTGGCGGAAAACCGCGAGAAAAGGAAACTACACCGGTTGATCCGAGTATCGTGATTACCGCGATGACCAACGTGAAATTCCAAAAATTTTTCACCGCGTTATAATTATATTAAAACCATTTATTCGACGTCGGCGACAGTCGGGTTAGAGGAAATAAATGAAACAGATGTATATCCGTCGATCGTCGTCTGGAGAAATCCAACTTTTGTGAATGGTCGTAAATGCAGCAATTGTATAAAATAATATTGGAAGAGAAATAAAAACCCGTCAATCGTGATTTTCGATCTCGTTCTCGTCTATGACATTCGAACCGATGGCTTTTCAAATTCGCTCGGCCAAGATATCGGTCTCATTCGCATCACCCGCTAGACAGTCGAAACGTATCGGGACAGGTATTCAGGGCACCATCATCGCGAGAAATATCGATTTTCGTAGCTCGTTGCGGAAGAGGGTGTGAGTCGCCGGGGGTCGGATTTGCACGTGAAGAGAGGCCATACCGGCGCCGGGTGTAAGTCGGTGTAAGTGCAGCAGTGGCACACGTGGAAATTGTAACGCGGAAGACTGGACGCGAGCCAATATTCGCAAGAAACGAAAAAGGAAAAGGAAAACGGAAGAGCGAAGGAAACGTACGTGAAAAACGAAGGTAACGTTTCCGTCCGCGTCTGGTGGAAATTTTGGTCCGGTGGGCGCGAGGATTTTCGTCCTTTTTTCATCTCGGATGACAGAAAAAAAGAGAAGAAGCCAAAAGTAAGAGAATAATCGAAACCCCGAGACGACTACTATGTGAGCAGTAACTCACCACGATGGTGGCGGTGGTGATGATGAGATGAGGGCGATGGCGACATTTTCTGGCCACCGTCCGGCGTTAAGTCTAGGAAAAGACCGGAAGCTGCAGAATCAACGCAGGTGCAAGGTTCAGTCGGCGTTGAATTGCAGATTGCACAACATTCGGGATCCGCTGACAGGCTCATCGGCGTTTTTGGGGAGTCCACGGGTCTTATGCCGACGAAGGAACTCTCCATCCAACACAATTTCACGCTCCCTGTATCGATAAGAAATTTCGTTATAAATAAATACTTGAAAAATTATACGCGGAAAATATGTAGCCATAGCATTCGGATTCAATTTTTGCCTCGGCTATAATTTGAGGAGCGATTTTTATCGCTGGAGGCTCGATACGTCTTGTCAAAAATAGGTCAAACGGTCGTTAGACTTTTCCTGGTTTCTCACGTTCTGCCGGCTCATTTTTTGCGAGATTAATTTAATTATCAGAATTCGACCGACCGGTGTTACCGCGTCATCGTAGGTAGTTTAATGAGATATAAGTTTCGTACGTTCTTCGAATGAAAAAAAAACTTTAAGAATTTAATTAGGTTTCCGGCAGACCTCGTGAAGTCATATATAACGTACAGATTTCAGTTGTTCAACTTATCACATGTTCTTGAACGGTGATTTATAGGTTCTGTGTAAAAGTTGTGAACAATGTAAGTGTGAAATTTGATTAGAAATGCGTTAATTGCTGAATTAGTAAAAAACCAAGTTACGTATATCGTGTTACGTAAAGCGTTTGAGTTAAAACGTCTAGTAATTACAGTTCAATGTAGATATACACAATCTCCATTATATAGGTATGAAACGTGAATATACATACATATACGTGTGGTATATGCTTGTATTTCGTGCACGTGTGAGTCGGTGCGCGAATATAGCTTGATTCGTTAATAGTAAATTAGCTGTTACTCAACCTGGCATCCATACCTGCATCCGTCACACCAGAAAAAGATACAAAAAAAACCGAAAGAAAAGAGAAAAGAAAGGTCACGACGTTGAACTTTACCGAGTTCAGGTCGTACACATGTGAACTATAGGTATTTATGTCCTGTACCTTGATATTATAGATAAAAAAAATCGGAGAGAAGATTTATGACTTGCGGATAGGATGAAAAAAAAAAAAAAAAAAAAACCAAGCAATGATGACAGGTATATGATATAAAATTACGAAGATCAATTCTGTTTTGCTATTCACTTCTATGAGCGCAAGGGGACAAGAAAATTTTGATTTTTCTTCTTTTTTTTTAGTCACTTTCAGTCGCGTGACTGCAAACATAGAGCTGAAAGCCTATTGAACAAGTGAATTTTTTAAACTTCCGTTCCGTATGTACTTTATAAAGTGTATTCAGTCGAACAGGTACAATATGCGGGGCATGTGTGTACATACACCCCGAGATAATTTCAGGGCCACCCAACTAACTATATACATATGTATATGCATATGTATACGCCATAAGTATAAATACATATCTTGCGCAGAGAGAGATATCACCCGTTCCGTTGAATAATTATTATGCACGAGAACGATACCCGCGATTGTGCAGACCTTTGGCCGGGCTAACAAAACTGCCACGCGGACGAGACTCAAAAATCACGAAGCTTTTTTCCCCCCCACTGTCCTTCTACGTTTTTCGAAAGATTAATTCGAAGTTTCGATAAATCCTGCCCCGTTTGTTGAAAAACGTCTACATTTCAACCCTGTGGTACTCGTGTTTGACGTTGCAAAGCGTCTACGACGCTGCGGAGTTGTGACCTCTGACCGACGCGGGGCTCGGGAATTTCAGGGTAACTTATTTTCAGTAGTCACAATGCCACGTGCCGAAATAGAACCACACGGCATACTTTAGCTGCTTTTAAAAGACGGCACTCTACCTCCCTTGACTACCGTGTTCTATGATTATAGGCGTACCTGTGCCTACGCTGTAAGCATAATATACTTGTACGTACGAACGTACACATGAAACCGCTTTTAATTCAAGTAGGTGAGATTGCGCAAAGTCCGGAAAGTATTTTCATTCAGAATAGTACGGTGCAGAGGCTCGAGCTTTTGCTGATCAAAAAAAAAAAAAAAGAAAGATTCTGTTTTTCATTTCTACCGCATTACCAGAATTCACCCTCACGTTTGAAACGGATGAGCAACGATTTTTTCCATTAACATTTTTCGAGAATATGACGGAAATCAGATTTGAGATATTCTACCGTGAAAGTATTATTTTGTCTTTTGCTCGAGAAATTTCGTTGCCCGTGTTCCCTCCGTACATCCAATACAATTAGGTTTAATCGCATTTTATTAATTTGCAGAACTTTCTTTGTACGATAAATCCTCGTTTGAAGATTGTTCAACGATTCCACGGAAAGTCTCTCTTTAGCTCCGCGGAGTAGGATTATAAGCATAAGTGTATTCTGAACTAGAAGTTACGTACAGTATACGACCGTGGAGTGCAGCTTCGCCTCGTTCAGCTGGGATCATTTGGCCCATGACCCGAGAAATAATTAGCTAGTCAGAACCCTGGGAGATCAAGGAACGCGTATATAATGTATACTATATATACACACAGCACGACGCTTAGTGAGATTATAATCCTTATCAAAGGTCCGAATTAACTATTTCAATTGGCTCATTGACTCAGAGAGCTGCATTTAAAGAAGTTTTACCGTTCAAACTGGCGGTCAGTTGTGCTCGTTAGGATAAATTAAACGCGTTCAACAGTGCTTCTCATGCGTACGACGTACGAAAAAATAGAACCTCCTAACCGTGCGTGCGAACGGGACGATCGCCGACGATGCGATCGTGATTTATTGGGACTCCTCGGCGTATTCGGAGTGCGAAAATGACGAAAAACCAAAGATGAGGATTTCGAGATGCGGGCGATCGACGACTCGATTTCATCCGTCCCGAGGTATAACAACCCTGCCAACGAAACGAAAGAGATATGAAATAAATAACGCGAGACGGTCTCGGGGCGTGTGACTCGAGCAGACGCAAGTTATACGCTCTGCTCGACTGCCCGATCTGAAATTCTCCCCAAATACAATTGGCGTGTTAGTTTTAGAAATCGGTGATGTCACACCACGCGAAAATCGAACGATAAATTATTCTCAACTTTTACAATGGCGACGTTTTTGATTGCCGTGCCAAACTGGGGTTGGCTATAAATAAAGGTAAATGCCAAATCAGATCAAGATCAATTATAGAAAGAGAGATAGACGGATGGAGAGAGAGAGAGAGAGAGAGAGAGGGAGACTGTGCTAAACCCAGACATCCGTAATGTCAACGATAATCTTTTACTACGACTGCCAGTTGTTTACGGACATGTACTCGGAAATATAATAGAAAATACATGGAAGCTCGAGATGTCCGCGTTGATCAAATGAAGCTACAAAACTGACGGCACGAGAGTTTCAAATTTATGTTGGATAACGTTATAATTTGGCCGATCGAAATAATAGTCGACAGTGCACAACGCGTAATGTCTTCTACTGTATTTTAACTGGCAACTATTCTCTCGTACATCTAATTTTAACTTGTAATAAAAAAAAAAAAACATATAACTTCGGTCTGCACGTTTAAATTAACTATGTAACATAGTTATACGTTACGTTGCAAATAAAATATATATATATATATACGGAAAGTCAATACCCGTGACGGCGTTATGAAACAAAAAAAATCAATCAATCAATTTGCCGGGAATCTATATATATAATATACAATAAAAAAAAAACGGCGCTCATTTTTACAGAGCAGATTATACACAGCAATCTATCCGCCCGCATCGAAAATTCAATACAAACCACCTCGATGGTACTTCGAGGTTAATTAATTCTCGATCGACTTTGCGGAATTTCATAGCGATACCGCGCACTCGTGCCGCGAAGAGAACGATTGTGCGAATAAATTTGCGACGACAAAGGCAGAAGAAAAAAAAAAAAATAAAAAAAAATCTCACGCCATGTCGAGTCTCGTGAAACGCATTAGAAATTCGAGCTCTCTTCCCTTATCGTTGTTACGTGCGCGTGCAGCACTCATGCATCGAAAGCGTTTTTAAGCACCTTACAGCGAGATACCTCAACATAATCTGCAGTTTCAGCGAAGAAAATCCCGTTAGTGAGAGTATGGCAGTTCATAGTGCAGCGGCAACAACAGCGGACAGCAGGAGCATCGGCAACGGTACAGTGGAGAGGACCCCGCGCGGGGTTCGAATAAATATATAATCGTAGATAGAAAATTAAAAAGTGAACGAAAAGAAAAATTACCTTGTTTGCGCATTGTACATTGACGTTGGGATGTTTTCGGGGGGTTGAATTAGTGCTCACCTCTGGGGCTTGTCGACCTGGCGCCACCCCTGTCCTCCCAATCGTCCTGACGCGGCGAAAGGCGTCCACCGTTCACCTCCTGACCGCTTTGAACGTAATGAACGATCGCTGACGTCACTTCCTTTATCGAATTCCTCACCTCGAGTTGCTGCGCCGGACCGAAACTCGTCGCTTGTTTCTAGTTGGGGTTTTTTTTTTTAATTTTTTTATTAACACTTATCAATCAAAAATCACTCCTAAATTTTGTTACGTTAACGAAAAAGTGATTGAAAAAGTTGGACAGAAGAAAAACAAAAAAATAAATAAAATAACTCATCGTTGCACAGGTTAGTATAAGCGCGGATGAACGTTATACGAACGACAAGATAACTCTGCGTGATCCTTGTACTTGCACGCGAATATTCGGCGAATCTGTTTATTTTTTTTCTATGTTTTTTTCTTTCTGCGGGGTACAGGTACATGAGCATGAATGAATCTACGACGCCTCGACCATAAGGAATGTATTGCGAGCGAGTCGATCTAAAAATAATTGTTCGCATTTACGTCGCGTCTGCACGGATTAAAAATACATTAGGTCGTCGAGGGAAACCGAAGAAGAATAAGAAGAAGCGTAGACACAACGGTGGAAGCGGAGATGGAGGACGGTCCATCCCGACGATTGGAAAATTGAATAACCGTTGACCACGAAAATTAAAATTTGATACAACATCCATTGTAAAACCGCGTGTCGCTCCTTTTCACCGTATATACTATTTATTAGTCGGGACCCCAGCGTTCCGCATGACCTAGTTGCGACGCAGTAATTCAAATTTTCGAAACAGATTTCTCCACGGATCTGCTCTCTCACACGTACCGGGTACGTGACGACCTCTCCTCCGTGAGCGAAAAAAATCTTCGTCAAAACTCCGGAGGAATTGTTCGCTCTGATATTTCAAACGAACGATACGCATGACAAATGATGATAATCCAAACCTTATTGGACGAAGGTGGCACGTTGGGAAGTATCCCTTGGGCGAGTCGCTCCGCCGGTGTCCTGGGATTTGAGAGTCTCTCCTGCGATCGCCAGCCAAGGTAGGGCTGTCGATGATTGAACGAAGACCTCGCCGAACTCGCCGGAGAACTGCCCGCGCTGTTCAGAAGGTTGGTACTCCATCGTGAAAAAACTGGTGGTGTAGGGCTCGGACTCAGAAGTGGACCTACGGTTCGACGAAAATGGAAGGACGAATTACGACGGGCGTCAGAATTTAGTTTCGGAAATCGATCAAATATTGTTTTTAATTTCGAGACGCGACGAGTGACCCGATAAAGATATCTACGACCGTAAAAACGGGAAAAACTTTATCCGGTGGACAACGTGTAGTCCGGAGTCATCTCATCGCGGTGATGGATTTCGAGAATCTATCCGGCAGACGGAAGTTGCGGTATTGTGTTGTAGGTAATGGATTGAACATTCGAGAGTAGTCTAGACCGGGGGAATAAGGCACGTTCTTTTTTCTTATTATTTTGCCTGCTCCAGGCATTCCGTGGGGTTCTTTTGACTTTTTTTTGTTCGGTTTCGCAACGAACGTAGTATACACTAGTGCAGAAAATCCTCGAGTCTCATTGAAAACGAGTATTTGCCGAAAGCGTAGGCCATTTTCGGAACTAAACGTTACGTGCGATGAAGAGAAGGAAACCAGAAGCCGCGCGGAATGAAAGGGTTGCGCAAAGTTGCAGATGTTATCGAGTTAGCGAGCCGATTTCAAGGGTGGCAAATACTCGGAAACGGAATCAGAAGTCAAAAATATTTCGCACTCATACTTTCCGGGCGAAGCGTATATTTTATAAGTCTTAAAATCCGAGTCTCGATATTTCTCAAGTTTATCTAACACCGTATTACACGTGCTTTTTTACGTACTGTATGTATACATATCTACATTTATTCGTTTGCTCAGTCAGTAAATCTATACTCTATTTGCATCGCTGCGCGATGACGATATCCACACATTACACGCGCAGGAGATAAACTTCAAAGCGAAGCTTGTTTTAAGATTTGCTACGTACACTTTGATGCGCGCCGTTGATCTATTTTTAAAAAATAAAGACTCTCAAATATGGCGGCATTTTCTTTTTCCACGCAGTATCTGCCGAGAATCGCATTTTCACCATCTCTATTGTACGCTGAACGAACGAACGAACGAACACGTCAGCGATCATCGAGAACGACAATAAACCCCGCCAATTAATGGAAGGAAAATTAGTCACGACTCTGATATCATCGCCAAGAACAAAAGCCCAGCCGCGGGTCAAGGCTGTCTGGAATAAAGGCCGACTGTTCTTCGTAGGGAAAAATCGAGGAGCGACGCGCCTCGCGGATGCGATGAAAAATTTTCTTACCAGCCGGCGGTTTGTTGGACGACGAAAGCGAGGACAACGAGGTCGTTTTCGGTCCAAGAGTGCGCCAGCCACCGTGTTGAGACGCATCCGAATGCCTCTTGAGCCGGAAACCATCGCGAGCTGCGGGCGAGTTCTTGTACCAATCGGGGACATTGAGCCTCTGAAGGGAACGCTGTACCCTAAGTTCGTGTTCGCTCGGTACTCGTTCGCCGACTTTCTGCAACTCGTTCTCTGGAGGCTGGAAACAAAAACGTTATAGTTACGTATGTACGTTGTTATAACTCTTGCCACGGCGTAACGTCTTGACCGCAAAGCCTTGCGGGAGGATATCATGTATTGAGTTCTGTTTATTGGCAGTTCTCTGATCGATTTACAACTCGCCGTAGGCTGCGAGATAAAAGGGAAGGATATTACGTTCGACGGCGTACCTCCCCCCCGCCGACCGACCCCGTTTAACTTATCGCATTTTCTATTTCCTTAGGAAAAAGAAATAGAAAAAAGCAATCGCGAGCGGAGCGCGGAATTTTATATCTTCGGGAAACGCGTCGACGGCCCAAGTTTTTTTCTCCTTGTAGTTTTTTTTTCTGTTTTTTTTTTTTACCAAAAAATTCTGTTGCGCGGGATAACTGTACACGTATAATCGAGAATGATCGATGGTTAGGTTATAAGCGGGAAGCTTCGCGTTTCCAAGGTCTCGAATTAAATTTAAATCCGAATGGAACGGCGGTATTCGCGGAGGTAGATATCGTTGCGGAATTCGACGCGCGCTCTCGAAGAAGCGGCGCGATAAAAATCATGTTCTGTATCGGAGAGAGAGCTTTTAACCTTGGCGGAGCCAGGCGCTTTTAATATAAATTGGATTCCGTTTTTCCAAGCTTATCGTGTAAAATATATATAGGAAAGCTTCTAGCTTCGGAATGTCGAATCAAATTGCGATCATACAATAAATAAGAGCCATGAGCTTTCTTCTCGAGCGGCTGCACGTGCGGAGTATTTGAAATGCTCGTATACTTATACGTGTATGTATAGGTACGGTACGTTCGCCATCTTTTAGAGGGATACGGAGGTCCGTAAATAGTATTGCGATTGCGGAAGCTTTCCATCGTTTCACCCGCACTTTCGATTATAGTTTTTTTCCTCGCCGAAATTGATCCTCCGAAAATTGGATCCCGATTCTCGTCGGCCGTTCGGCACTCGAGACTACGGATTGCGGATTATCCGTGAAACTCAACGTGTCAAGCGCGATATGAAAAGATTCTCATTTTTTCAACGAGATTTTCGCGAGTCTCGCGTGACGTAGAAATTGGAAAAATGCAAAGCGAGATTCCTCCACGAGATAAAACCGTCCAAAGGTCTTGGATTCCAGTAAAATTTCAATGAAATATGTACATATTGTATACATATAGACATGTTCGTTTCGGTTCACTACGTACAGACGAGGTTGCGAAGCCGGGGAAAAACGACTCCGGATGAATTCGTTCGTTCGATCAAATCCGTACTCAATAGTTTCTAACCCAAAATGCATCGCAGCAGCGGGTCTGAATTTAACAAGACTATTTACCTTACGCGTGTATATCTCGCGTACGCATTTAGCTTGTTTTTACTTTAGCGGGTGGTAGCAGCTGCGAAAACATTTACCGCGCTGGATACTACTGTGCCATCTCTTGCTTTTTTCAAGTTTGATCCTTTTTTTTTCGGTTTTTCTTCTTAGTGTGTTATTTGCATTTTTCGTGTCATCGCATTCGTAAGTCACTTCTTAATATAAAGCAGAAGGGTGTAATAATTTCTGTGGAAACTACATCGCGGGAGTATAATAACATTAGTGTGTGTGTGTATATAAGAAAATGATACATAAATCTTTCGAAATTATCGCCTCGGCAGCGCGCGCTGCAAGATTGCAAATACCCGTTAAAATAGCATTCCCGCATCAGGAAGGGTATTTCACAATGGACATTACCGAGTTCTTGCTAGAGTAATTATTTATGATAAAAAGAAAATTTAGTCGAACTCCGTCATTATGCAATTCTTCTAACGGTTCCGAAGCAGCACTTGAATTATTTTCTAATTTTTATACACATTGAGAATAAAGTCGATGAAAAAATGGGATGTGCTGCCAGGAGACGTTTTATTCGTTGGTTGAGAGTATGATGCGACAGGGTATGTTATCATACCTCGATTTTATGTTCATTTGGCTCCGATATGCGTGGATGAGCTACCTGCCTTTTCATACGTATGATCTCATTCGCTCCAAGAAGTGAAAAATTAGCGATAACTCGTTCAATTTTATAGATAGATCAATTTGGCTTTCAGATTCGGATTACTGAGGTCAATTACATACAGCCGCAGCGTAGCGCTGTGTTGTGAGTCGTCACCTTCAGGGCTGAGCAGAGGTGACGCCCCACAACAAAGCGCTAGCTGCGGCTACCTGACTCCAGCAAAGCTTGGGCTGCTTCGTAGACCGAGGAATTCGAATATTTCGACCGATACATGGATTGCGACGAATCAAAGTGGGTCCACAAGTAAAACCAATCGATATGTCTTCATTTTTTTGCTCCCAACAGCGAATAATTGATGATTACTCGATCGATTGCATGAGTAGATGATTTTGGCTTTCAGATTTGGATTCCTGAGCTGATTATATGTGAGATTACTTTTGAAGAACCAATAAAAAAATCGATTTTTGGGCCAAAAGTAAAGTAGTTTGAAAATTGATTGTATTACACTTTTCTGACGTATTTTGACGTCAGGAATCCAAATCTAAAAGAAAAATTGATCTATCTCTAAAATTGACCGAGTTATCGCCAATTTTCAACTTTTTCGGGTCAAAAATAAAAAATTGATTTTCTAGTCTATCTTAATGTAATTTGAGCTCAGGAATCTGAATCCGAAAGAAAAATTGATCTATCTGCAAAAATGACCAAGTTATCCTCATTTTTTCGCATTTTTTACCATAAAAATAGAGATATCTCGAAGGGAAAAAATCGTAGCTCAATTTGGACAACGGATTCGTGTTTCTGAGGTCAAAATACATAAGAAAAGTGCCATACGATCAATTTTAAAAAATAAAAATTTTTTGCCAAAATTTGAAAAAATCGTAAGGGGTACCCCTTGGAAAAATCTCAAATTTTGACCAAAAATTTTTATTTTTTAAAATTGATCGTATAGCACTTTTCTTACGTATTTTGACCTCAGGAACACGAATCCGTTGTTCAAATTGAGCTACGATTTTTCCCCTTCGAGATATCTTCATTTTTCCTGCTTGAAAAAGTGAAAAATTGACGATAACTCGATTAGTTTTGTAGATAGCTCAATTCGACTCCCAGTTTCGAATTCCTGAGCTCGAAACACGCGAGAATAAAGCAAAAAAGTATTGAAATTCTGGCTCAAATCAAAGACTGCGAACATCCTCGCGTTTCTCGAAACAGAAACTTAGACATTTCTTCAATCGATTCATGGAATTTTCAGTTTTCGCAATTTTCGGTTTACGTAAAATCTCCCATACGTACAAAGAACAAAAAGCGTCGAGTGAAACACCTCGGGGTGGTTTTGAAAACGGAACTTGAAGAGGCGCGTTAATTGAAGCAGAAGTAGAGTGAAGCCTCGTTAAACGCTCCTTCGTTCTCGCGATCTTCAAAAGTATACGTAACTCGGATGATATAGGTATAAACGCGAAGGCTTCAACGAGGCAGGGGGATGACTGAGCGCCTTTAATTTTGGTCATGCTGTGAGGAATTACGTGACGACGACGGGACGGTACGAAGTACCGTATAACACCGTGTCACCACGCTAAAATCTCTCGACGTTTGTACAATGCACGTACCTACATTCGCATCTCCCCCATATCTATATGTACACGTCTCGCAGTTCTCACACAGGGGTTGCTCTTGTAATCGAAGAACTAATCTACCGACTCTTATCTACCGTTTTTCGCCACTTCGCCACGTGAGCAACGAAGCTGGCAAAGGGTAGAAACGAACGCATCTCACCCTTCTCCTCCACGGTTCGAACTTCGTCGGTCCGCCTATCCCTAACAACAAGAGGAGGTCGATCGAGTCGTCCGCATCGGAAAGGACTTCGTTGCGCCGCTCCATTTCGGTCTCGCGTTTCACCAAAAATTTTCCATTCCTACCCTCAAATATGACCTCTGTAACGATGACGGTTCCGAATTCAAGGTTAGCAGCGTCCCTCATCCCTCCCTTCGCATGGTCATTCAACGTTGTCATGCCAACGAGGTAATCGTTTCCGACAATTTCGCGACGTCGTTACGTCTTATTTCGATTCAATTAAGAAAATTAAGGAAAGTAGCGCAGCGTCGATTACCAGACTTGGAGTTTTTTCAACGACAAAATTCGATAAGACAACGTGAAGGATTTTAGCTATAGGACGTCGGCGGTTGCACGTTATCTGCAATGTTATATTTAACCGTATACTGTACACGCGGAACATACGCGTACTCTAAACATAGGCCAAACTTATTTGCATAAGGAGATTGTACGCCGGGGTATATACATAATGCGATGTATCGTCGTGAAACATGAGAAGAGATTAAACTGTTTTTATTTTCCATATATTATATTTGCAAAAAGTATACCCCCGAGCGATGCGATATGCGAATTCGTTACGTCATCCGCACCTTTGGCGTGTACGCGCGGTTCCGTCCGTGTCTCTTCACTGGTATACAAGTATCTAGTTACCGATTACGCCCGTTCTATTGAAAAACGAGAATCTTTCGAATCAACACAATAATTTATATATACGTGTATACCCGTAACGACACATCAGTTTGTTTATTCCGTACACGTGGATATACGGCGACGATGAATCATTCGAATTTTTCGCCAGGCCTTCGCGCCATCGAGACCTTCCGCAAACAATATTATTCATCGGAACTTTCCAACTTTTGTTCCAAGGCATTTGGACGTAGGTTTGGGTACACAGCGAGCCCTTGTCCAGTGATTTTCCTTTCCCTCTATTCATGTCTGACGGCAGCAACGCGGGCAAATATCACAGAAGATAACGTTATGCGTCAAGGGTGATGATCAAATGCGTACCTCTTACACGAAGCTCGGATCGTCCGCTCGCTTCTCCAATTTCATTAAAAACATCGGGGGACAGTTTCAAAGCCTTGTGCGCACGATGTACTTCTGATATTACCGTACGCTCACATGTTACACGTGACGTAACGTAACACATAACCAACGTCTGCACGTAATGAAAAAAATAATTTTTTTTCTCATCCTCGGATCATTACGGTCATAGCGATCACGGATAAATTCTTTCCTACCTTACTTTCTTTCGACCTATTCCAAAAATATCGTTGATGTAATGTACCCGGCTGTGAGTGAGTACGACTCTATTCCTGTATAATAATATCTTTGTGAGAATTGAGGTGGTTCGCTAGATGCATTTTGCTTTTGAAAATTGTATTTTTCAGCAATTTTTCTGCACGGAGTTGAGGTAGCGGATGAAATTTTTTCGGCCGGCAATATCCTAGGTGGTATTTTTTTGAACGGCGTTCCCTCGTCGTCGATGCGATTGTGAGTCACGCGAATTAGCCCGCCTGACTCTGGAAACACAGGGCCGCCGCGAAATTATTACAGTGGCTCAGTTACGCCTTCGCGTGTAGTCGCTATTATTAGGACGGTATTCGCATCGCGGAAAACGTTGGAGCGAACCACCCGCGGCGAGTGTGTGTATCTGGGAAACTTACCGAACGAAATTTGTTTTATAAATTCGTCTTTTTTTTTTTGTCCATCCGCAGAACGTATTTTTCACTCGCAATGTATCACCCGCTATAAAATACATCGGTATAAAACAACTTCCGCGTACACCAAGGCGAGATCGCACGCGGTATAGATTATAGAAAAATATTCATGCAGTCTCATCGGAGTTAACAAGATGGCCGCCCACTCGCGATACGCTATTATTGTCGTATCAAATAGGTTTCTTCCTTCGTCGTACGGGAGCGATGATCTGCCGAGTTAGGGACCTACGAGGCTGCAGATAAGCATTAAAATCTACGAATTGTTACCATCCGGTATACAGTCGATATAATAGAAGCGTAATAACTTCGTTAATTACCGCAACAAACTCGCTTTTCCTTCGGCCAACACTAATGGCGTGCGGTACGGACGCCTCGGTCAATTAGCTGATTGCTTCCGAGTCCCGTCTGATGTATTCTTACATCGATTAGCTTCTGAAAAAGTAGAAAACTAGGTCCACGAATCGACGACCAGGTAACACGATCGTACAGTGCTTTTATTACACCCTCGTGTAATACGCGCGACATTTTGTTTTGTTTTTTTTTTTTTTTTGTTTTACAGAAAAATCCGCATTCGTTCATCTCTCGGTACGATGCAGACCACCCCGTGACATCTGCAGCGCGTTTCGTACGCGCAGGCTGGTGTTAAAACGTTTGAAGAAAAAATTATTAACACCAGTAAAACGACGACGTCCGTCGTCGCGGCCCACGACGTCATCGGCTGAGAACGCATTATTATGCAATGTGCGGACCAGCCTTTGGCACCATTAGGCACTTGGTGGCCTGTACACGCTGAAATTCAAACGATACATAAGCTACGAGCTTCGTCCGTTTAGCTGTATTTTCCATACCTGTAATGTAACGAATGCCAACGCGCCGCAGCGCTTATGCAAACTGTACTCAGTTATCAACAGGTATGAATACTTACTTTACCTTTATGCACGGGGTGATCCGAAATAACGCTATCTACGATATCCGACGTTCTAATCCGAGCAGCCAGGGTCCGGCTTGGGACGCGGATCGAACTACGTAGATCCATAAGTGTGACGATCTACGCGTCGCACCTACAGCGCGACTTATTTTTTTTTCATTAAAATTTTCTTCGATCTGAGCTCAGGTGTATCGAGCGATTAATCGCACACCGGGTATACCGTAGAGGGCCATGAAACATGGGTGTTTAAAGCGGGGAAACGTGGGCACGGCTGTCATCCGTAGCCTTTTGTTTTCCATCTGTATTGTATATATCCCGTTAGCCTTTTATATTACTTCGCGTCGATGCGTTCGTTGAAACTTAATTAAACACATTCTCTGAAAGGTTGAAGCGTTCGACCCGCGCGATCGTCGGAGTCGAACAATAAATAAATTAACCGACGTCCGATATACGTCCGCGTTCCACCCCGGGCTATACACGTATGTATGTATACGTGGGGAATAGAGTTTGAAAGTTTGAAAAAAAGAAAAAAAAAACCACGCATCTCCTATATACACAACCGCGTGCAGTTTTACCGTTGGATCGTTTCACGCGCGGTAAGTATATATATATATACGGTTGTTTATAAAGTCGATGACAACGGGAAATTACTTTATATATATCCAGCTTTATTTTTACCGATATCTATATATATATATATATACATATACGGATACCGCGCTTATGAGAAGCCCGGAAAAATTTTCTCCGCATGGCCGACGGAGGTCGTCAATCGACGCGGCAAATCCGCTAACCTGCACCACTGCAGGAGTGACAGAGCCAATTAACTTCGCTCACATAGGGTGCCCTTAGGATGAAAACCAACGAACAATGACAGCATTTTTATCTTTCGTACACGAGTCTGTACAGTCGACGTATATGAGTCGGTCTTACGATCGGAGTCGATTGAGAAGAATAATATGCACGTTGTGAGAGATTATGGATCGTTCAACGTCGTCCATTTTTGTTTAGTTTTCAAAAAATCATCACGAATTTACGAGTTTCCAGAGAATTCATAACGATATTTGCATACGGAATCTATACATGTACTTAAATCGGTTCTATTTGATATCAGAGATCGGTCGATCGATCCCCTGTACGTCAAAACCTAATTAAAATTGACATTTGAAACCGCAGTCATCGGAGGCAGCGTATATTCCGAACACGTGACTTATTCAAATAGGAGTCGCTCTCAGGACAACGAGTTTTCTTTACGTACGATTGACGTGAATTGTCTAGCCGTCTTCGTGCCCAATTACATATATTGTGTAATTGTTTCTCGATCGCAAATTTTTCAAACAATAGTAAAAAAAAAAGAAAAAAATATTCTTCTTTCACGATAGCGTGAATAAAAGATTCGTTCGAATATCGTACAGCCCCGCTGACCTATCGCCACGTGTACCCTACTATAGGTTTAGAAAATATACCAGAACAAGAGCTGGGAGGGAAATAATGTCATCGATTTTTGGCATTCCAGTTATTAGGGTCAGTAAAACTGCTTAACTGTAACCGCAATTTTACTGCTCGGACACAATACCCGACGCCATTATTTCTTTTCTCTATATACATATATATATATTTGGGTATAAGTATGTACATATTCGCTTTTACTTTTACGATGTCAAATACGAGGAATCTTCGTTCTCAATTTCGACGCTTGTGCAGGCTCTAAATTATCCTGTGAACATTTTCCCTCTGATATTATAAATTCTGTTTTCTCACAACTCAAGAGATATCTCCATACATCATACGATCTCTGTAGAAATGCAATTGCGTCGCGACGCCTACGTGACTCACGTCTCCCACGGCAGCAACAACAGCAGCAACGGCAGCAGCTTCCATTTTCGCTGCTATATTTTATGTTTATATTCATGTAGATTGTAGTATCATAGGTACGTTCATTCGCGTATATATATATCTATAATTATCGAGCCCATTTCATTTCCTTTCCTTTTCTCGCGTTATTTTCCCATGGTGTTTTTTTATTTATTTATTTATTTATCTTTTTTCTTTTTATTCCGCCAAAGTGGCCATTATCTACTTCGTCGCGTATCCCGCATAAATTTCGACATTATACCCGCTCGCGACGCGCGACCCTAAAAGCTAAGGGGGCATTTGTTCGCATCATTCGCATTCGCGTATTAATCATTTCGTACCGCCGTTTCAGCCGACCTTTATTTACCGATCTTACGGTCTATAGACTCAAGGCGGAGACTCGAAGAGAGCGTAGAAAAGCCCACGCTTTCCATTCCATACGGATATACGCGACGTACGCGTTGCTTTCGCTCGTTATTGCACGTCTGTATTATTCAGACTCACCCCACCCACCCCCCCACTCGCTGTTGCACGAAACGAAACGGTCGGAACACGACGTGTGTATTATTTTCCATTTTCTGTACATCCGATACGACGTGCGATGTAAAACCAAAACCGAAAAAAAAAAAAGAAGACGAAAAATTTGACGTATTTGAAAATCGTAAAATGGGACAACGGACAATCGATCGATATCCGAAGGCGTCTGCTCTCCGGTAAAATTAAGGCCAACCGGTACGAACTATAAATACCGAGGAGTCGCAAATTTTTAGACAATTTAACGCAACTCGCGAAGGTGCAGATAGTAAAATACAAGCATAACGACGACACAACGCGGAGATGTAGCTGCACGTCTCGACGACCTTGTCGCGCCCTTTTCCCGAGAGTGTTTCCGAGGGTCGGGGAATGTCCGAATTCAAACCCCGCTCCCGATCGCTCTTCTCCAGCTCTAAAGAACGATCCGAGTGCGCGTTGGGGAAATAGAGTAACAAAAAATGACGGGGAAAAACGAAAGCGAAAAAACGGCGAAAACTCCTCCTCGGGGGAGGACGCGCCGGTGGTAAATATTATTTCCACGAACTTTTCAGACGTTGCAACGGAACCGCAAAGTGACGCATTGTGTACACCTGCCACCCCCTGGCCCCGGGTGGCGGGATTTTGGTCCGGACAAATTTTGCGGTAGGTATACAACACCGTTTCGTATATATGTATGCAGGTACGTACGTACGTATCGCGTTCCCGCGCGTGTTGGTTAAAATGTAAAGGATAAAAAACCAAAAAAAAACAAAAAACCAAAAAAAAAGGGAGAGAAAAAAGAACCTGTCGTATCGCGCACGTGACACACATCCCATCGTCTATATATATATATACTTATATACTCAAAGTTCAACGTAGAGTAATCTGCAGCCCTCATCCCTCCGCTGTATGTATGCGCGGGGTACACACACACATCTATAAGCTTCGAGTCCTCAAGCGAGGGTGACATCCGTATCCGTATAGATACGATGATTACACACATGTATAGGTAAGTCGGTAGTTATATACGTACGTGTAGTTAGTTAGACACGTAGGTATATAGTAATATTTCGCATTACCCTATACGTTACCTATATTACACGTAGGAAGAGTATATGTATACGGTGTCTACGGCGCACCGGCAAACCAAGTCAAGGAGCGATCAATACAGCATGTAGTAGCGGGAGCATTGTTCATCCCGTGGGATGAAGTTATGTAAGATGAAAAATCGGTATTATACCGAGCTACCCTACCCTCCCCCCGTCTATACGATATCGCATCCGTACGACGTCTGACACGCGATACGGAAGAATTTAGGATTCGCGGTGAGACGAATTACGGGGGGTTAAGAAAGGCGTCGAGGTGACGCGGGTTATAATCGCACACGGCGATTACGAAATTAGCGCCATATTTTCGCTTCCGTAATGAAAATGCTCGAAGAGTCCGGTTGCGCGTGACGCGAACGCGGAACGGAAAAAAATTAAAAAGTACGAAAATCACCGCGAGGCTGTAACGTACGTTAAACCGTTATCAATATATGTATATATTTTCGCTCCATTTGGTTTACGGAAAGCCTCCGGTCAGCTTCATTTTATATACGTATATTATGTATACCTATGCACGTACGTATAAATACTACAAGGGGATCAACTACCCACGTGTGTTTCCAGTACATGATTTCTTTATTTTTTTTTTTTTCTTATCGCTCTCTCGGATAAAAAATTATTCTCTGTAATACACCGTCAACGTAAACTCCTCTTTTTTCGACTCTGTTAGTTGATCGATTTTTATTATTTTTTCTTTCTCCGCAAGAAAAAAAAAAAAAAAATGCGCGGACATACGTGTTACAAAGGCGTTACGAGGCGATGGGTTACAGAGTTCCGCGATATACAATCGATACACGACGTGTATAGTTCGGGTGAAATTGATCGTCGTTAAATTTTTATGCACAACTTCGCCATGCTCGCGGTATTGAGTTGTAATAATAAAATGGCTGCTGCTGTACATCGTTCGCTCTGCGAACAATTGATCCTTCCTATTGCGACTAGCCACGCGCGTTATGTACGAAGAGAATTACAGCGCGATAAACGAAATACATATGAATGTATATACGAAGGTATATAGGCTTTTATTACTATCTACCGATTTGAATATTATGTATATATCTGTAATGTTACAGGTCGTATAGAGTTGCGCGTTCGAATTCCCAAGTATGTGAAAGAACACGAACGTCGAATGAATTGAGATATGGTAGCTCTGTACTCGATCGCTAAACGTATTATACAGCACATACATATAAGGTGAATGGTAATTCGTGCGGCTATAGGTATGTAACGTAGATTACACGATCGAAGATTGCAGCTACGCACAACCGGAAATGACACGTGCATTCGACGAGCGTATCCTGTTGTCACTTGACACTCGTAATTCGGCATCAGAAAGAAGATCGATAAACAATCAATGAATACTGTCGATAATCTACGTTAAAGATGGCGCATTGATGATAAAAAAAAAAAAAGTCTAAAGCCATCGATTCAAAAAATATATACAGGTACGCGCGTCAAGTTAGGTCTGTTGAATCGAGAGAGAGAGAAAAAAAGAGCAATTTGTAGGAGAGACTTTCGACCGTGATGGAAAGTACCTATTTCCGTTATCCGAGGGATACACACACGCGTTGAAATCGTGCGCTACTTTATTGCATAAAGTTTGGATTTGTTTGACGGACACCGGATCCGCTGACACGGCATAATAATACACCCGGAACTCTAGAACCCCGACAGCTGCATGATCGAACTGAACCGGGGTCATTTTTCAGGCAAAGCTTTATATTTTACGCCCCGGCAAATCGCTCTTCTCCGCGGCTGAGTTTCACGCCGTATACGGGAATAGATGCCGACCGAATTCACGTGAATCGCGGTTTCCGATTGCGTTATAATTTTTTTATATGTAAGTCAGACTTGGGTACATACACGTGTGCTTTTTTTAAGCGTACACTGGATTGTGGAAGAGACGGATCGGGATTGTTTTCAATGTCAAAGTTGCGACGCGGCTTTTGAATCAAACGCTCGTATTTTCAGGCCATTTCCTCATTAAATTTACCCTCGCGACGTACGTCGCGTCGTACCGCAGACTGCGACGGAAACGCGGCTGTTTCAGAGGATTGAACGAAATTGCACACCTCCGCGAATAACGTCCGACTGCAGCTCGAAAACTGTATTTATTCTCCAATGATTCGAATGGACCAAAAAAAAAAGCAACTTGGATAAAATAAATTATCAGAATTTCTGATCTTCCGTATGAATGAAAGGCCTTCTTGATACAGGCTTACACGAACCGTACGTTATATTACGTTATACGCGTACATTTAATAACACATACGCGGACGTTACGTACGCGTGATTCGGACGTATACGGCGATAAAGTAAATGCAAGAGTTGGATGAAATGAATAAATTTTCTTCCTAGCTGAGATCGTCGGCTATAAAAACCCCGGCGACCCCGTTACACCGTAGGCAACATTATCCGTACGTCGCCTATTTACCACCCGCACTAATCATAAAGCGCTCCTAACGGAACTGTGCCAGATTCGGTCTGGAGAAATTTTATCTCGAGGTTCAGGTTAACGTCGCTCATCTTATTACGAGGGACGTCCCCTCTGTGGAAAAAAAATAGGAGAATGGAATGGAGGAAATTCTGAAGAATGGAATTCTTCATTACTCGGAATTTGCTTTTTCGCTATCGACACCAGGCCACGGAAATTCTAACTTTGAGATTTTTCCGCTCGGAGGCTGGACCACCTGCGCAACGGTGCTGGTGCGCTAGATTGTTCCGAATACGACGCAGGTTTTACGACGGGGAAAATTTACTTCCTAGTAGACGAGACGAAGATTTCTAAATCTACGTGGAACAACGTGTCTTTTCTCTTACTTACTCAGAAAAATGCGGCACATACGGAGTTCGGTATTCCGTCATATCCCGCGGTAATTCAACGGAGCGGATTGCGGAGCGTTTCAGATAAATGTCGAGCGCACATGACACGCGATGCGAGTCGTGGTTTGACTCGAGATAACTCGCGGGATCTTGTCCCCCCGGTTGCGTAACCATCTCAGACTGACTGCAGTAAAAAACGACTCGTAACGTCGACTCTTTTTTTTTGTTTTTTTTTTTCCTTCACTTTCCACGCAACCGAAATTACGTGGCTACGAACGACGGAAGGCCGGAACACCCATACGATTGCGATACCTGGCGATGTTCGTGGGCGTATTTCGCAATATCCCGTGGCCACCCACGTCTCCACGATCTCCGCAGGTACGGAGAACGTTCGAACGCTGGGTACGGGGGGAAAAAATCCTTCGCGATCCTTCGCGATCCCTCGGTGAGCTTCTTCAAAGGACGAATCGGATGGGTGTTGTCCCTCAGCGGAGAGGAGATACAGGCGGTGGACGATGAGCGGAGCGGGTAAAATTCCCTCGAGGTGGACGATTATAAGAAACGAAATCTGGTTTCACTCACCTTGACGAAGTGTAGGTTTTCCTTGTCGAGGAGGAACTCCATGGACTTGTGGGGGCGTTGGTGTCCGCAGGCAACGGCGCCCTCGACGCTGGTACCTCCCGGTGATTGGGGTGCGTTCAACACGTTACGTCCTCCCGGAACGGCCCGACCGTGATTCAGATTCAGGAGGCTCCTGGTCTTCTTGTTGGCGGTGGCGGGCGTCGCGACGCCCACCTGGTGATCGACGGGTGGCTCGGCAACGTCGGCTGCGTCGAGGTCCGTCTCGAGCAGGCCCACGGGGCGCTCGGAGCCTGCCTGCATCGCGCGAGCTTTCGCCATCTCGATGGCCGTCGGGCTTCCGAGATCAGTTGCCGCGCGTCTGCGCGACCCCAAGCCCGAGGGTGGACGTGCGCTCAGCGCCCCCGCTCGTGGAGGTTGAGGCGGTAGGGGCGGTTTACTGGAGATTGCCGACCGCGAATTCGAACTGCGAATGAAAAATATATTGCGTGTAACACGTTATCGTGGCTCCGTGTATCGGCGGAGGACCCTCCCTTCTGGAAAAAAGGGCTCGTGCAACGTCGGGCTGCGTCGGATCGACCGAAGCGATAACTTGGGCCCCCGATGTATAAAATTTGAAAAAAAAAAAAATATATGTTCGCCGTCGATTGCCCTTCGTTGGCCCCTTTTGACCTTGAGAGCTTTCGGTTTTCGAAAATAGAGGGGGGGGGGCCGATTTCGCCAATTTGGGCCCCCCTGTGCTGGCGATTGCCGTATCTTTATATTTTGTTTTGCCTCTTCTTACTCCAATAATTTTTTTTTCTTTTTTCTTTTTCAAAAATCAAATGAAATATTGATGTGTGGCAAACATTTTCATTTTTTCTTTTTTTTTTCTTTTGTACATATCGGTGTGCCAAGTTCGCTTCGGTATAGTATGAAGAATTGAAAGAATCTGTAAAATTTCATCCCTCCTAAACGACGTAGATCGGAATCGCGTGTGGTGCGAACTAATCCGACGATCGTTAAAAATGAAATGAATCTCCGGAGACCGATCGCAGCGGCGCGGATTAACTTAGTCTATTAATTAAATGGAATAATATTACAATAGAGCGAGTTAGCATCGAGAATCATTTAGCGAGACGCGATAATAAACTCGGTTCTGGCGATTATAGCTGTTGTATATCCCCAATGATTTCTAACTCGATGACTTCTCAGTATTTATATATGCTACGACGCGTACGTACACGACGTATACCGATGCTGGAAGAAAATTGAACGCATGAGATACGCGCCCTACTGTATTGTTAGGTAACGTCCGGAATGAGGTCGGAGACCGCGATGTACACGATGAGCCAAGTGTTTGCGGTTGATGACTTAAAAGCCACTTGATTCGTTTGATCCAATGAACTTGTCGCGCACGCTCGTTTTTTTTCTCTCTCTCCCTATTTCTCTGTCTTTCTATATATCTTCTCTAGTTTCTGGGTTTTTTTTCGTTTTTTTTTTTTTTTTTTTGTTTTGTTTTTCTCTATTTCACTTCCATTCCATAGACACCCAACTATTTCTACGTATACCGTATACCATAATGCACGCAGTTGACACGTGACTGTCCTATACCAGAACCCCAAATAATGTACAGTTTATAACTTATTGCGTATCCATAATGCAATCGCGATCCGAATATCGAATAGTTTAGCCATATGTGAACTAGTTATAAAAAAGTATAATTAAAATACTGATGAAATATGTTTTCAAAGTAAACCGTTTTATCGTGTGTATATAATATACGTATTTGTATATACGATATAAAATGGTAAGAATTACATTCCCGCGGTATATACGAGTAATTTATTTATTTATTTATTTATTTCTTTAGATCGTACGGACGTTTACGGAGGAGTGTATACGTATGATATACCGTAATATGGGTTTCGCATACTTATACCATATCGCATGTCATAAATTTTTATTCAGCCTTTCCGAGTAATTTCACTAGACTACTCCACATAGATCGCAACCAGTCTCCACAGCACACACACACACACACACACACGTTCGCGAGACGCGAGATGATGCATATTTCATACGCCTATATAATTTCGCGTCGCGCTGCACGGTGCGGGTGCAGCGAACAGACCTTAGCATCGGTTGTACCCACCTATTCGAAAACTTGGAAAGTTTGTTAAACCAAGTTTTACGTTATACCTAACCCACACCTATACGCCAGCGCGTATCGATGTTTCCTTTTCTGTGAGAATGAGGCGACCTGCATGCAGCTGATTCAAATCGCCCGAATGTGTCCCCCACGTGACACACAACGATCGCGATTACGCAACAGCTGATTCGATCGGATTTCAACTTGTATTGTCACCGATTACCAAAAAAAAACGGACTTATCGCAAAAATGAATTTCGTAAAAAAGTTCGACTGATCGACGAAGATGCAAACGTATATACGGATCGACGTCGATCGTGCGCCTCGGCAAAAGATAATACGTTACGTATATGTATAGTATATCAGAGTGTAAACGTAAACATCCGCACGTGTACGCGATCGTTTGCTAAGCTGTCAAAAAATCCGCGGATATATCGGCCGAAACTTTCCAAAGCTTAGGAATCGAAGTTCCGTATACCTGCGGCATAGGTTTCTACGTTACAACATCGGTTATAGCGTATGTTTAAATTGGAAACGATATCGTTAATCCATCGTTCGATGGAAGGAGAGTCGAAGCAGCTGAGACTACAAGTTGGTACACAAATATTATCCGACCTAAATAGTATACATAGGTACGCAGAGATACGGTAATGAAAAACAAAGAGATATACGCTATACAGCAGACACAGAAATGCGGGTTGTTTTGTACACCGCGTCACAGAAATCGTGGTCGGTGGCAACGAATACAATCGACTCGAATATTCACCTCAGATTAGAACCGCTCCTCTGTACATCGGTCGACTTTCCCGTTTCCTCCTGACGTTGCCGCGGCGTCGTCTCGACGAGCGGGCGACGTTCGTCGCGCGTTTCGTCGGCGGGCGCGTGAAGCGGTATGATGACGTAGTCCGGTTCCTTGTTCGCTCGTTTGTTATCCTGCACTGATTTGTTGATCACTTTAACGTTGTTCGGTCTCGCGTCACTGTTTTTACTCGACAACTCGGACCTAGGCACTTTCGAACGTCCACTGAACCGTAGCCGGGAGAACCTCTGGAGGAATCCGCCGAGTCCCCGCTTTTTCTCCGCGTTCATTTTGACGGTGTCGTCCGCGTGGTGACCGGCGGCGGTTACGGGGGATGACGACGTAAATTTCGACGACATGTCGCGGGACGCGCCGCTCGCGTCTGTCGCTCCGGTTTGTTTCGCCGCCTCGACGGTCCCACTCCGTTTGAGACTGGCGATCCGCTGGAGCGGCTCGGCCCGCGGATCGAGTGGGGGGTAAACATCGTCGGCCTCCGGTCTCTGCGGCCATTCACTGGCCGTGCTGCCCTCGCCGAGGCTGGTGTTTCCGCTAGTGGTGGAACTGCCCGCCCTCGATCGCCTCTCGTTGTTGACGCGGTCGCACGTAGCGGCGACGTCGTCCGGGCGCCCCGCTTCCGGGTGACCGTCGACGTCGCGGTGCGATCGGGCGCCGATCGCCGACTCCGATCTCACCGAGCCGTGGAACAGCCGGTCGTAGTCCTTGACGCTACCGATGCCCTCGTCCACGTCGTCCACGAAGGGGTCGGTGTCGGTTCCTGAGTCGCGCACGTCGCGCGAACTCCGACCGTGCAGACCGCCGCCGCTAGTTCGCTCCGGATAAAATTCACCGATGAACGACATCTTGTGAAGATTCGGCGTGCTGCTGACGGTCATACCTACCGCGTTGTTACCGCCGTTCAGATACTCGATCACGTTGGCGTTCGCTTTGAGACGGGAATTTTTTCCACCGATCTCCACAACTTCGACCTCCTCCGCGGAGTCGTCGTCCGCGAATTCCATGTCCTCGTCCGTTTTATTCTCCGTTTCCGGTTCGTCTTGCCGACGATCGCCGTCGCCGCGACGACCGCCACGGTTTTCGTTGTTCTCGTCGTCGTGACTGCGGTGATTGTTATTGTTATTGTTTACGTTACGTAGAGGATGATGATGATGATGATGATGATGATGATGATGATCGGCTAGGGGCTCGTCGGTGGGTTTACTTTGTAAATAAGTTGCGTCTAATGATCCGTCGTTAGCGGGGGTCGGTGCGCTAGCACTTTCTCCAAGCGTTGAAAATGAATCCGAGTTTTTTTTTATCCGACCAAGTACCGAATCCGGTTCCGCGTCGTCCCCGGCGAACGCTTTCGCCCGCTTCTTTTGCTCCGTCCTGCCGCGACCTTGGACGCGATCGTCGCGTACGGCGAGTCTGCTCCGCTCCGACACGTTCTCGCTCGATTTCGAGTAAACGCGGGCGTCGCGCGGCGGTGCGAAACCGTTGACGGATGCGAGATTCATCGCGGACCCGGTGGTTGCGTACCCCTTGCTCATCTCCTCCACGAGCTCCGCGACCTTCAACCCCCGACCGGTCGGCGACCCGGAGATCGAGGCGGCGGGCTCCTCCAGTTCGTCGCACGCGTCCATACGCTGGAATTGCCGTTGCCCGGCGATCGCCCTTACGTAATCGAACTGTTGCGCCAGCTCGTAACTGGCGTTGTTGCGAATCCTACGTCTGGGCGTAGGTCGCGGCGCTCCGTCTTCCAGATCGTCGCGAGGCGGCATCCTTCGCGCCAGCTGCTCGTCGTCCACCTCGGATTGTTGCGCAAGTTCGTAGCTCGCGTTATTTTTCACCCGCCTGGCGCGTTGTTTGAAACTCCCCGCGTCCGACGAGGGCCCCGCGTCCTCCTGGGCCAGTTCGACCTCCCGTTTGAACTGCCTTATCGCCTCGTCGACGATACCGTCGACGTCGCGGTCCTCCGTCATCGGTACGGGAACCAGGAGGACGTTCGTCTCCGTCCTGTCCTGCGTCCTCACCGTCGATGTGATCGGCCGCGGCTGCTGCTCGGGCTCCTCGCCCCGTTGCTCCGGCGGAGCGTCGTCGGCCCCGGGGAGGTCCGCCATTTCGTGATCGGTGTGCTCGGACGACGCCCGATGCGCATCGTGGGTCGCCAGCCCGCAGAGATGAAGCCCGACCGGGACACTCGACACCTGAACGAAGTTCTCAAAGTCCTGCGCTTCGAAGTGCAATTGCGACGGCGATATACTGCAACGACGCGACGATCCACCGTGCGTGGAGACGTCGGTGGCCAGACTGGGTACGCTCTGAGATTTATCCGTGAATCTAAAATTAAAAGCCTGTTCGCTCCACCCTTGTTGGCCGGCTGAACTACCGCCGCCTCCGCCTCCGCCTCCGCCGCCGCCGCCGCCGCGGCCCATGGCACCCGCTATATTTATCCGGCTCTGCATCAGAGCGGCGGCTGAGGCCACGGCTTGGCCGGATCTCAAGTCGAACATAGCGTCACGCTTTGTCTCGATGCCGATCTCCCGCAGATCGATGATATTGCGACGGTCCAGCGACGTGGAGTAGCCCAAAGGGGCATCCGCACCGAAGCCCGCTCTGTCCCCGAAGCTCTCGAACTCGGACGGATCCTCGTCGTCTTCGTCGGATCCTCGGTGCCAAAAGTCTCTGTCACGTGCGGCGGCTAAGCGTCGTCCACGAGATACTCGTACGTCAACATCGTCGTATTCGTCGTATCCCTCCTCGTCCTCCTCGTCCTCCTCGTCGTCGTCGTACGTCGAATGATTCCGCGTTTTTCCCGTGGCGTACAACGCGCCGAACACGCCGTTCGGGTGTCCAGGTTCGTCTAGCTTCTGGCAGGTGTCTAGACTTTCGAAACTGCGATAAGGTCTGATTTTCGGCACCCCGTTGGCCAGCCGTTCCCTACCCAGAGCGGAACCGACGCCGTTCGTCGCGATCTGCACGTTTTCGCTGTCCACGCTCCGACCCTCGAGACTGTCGGGTGACGTGTTACCGAAATTCGCGTTGCACCGGCGACTCGCGAAGTCCAGCGAGTCGAAACTGTAGCTGGAAGGCGAGTCCCTGCAGGTGGTGGCGCAGTTCCGTTCCAGAGTTTCGAATTGTAGCAAAGAACTCGACCTGGACGAGGACGAGTAATCTTCGTCCCTCTCCTCCTCCTCTTCCTCTTCCTCTTCTTCCTCCTCCTCGTCGTCCCCGTACATCATCACCGCGTCCTCGTCGTCCTCGTTGCAGTTTTTCCTACGGCGTTTCTTCGGCACCACCGAATTACAGTCGCTTCCACTGCCGTCCAATTTTTCTTCTGAAGCAAACGACAAACGGGGAATTCCCGGTGTTAAATATTTGTTTACTACGCGCCGCGAGCGAGCGCGGGCGCGGGCGCGCGGTTATTATTAGCTACCGCGTGCACTTTTGACATCGGGGTGACCCTTCGGAAGCTGAGAATTCCGAATCGTGCGAAAACTCGGAATCGCGACCATTTTTTTTCCATTTCCTTCTTTCTCTCAGCGGTCGGGACCGCGTTTCAATTTTCGAAATATCTTCCATCGAGAGCCGATCGAATGTGACCCCGAAGCCCTCGCCGTGTTTTCGTCAAGCGTAGGCCGTAATATCGCGCGACGCGGTGAGTTATTAATAGAACTAAAATCGAAACCGAAAGTTTGTTTCACGCGCATAAAGATACACGTAAAAGTCGAACGCCCCGGAGTCCGGTGACCCTCTCCGCCAATACCGATACCGAAACTCGAAAGAAAGGAAAAGAAAAAGTTATTCTCAGAATTCGAATATCGTGTTCTGTGCGACAAGTTCCTCGCGTACGAGTATGTAACATAAATTCTTCAATGAACGAGGAATGCGTGTGCCGCTTTGCCTACGCAATTGCATAACGTTTGGAGAAACGGGCGCGGCATCTGAGCCGAACACAATTACATTCGTCGATATATCCGAAGTTGCAATACCGCGGAACAAGAACGGCGAACGTCGAGTGGATTTCGTTTTCATTCGTCCCCGCTTTTACCCGCGTTACACCCGATTCGCGATGAAATTTAATAAAAATTTCAAGAGGGGCGTGCGGCCAACGATAAGACACACGTGAACGGTCAACGACGCCTCGACTCGACGCGTCGTCGGGCCGAACGTTCGTCCGGCTAACGTGGTTCCATAAGCGATACTTCCGGTCAAGTTATAACCGAACTTCCGGGAGCGGGTGCCTCGGCACTCGAGACCGCTCTTCACCGGTTGAAAATTAGCTGGATAAACGGTGTACTCCGTGCAGGTAAGCAGGAAGACGTGATTTAGCCGAATCGCCTGTCATTTCCGTTCACCTGATGCAATTTGCGGAAGAGCGCGTCGGCCGTGATGATCAGGTAATGGACGCGAAGTGGGAATAATAGCCCGTGAAATAGACATTATTTCGCCAACGTGCGACAACTTTGAATTCCGCGTGAATTTATACCCCGATTAGTCGAAGGAATTCAATTTTTATAAACCTTTCGAAAATTATGTCGGTATATAAAAAAAAGGACTGAATAAGAATGTATAATTTTTTGTAGGTCGCAACTCGACGTTTCCAATTACAAGAACGACGCCATGTAAAAAAAAAAGTAAAATAAGCGAAGGCAAAAAATGAAAAGACAAGACCTGAGAAAAGTAAACGATACGTACAGAAAGACAACGATGAGTCTGGGTGTGAATAAAATCTGTACGATTACCGAGGAGTCCGGGGTGAAAAAAAAAAAGAGAGAAAACAAAAAAGAGGCAAGAGAATGAGAGAAAATCGAGCAAGCTCTCAACGCCACTTGAACATCTTCAAAAAACGAAGCGTGCTCAACCACTCAAAGTTGTAACCGTACGTTCGGCTTTCGTACGTATCTTTTCCCATCCCGCTACTTTGACCCATAAAAAAGTGGAGTGAAAAAAATTAGACGCGGTACACACGATGAGGCGAGAGATTCCCGATCGACCGACCGATTACACAGTAGCGAGAAAATCGTCGATTTTAAATATAAGATAAGATAATAAAATAGACAGGCAAATTAAACAGGGTGGGCTAACTAACGTTAACGATCTCAACGCGGCTATATTTAACTCGATTCGATGAATCGCTTAGCGCGTCGTCGGTGTCCATCACCTGCGACAATAATTCTCACTTTTCAAGGCAGAGCTCTAGCTCTAACGGCGTTCGAAGAAAGTGTTAAAACGTCGGATTATTGTTTACGGCCCAGCGTATGGCCATATGGCGTGTACGGCGTATGTACGTACACCTATACCCCTAGTTACTGTCTTTTTCGCGCATTAAATTCACCGCGCGAGCGCGCCTATACTTACGTCTGTATTATTACACGGCTTTCAACGCTCTCGCGGTATAGATACCTCCCTACCGGACTACGTGTCACCGTAATAATCCGCCTGTCCGTAACGTGGGCGACGTAAACATCTCTTATTAACATTCCGGAGCTGAGGTCGTCGTCTTATCGGGTTCCTCCGACCAGCTATCCTTCCACCGTAAACTACCCACGGGTATCTCGTCTCGCACCGCCCAAACTCGATTAAGGTTTCAAAAGCGAGTCGGACCGGTGAATCACGACGGCGTGTGGCAAAGTTCATCTCTCGTTATCGCTGATAATTAGGACAAACTTGAATCCCCCCCTCGAATCGCCGAACGTTCAATTTTCAGCCTCGACGTACCTCGTGTAAAGATTTGCTCGGTTTAAATTCGACGTAAAAAATTTTTCGCATTTCCTTTCGCTCCGACAATGAGTCGACGGGAAATTCGAGCAGTTACTCGCGATTTTAGCGAGCGATATAAATTTCCGGCATCGAAATATTTCTCCTTATTGTCAGTTTACAACGCGAAGATCGGAATGCGTTAGTGCGTAAGAGGCACGGTCTGCCGATGAAACGACACACAGGTATTGCGTCTCCGTATAGATGAAAAGGAGGCGTAATTACGAAGGTCGAACAAGCGGCAATTAGATAGGAGGCTGGTTACAGCTGTCGCTGTATCGCCGCATGCGTTGCGTTTCAATTGGCGGCGTGCCGTGCAGTTGGCTCGACACGCGATGCGCCTATTGTCATGCAACTCGACTCGCGCTCACGCGTCGCGGACTCCGTAGTCTACACGGTAATTTTAAATTTCGAGCGAGCGGACGTGTGTTGCGAGGGTGTGAAAATTTTTTATCAATTTTTTCCAGGATGAAAATTCCGTGAGCGGAGATGTGGATCGCGCGGGAGTCTGAAACGAACCGGTTTCGAAAAAAATCGAGACGCTATCGATCTGGGAGGTAAATTAATCGAATCCGAATTCGTCGGACGGCCGGATTAATCAAGACCATTAGGATGCAATTCTGACCCAGACTCGCTTGATCAAAACCTCACGCTGAGCGCGGAGTCGGACGAAGGCCGAGAATCGACGAGAATAATTTAACGTTAAACAAAAACTTGGCTCGAGATCAAGCCTTAAAAGTTACGGTATACGGTGTACGGAGGAAAAATGCACCAGATGCCGAGGGAACAAAGAGCGAAAAAAGCGCAACGCGGCTCTACCGGGAGCGAAAAAACAGTGCGAACGTGGATTTTAGTTGAGGAGAACGCGGAAACCGTAGCGATGCTAATGTCCGAATATATATTCGTATACTCGGATCGCAGTAGTTCCAAGTTGTTCTGCTCGAGTATTTGCCGGAGGCGGGCGGCAAACTTTTCGAGCACTCGAGTAATCTTATCCGATGTAAACTTCGGAGCTACGCAACCGAACGTCGCCGACGCAGTCGATTTTGCTTCAAAATGAAAAAATGAAAAAAAAAAAAAATTACCGAGGAAGCGGTAATTTTGAGGGAAAAAATCAAACGAGTCTACTTCTAAGCGTTACGCGAAGATCGACCGATTTCGTAAACGACCATCCGTAGGATATTCGCGAATCTTTCGAAAAGAAAAACAGAGAAATAGATAGACGAAAAAATTTAGACCCGAATCACGGAGCTCCTATTTAATCTCGTTCGGCGGTTTTCCCTCGCATATCAGTCGCGCTTGTATAACGCGATTCGATAAATATAACTTGTTATGCAGATAGCGGCGTAACGATTATTTATCAATGCTAAACAGAAGATAACCTCTTCCTCGAATGGCGTGATTCAGGCGACGACGAACGGAGCCCGACGAACCGACCAAGACTCTGCCGTCTCACCCCATTTCGAAGCGGCGATGCACCGGAGCGCTGCACCTATGGTGCATAATTTATTCTATTACACCAGAAATCATGATTTTCTGAAGAATCCTAATCGCGGTATCGCCTTCTGCTCGTTTTACATCAAGATTCGCTTCAATTTCAGCCTTGGAACCAAAAACCAGCTTCGAATTCGTTGTTTCAACGAGGCAATTAGATTCGAACGATGCAAACCTTTGGCACGCGTGGTTACGGCTCGGAAATTTTTCATTATTACTACGCGTAATGCCCTCGGGCCAGCGTTGGGTCGCGATACGTAAGTAACTCAGGTGTACCACGTTATAACGGGAAGTGTAACTTTTATGCAACGGCAATACGGACGACCGATGCACGGATTTGCAAAACTGTGCGCCAGGAATAACATTTTCTACCACCTAATCGGCACGAGATCGCACAACGAGTTGCGGGCATAATTTTCCCATAAATATGAATCATTTTTTTCCCGCCTCACTCCTATCGCTGCGACTCGACCGTAGGTACGCGGCGTCGCATCTGTTTCTATTGCGTTGCAAGGAAAATGAGAAGAACAAAAAAAAAAAAAAGGAAGCTAAGAGGAAGATATTCTTAACGAATTTCCCTAGAAATTTTGAAGCGACAAAAAGTGCAACTGGCCTAATTTGAACCAGTTTATTTGTCGTCCCGTCGAAAAAACGCGAGACGAAAATTAGAGACGTTTTCCCGGATCGCTCGAGGTGATTGTGCCTTCGTAACGAAGAAAGGAAAACGGATGATTTTCAGGGGTGATCCCTTCGCGACTCGGTCATTTTTCTTACGAGGTCCTCAATCTTCGGCCGGATATTTCCCTGCCAAGTGATCGATAACAAACCCGGCTCTCTCTCTCTCTCGCTTTTTTGTGGGTAAAAAAAAATAAAAAAAATAACGGCGAAATATATACCCTCGTCTATGCAACTTGCGTACGGAGCTGATCGCGAGCCGAAACTTGAATCGATCGACGAGTCGGGTCTTGATTGAGAAATTTGTGTCCTTCAACCTCGAGATATCCAAGTTATCGCACGATGTAACAGTGATTTCTTCGGTGTACTTGAACTAGATATTCTCACCCGTGTGACGAGCTCGTACATGGATGACACTTTCGGTTTCCGAATCGGATCCGAGCCAGTAGGCCGTGCCGCTCCGGTCGGAGTCGCTCTGTAGATCATCGGACGTTTCTTCCAAGATCGTCTCCAAAAATTCAACCTGTTGCACCAGCAAGGTATCTGAAATGAGAAACGGTCGATCGTTTTACCTGAACTGTTTCCGAACGATGTCGTAACGTCGGATCGGATTTCCGGTTTTTTTTTTATCGTTCGCCTAAAATTTGAATCGTACAAAATTATAATTATAATTTTGGTGAGCTAGAAATTTCTTTTGTTCTTTTTTTTCTTTTTTTCTTTTCTTTTCTTTAACCGGTACGAGTTACGCACCGTTCGACGCGCGCGGCGCGTAACAAATGTGTTAATTTGAGGTAATTTACAAAGATAAATTAGCAATCGTTGTATACATTATTCCAACGCTGTTCGCAGCAGAAATTTTTGCAAAACGATCCAGATCCGCATCGTATGGGAAATTGTGAGGGAGAAAATTTAATTCCTCTTTCGCAGCGGGATAATAAATCGCGAGATAGTTGCGCTCCGGAGGCTCCGAATTTCATAAATTTTAGGAGCGAAAAATTTCTTTTTTTTTCCCTCAAGCGATCGTCGAAATTACCGTTTGTACATACGTGGGCGTGTTGATATTCTACGAATCCTCAGAACAGATTAATTTTGAATAAAATTGTTTTTTCTATCTACAAATTTGGGCTTTTTCACATTTCGCAATATGGTTGAAATTCGACCCGAGTTTGAACAATTCGTACGGGCGAATAGGGTAGGTATACGTGTACACATGATATAAATTTATATTTGTACTCTGCGACAAAATCGAGTTAATTGATCCAATTAAACATCGTTAAACCGACCCTAATGTCATATCTAAATAAGTATCGGTGTAACCGCAGACTATCTTTCAGTCTGCGTACGTACGTACATACGTACAACGCGGAATTGGTTACATCCGTCAATTGTTTGTTTTAATTTCAACGAATGATCGTTCTTATCAGCCACTGAAGCCGTGCGGTTTTGCGGATGAAAAAAAACTGATACAATTTCAATCTCCCACATTATCACGCTTTCATCGTGTGGCTTTACATCGTTATTCCATCTTTTCAATTTTCCCTGATATCCTCCTTCCTTCTTCGCCCCGACTTCGATCCGCCGCAATCGCAACTCTCAATATGCGATGGCCGACTCCGTCGAGACTCCGCGATGTGCAGCAGCAGCAGCAGCGGCAGCGGCGGCAGGTACCACCGGATATTATCGTCGTCAAATGCGCAATAGAGACGCGGTGCGGAGCGCGGCGCGATTATCTCCAAGAAACTCGGCAACGGTATGCGAGGCATCCGTCACGCCGAAGCCCGCGAGAGATTTATGCGGCTACGGAATTATTACCTGCGGAATCGGAAATGGGTACGGCTCATCGAATGCCCGTACACATTATGTACGCACACGAGTCGTACGTACGTACGACGTAACGCGCGTACAACGAGACGTCGGATTTTCTACGACGACGAACGTGAACGCGGGGGATCGAATAAATTAAGAGGAAAAAAGGAACGATTAACATTCACGTATATGTGTACATTGCACGATGTCGCGTTCGCGTAGATACGGGCGCGGAGTTAAATATTGTTTTTGGTAAATCCATCGATGAGTTTCGAGGAATTACCGAGAGCGTGAAGCAGCGACACCCTGCAACGGTGCAGTTTTGGAGCGTTGTGAAAGAAACGTTTTCTCTACGATCGTGCACGCCTCTCGTTTTACCAGGAATTTTACACGGGCGGTATCACATCAGGCATGTTACACGTACGTACGTACATAGGTACGTCCTACAACCGCGTTTCCACACACCGCTGGCTCGTGTATCGTGTAATACGACGGTGAGAGAGAAGTGAAAGAAAGAAAGAACGGACGAAAAAGAAAGAAATAGTAAAAGATAAAATAGAAGAGAACAGAATAGCGGCGAAACGGTGCGCGGTCGTAGTACATATAACGCTCGGTTGGTTGGGTTACAATTGCGGCTGTACGTGTAAGAGACGGAGAGGAATAGACGGACGTGTGCGAGAGAAAGAAGGGGTGAGAAAAAGAAAAAAGGAAAAAGAAAAAAGAAAAAAGAAAAGAAAAAAATAAAAGGAGAAAAAAGGGGTACCCGCATGGCGCATTCCACGGGTTTGACGCCCGGCTGCTTCCCTCATCTCGTGTTCGTGGACGACGACGACGATACACGTGTACGTGTACATTACGTACGTACATACGCGTGTGCTTGAGTTACACTCTAGATTCAGAGTTCATGGTTCACGGTTCACCTCCGCACCCCGCTTATGAAGAATTTTTTCAAAGCCGATTCCACCGCGTCTATATGCACGTATACATATTTTCGTTGTGCTTTCCGCATTCGGTAAGCTCTCCAACGCGGGGGGTTCGCATGAGACAATGGGAATCGCGAGTCGAACGCGTTCGATTATCGGGCGCCACACGGCAGGTAGTTGATAGAAAAAGTGAAAGGCGTGTTGCAGGAAATCGAGACCCCGTACCGTACGTTACAGTGGTGGAAACTCGCGTCGACGGGCGTTCCACATTTATCCAACGTACGAACGTAAAATTTATGACGTTCTTCCAAAAGTGCAAACTTTGGGCGCGCGTCTGTGCGGACAAGGAGCAAGAAAACCACGAGCGAGGCTGGCGATGCTCGCTCGGATTATATACGCCGCCTAATTATAACATTCCCTTCGGTAATGCGATAGCTTTTCTTCCGGCATGGGATATAATAAACGCGGTGTAAATATTGTCTCATATTCTAATAGCGTTTACGAACCACCGTTATATTATACCGCGAACGTCTTATCGGCGACACTCTCTCATAGATTTATCAATTAGGAGGAACGGCGTGGATCACCTTCCGATTGAGAGCGAATCACATGGCGTCACGTGCCGTATACTATACATACCACGTGCGCGCTATCCTAAAACAAATACAGAATACGTCGTTTGATTTC